>NC_064641.1:252103677-252714511 GCF_023864345.2 Schistocerca serialis cubense | reverse complement strand
TGGTAAGAGCAGTAAACAAGGCAAAAGGTCAGAGAGAGGGGAGAAGATGGACAGAGAGGGGGAGAGAAAATGGACATAGGGAAAGGGGAAGGAAGAGACAGATGGACAAAGGGGTAGGAGGTGGTGAGGGAAAAGGATAGCAAGGAGGAAGAGATTGACAAAGAGAGGAGGGAGGAGGAGTTGGACAGAGAGAAGGTGGAAATGGAGATTGCACATATATCCAACTCCCTTACACATTTAGCAATTGTGAGGCACTGCTGGGTCCGCTAGCATCGTATCTTACCCGCTTTTCCCTATGGTTTACTCCTGTTTGTCTCTGAACTTCTAATATCACACCTCATCTTAATCACTGAATTTGAATGCAGAAATTTTCTGTATATCATGATATGGAACCATGAGAATAAAATCATAGGCCACAGATGATACAGACTAGCTGACTTGCCATTTGCAGACGACTTCTGGAATACCGTTCAATTTGTGTTAATTGTGATCTTATTGGTGAAAGTTACTTTATTACGGTAGTGAAATATCATGTTGCGTTTGATTGTACTGTAATATATGTGACAGCCAGTAATATTTCGTTCCACGGCCTAAGTTGCTTTAAGAATACAAAAAAGTTTGAGAACGCATTTTTTTGAAAGTTAGGATGTGCGTTGAACCTCAGACCGAAAACTCGATAGATGGCGAAGATTTTGAGACAGTAGAATGTTAATGTTTAGTTCATTGCAAGAATTTTCTCTTAAAACAACGTTTTCTTCTATATTACGCTTCTTATCTTAGTACTGTTTCGGTATCTGTATGAGTTAAGAAAAAAAGTCATAGAACATAAACGCTTACTTTGTGTAAAAACTGGACATTGTGGTTGGCAGTGGACGTATTTCTCATAAAAGCACGGTAAGGCACTTCAACTTACTGTTGAGGGATCAGAAAACGAAATGTTTCCTTCCAAACTGATTGTCCATCTTCTAGTCTTGTGGAAGCGGTGAACTAAATGATTCACAGTTAAACAGATACACGAATTCACTGACGAAGTATAATTCAGTGGTTTATATTTCTCAGAAAAGCACAGTAAGATACTTCAACTTACTGTTGAGGGATCAGAAAACTAAATGTTTCATGCCAAACTGATTGTTCATCTAGTCTTGTGGAAGTGGTGAACTAAATGATTCACAGTTAAACAGATACACGAATTCACTGAAGAACTATAATTCAGTGGTTTATAAAAAAAAAGAAATGTCAATATAACTTTTAAACTATTTGTTACCCTTTCACTTGGCCAAATGTAAAAATGATAACCATCGCATTAATATTGAGAATTTCCGAGAAATAAGTTTAACTGTGCACTACATTTGCATTACTAATGCAGTCAGTCGTTCAGTTGTTGAAATCAATGTTTGATTTCAGTTACAAATAAATAAAACTGTAACTGACCGCTCCACTTCGCATAGTACATAATGACAGAAACTCGGCTCTTTACCTTCCTTCACGTGACGTAGATATTCGTTTGAAATCTTAACTCGGTGGACATGGGGCGGCCGTGTTCTAAATGTATCTATGGTCTAACGAAAAAATTTCCGTAGCCAAGGAACAAAACGGCATCGCAAGAATAACAATTCCTCGGCAATATTGCTGCACTTACGACATCGTGAATTTTACGTAGCCATGATTGTGTGTTTTCGGAGAATTTTGTGGACTTTAATCAAGTAAGATAATTATTTTCCAAACATTTTTGACAGCGGATGTTTGGAAAAATTTATTCATGCTGGGTATTGTGCGGAAAAAAGTTATGCGAGGGGTAAGTTTACTTTGCCATTGCACGTACCTATACGATCTACACTGCCGACTAATCCGTTTGCTTCATTCCTAGGTCTGCT
Organism: Schistocerca serialis cubense; assembly: GCF_023864345.2. Classification (NCBI taxonomy): domain Eukaryota; kingdom Metazoa; phylum Arthropoda; class Insecta; order Orthoptera; family Acrididae; genus Schistocerca; species Schistocerca serialis. The sequence continues at coordinate 252,712,637 of NC_064641.1, read as the reverse complement.
GTATATCCGGTACTGATGTGACCTGTACATTTATAGTGTGTTTATTTTAGCAGAGACATTTCTCGCAATTGAGTGAGAATGGGCACATAAAAGCATTGACTTCGTAAACTGAGTCAATAGCGTTAGGAATCTGCGAAGTTTTCAAACTAGTTCGTAATTCGTAGATTATCCAGGAGAGATTATACCACAGCCCTTGTATATCGTTGGCACCTTTCCCTTAGTTCGGACTAACACTAAAATTTATCTCTACTGTTGTTTGTTAAAACGTAGCTGTTAGCCATCCTACATATATAGACAGAACTGTAATAATAATAATAAGTAACAATAAAGGCGTACGAGAAACGTCGCTAGCTAAATTGCACAGTACAGTCATTTTTGGGATGTTTCGCTTGTACTGTTTGCGTGTTTTGAATGTACCGTAGGACAAAGAATACAGTTGTAGCTGTATTTTATTTGTTGGCCTCTTACAAGTTTACAGTTTAGCTAGGAACGAAGGGTCTAGAGCAGACATTTATTTAAGGATCTAGGGATATTCACAGTAGCTTCTCAATATATATACTCTCTTATGAAATTTGTTATTAACAACCAAACCCAATTCAAAAGTAATAGCAGTGTGCATAACTACAATACTAGGAGAAAGGATGATCTTCACTATTCAAGATTAAATCTAACTTTGGCACAGAAAGGGGTGAACTATACTGGCACTAAAGTCTTTGGTCACTTACCAAATAGTATCAAAAGTCTGACAGATAACCAACAAGTATTTAAGAAGAAATTAAAAGATTAACCTAATTTTGTCATGAATTGGAAAATTTGACTCGTTCCACATCATTACGAAATAGCGTATTCATGATCCATGGAACTAGTATTAATCTAATCTAATCTAATCTAATCTGGTAGTCCACCTGGCCACTGCAGCCCACTAATGGGCGCTGCCAGTTTTCATAGTGGGCGGTGGATGGTAGAATTTTAAAAACATTTTCATAAAATTCTGACATGAAATTTTTCGTAAGTTATTATTATATATGCTTTAACTTGCTGTAGCTCTGTTTTATAAAATAATATTACTTTCCTACTTCACAGTGGTATGCAATTGGTGGGCAGTTAGAAAATTTTACTGCTAACGTAGATACAAAGTGGGCAGTGGGTAAAAAAGGTTGATCACCCTAGGTCTAGCAGAACAGTATCAAATGATATTTCACAAGGCTGTCAGTGGCACCAACATTATGTCCAGCACTAGCGAATGAGATAGGAACTGAAATTAAGAGTAGCAAAGCAAAAGGGTGAAATGCTTAATTCCGTTCTCAAATTTTCCTTAACAAACGAAAACCCGGAAGAATTTCTTCAATTTATTATTCCTCGTACCACTGCAAAGATGAGTGGAATCAATCTTAGTGACAGTGGTGTTGAGAAACTGCTAAAATCGTTGAAACTGAACAGAACTCCGGCCCAATGGAACCCCTGTCTGATTCTATACTGCATTTGTGGTTGAGTTAGCACCTCTTCTAATTATAACATATATACACTCCTTGAACAAAAAACCGTGCCCTCTAGTTGGAAGAAAGCACAGGTCGCACCTGTCTACAAAAAGGCCATAGAAGGAACCCACAAAAATATCATCCAATATCCTTCACCGTTATTTGCTATAGAATCTTAGAACATATTCTGAGCTCAAACATAATGAGGTATCTTGAACAGAATTACTTCCTCCATGCCAACGAGCATGAATTCTGTACGCAACGATTCTGAAAAAAATCGATCATGTGAAACTCATTCCCACTTTTCTCACATGATATACTGAAAGCTTTGGATCGAGCAGTCAGTCAGAAGCAGTATTTCTTGATTTTAGAAAAGCAGTTGACTCAGAACCACACCTACACTTATTGTTAAAAGTATTACCATATGTGGTATTAAATGAATTTTGTGACTGGACTGAGGACTTTAAGGTACAGGGATGCAGCATGTTATCTTCAATGGAGAAATGTAGAAGTAACTTAACGTGTGCTCCAGGGAAGTGTGTTGGGACTCTTGCTGTCCATGTTGTATATTAATGAGGTTGCGGACAATATTAATAGTAATCTCAGACTTTTTGCAGATGATGCAGTTATCTATGATGAAGTACTATCTGAAAAGAGGTTGCATAAATGTTCAGTCAGTTCTTGATAAGATTTCAAAATGGTGCAAATATTGGTAACTTGCCTTAAATGTTCAGAAATGTAAAATTGTTGTGCACTTCAGAAAACGAAAACACGTAGTATACTATCAGTGAGTCAATGATGAAATCGGTCATACAGATACCTGGATGTAATGTATTTGATTTGATTTGGTTTGACAGATATGAAATAGAATGATCACATAGGCTCAGTTGTGGGTAAAGCAGGATTTATTGGTAGAATACACGGGAAGTGCAGTTAGTCTACAAAGGAGATTGCTTACAAATCACTCTTGCGAAAAATTCTAGAGTAATTCTCAAGTGTAGGGGCTCGTACCAAAGAGGACTAACAGGGGAAATTGAACGTACACAGAGAAGGGCAGCTCGAATGGTCACAAGCTTGTTTAATGTGTGGGAGAGTATCACATAGAAATTCTGTTAACAAAGTTTCAAGAACCGGTTTTAAATAATGACTCTAGGAATATGCTACAACCCCTACGTATAGCTCACATACAGATCGTGAGGATAAGATTAGAATAATTGCGACACACGTGGAGGCAGTCAATCAGTCATTCTTCCAGCGCTCCATACATGAATGGAACGCGAAGAAAACCTAACAACTGGTGCAATGGGACGTACCCTCTGCCATGCACGTCACAGTGATTTGCGAAGTACACCGATCCGTCGAATCCTCACACCCTTATTTAGGGGTGTTGGTCGAATGCGGTATCGTCTGTGATCGGTCTCTTGCCCTGACAGCCCACACACGAGCGATTTGCCAAGCAACTTCAGTCAGTACTATGAATGTCACTGTGTCGAGAAGTGCTATCGTAAATGAAAAGCTATGTTTAGCAGCAGTTGCAGCGTATTTCCGTACCGCGAGGAATACGTGCAACACATAAGTTTAAAAAAAATGAGAAATATAATAGATTAACCTTACGGTAACTGTAAATTACTTTACAGAATATATTACAGTTTTCACTGACGCCTAATGGATTGCGACCATCTTTCTAGTGTGCCAATACAGTTCCTTTTTATTCATTAGTCTTACAATTTAACCGCAAGTATTTACAAAATTTACTCGATGTATCTACAAAGATGTTGTCAATAGCAGCACTATTGATTACCGTATCTCTTGTTATAAATTGTGTAAAGGAGAGTTAGTTTTTTATGAAATGACCAAAAAAAATGGCTCTGAGCACTATGGGACTCAACTGCTGTGGTCATAAGTCCCCTAGAACTTAGAACTATTTAAACCTAACTAACCTAAGGACATCACACACATCCATGCCCGAGGCAGGATTCGAACCTGCGACCGTAGCGGTCGTGCGGTTCCAGACTGTAGCGCCTTTAACCGCTCGGCCACTCCGGCCGGCAAATGACAGAAGATTTGATTCTAACTGTGTAATAAATTTGCCACGTAAAGGTACGTATGTCATTGTCTTTAAAAGTTAAACACTTTACTAATGCATATAATTATTTCATAAATAACTCAAATTAATTAGTGGGAGCCCACTATGAACTTCCCCACAATTCTACTTCTATATCAGAAGCTTCAAAACGCTAATCACTGGAAAATCGGAGGATGCAGTTTGTATTACTTCTTTATATAAACGGCAACTCCGGCGTACACTTCACTTCGCACAGTAGTTTGTGATCCCTAGATAATTTCCAGTTTTAACGTAAATTAACTTTTGAGCGTGGGCAACGCGAAACCAAGCCCCTACCGCGCCGTAGCGGAGAAGCGAGGCAACTGTCCCCTAATTGCAGCAGCTGATCGCCGCCATTTGCAGCGATGAATCCTAGTACTGGGGTTGTGATTTGAAGTATATGAGACACAACAAGAGCAAATTGAAGCACAAATTAAACACGTTTGTTTTGAAAAATACTAAGTATTCGAGTCTATTTTAAAAGTGTTCTTAAATCAATGAAGTTTCCTAATTTCCGAAATACGTCTGCATAGAGACGCGAAATTTAAGAATGTAAAGCTCTTTCCTGACAAAGTGGAGCGTGTTTACATCGAGTTATTTGCATTAGATAATTACATGAAACTTTTAAAGTAGCAGACAGTACGATTATATTTGCCCCTAACACCCTTGCCATTGCAAAGTCAGTGGAAAGTCCATAACGAGTAACAGCTAACGCACTGACATATCATACAACATTGTAATGGCCATTTCCAGTAACATGTCACTGTGAGTAGCGTTAATAAACGAGATTACTTTATCGTTTACTAAGTTTTTAGCTTTTAGTTCTTCTAAAATATTTGCTAATTTGAAAACCTTCTGCGTCTGTCTTTTGCACTTTTTGTTCACTGCATTTAACTTAGTCTTATATTGCACAATTTTTGCTTCCTTCTTTGTTCAGTTTTTTCAGACTTTTCTTTCAGCTTACTTGGTCTTGATGAAAATGAATATTTGTGGTCTCCAGTGTAACCAGAAACGTGCACATCCACACACACGTTTTCTGCTGTCTCAACATTTCTTGGCTTTGGAGGTTTCCTTGGCTTGGTAACCTGGAAAAGGAACGTTCAAAATTATACACACTGACAGTATTTCCACACTATTTAACCTAGGCCTATACTGAACGATTTTCAGGACACTACGCCTTTTTTAAATGAGTTGGAAATCCAAATACTGTCGGTATGGCATCGTCCTTCAGTTGACGTCTATTTACATAATTTTCCATGTAACAATTGTCTTCAAAATGAAGAGAGCACAGCAAATGATTTGCTGTCGGTTGGAAGTTCTCTCTCCGAGTAGCAACTATCCATTTCCGATTTAGAAAATCATTTGTAAGGGGAAAGCTAAACAAAAACATACGCTCATGATGTATTATTTCTCCATGAACATACTATATACAAGTAATAGAAAGTAGCAAACAACCAGAAATGACTGACCTGTGAAATATAACATTGTTTCCGTCTTCGTCTTTGCTTCCATTCTTACTGTTACAATTAAAAGCAGCACACGAACGAACCATGTTACGCACTGTTTGTCTGCAAATGGCGGCTTCTATCACGTTAAATGTGGGGACGCGACACTAGCGCCAATGCGCGGTCTAGTTTTTATTTACTAAGTATATGCGCGAAACTAAACAAAATTGGACAGCCATGCTTAATAAATAGAGAAACAAGTCACTGCGGTGGTGCCACACACCTCTGTTTCCAGCCATATTGCATGCACGAATTGCGTGCGATACATCAGATTGTCTGGAATTCTCACGCGACCAGTGACCAATTTGCCTACACACGTGGGATCTACAAAGTGATCGGTCACTCATGCAATGGATCACTGTGATCCGTCGCTCGTTTGTGGAGTCACATTCTATCAATCGTAATCTAGTTGTTTCATAGAGAATATAATTTGTTAAAATATGATATCAGAACGAAAGTCTGAATTGGACGTAAGAATGTCGCGGTATTTGTAATTGCTTTTGAATAATTAGTAACATAGGAAAATACGGACGCAGTTGTCGGGCCTAGTTCTGCTCCTGATTTTGAAGATGCGGAAAATTGAGCAAGTGGGGTAGCACAAATTCCTCATGTTCGCTTCACTTGTCAAACGCCCGCCACCCGGTAGCCGAGTGACTTGTGGGTCCAGCTGACAACGACTCATGAGGCATTCTGCCACCATGCATTGTTCCGCACACGACCATCAAACTATTTAGGTGCATTATTCAAGGATCCTCCCGCCCATTGGGGGGTTCCGAATAGTACAAGGCACACTTAAAAATGGTTCATGGCACACGATTGATCCTCAGAGCAAACAGTTTAGATGGAGTCCCCCTTACATTTATTACGCGAAGACAACTCGGAAGCTTCTGATGCCGGTAGTAGGACCCTGTAAAATATGTATATAATATAAAACTTTATATATATATATATATATATATATATATATATATATATATATATATATATATATATATATATATATCTGTGTGTGTGTGTGTGTGTGTGTGTGTGTGTGTGTGTGTGTGTGTGTGTGTGTGTAAGTGGAAAAATCAACTTAAATTTTGTATTTGTATGTTAAAGGAAGCCGATGTGGTTTACGAAATATATCCAGCGGTAACGTTAGGTGACTCACCCTGTATATATAGTGCTGTGACACTTTTAGTAACCTTTATATATATAAGTGGAAAAATCAACTTAAATTTTGTATTTGTATGTTAAAGGAAGCCGATAAGTGTGCGAGTGTCAAATGGGTCAAATGGCTCTGAGCACTATGGGACTTAACATCTGAGGTCATCAGTCCCCTAAAACATAGAACTACTTAAACCTAACTAACCTAAGGACATCACACACATCCATGACTCATTGAAGGTATAAAATGCTAAGGTGAAAACTGTAAATGGAATACTTATGACATGTGCATAAAATGAATGTCCAAGAACATGTCACAAGACCAAATGCAGAAAACCACCCATATCATACCGTACACGGAAAAAGCGAAAACCCAAGATAATGTTCAAGATGAACAACATCGCTACTATGTGAAAGTCACCTTTGCAAAAGGGCAGCATGAACAAAATCTAAGTGTCAATATAGATAAAGCTATCAAAATGACAATATAAATATATATACATGTTGTGTCAAAGTTACAAAATACTGAGGTGCAAATCATAGAGGAGCATACTTACATTAGATGCCTACAATAAGTGTCCAAAATGTGTCAAAAGACCGCATGTAGAAAGCCACCTACATCATAACACATACAGAATACATGAAAAACCTCCCACAAGATACCATTCAGGGTGAGCAACATTCATGTGTGAATGCATCCATACATCATGTCATGAAACAAATACCAAACGAGAAACATTATCTAACTCATGTAAATGTCAGAACATAATAATATACATTCACATAACATTTAGTATTCACAAATCGAATGTAACTGGATAGATAAAAAATGTATTCACCAAGCCGTGGTAGGAGAACACATATGGAAGCTTTCAGAGCCAGAGGCTCCTTCTTGTGGCAGTATGGCTGAAGGGAAGGAAGACTGGTGAAGGAAAAGGACTAGAGAGGTTTAGGAAAAGGGATAGAGTTCAGAAGAGACACCCAGAATCCTGGATTAGGGGGCACCTACCAGATAGGATGAGAAGGAGACGAGTCTTTCCTTCTCAACCCATCCAGTAGCTATCCCCTGACACAGGGTTCAGAATGACTATAACCATTTTCCAAAACCTCTCTAGTCCTTTTCCTTCATCCTTCTTCCTTCCCCTTCAACCCAGAAGAAGGAGCCACTGGCTCCAAAAGCTTGCATACACAAAACCTTTTTTTATGTGTGTTCTCCTGCCACTGCTTGATGAGCAAAACTTTTATCTATCCAATTACAACATATTGTCAAAAATTGATTATTTTTGATGTTATAGTATCTGTAAATCATATGCTAAGTTAACAGTTGTATGACAGGTGAAAAAACTTAATATGTATCCAACAGTGCAACATTGTGCTGAAGAATTAGGTTGCAATGAAAAATTGTATTATATCTAACAAGGTGCTCCTGACAGAGCAATCAACAACCACAAAACACGAAAACCACAAAAAATATATGTGACCTATCAATACACCCTGTATCAAATATTGTCTGGATATATGAAGGTAATACTTATGTCATAAAACAAAGCATGGAATACCTATGTGGAACCAATGTACATTGTCGCAAAAAGATGTAATGGTGTAAGAGTATCACTTACACCAAACTCCATAAAACCTGTTTAATCAGGTAAAAAACAGTGAATAATATAATATAGTAGCAGCAAATATCACAGGCAGTAAGGTTGCAATGATAACCAGGGGATAGACAGACAAATGTTAGGGTGGCTATCCTGTATGACTACCCTGTGCTAAATATAACCACTACAAGATGCATCCAGACCATCTACATCATACCATGTCAAATAGGGTGGTACTAGTCTGCAAGGATGCAGTACAACATGGAGTATGTCTCAACAATATCAGTCCACAAAGTGACAGAAAAATATTTGCACAGTAAACCACGTGAAATGTTAATCATTTATATTGGATACAAATAAAATACTGCATTCTCCCCAAAAGTATATACATAACTCACTAACGGGTTCTATCTAGACCAAGTGGCCAACAGAAACAAAGTAAATGTGACTTGTTCATATACCTTGTATCAAATACAAACAGATATGGTCTGGACATGTGAAGAAAATATTTATGTCGTAAAACAAAACCAAAACATGTAATATATCTATGGTACCTCATAGATGACTAAGCAGTGTCGCAAGTAGTGTAAAGGTGCAACACAACCACTTTTACTAATCACAGTATGACCTGTGTAACCAGATAAAGAACCAGACAGTACTTAATATAGTGTAAAGTCTTCAAATGCTCCATGCATTAAGGTTACATGTCTTCAGACAAGTCAAAATAGAGGACAGTCAGAAGAATGTTAAGGTAGATACCTCACTCCCTGAACATCACATTATATTCTATCAAAATGAGTGGTACTAGTCAGCGAGGATGTAGTGCACCATAAGGGATAACTTAACAGTATCAGTTCTTGAAATGTCACAATTTCTTGACTAACAAGCCACTCAAAAAGCTACTCATATGTATTTAAACATCTGTGAACAAACAAAATAAAATTTAAAATTGCATATGCCTATGAATAAATATATTGTATAGCAATACACCTCTTAGACTTTTAAAGCATTAAAACCAAAAGCCATTACAGTATGTAAATCAAAATCTCAAATGAAAGGTACTGGCCACACACATCATCTAGAAGACAACACATTATTAATTACCTAGTGTGGAAGCCACACAACATGCCATTAAAAATAAATGGTACATTTGAACAATGTATAGAGTGAAAATTTGTTGTGGTATACTATATACAATCCTCTATGTGATAATGAATGTATCTGTTGGTTTTTATCAAATGATTACTGTAAATTCACTTATATAGTATAGTCCTTGCTTCTTATGTTGTTTTTAACCTGTCTTTGTATTTGCATAGTTGGTAAGTCAATGACGCTATCATTACTGTTTACGCATACAGGCCTGAAGAGGGTGTTTGAGTCACCAAAACTGATTCCAATGCAATAAAATAATGTAAACAGCTGCAGCTGTTTCATTTTATTACCAACAGTTTTTGGTGCGTAGAGAGTGGTTGCACACCACACATGTGCAGTGATCTAGAAGTGTTCAGACATGTCCCAAAAACACAAGAGAATTTATTGCTTGAAGACAACAGTGCTATGCAAATAGTAGCTAAAGATGATGTACACATAGCAATCAAAGTCAGTGGTGCAAACTCCATAACACTGAAAAACACTTTGTATGTGCCAAAACTTCAAACCAATATCACTTCAGCGGCAAAGGTTGAGGACAAGGGCCACATGGTGACATGTGGGAAAACTTGTGCAGTTTTACAATATACTAATGGTAAAGTCAAAGTGATTGCCAGCAGAGTTGGGAACTTGTTTTATGTGTAAGAAAGTGGTCCAAGGGCATTCATCATCGAGCCAAAAGCTCCAAAAAATGATTGCAAAAATCTGGCATGCTTGAATAGGCCATTCGACCTCAAGAGAAAAGATCAAAATGCTCAAAAATGGGTATGTCAAAGATTTGAAATTCGGTATGTGTATGTCACTAGGTGCACTACCTGTCTTAAAGGAAAAATTGTGTCCTCTCCCTTCACCAAATGAGAAGTCCACCTGTTTAGCTGAGTGGTAACATGGTTACCTATCATGCAGCAGGCCGGGTTCAATTCCCATCCAGGATTGAGATTTTCTCCACGTGTAGACTGGGTGCTGTGTTGTCCTCATCATCCTTTCATCATCATCACCAACATGCCTGTGAGCCAGTGAGAGAATCATCTCAAAGTGCTGTGACACTTTTTGTAACCTTTATAGATGACTACAACAGATGTGTCAGGTATATTTCCTTTGACATAAACAGCAGAGTGTGTCACGTATATTTCATTTGACATAAATGAGAAGTTGTGGACAAATGTGTTGCATTCAAAAACTTAGTTGAAAATCAGACTGGTCATAAAATTAAATCCTTTCAGTCCAATAGCTGTAAGGAGTGCTGCAATGAAAGAATGGACCCAATCCTCAGAATGGCAGGGATAGAGTATCTAATAGTATACACTGCAGCAGGATGGTGAAACTGAACAAAAGAACTGTTTGTTGGTTGAAATGGTTTATTGTGTGCTGCTTGAGTCAGGACTACTACCATCATTTTGAGCTGAAACCCATTAAAATAGTTCACTGCATCTGAAATCCATTGCTTAACTAAAGGACTGTCTGATGGAACTCCATATGAGAAATGGCTGAAGAGAAAACCTGACCTATTTCATCTTTGTACATTTGATCAAAAAGTTGTCATCCATCATAAATTACCAAACAAAGAAAAGTTTCATCTTAAAGACAAAGAAGAGATTTGTGTAGGCTACTTCAACTGTTTGAAAGTCTGTCATGTGTGTGTACCAAGAGATCACAGGATTCAGATGTCAAGATCTTTGATCATTACATCTTTGAGCCAAACAAATTTATATAGACTAATTTGAAGATGAACCACATCATCACCAAAGAGGAGGCATCACCACGAATTCCATCGGATGAGATTTCAGTGGTGATACAAACACTGAACCAGAGCCATTGTCAAATGATAAATCATTGTATCACTCTGAAAAAGATGGATTTCCAGGTACTTCACCTATAGAATTCAATCCTGTTGGTGACTTATCATTTGATGAGGACAATAATTCTTAGTGTCACACCCAGTCAACAGTCTGTGCCAGGTGTAGATTTATCAGATGTTTCAGTTCATGATGTGACTTCATTTCAAATGCAACAGCAGTCAGTGTCAATAACACATTACATTGTCAAGATCATCAAGAGTGGTTTGAGGTTATATATATTGAAATTAGTCACTGGTGAAAAATGATACCTGGGACACTGTAGACAGGCCAACAAATGAAATGGTGATTGACTGAAGGACTGTTTAGAGGAATAAATATGAAGTAATAGATCTTTGCTGAGGAGAAAAGTATGAACAGTTGCATGATTATTCAGCTAACGGAGTTTAGTTTGTGGAAATATTCTCTCTTGTTGCAAGAAATAAAGCATTTAAATTACTCATGGCTTTGTCAGTCAAATTTGACTTGCAAGTTTCACAGCTGGATATCCTGCTGCATTTTTCAATGATGAAATTGACACAGAAATATTCACGAAACCGGCAGACTCACTGATCAACTTCTTACAAAAAATGAAAAATGGGAAGAAAGATAATAATATAGTCAAGAAGATAACTGACATGTTCCGAACAATGAAGTGTGATGATAAAGTGTGTAATCTTATAAAAGATATTTATGGGCAAGCTGGTTGACAGTGGTACACCAAGTTGAACACAACCCCAACATCAATTGGACTGCAACTCACAAATTCAGATTCATGGATCTTTGTAAACAATTTAGGAAAACATTCAGTCTTATAGTCAGTTATAGATGACATTATAATTCAACAGACTGAGGAAGGACAAATCAAATCAAGTATGAGGTATCTGCCATATTTCATGACAAGGATCATGGTGTCAAAAGGTATTATCTGGGCATCGAAGTAAATCAATCTCTTGACAGAATTACATTATGTCAAAGTAACTGTATCAGAGAAGTTTTACACTGGCTCAGTGTTTATGAGTGCAAGCCAGTAAGGGCTCCATTAGCCATTGGGCCATGAATACAGAAGATGGTACCCATTATCCATTCAGTGCAGTATCCATTCAGAGCATTGATATACATTGCCAGCAATACTTGAGCCGACATATGCTATGCAGCAAATAAGCTAAGCCAGTACAATAACAGCCATACTTTTGTTCACTGACAAGCAGCTAATGGATCCTTAATACCTTGAAGGAACCATAGACAAGAAATTGACCTACATCAAGGGTAAGGAAGGAATCTTTGGTTTTGCATATGCTTATTAGGGAAGCTCTGGTGCTGATAAAAAGTCATATACCTGCTACAGTTTCACCTTATCCAGATCAGCAATCTCGTGGTGTTTATGCAAGCAGTGAGCTGTTGCTCTTTCATCAACTGAAGCTGAGTACATGAGCCTTACCAAAGCAGCAAAGAAATCAGTTCACTTGTCAACATTCATGAAGGTGCTGGGTTTATGGAAACTGTCATACCTCACTACATTCAGTGACAATCAATTAGATGGAAAGTCAGCATAAAATGTGATGGCATATGTACTGACAAAGGCTCTTCCTGCACTAAAGCACAAGAAATGTGTTGAAGAGCTTGGACTTCAATCCTAGAACCACAAACTTAATATTCAGTTCTTAATTTATAACTGCCTGCAAAAATTGAGGGGATGTACTGAGATTCAAATTTTACTGCCAATTTTTTACTCAAAACTGAAGCACATTCATAAAAAATGTCACTTCATACTTCAGGCTCTGCAAGAGTATCCACTGAAACTGGAATAACATCCAACAGAATATGATGGCATATGTACTGACAAAGGCTCTTCCTGCAGTAAAGCACAAGAAATGTGTTGAAGAACTTGGACTTCAACCCTAGAACCACAAACTTAATACTCAGTTCTTAATTTATAAGTGTCTGTAAAAATTGAGGGGTTCATGCTGAGATTCAAATTTTACTGCCATGTAATATCTTTGGTGCCAATAGACATGGTTACAAGCATGTTCAAGTCAATTGGTAGTAGCTCTGTGAAATTCTCCATGCAACGAATTAAATATAAAGTTGTTCTTTAATTACTTGTCATGCCTATATTGTCAAACCACACTCCAACACTCTTGAAAAATGCCACCAATGTTTACTACATTTTACTAAATTTGTTTTTTTCCCTGCACAATTGTAATTTTTCATGAACTTCATTCGTTTGATGTGTCATACAGTTTAAGTAGCCTAAATAGTTTTACTTCACATTTTCATCGAAATAATTCTTCTCACTGTATACCACACATTAATTACTCTCATCTTTAACAGTTCATTTAGAGACTCTGTGACGAAACGAGCTGGAATAATTTTACTTCCCCACTTGTTTTGCCATCTGCCTCCTTAAATTTCGTTATTGACTAATTATCATTAACATACATGAGTATAATCAGCATTTTCATAAGAGAGAGGAGTTGGCCCTCAGTTTTAAAGAATATAACACCAGATCTAATTTTGTGCTTAGTTTTATGTACGTAATTGATTTTCTAATTTATTTTGACTATTACTAGTTGGTATCTTTCATTATAGGGCGAAATCAGTAATTGTTTCTTAACTTATTTTTTATTGTTGATGTATAAACAAATATAAATTCTATAATAACTGTAAACATTTGGAAGACGAAATGCTAGTACTCTTAGTGGGAAACATGTTAGCAAAACCAGCCCTTAATTAATTCCAAAGTAATTAACAGTTTTGTCAAAAGTATTGTTTGCATACTGATATTTGTTAATTTCATGATTTAAACAAATAATTTGGCATAACTCTTGTAGTAGAAGAAACTTAAAAAGAAGCAAATTTTTTATGTATTCAGTTAATTTAATGAGTAAAGTTTAATTGTAATGTCTGTAAATTAAACTTCAAACAATGTGTAGTTTCAGCACCTACTATTGTGATGATACATAAGCGCCCGATTTTTGGTCCAAAGACAGTCAGTCCACGATTGAGTGTCTGCTCCATACGTACCTTTCTATTCTTCAAGAACTGTGAACTTTGTAGTTAGGTTTTTACTTCTTGTAGATGTTCAATAGTAAACTATTGTAGCAGTATGTGGAGGTTTGCCTGGAAACAATTAATGAGGCTTATTGAAAGTTAAACAATAATGCACTGGCCATACAACTGTGTATTATTGTGCGTTGTGACCAGTGAAATTAAAATACTGTGAAACACAACTGTGCACCTGTCGGCTATATTATTAACAGTACTCAGTGTTGGAATTACAAACCACATTTTTCAGCCAGCATAGCAACACAGTACATCAACACTGAGGACAATCAACGAAGAAATACAGTAGGTGAACCGTTACATATGGTGTCCTGGGTGAGGACTGTTGTACGTGGGCACATTAAACTAGAACTCACGAAATTTGACAGTGAAGTGTGAGCTTGGGCACTTTACAGTGATTTGAATGGAAGAGATGCTACAGCCAAGCAGTGCTGTGGTTTCGTGGCCACAGTAGAACAGCAGCCAGTCAGAAATCGGGTTCTATGGAAGCAACCATTGAGTACAGAAGGAGCCAAGCAGCAAGCAGATGGACACAGCTGACCAAGATAAACAAGACACCTCGCCAAGAGAATTACAACTTGCAACAGATGCCGAGTTGAGATAACCACTGCAGAGCAGCATCTGACGAGTGATTAAAAACAAGGTAATTCATTGCAAAAGCTGTTTTGTATTAAAGGGGGTAGGACATCAAACGGGCCAACTTGCAGCAGGAGACGCACCACAGGACATTATTTCCACTGTCTATACTTTTACAAATAAATTCATAAAACTTTGTCAGCATGACCAGGAAGGATTCAGAATTCACACTCATTGCAGTGGAAGTTCGAAAACATAACGAAGTAATTTTTTTTACATATGAAATTTCATCATTTTTTTCACTTACAAATGGCAGCATTTGTTGCCATAGGAACACTTTTCTTCGTAAGTAAGAGAGATTCTTTGATGAATTTTGCACAGCATACAACCAGACATAAAGGTGTATGAAACTCTAGAATTTTCCAAATCTATTAAAAACTGTGGTAAAAATTGAGGTAATCAACTATGAAATTTGTGTTTTTTTCTAAACATGAAGTTTAAAATATAACAGTTCATTCGTTTTTTCATAAATTAAATAAATTTTAGAGTTTCATGCACCTGTTAGTATGGTATGTATGCTGTGCAAAATTCATCGAAGAATCTCTGTAACTTATTTATTTATTTATTTATTTTGTTCCAACATCAACTGATTACAAAAAAGGTTTTTTTTGTTCCAGTCTTCTGGATAAGTCAGAGCCTTACTTACTAGGGTTACATGTTATTGGCTGGTACTTTTATCTACACAGCTTTTTCTAAATTTAGTTGAGAGAACCGAGTTACATATATGGACTATACATAAAGAAATGAAGAAAAGTGTACCTATAGCAACAAATGCAGCTATTAGTAAGTGAAAAAACTATGAAATTTCGCACATAAAAAAAATTATTTTGTTATATATAAAAACAAAGATGAGGTGACTTACCGAACAAAAGCGCTGGCAGGTCGATAGACACACAAACAAACACAAACATACACACAAAATTCAAGCTTTCGCAACAAACTGTTGCCTCATCAGGAAAGAGGGAAGGAGAGGGGAAGACGAAAGGAAGTGGGTTTTAAGGGAGAGGGTAAGGAGTCATTCCAATCCCGGGAGCGGAAAGACTTACCTTAGGGGGAAAAAAGGACAGGTATACACTCGCACACACGCACATATCCATCCACACATACAGACACAAGCAGACATATGTCTGCTTGTGTCTGTATGTGTGGATGGATATGTGCGTGTGTGCGAGTGTATACCTGTCCTTTTTTCCCCCTAAGGTAAGTCTTTCCGCTCCCGGGATTGGAATGACTCCTTACCCTCTCCCTTAAAACCCACTTCCTTTCGTCTTCCCCTCTCCTTCCCTCTTTCCTGATGAGGCAACAGTTTGTTGCGAAAGCTTGAATTTTGTGTGTATGTTTGTGTTTGTTTGTGTGTCTATCGACCTGCCAGCGCTTTTGTTCGGTAAGTCACCTCATCTTTGTTTTTATATATAATTTTTCCCACGTGGAATGTTTCCTTCCATTATATTGAAATTATTTTGTTATGTTTTCAAATTTCCACTGCAATGGGTGTGAATCCTGAATCCTTCCTGGTGATGCTGACAAAGTTTTATGAATTTATTTGTAAAAGTATAGACACTGGAAATTAAAATGTCCTGTGATGCCTCTCCTGCTTCAAGTCAGCCCGTTTGACGTCCTACCCCCCCTTAAGTAATACATAATGAGTAACCTTAATGAACAAGACAGTGTGATGGGAGACAAGGGACAGCAGAAGACTGGTTCTGTAGATGATAAAGATTATAAATCAGACATGAATGAAACTCTGAAAGTCCTATTGTAGATGGAATGATAAAAGTGCCATATACATCGTATGGTGATGTGAGCGAAGTGGACGAAGACAGTACTGAAGTGGGTGAGATCATTAAGGTTAAGCAAGGACAAAAGTTCATGGCAAACGGAATCACATTAGAAATGATTTTGAAATGGAGGTAGAAACCAAGTGTGCAGTAGTGGTAGAGGAAATCCGGCAAAAGTAAATGAAAATGTGGATTCAAAATTTACTAAAATAGAGAAAAAGGTGGAAGAAGTACAAAAGTTAAAGCATAGGGAAAGTGACAGTGTGTCTGATTCTGACAGCAGTTGTAACAATGATAGCAATGATTAATCCAGTAGTGATGAGAATGAGATGCTTGAATTTATAATTGATAGTGATGGTAATGTGTTAAGTAAAGAAAGAATAAAGGAGGATAATGTTAGGCTTAATGAAGAGTTAGAGTTTGGGACTGGTACTGAGGAAGAGGACCCTACTGTCTGTTATTTGGCTGTTTCTGATAATCATTTTGATAAGCAAGATGATAGTTTCTCCAGGGAAAAGATCAATGAGGATTTGTTGTATAAACAAGATCACATGATAAGTAAAAAGGAAGTGTATCAATCTGTAATAACAGAAAGTGTACAAGGTGTGCATGATAAGTGTTTACTGAACAGTGGTAGTGATTTGAATGGCATTTCACAGACATTTTTTGAGTCTATTAAGAGCACGGAGGGTATAGTAGTGATGCATGTTTCGGGAATAAAAATTGATGGTGCTACTGGTAAGCTATCAAAGAGTGTGAAACAAGAGGTACTATTAATGGTGGAATTTGCTGGACAGTTGTTGGAGTGTAATTTGTTGGTGATCCAAAATCTCAATATAGATGAAATACTTGGAACTAATTTCTTGTGCAAATAGCAAGTAGGGGGTTCAACATTCTGTGTTGGATTCATTATGTGGCGATAACGCTTACCCCGCTGTCTGTCTCATTTTTGTGTTTCCTGAGGCAGTCAGACTCTTCTCCTCTCCTAATTGTAGTTTATAAGTGAATCAGAATCATTCTGTCTTCCACTTTCATGTGATTTTGTACAATAGGATACATAAGTACAGAAATATGTTAGAAAAGGTTTCTCTAATATTATTTATATATACAGGGTGATTCAAAAAGAATACCACAACTTTAAAAATGTATATTTAACGAAAGAAACATAATATAACTTTCTGTTATACATCATTACAAAGAGTATTTAAAAAGGTTTTTTTCACTCAAAAACAAGTTCAGAGATGTTCAATATCGCCCCCTCCAGACACTCAAGCAATATCAACCCGATACTCCAACTCGTTCCACACTCTCTGTAGCATATCAGGCGTAACAGTTTGGATAGCTGCTGTTATTTCTTGTTTCAAATCATCAATGGTGGCTGGGAGAGGTGGCCGAACACCATATCCTTAACATACCCCCATAAGAAAAAACCGCAGGGGGTAAGATCAGAGCTTCTTGGAGGCCAGTGATGACGTGCTCTGTCACGGGCTGCCTGGCGGCCGATCCATCGCCTCGGGTAGTTGATGTTCAGGTAGTTACGGACAGATAAGTTCCAATGTGGTGGCGCTCCATCCTGCTGAAATATGAATTGTTGTGCTTCTTGTTCGAGCTGAGGGAACAGCCAATTCTCTAACATCTCCAGAGAGTGTGGAACGAGTTGGAGTATCGGGTTGATATTGCTCGAGTGTCTGGAGGGGCCATATTGAACATCTCTGAACTTGTTTTTGAGTGAAAAAAAACCTTTTTAAATACTCTTTGTAATGATGTATAACAGAAGGTTATATTATGTTTCTTTCATTAAATACAAATTTTTAAAGTTGTGGTATTCTTTTTGAATCACCCTGTATATTATGTTGTGTTAGTGATGATTACATTATTCAGTGTAATCATAAGAGGATGGAAGAAAATAAAGTGGCACCATGGTCAAAGAATTTCTGTCAAACAAATGGAAGGTAAACTGAAAATGAAAGGTGTAAGCATATGTGAAGGATAATTAACATCTAAAGTAATCTGCTCATTGATGTAGCAAAAGAGATAATAATCAGTATAATACATTTTAATATTAATTGTGATGTAATAGAAGTGTTTGTGTTCAGTGCAATTAGTATATGGAGATAACTATCTATCCGTAGAATTGTGTCATGGTACAGCCTTTTCTAACATTGAGGAGTCCCAACTTTAAACGTAGTTACCTGGAGTAATTTATGTGGAAAGATTAAGCAAGAGTTGTATGTATATCACCCTTCAGGCTAGAATCTTAAGCAGTTTGATGGAACACAGTGAAATAATAGTTTTTCTACGTGATAATTTTGTCTGATCGGTAATGAGAGTTAAGTTTGCCTTAGAAGAAGGATCTGTTACTGTTTAATGTTTTTGAGTAGAATCAATTTTGCATTAGATAAGCAGAGCAGGTGTTTATTTATTAGATAATGAAATAATAAAAAATGACTAATGTTAGGGTCTTAATGTTTAGGGAGCCTGTCTCTGCAGTAGGGATATTTTTTGAGAATGCACTCCATTGGCTAACAAGGTAAGAAATGTAAGTGAAATAGTGGTGCTGACAGAAATTATTAATTCAAAAGATAATTGTATACAAACAAATGTAGTCAACTGTTCTGATGATCTAATTTGAACTAGGCTACATTGGGTACTGTGTATATTGTGCAATTCATGACACTGCAGCTGGGAATGAGAACTTAACAGGAAGAGCAATATTTTAGTGAGGTACAGGTAATACAATGCTACGTCTTTGGATACATAGGTTATCTGAAAACTTCTCTTTGTGTCCTGAGGAATTAGTGAGCTTAAAGTGGTAATACTGGGATGATGAAAATTAATTTTGCTGATTAACTGATAACTGTGGTGCTAGACTGATGTGAATATTCTGACAGGTCAACTATATGGTAACATTTTGTGAGGATTTAATTTTCTGGTTGAATGAGAGTAGTGCTCAGAGTTGAGTAGAGGAGTGGGGTGGTGATTTGGTACAACTTCAGTCCCAGTAATTTTGATCTGAATAATAATTAAGTTATGTGATGATGACTCCGTTCTTTTTTCATGATGTAATGATTAGTAAATCTATGCTACTGCACATCTAGAGTTTTTGCTATTTTGCAAATGGGAAATAAACAAAAGTCTTTCAGGTTTAACCAGTTTCAAACAGTTATGATTTAGAGTAATGTTTTATAGTGTTATGTGCACTTGATTTTGAAATTTTTTTTCTAGTCCACACCTTTCCCTCTATAGTCACATTTAGTGCTAATTGTTGTAATGTTATGAGAACTATGTAATGTATTTATTTATGAGGTAATTACTTCATTTGCCATTAATGTGAAACTATTATTTTTTCTTAGACTTAAGTTAGAAGTAAAAGTAAGTGCACTAAAGTAGGGTATTTTGTCTAATTTTTTCATGTACTGTGGTAGAGGAGAACCACGTACAAGGGAACTGATAGCAGTGCATTTCCTTACTAACTGCCACTTGGACCTGTTGAAGGTGTGGACAACTTTGTGAGAAACCATGTAAAAGCTCATTGAAAAAGTGAAAGTGCTTGCAAAAATTACTAAACATTGAGCAAGTGAAATTTTCTGCCTGAAAGTGATCTGCAGTGCACAGTATAATTTAGTTTTTTGCAACCCATGAGGATTTATTTTATTTAGCAGGACAGGAGTTGTACACAGTGATATGTATTTTAAAATGTAATCTTTGCTGATCCAAAAAGGACATCACTTAATAATGAAGATACTTAATTTTTGTTAAAAGTATAACTTGTAGATATTTTGTGATATGTAATTATTTTGTATATTTTCGTATGGCCACTTCACATATGTATTAACTTGAAAAAACATATGCCCATTTAGCTATTTGCAATATCTATCTTGTCAATCCAATGAGGAGGTGATGTGACGGAGCAAGCTGGGATAATTTTACTTCCCCTCTTGTTTTGCCATCTGCCTCCTCACATTTCATTTTTGACTGATTATCACAACATACGTGATTATAAACAGCATTTTCATAAAAGAGAAAGGTTGGCCCTCAGTTTTAAAGAATATAACACCATATCTAATTTTGTGCTTAGTTTTATGTAAGTAATTGATTTTCTAATTTATTTTGACCATTACTAGTTAGTATCTTTCATTATAGGGTGAAATCAGTAATTGTTTATTTATTTATTTATTTATTTATTTGATTAGCCATCCGTAGACATTTTGCAATGTATGGATGTTGTCAGTTTGGATACAGTGATTTTTGCAGATACATTGACACTTTTATATGCATTTACAGAGTATACAAATACAATGACATTTATCACTTAAATTACATTCAAACAATTAAATATTCACTTATTGTTTAGAAACAGTGTTCCTGAAAATATAGTTTAAGGGTTTTCTGTAACAGTACATGTTGTTAATTTCTTTGATGTCCTGTGCAGCTTGTTATACATTTACAGAATATACAATACAATGTCATTATGTCACTTAAATTACATTCAAACATTTAAATATTCACTTACTGTGTAAAAACGTGTTCCTGAAAATACAGTTTAAGAGTTTTTCTGAAACAGTACATGCTGTTAATTTCTTTGATTTCCTGTGGCAGCTTGTTATACAATTTTACACCCTGATACAAGAAACTTTTTTGGGTCTTATGCTTGTTTCTCCTATCTAGATGAAGGCAGTGGCTTGTTCTTGTGCTATAGCTGTGTAAAATGCTGTTTGTACTATAATTCACTATATTTTTCTTTATATATACTATAGTGTGGAACATAAATAAACAGGGAACAGTTAGAATACCAAGTATTTTGAATAGTTCTCTGCAGTGAGCCCACTTACTGCTTTTAGTTATAATTCTCACTGCTCTCTTCTGCACTTTAAAAACTGTTTGTAAGTTGAGTACATTATTTCCCCAGAAAATTATCCCATAGCTTATGACTGAATGTACATAGCTAAAATATACAGTTCTTAGACATTCATCGCTGCATACTGAGGAGAGAACTCTAAGTGCGTAACACGTTGTAGATATCTTTTTTGTGAGTTTTTTAACATGTTCACTCCACCTAAGCTGGCTGTCAATATGCAACCCTAGGAATTTTGTGGTGGGCACTTCGTCTACAGAGGTGTTATGTAGCTTTAACTTTAGGGGACTGTTTTTTCTGTTTATTCTGAAGCGTATGCTATTTGTTTTCTTAATATTTAAGGTCACTTTATTCTCTGTAGACCATTTGTAGACATCTTTCAGTGATTCATTACAATTTTCCAACATTTGTGCTGATGTCTCACTGGTGATTATAATATTGCTGTCATCGGCAAACAATATCTTCTCTCCATGTCGGATATATTGTGGAAAGTCATTTATATAAATCAAGAACAACACCGGACCCAGCACACTTCCCTGAGGGACCCCAATATTAATATGCTGTGGATCTGACAGGTGTTTTTCTATGAACTTTGATCTACTGGAGACATGCGAGATCTCTACCCACTGTACTCTATTTTTAAGGTATGAATGGAACCATTTGTTGATTACCCCTCTTACTCCTAGTGCTTCTAACTTAAGTAATAGATTCTGGTGGTCAACTGTATCAAAGGCCTTTGACAGGTCAAGGAATATGCCAGATACATAGTTGCCTTCATCCAGTGCTTCTAGAACCACTTTAGTGAAATGTGCTATTGCCATTTCTGTATCTCTGCCTGGTCTGAAACCAAATTGGTCATTTGAAAGAAGGTTGTATTTGTTTAGATAGCTCATAAGTCTGTTCTTCATTATGGACTCTATTATTTTGGAAAATGATGACTTAAATTCTATTGTTGACGTATAAACAAATATAAATTCTGTAACAGTTGTAAACATTTGGAAGATGAAATGCTAGTATTCTTAAAGTAGCTATTTGGCTCTAGTTGGAAACATGTTAGCAAAACTAGCCCTTAATTAATTCTAAAGTAATTAATGGTTTGGTCAAAAGTATTGTTTGCGTAATTATATTTGTTAATTTCATTATTTAAACAAATAATTTGGCATAACTCTTGTAGTAGAAGAAACTGTTAAAAAGAACAACTTTTTTGATGTATTCATTTAATCTAATGAGTAAAGTTTTAATTGTAATTACTGTAAATTTAACTTCAAACAATGAGTAGTTTCAGCACCTATTATTGTGAGGATATATAAGTGGCCGATTTTTGGTCCCAAGACAGTCAGTTCACAGCCGAGTGTCTGCTCCATACATACCTTTCTATTCTTCACGAACTGTGAACTTCGTGGTTAGGTTATGACTGCTCGTAGATGTTCAGTAGTAAACTATTGTAGCAGTATGTGGAGGTTTGCCTGCAAACTATTAATGAGGCTTACTGAAAGTTAAACAATTGTGCACTGGCCATATAACTGTGTATTATTGGGGGGGGGGGGGGGGGGTTGTAAACAGTGAAATTAAAGTACTGTGACGCAACTGTGCACCTGTTGGCTACATTATTTACAGTATTCAGTGTCAGAATTACAAACCCCATTTTTCAGCCAGTGTAGCAACGCAGTATGTGGACACCGAGGACAATCAACGAAGAAATAAAGTAGGCGAACAGCTACAGCTCTTTAGATGTGCATATTTTTTTCTCACAAAATTCACAGCAAAATATATTTATCTCTGTATGTTGGCCAAACATCTGATAACTGTTTAGTTAAATAATAATACTTAACACATTACACACACAAGTGCTGTGTGTTTTTCATTTATGATGTATAAAATATTCTACCAAGAACATACAAACAGGCAACTAATGCAATTCTGTTATGTTCATCATTCTGTGCTACCTATCTTGAGCGTACTGAATACAAGTATTGGGTTGCCCTTGTACAGACAAGAACTATGAATTTCCTAATTCGTCATTTGAGTATTTCAAAGATACATACTCTTGCTCTCGCTTCTTTTCTTAATTTCCACACAATCAGCTGGTGTGAAATGTACAACAAAGCATTATAGTGGTGTATACTAAGGATGACCACTAGACCAGGTCTCATTGTGCCCTCTGACTGAACTACAAAAAGTGCATATCTTTATTAATCTTTTTTAAAGGCCTCTAAGAAGGGTTGAAACAATAACTTTGACTAAAGCACCTCTTTTTTATCACACAATATATCATTCCAGCATAACAACAGTACTAGTATTTCAGTATATCAGTAGTACTGCGGTGTCATACCCAGGAGGTAAGGACCACAATAAGAGGAAAGTGCCCTGTACTAATGCGCAACATGGCAGCAAAGTCCAGCAGCAAGCATAATCCATTTCATGGTTTGTTTGGTAAGTGGACAGTGTAGATTTACTTCAATTAAAACAACTCTGTGATTGACATTTCAGTGAGTTGAGTGATAGAGGCTGGGCATCAGCTAATCCCAGCTGTTTCCCAAGTTCCATGTGCTAGCTGTGTTTTCTGTCCAACAGGTACTTGCAGAGCTGCTGAGGTAGGAAGGGGCCAGATGAGACTTTCTGCAGAAGGGATGGAGAGAGAAAAGAGAGCCAAATACACAGCTGCTGCAACGGCCATTGGTGCCCTACCCACCACCAATTATGATGGTTCTAACAGTCAGTAATTTCTTTCTTTTGTGTGCATAAGTGTGCACAACTATTGATTGCATGAGCTTGTAGAATATTGTGAATGGTCCATCAACTCTGCTTCTGATGACTGGCATATCAGTCATAAAGTTATGTTAATCAAAATATAGTTTAGGCTGTTGCTTTGGCATCCTCTGACACGCCTACAATCTGCTGTGATTTCTCCTGACATATGTATGACATTAACTTCTTTCCACTCACTTCTAGCTTTAAAGAGCTGACAACACTGTATTTAATGGGTCTAGATGATTTTGAAATTGATTACACATAACATTTCAACAATCACTAACTAGGCTTATCAATTCTTCTGTAGAGGTAGTTGTACTCCAGTGTGTTGTCTGCTAGCCCACATTGGTACCAGTATGAAATGAGTTACTATTAGATAATGTCATTTAATTTCTACAATAGAAGAATTCCCATCAGCTCAAGATGTGCCACTGACATGTCATCTCACTGATTTCTAGGTTATGACAGCAGGTTTAGATATTTTTATATCTTGGAGAATATTGGGTTATTAATTGCCAGCAGATCCTACACTATACAGGTGTCATGGTTTCAAGTTCTGCGTAGCAGAGACCTTAAAATGCATGCCACACAGTATAGAAGTGTTATGGCAACTTGAGACTTGTAAATTCATTTGCAAGTAACTTTTTGTTAGGGGTACTAGTGCTGTGTTGATCAGAAGTAGTCACAATTGCATGAGTTTCATGAATTTTGATAAATGCACTTGGACCGTTGTGCAGTTGATGTAATGAATGTACACCTACCAAACTGGTTTCACATGGCCTCAACAGCATCTTAAGATTTTGATATATCTGTTTGCCATTCATTTACGGGTGTGCCAACCTCTGCCAGAGTGTTGTTGTTGTAGAGTAATTCATCATCAGAATTCATATTGTGCAGTGCAGCCTGATGGCAACTGCGCTCCGGTTAAGGGCAGGTATGTTTAACAGGTCAAGGATGTGTGAATGGACTTCAAAGATGCAGTACCAATAGGTAGATCCACATCGCAACTGAGCGGCACACCTAGGTTAGGCTTTTGCTTCCTGGTGTGGGTAGTTTGCTCCATAGTGTGTTGTTGGTTAGGGTTTGGGCATTTATTTTCTGTTGATGAAAACCAGTGTGTTTTGTTTCAGTGATCACCAAGAAAGCTAAATTCAATTAACTTTTAATGTGATGGGAGGTAACAGAGATGTCCCAAGCTACCCCACTTATAGTGCACATATGATATGAGAGATAGCCATAAAGTTTTAATTATTATCTCAAAGAAACCCTAATTAATTTTTTTGAGCTGAAGGTAATTGTCTGCTGTCCTGGTACACAGTGAAATATCCATGCCACAGTGCTATAGTGCAATGCCATAATGGAGCCACAAGGAGCCAAAACAAAATGGCACAGTCCATTTGTAAAGTGAAATATCATGCAGTAGGCTAATTTGTTTTCTGCATTTGGTGATAAACAATACTTGAACCACTCATTCCGAGTTGGTGGAAGTGTACAGAGGCAATGCACTATTATGTGACACAGTGGTTAGTTGGCACGTATGCTTCCAGTGCTGTCAAACAAGTGTGAATGGTGAAGGGTGGAGTAGCCGACCATCTCTCTGTGAAGAATCAGGAATTCCAAGAGAAGTGGAAATTTTGTTACTCGAATACTTGTGTATCGCAGTTGCGGCTATAGAATAAGTGAAACAGTCATGGATCAATGTTAAATGTCTTCCAAGACATTTTGAACATAACAAAGGTTCCACAACCGCCCATGCACATTCAAAAAACCTGGTGTAACAGGTTAAACACTAAATTCTTTGGAAGCAGAATCAGAGATTACTGGCATCATGATAAATGTAAGTGAAACAGAGGAAATAAGAGTTAATTCTAGAAACAAACATAAGCCTCTGTTTGTAGGGGAGCAGCAGGTGCAGACTGTCAGCTCATTCTTGTTCCTGGGTATAATGTGGTGACAGAAGATTCTGGAGCTGAAAAAGATGTGAAGAACCAAACAAAGAAGGCAAATGTTGCTTTCATTCAGTTGTATCCAATATGACAAAACAAAAATGTCACATGTAAAACAAAAATTTGTATTTTTAATACAACTGTGAATGCTGTCATGTACACAAGTGGAAATTGGAAAGTAGGCTGTTGCAGAGCTTCACAAACAGAAGTCTGTGACACATCATGAATTGTCAGAAAAAATAAGTAATGAGGGGCTATGGAGGAAAACAAAACATACCTATAGGCCAAGTGGGTGAGAGAAAGTGGAGATGTTTGGGACACAAATTGAGAGAACAAGATGGAGCAGTCAAGAAGAAGGCATTGGAATGGATTCTCCAGGAAACGGGGAAGAGAGGCAGGCTCGTAGGTACATGGAAGAGGACAGTGTAAGGAGAGCTGAGAAGGCCTGGTCAGAATTCTACATCTACATCTATATTGTGCAAATGAAGGTGAGGTGAATGGCAGAAGTTACGTCACACTGTACCAGTTATTAGGGTTTCTTCCTATTCCATTCAGGTGCCTCTGTGTGAACAGTCATTATTCTAATCTAGTCATGATTCCTGTGTTCCTGTGTGATACGTAGGGGATTGTAGTATATCTCTAGAGCAATCGTTTAAAGCTGGTTCTTGAAACTTTGTTTATAGACTTTCTCGGGATGGTTTAATATGTCTTCAAGAGGCTGCCATTTTGGTTCCTTCAGTATCTCTGTGACACACTCCCATGGATTAAACAAACGAGTCACCATTCATGCTGCCCTTCTATGTATATGCTCAATATCCCCTGTTAGTCCTATCTGGTACGGGTAGCACACACTCGAGCAATATTCTAGGATGGATCGCACAAGTTGTTTGTAAGCAGTCTCATTTGTAGACTGATTGTACTTCCCCAGTATTCTACAACAAACTACAGTCTGCCACCTGCTTTACCCATAACTGAACCTACATGATCATTCCATTCCTACGAAGTGCTACACCTAGGTACTTGTATGAGTTGGCCGATTCTAATAATGACTCATTGATATTATAGTCATAGGCTACTACGTTATTTCATTTTGTGAAGAGCAAAATTTTACACTTCTGAAAATTTAGAGCAAGTTGTCAATCTCCGCACCATGTTGATATTTTATCAAGATCTAACTGAACATTTATGCAGCTTCTCTCAGATAGTACTTCATTACAAATAACTGCTTCATCTGCAGAAAGCCTGATTTTGCTATTAATATTGTCTGCAAGGTCATTTTTGTACAACAGGAACATCCAGGGTTCCAACAGACTTCTCTGGAGCACACCCAATGTTACTTCTACATCTGACAATGCCTCTCCATCCATGATAAGATGCTGTGTCCTCCCTATGAAAAAGTCCTCAATCCAGTCACAAATTTCACTTGATACCGCTTATGATCATACTTTTGACAAAAAATGTAGGTGCAGTACTGAATCAAATGCTTTTTGGAAATCAAGAAACACTGCATTTACGTGGTTGCCATCATCCAAAGCTTTCAGTATGTTATGTGAGAAGAGTGCAAGTTCGGTTTCACATGATAAATGTTTTCAAAAATGATACTGGTTGGCACTGAGGAGGTAATTCTGTTCAAGATACCTCATTATGTTTGAGCTGAGAATATGTTTGTAGATTCTACAACAAATTGATGTCAAGGATATTGGACGGCAGTTTTGTGGATCACTTCTACTACCCTTCTTGTAGATGGGTGTGACCTGTGCCTTTTTCCAAGAACTGGGCATGGTATTATTGTTTGAGGGATCTTTGTTAGATTAAAGTGAGTAGAGGGACTGACTCAGCTGAAAATTCAGTTTAGAATCCGACAGGGATTCCATCAGGGCCTGGAGCTTTAGTCAGCCTTGACAATTTCAGCTGTTTCTCATCACCACTCACACTAATACTTCTATCATTCATCCTTTCAATGGTACAAGGATTAAATTGGCACAATTCTCCTGGATTTTCCTTTGTAAAGAAACATTTGAAAACAGAGTTAAGAGTTTCAGCTTTTGCTTTGCTTCCCTCAATTTCAGTTCCTGTCTCATTCACTAGGGACTGGACACTAACTTGTGTGCCACTGACAGCCTATACATACAACCAAAATTTCTTTGGGTTTTGTGAAAAGTCATTTGGCAATATTCTGCTACAGTAGTCATTGAAGGCATCACGGATTGAGCGAAATGGCCAGAGACAGAGGTGGATGGCAAGTTCTCCTGGATGCCATACAACCTATAGGGGTCAAAGAAATTAGTCAAGTAAGTCATTTTGTGATAATCTTCCTCAAGATGAATGAAAGGTATTTATAACCATAAATATTAGAAAAATCTGAAATGGTATTTTGATGATTTGGCTTGTTGTATGGATGGGACATGGATCCTACACAGGATGTGTAAAAGACTTATTTTGAGTGAAGGTCCAATCTGAATTATATTCTTTGCATAGCTCACTTAAAATGTAAAAGAAACACTGCAAGGACAGACAAACCCTAGTCAAATCTCTTGCTTGTCAACAGTACATAGAAAGTGCTTCCAACAAGTGTAAGGCAACATGGACTTTCATTAAATGAGAAAAATATCATAACAATACATAGATGTAATCTGCTGCTTAGAAGAATTGAATGATTTCTTTCTAATTTCAGTTAATGAACTGAAGAACAAAATAAAGCTAACAGATACATCTGCACTAGATCCTTTCAATTCTGTGAGCTCTACAAATAATGTTTACCACTGGAAATCTAGTTTAAAATGTTTTAACAAATTCTCAGACACAAAATGTATTGACCGTTATTGTTTCTCAAATAACGAAATAAATATCGGGTGAACAGCCTGGTATGAGTGTGCATAGGACACAATATTTTGGCAATTGACCACGTTGCCATCATCAGGTGTGCTGATGATGGCAACGTGGTTGATTGCCAAAATATTGTGCCCTATGCACACTTATACCAGGCTGTTCACCCGAGATTTATTTCATCATAAAATATGCCTGGAGAAATTGAAGAATCACATCGTTTATCAAATAATTTAATTAAAAATAATTTTTGATCTGTACATTTTATATACAGTAGTTTTTAATCAGGTGTTTTCAGATGCAATAGCTATAAAAACTTCTAACACAACTTTTAAGTTTGATTAGCATTTGATTAGCATATTCGACAGAACTACTGACCAGTTTCAGCTGTCCAATCTGAATTATATTCTTCACAACAGTCTTTAAGTGGTAATATCTTCACCCACATCTAAACTGTTTACGTAACTGTGAAGCATATGACAGATGGTACTTCCCATTGTAGCAGTTATTAGACTTACTTCCCATTCCATTTGCATATGGAGTGCAGGAAGAATGGTTGATTGAATTCAGTACACATAGCAATTTCTCTATGTCTAACCTTGTCCTCAAAACTGCTGAAGGAGGGATGTATAGAGGGTTGTAGTATATTTCTAGATTCCTCATGTAAGCTGGTTCTAGAAACTTTGTAAGCTGACTTTCAGGGACATTCTATATCTATTTTACAAGTGTCTGCCAGTTCAGGTTTTTCTACATCTCTGTAACACTTTCCCTTGGGTCAAACAAATCTGTGAACATTCATACTGATGGATATGCTCAGTATCCCCTGATGGCCCTCTTTGGTATGGGCCCACACATTTGAGCAGTATTCTAAGGTGGGTAATATATATGTTTTGTAAGTACCCTCCATTGTAGACTGTATTTTCCCATTGTCCTACCAATGAAATGAAGTCTGCCACCTCCCTGCTTTACCCACAAGTGAGCCTATGTGATCATTCCATGTGATATCTCTGCACATTTCTACACCCCGGTGATTGTATGAGTTTACTGGAGTTGACTGATTCTCATTGTGGTTCATCGATATTGTAGTCACAGGATATACCAGTTATATACACAGTTATATACACAGGAATACCAGTTATATCATTCTGTTGGCATAGAGTGATCATTTGCTTTAACGGAAGGCAGAGGTTATTACTAATAGACTGTATTTTAGGCTTGAATATAACTTCAATATAGGGCAACATAACATGTAGAGAGCCACCGGAACCAGTACTGGGCCCACTTTTTTTTTCTAATCTATATGAATGATCTTTAATGACTTCAATGGTCAGTTCAGAAACTTATGACACAAGCGTACTAGCCAAGGATCCAAACTCAGTCCTAGCACACACAGCTTGATGATAACTGAACAGGTCTACAAGTGTTTCACAGCTAACGGTTTAAGTCTCAATTTTTCAAAGTTGTATTTTATAAAATTTCAAGAAAACGATAATGACCTTTAGCACAAGAAGTAGACATTAATGGTCGTATTCTGAATGAAGCACAGTGTGTAAAATTCCTTGTTTCCAGCTGGGTAACAAGAGACAATGGAGTCAACATGCAGACAAACTTAGCAACAGCCTCAGTTCAGGGTGTTATGCCATTAAAAATATCTCCCATTGTGTTGGCCTAAAGACTAGAGAATTAGATTATTTTGCTTATTTTCAGCCTCTGTTTCCTTATGGCATTCTCTGCTGGGCACTGCATCTAATGTAAATAAAATGTTTGTTCAGCAGAAGTGACTTGTAAAAATATTGTGTAAAGTAGATAACTGTACATCTTGCAGAAGCATTTTTAAGGATCTTGCAATTCTTACACTCAGTACCCAATACATATACTCCTTAACAGTTTTTATAGCTGATAATAAAAATCTATTTCAACTTAATTGTGATTTACACAGTCACAATACAAGACATAAAAATAATTTTCATGTGGACTTTACCTCCTTATCCAGGGCTCAGAATGGAGTTTCCTTTGGTGGTGCTATATTCAATAAGTTCTCACCTAACATAAAGTGAGAAATTGGGAATCCATACCAATTCAAAATAAAATTAAAAATATACCTAATTAGCCACTCTTTCTCCAAATTATCTAGATATCTAAATTCAGGCTTTGTAAAGTTCTGTTAGCAACATGGCAAATACCAGTGCTTGTTATAAAACAACATTTTTATTTTATATGCACACTGAGGTGATAAAAGTCATGGGATACTTCCTAATATCATGTCAGACCTCTTTTGTCCAGTGCAGTGCAGCTACTTGACATGGCCTGAAGCCAACAAGTCATTGGAAGTCCCCTGTGAAAATATTGAGTCATGCTGCCTCTACAGCCATTTGTAGTACCGAAAGTGTTGCCAGTGCAGGATATTGTGTACAAACTGACATCTTGATTATGCCCCATACATGTTCAGTGGGATGCATGTCGGGCAATCTGGATGGCCAAATCATTTGCTCAAATTATCCAGAATGTTCTTCAAACCAATTGCAAACAGTTGTGGCCTGGTGACATGGTGAAATGTCATCCATAAAAATTCCATTTTTGTTTGCAAACATGAAGTTCATGAATGCTAGCAAATGGTTTCCAAATAGCTGAACATAACCATTTCCAGTCAATGATTCAGTTGGGTGAGAGGACTCAATCCATTCCATGTAAACACAGCCCACCCCATTATGGAGCCACTACCAGCTTGCACAGTGCCTTGTTGACAACTTGGGTACATGGCTTTGTGGGGTCTGTGCTGCACTCAAACCCTACCATCAGCTCTTACCAGCTGAAATTGGGTCTCTGACCAGGCCATGGTTTTCCAGTTGTCTAGACTCAAACTGATATGGTCATAAATCTAGGAGAGGCAGTGTTTCTTGTCTGTCAGCACTGACAGCTCTACACAAACACCACTGCTTACGTTGTCCATAGTGAGGGCTAATGCCTGAAATTTGATGTTCTCAGCACATTCTTGACATTATGGATTTTGGAAGTTTTTGTATACCTTGTGTACGCGATACTCCTGCCATCTGTATATATGCATATTTCTATCCCATGACATTTATGTCCTCAGTGTATACATTCCGTTGATCCTCATTTGCGTATGAGATCCTAGGCCGTGGAACATGTGAAAGAATATATAAATGTAAATTACACAGAACATGTAACAAGATAAAGTACAGTCAATATAGAAAAACAGCTGCAGGAAATATAAAATTGTAAAACTAGAACAAAAACAGAAGCGAAACTGAAAAAAAAGACATCATACAATGATCAGTACATGTTTCACAACAAAATGTAACAAATAAACAGTAAAGATGCATGCATAAAAATTCTATGTATCTCTGCTAAAAATTCATCTAATGAATAAAAAGTTTTACCAAGTAAATACATCTTTATTTTATTTTTAAATAAATAATATTTGGCAATGTATTAAATAATGTGATATTGGAATATTGTGCACCTTTCTGTACCTGAGTTAGATATTTAAAAATACAGTGGAGGTCAGCCATTCTTGGATTGTGACCACAGAACATGGCATTCACTTCATAGTGCACAGGAGTGTCAACTGTGAAGCTCATATGGAATAAGTATTATGGGAAGTGGTGACAAGTATCCCAAGTTTCTTAAAAAGATTATGACAGCATATTCTTGGAGGAACTTTGCACATAATTTGGACAACTATTTTCTGCAGAAAGAAAATTTTCTTTTAAGATAATTCCAGAGCACATATAGAGTGGAAGTGCCCAAAGTTAGTGGACACTGTGACAGTCATGTATGCAAAATGTGAGATTTCCTTATGGCAGAAGTAGCCGTGAACAAACTTTTTATAGTCTGGAAGACCTGATATTGCCAACTAACCTTGCTATCTATGTAAAGGCTTAAGAATTGGGTGCAGTATACCCTTTGTATCTGCTGACTGTCATGCGTAATAGTTATCTCCTGAGCGATTTGTAGCCAGAGCTGAAATAATTGGTTTTCCTAAGGTTTGTTGACAGTCAGTTTACTTTGGAAAGTGCAAATGTACTTTAAATAGGACTCATCATTCACATACGTAAAACATATTTTCTTTGAAAAATTCTGTTGTAGTCAAGTAAATGTTAAACTACTAATGCAGTCACTTACTAATTTACTCAATTAAATTTAGATTGCATAAGCCTTTCTAGCATTAAGTAGTGTAGTGATAATTTATCATTAATACATTATACAGATTAAGATTCTATTATGTCTTTGTCTTACGTAAATGTATACCTTGGCTTGTTCCACATCCCTGAAAATTCTCACTCTTGATGGGATCTGCAGAACATGATAAATTAATGAATGGATACTAGTTCAGAATTTATCAAATTGTATCCTGTCTAGAGACTTAATACTAAAAAAATAACAGAGAAGCACAGAAAAACCATTTACTAGAAGTGGGGGTTTCTGAAGCCTATTACCCAATAACAGTCCACAGTTCTCTTCAGAGAGATTTTTGCGTACTGATATACATTCATCCATCCACATCCACCTACAAACTCCACACAGAACATGGCACAAGGTACGTTGTATCATTAATACTCATTCCCTTTCCTACACCACCTGCAAACAGAGTAAGGCAACAATGATTGTTTTATGCCTCCTTATGAACCCTAATTTCTCTTATCTTTCCTTCAAAGTTCTTGTACAAAATGCTTGTTGGTGGCAGTCAATAGTGTTTCATGAAAAGAACATTGTGTCCCCTCCAGGGATTCCCATTTGAGTCCACAAAGCAGGTCTGTAATGTTGACTGAATCTGCCAGTAACAAATCTAGCACCATCCCTCTGAATTGTTTCTCTTGTGCCTTCCATTAACCTGACCTGGTGGGAATCCCAAACACTCCATCAGTACTGAAGAATGTGTTGTATAGTATTTTATGTGCGACCTCCTATAAAGGTGAGCTATACTTTCCAAAAATTATCCCAGGAAATCAAAATTACCATTCGTCATAACTACTACCAACCTTACATGCTGGGACCGATGACCGTGGCAGTCTGGTCCCTTTAATCCCCCAAACCAACCAACCTTACATGCTCATTCCATTTTATACCACTTTGCAACATTACACTTGCACATTTAATCATCATGACTGTGTCAAGCAGTATACCACCAATAATCAGTTGTTGCAAGGTTGTTTTTCCTACTCATCTGGATTAACTTACATTTTTCTACATTTAGAATAGCAAGCTGCTATTCATCACACCAAATAGAAATTCTCTCTAACTCACCACGCATCCTCCTATGTCACACAATGATGACACTTTCCTGTACACTTATGTGTCATCAACAAACAAACAGTTGCAGATTACTACTCATCCTATCCCTCAGATTATTTATGTATGTAAAGAACAAGAGCAGCCCTGTGACACTTTCCTGGGGCACTCCTGATGGTACTTCTGTCCCTGATAAACACTTCCCCAGATCAATGTACTGGGTTCTATCAGTTAAGAAGTCTTTGAGCAATACAAGTACTGGGAACAAATTCTGTATGCTCTGACATTCATTAACAGTCTGCAGTAGGGCACTGTCACAAACACTTTCCATAAATCTGTGAATATGGAAAGCTTTTCTGTCCAAAGGGAATTTATTGCATTTGAATTTAATATACTCAAGAATTATGCTGGTTTGATTCAGCTCTCCATGCTACTCTATCCTGTACAAGCTTCTTTATCTCCAAATAGCTAAAGCAACTTACATTCTTCTGAATCTGTTTACTGTATCCATCTCTTGTTCTCCCCCACAATGTTTAATTCCTCACACTTCCCTCCATTAGATTGGTGATACCTTGGTGCCTCATAATACATCTTGTCAACCAATCCCTTCTTTTGGTCAAGTTATGCTACAAATTTCTTTTCTCTCTAATTCTGTTCAGTACTTCCTTATTGGTTACATGATTTACCCATCAAATCTTCAGCATTCTCCTCTAACACCACATTTCAAAAGCTTGTATTCTTTTCTTGTCTGCACTGTTTCTTGTCCACATTTCACCTTCATATGAGGCTACACTCCAGACAAATATCTTTCAAAAAGACTTCATAACACAGATCTATCTATTTCAATGTTATCAAGTTTCTCTGCTTCAGAAACACTTTTCTTGCCATTGTGCCAATCTAAATTTATATTCTCTCTATGTCAGCCATTATCAGTTATTTTGAAACTTCCTGGCATATTAAAACTGTGTGGCAGACTGAGACTCGAACTCTGGACCTTTGCCTTTCGCAGGCAAGTGCTGTAGCGACTGAGCTACCCAAGTACAACTCACAACCTGTCCTCACTTCAGGTCTGCCAGCACCTCGTCTCCTACCCTCCAGACTTCACAGATGCTCTTCTGTGAACCTTGCAGAAGTAGCACTCCTGAAAGAGAGGATATTTCAGAGACATGGCTTTGCCACAGCTGGGGGATGCTTCCAGAATGATCATTCTGAGATCAATTATTTTATTAAGCAAATACCAAAACTCATCTACTAGCTTTAGTGTCTCATTCCCTAATCTAGTTACCCCAGCAATGGCTGATTTAATTTGACTACATTCCATTATGCTTGGTATTAGTCTATCATTTTGAGGCTCCATTCATATACTCTTATATTCAGGATTTGCCTGTGCTTTCTTCCAGTCACTTCAGACTTTGTGCTGGGTGAGATATTTGCAATAAATGCAAGCTAAGTAAGGGGCCAGTGTCGAAGTGTACTCTCTGTAAGAGTGAAGTGAGATACCATCCACATCTTGCAGCTTATTTGTTTACAACTCTTTCAGATGCCTCTCAATGCCATGGAGCCTGTTTCTTTGTTGTCCATACAGCAGTTTGTGCTATGGTCAAATGATGGTATACCTATACTATCCTCCATGTGAATGATTTTTTAAACACGAATTTAAAACTTCAGCTTTCCTTTTGCTGTCTTCTATTCTCACACAAGACTCTTCCACAAGATTCTTCATTGAGGGTGTTGATAGAAACCTTTTATCTACTTAGTGATTATATGTAGGCCAGGATTTTCTGAGGTTCAAGATCTTCCACTAACATATGGTGGTGGAACTTGTTGTATGCTGTGCGCATCAATCTTTATAGACACTCAAATTTCTACTAACATTTACCTGTCAACATTTCTGCTTCCTTTTTTGAACTGACAGTGCAACAATCTCTGCTTCCTCAGCATTATCTGAATTTTGTTATCAAACTCAGTGGGTCTTTTCCAACCTCAGTGCACTTACAGTGGGAAATTTACCATCAGTTTAAACTTTACCCATAATTCCTCTACATTCGTCATATTTGAACTATATGATAATAATAATAATAATAATGTCATATGACTCAAAGGCCTGGAGCATGTCTTTCAAGTGGATGTTCCTTAGTCAACAGTGTGAGGTGTTCCCAGGTGATCCAAATTCTAATTGGGCCTGACATTGCTTGATTCAGTGATTGAGCGAAAACCAATGCACGCAACATGGCAAGGCCATCAGCATATTTGAAGTAAATGATGTCCATTTACTGTCCAAGTAGAATACTAACAACTGCTAATCTGTTCTTTCAAGAATTACTTTTGAATACATTACGGGAAAGGCAGTGATCAATGTCTTACAAATATTTACTATTAAAAACAGTCTTGATCACCATTTATTTATCAAGGTGACTGGTTTCGACCACTACTGTGGTCATCTTCAGACCACTGAGTAGGAACCTCTTTCTGTTGGAGAATCACTACTACTGTGGTCATCTTCAGACCACTGAGTAGGAACCTCTTTCTGTTGGAGAATCACTACTCTAGTGATTCTCCAATAGAAAGAGGTTGCTACTCAATGGTCTGAAGATGACCACAGTAGTGGTCGAAACGTCACCTTGATAAATAAATCGTGATCAAGACTGTTTTTAATAGTAAATATTTGCTCTTTCAAGCATGAAAAACTTCCTAGCTCTCTTGCCGGATTTATTAACTTTATAAATTATCATTACTGTGATGACATGGCAAATAATATGATGACACTGTCAGTAAGGTCAGGCCTGTTTGCAGATGCAAGGTCTAAAATATTGCCATTGCATGTGCATTGTTGAAATAGCTGCTCAAGACAGTTTTTGGAAAATGTGTTCAGAAATACTCACAAGACTGTCTGTCCATACCATCTGCAATGAATCCATGGACACACCACTCCACACTCAGTAGATTAAAGTCCTCACCAAGTAATATTCCGTGATCAGGGTACTTCCACACAACTGATCATAGACTTTTTTGAATGATTCTACAACCACTATTGGAGAATCAAGTGACTAGGGGAAACACCTGATGGTTAAATTGAGTTCATTTTGGCTAATTATTGAAATCCAAATAACTTCACAGTCAGGCTCAGTTTTGATGATAGACACAATATTTTTGTCAATTGTAATGGACACTCCCCCACCTATGGCATCTGGCTTGTCTTTTCACTATATGTCCCATGTCTCATTAAACATTTTGGAGCTTTCTACTTCATGTTTGGTCCAGCTCTCAGTTCCAAGTATAATTTGGTGAATTTGCTTTGGCAATTTATTGTTAAGATTTTGACATTCAAAGTGTCTTTACTTTGTATATGAGCTGATTTCACTTTCTTCACATTGATTGGTGAGCATTCATCAGAGGATTCAAACTATCAGCTAACCCAAAAAATCCCCATGTCCCCTCCAGAAGTAACTTGAACCCAAGTAGCTGCTTCCTCTATGTAGTGCACCCCTGACTTGTCAGGAAGAGTCATACAATTCTCGAACTCATAATGCAGGTCCAGAAATTTGCAACTAAGACTGTCACGAGATCAATGGACCCTGTGGTTGAAAGTCTGTGCTCAGCTTGAAACCAAAGGACTCCGATCAGTTCTGGGTGTGATACTGAAAACTGTGAACTCTGCACTTGAAATTTCTATTATTAATTATGCATTTCTGCGCTGTTTCCTATGTTTATCTGTGGATTCATTTATGAAATAATAATCGAATTTAATAATGTAATGGAAACTATTAGAAATTAATTTGTTAAGAAAAATAGTAAACCCATTGGAATATTGTTATCTCCACTTTGTGTGGAAGTTGTAAGCATGCCTCTGATGTGATCGGATGTATTTTTGTGTGAACAATGTAATTTTGGCTTTGTTAATGTGAAAAATCAAAATACTGCATGATATACTAAACTGTGAGAAAATATATTTATGTAAAAAAACGTGCTGCAACAACAATCTTAAGATTTATTTAGTTCATACCAGCTGTGAGGACCTGATGTGACATTTTCAGTTTCAAGGATCAAACCCATAGACAAGAAGAACTGGAGCCAACTTGATATGACAAGCTATGTAAACAAGAAAGTTTATTGTAATCTTCGCTCCTCTCACATTTTCATAAAAGATTTTGCTTATCAATTACTTGGACTGGACATTGTATAAAGTGGACAATAGATGGAAGTAGAAAGGAGGGGTGAGATTACACTTCACAAGTTGGTTCTCTTTACTATCAGCCTGAAGTAATTTTCAGACAAGACATTCAGAATAGTGTCACATGAATCCCTGTCTCTGGCACCAGTTTTGATAGCATGACACTCAATCTATGCCTGGCAAGCTGAAGTTACCCCCCCCCCCCCCCCCCCATTGCAACCTCATGATCAGGAAAATTGTTACTGACGTTATGCAGGTTCTCTCTGAAGCACCTTACCACTTCAGCTCCCGACCCAGGTGGTCTATAAAAGAATAGGATTACTACTTCTCACCGAAGAGATGTGACCTCCAACACCATGACCAGCAATTAGAATTTGTAGTATTTCTCTTTGTGTTCATTGGTGATGTGCTGGATTTAAGCTTCAATGCATCCCCATGAATAAATTTTGCTCATCCCTTCTGCACTTTGTGGCACGCTTAATGTATGGGCACTGGATTGTGGAACTTTCAATTTACTGTGATGTTCTTAGGTCTACAGCCTTCAGGTATTATTATTGTTCTTTCAATATTCAAGAAGTGACTTGTTTTCATTTATTGTGTTCCAGACTAACTCCCATCAGAGGAGATTGTTCATATGATTCACAATAAACTTCATATTAATCTTATGCATGGATATTTTTCCTGTACCTCCTGCAGATATATCAGTAACCTATCCATAAATTAGGCCTAATATAATGCCTCTAGCCATTCAGTAAAAAAAGTACTTGGATAAAGAGTTGACTCCACGATTTGGCTTTGTTCAGCAGCCTCAAAACAGCTTTCAATATCAGCATTTTGGGAACTGTGAGGCTTATTAAAAACCAAGAGTTTCACTAGAGAAATAAGCACAGTAATGTATCACCATTTTCAGTATGACAAGTACAACAAGCATGAATTTACACGGGAAAATATTCCAGCCAAGGATCACCAAGCTGACATACTAACAAAGCCAAAGCCAAATATGACACTTCAGACCCATGTCCTACTGTTGCCTAAAGCCAGAGAGGGTGGAGTTCTAGACAGGCAACAATAAATTTTTAGGGGGTTTGAAACATAAAAAGAAAGATAAATTTCACCATAGCTGACACATTCATCCAGGGAGAATGAGCAACTGTATTTTTTCAAACAATTCCCATTTACTTTTCAGTCTACCAGAAATTAAATGAGTATTATTCTGAAGGACAAATTTATTTTTGTGTTAACTTAGTAATGTCATTTTCACTGTGTTGGTGACACTTTTCTGTGAAATCTTGAATTCTGTGAAGCTTTAAATATTTTTATGGTATCTTCGGTATGTGAACAGTTCATTACTTTCAATACCTTTCAGTAACAATTATTTTATAGTTTGTAATACTAAAAATGTCATTTCATCATGCCTGATATTATTATTTGCCAATCCACTAGTCACTATTTGAACAAATGATGTTCCAAGCTGTTTTTAGTTTATTCTTGGAATGTCTTATTTTTTGAGAATGGTATACATGTTTTTTAATAAAAGTCTGGACGATTTTACAGTTCTGTTGGTAATGGAGCTTCTGTTCTTGGCTACCTCTTGTTATCTCAGTTCGGGAGACCTCTCTCTTCTTAGCACAACATACTTTAACCACAGGAGTTGCCTTTGTTGAATTTTATCCTTGGTTTCTTTTTTTTTCCCCCAAAGTGCTACACAACAAGAAAGAAAATTTTTTCTGCTTTATAAATCTGTTCAAAAGTGTTCTTCCCATAATTTCTCTCCAACACCATGATCCAGTTAGTTGTTTATGATTCTATGATGCAATTCTTTCTTTCTATGTTCGTTTTCTTGTCTGCCAGTATTCAGCGAAGTAGTCTCAGTGACACTTTCAGTGCTTACAGTAACTTGTAAACTTAATAGATTTGGTAGTACAAATCCGTATAAAAAACAACAGGGATCATTTTTATCTATCATTTTCATTTTTTGTAGCTTGTAGTTTTTGTAGTGTAGCTTCAGGCTGCCTGCAGCACCACAGTTTTGTAGTTTTGAATATTGTTACATAATCACCCACATTCACATTTCCTTGTCAGGTGCCAACAACTGTTTGTGAACCACCGAGAGAGTAGAACCTTCGTTTGTTTCCACCATATTGTAGTAAACCAGTGATGGGTTCCATGTTCACTAGCAGCTTGCATTTGTGTTTTTAATGAGTTTGATAGTGCAAAAACCTGTTTAAAAGATTTCATGGTTTGTGTTTACCCTTTTTGTACCTACACTTTTCATTAGGATTTTAGCAGTAGGTTTGACAGAGAGTCTGCATACTGTTTGCAGATACAGGAGGAGATGGCCGCACTTCACAAACAGCTGCTGATGCTGCTGGCTGTGGTCAGCAGTCTGCAGGTCACTGCCCTGGGGTGTAGTGGCAATGGAGAAACTGCTGTGATACATGGGACACTTCAGGTGTCACTTGTTTTGCTTATGGGTTCTGCTGCCAAGGTACCTTCCATTTTAATTGATGCGAGGCAGCCATGCTCACAACAGGCGGGAGTAGCAAGTTGCAGTGCATCTGCATTGCTCTAGGCAGAGAGGCAATGTGGTGACCGCACCATCTCACTTCATCCATTCAACCTGTGAGTCGATGACAAGTGTGTGCTCCTTCAGCAGAGTTCGAGAAAGCACACAAGGAGGCAGGGATTGATAGTTACTGGGAGCTCCAATGTTAGGTGAGTTCTGGGACCTCTTAGGATAATAGCCTCCAGGACTGGAAGGACGTCCAGTCTACACTCATTTTGTCTGCACGGAAGGAGGGCCTCAGCAAAGGTGTGGAAGAGGTGCTGTCAAGGGTGTAATCCTCTTCCAGTTGTGATTCATGTAGGCACCAACAATTGCTGTTGCTTGGGTTTGAGGCCATCGTAATTTAAAGTGTTTCTAAAAAAATTATTTTAACTATACATTTAGAACTAGTAAATTATAAAGTAATTCCTTTTCATAAATTTTAGCTTGAAATATAAGACACTGTATATAAAATTATACAAAACTTTTCAGAAAAGCAACTGAGATAATAGTGACCTGTCCAAAATTTGAAAAATAATACTGGTATCGACAACTACTGTTGAGGAATTGTAATGTTAGAGGAAGATGTCCCACTACAACATCCCCCTCACATAATATGGTAATAATATGTTTACAATATTTTACGACCTACTATAAGGTTTGCCAAACGGTGTACAAAAGGATGCCAAAAGATAGAATACAGATGTATAGAAGTATCTGATACATAATATATCATTGAAAACACTATAAAAGTCATAATCTATACATATATGAAGACACAGTATTCAGATTTTCAGATCTTTGGAACATTCTGTCCCAAGACAAATGATACGAAGTCAAAACTACAACATTAATCTATAGAAATAAGTGCAGGAACAATGTAAACTACTAGAATTACAAATTGCAGGTTTACATCTATAAAGTCACATCTTCAAAATCATCAAAAGGGAAGAAAAAAAATTCAAAGCCTGAGTTTAAGATGAGTGAGTTGGCTCCAAAAACTCACAATGGGTACTGACCAAAAGAATATATTCAATCACAGGTAGGAGTATTGCACAAAATCAATCAGACACATAAACCAGACTATTGTGTTGGGTGGGTGCCGTATTAAAACTCAGAGAAAACTTTCCAAATGATATATTTGTATCCACTACAGAGCTTTGTTCACCTTGGTCCACGTCATAGGCCCCACATTGCTGAGAGCACTGCCCCAGCGACCTGTACAATGTAACGCTGTGTCGTGCAGGCCATGTTCGCCAGCTGTAGAGTTCCGATTATGTCAGCGGCCATCATCCCCGTTGCCTCCATGCTGCTCCACCGGGAGCCGTAGGCTGGTCCCACTGCTGCTTCTTCCTCAGATAGTGTAGCTGGGAAGGCGGCGGCAATGACCGCTCGTGATCCGGCGTCAGAATCTGCGGCCCCTCATCACAAAAGTCTCCGGCGTGTGTTGGGAGCTGAGACAATTGTCCGCGGTAGCAAGCCAAAGAGTGGCCCACCCTGGCTGGCTGCAGACTCCGAGTCGACCTCAGAGGATCAAACCAACAACCCGCCGTGAACTGGGACACTTTGCCCCATCTGTTGCTGCGTGTAGCCCGGCAGTGTGACCCGTGCCACCATCCAGGAGAGCTGCCACACTTGAATGAATCTCGTTAGAAAATGACACCTATTTATACTCGGCTGCGTGCCTGTGTTTCGCTAATGCATCACTCCGAGTCACGTACGCCCCACACCCCAGTGGCACCAGTGGGCCCCTTCTGCCTATAGCTTGCGACATGCGAAGCGCAGCGTTTACTCTTTTCAGTGGTTTGATGGCCCCTGTGGCCTCCATTCCATTTCGCAACCTCTGGTCAGCATAACTTACTGCAATCCAGTCCGCACCTGGCTGTAACTTGTGCTCAGAATATCGCACAACACTAACTTTCCCTATCCTAAACAGTGGTGCTGCTACATTATTTCCCTCTTCAGCAAGACCTGGGTTGCCCTTTAACTAACTCTTAAACTTGTTTGGATTGGCACTTATGACATACTTACTTACTACTAGAAAACTTAAATGAGGTCTAGTGCCCTTTTAAAACCATGACATAAAACAAAACGTAAAAATTCCTTACTGGACGACCACTGCTTGATCAATCCCTTACCTACTCATCTCTTGCCCTCAGTATCCAATCTACTGGGACTTGAACTACCCTCGGATCCCTCTAGGAATTGGCTCTCCACCTGATAAGAAAGAAAACAACACATAACAAAGTTAAGGCTGCGATGACACTTGGCACAGAGGTGCTCAAAATGATCGTTATTTGCCGTTGCCTATCCCTATACTGCATGACATGTTGAACAAGCTGTTTGACTGATACGTGCCCCTCTTGCTCTATAACAAACTGGTTTACGGATCTCAACAGACCTGGCTCCAGAGTTTGATTTAACAAGGTCAGATTCTGCCTTGGCAAAAACTCTAAGGTGGTTTCTGGCCAGTACATCTGGGGCTGTGTAACATTGAATTGTGTGACTCCTGAAACTGTCGCTGGCAGATGGAAGGTTGGTCCTGTTATGTTACACTTAGTTCCATTGATTAAAATTACATTTCCTTCGAGCTCTACTTATTTCGGGCAATGGCCTTGCTGCAGTGGAGACACCGGTTCCCGTGAGATCACCGAAGTTAAGTGCTGTCGGATGTGGTTGGCACTTGGATGGGTAACCGTCCAGCCCTCCATGCACTGTTGCCATTTTTCGGGGTGCACTCAGCCTCATGATGCCAATTGAGGAACTACTTGACCGAATAGTAGCAACTTCGGTCAGGAATACCATCATAATGACCGGGAGAGCGGTGTGCTGACCCCACATCCCTCCTATCAGCATCCTCCACTGAGGATGACACAGCGGTCAGATGGTCCCGGTAGGCCACTCGTGGCCTGTAGACGGAGTGCTTTTTCTACATGTTTTGCCTCCATAAACACTCCTTGGTCAAAACAACTTGCTACTACTATCAAATTCTCATAGGTAGCGAAGGTCCAATGCATCCCAACTCATTGCAAGTTCAATTTTGGTTCCCTGATGTCCCTTGGACAGTCTATTCCTTTCCCCCTGGCTAAAAACAACTGCATGGTGCACATGTCCCATATTTGTAGCTTCACAGATTTTCATCCAACATTCACTATTTTTGATCCAAACTCCCCTTAAATTTACCTTACATAATCATGAATTTTCTGACCCAGTACTGTCGATAACTAAAAATTTAAACAGGAAATCGTACGACTCTGACATCATTCAACACATATTTATTATGGCTTTGCCGCAGAATTTGCTCCAAAGCATTTATCTCTCCAGAACTGCGTTTGATTTCTCCTCCAACAATACTCCACATAAGTCAGATGCTACACTTCCCTTTTCAGTGACCTGAGGACAGGGATCACCATCACTCTTCCTCCTTCTTCAAAAAGACAGCTGCTCCTAGCAGACTCACAATACTCAAAAATACACTCCTGGAAATGGAAAAAAGAACACATTGACACCGGTGTGTCAGACCCACCATACTTGCTCCGGACACTGCGTGAGGGCTGTACAAGCAATGATCACACGCACGGCACAGCGGACACACCAGGAACGGCAGTGTTGGCCGTCGAATGGCGCTAGCTGCGCAGCATTTGTGCACCGCCGCCGTCAGTGTCAGCCAGTTTGCCATGGCATACGGAGCTTCATCGCAGTCTTTAACACTGGTAGCATGCCGCGACAGCGTGGACGTGAACCGTATGTGCAGTTGACGGACTTTGAGCGAGGGCGTATAGTGGGCATGCGGGAGGCCGGGTGGACGTACCGCCGAATTGCTCAACACGTGGGGCGTGAGGTCTCCACAGTACATCGATGTTGTCGCCAGTGGTCGGCGGAAGGTGCACATGCCCGTCGACCTGGGACCGGACCGCAGCGACGCACGGATGCACGCCAAGACCGTAGGATCCTATGCAGTGCCGTAGGGGACCGCACCGCCACTTCCCAGCAAATTAGGGACACTGTTGCTCCTGGGGTATCGGCGAGGACCATTCGCAACCGTCTCCATGAAGCTGGGCTACGGTCCCGCACACCGTTAGGCTGTCTTCCGCTCACGCACCAACATCGTGCAGCCCGCCTCCGGTGGTGTCGCGACAGGCGTGAATGGAGGGACGAATGGAGACGTGTCGTCTTCAGCGATGAGAGTCGCTTCTGCCTTGGTGCCAATGATGGTCGTATGCGTGTTTGGCGCCGTGCAGGTGAGCGCCACAATCAGGACTGCAT
Organism: Schistocerca serialis cubense; assembly: GCF_023864345.2. Taxonomy (NCBI): domain Eukaryota; kingdom Metazoa; phylum Arthropoda; class Insecta; order Orthoptera; family Acrididae; genus Schistocerca; species Schistocerca serialis. The sequence goes on along the minus strand of NC_064641.1, from coordinate 252,667,726 downwards.
ACAACCGAGGCACACAGGGCCAACACCCGGCATCATGGTGTGGGGAGCGATCTCCTACACTGGCCGTACACCACTGGTGATCGTCGAGGGGACACTGAATAGTGCACGGTACATCCAAACCGTCATCGAACCCATCGTTCTACCATTCCTAGACCGGCAAGGGAACTTGCTGTTCCAACAGGACAATGCACGTCCGCATGTATCCCGTGCCACCCAACATGCTCTAGAAGGTGTAAGTCAACTACCCTGGCCAGCAAGATCTCCGGATCTGTCCCCCATTGAGCATGTTTGGGACTGGATGAAGCGTCGTCTCACGCGGTCTGCACGTCCAGCACGAACGCTGGTCCAACTGAGGCGCCAGGTGGAAATGGCATGGCAAGTCGTTCCACAGGACTATATCCAGCATCTCTACGATCGTCTCCATGGGAGAATAACAGCCTGCATTGCTGCGAAAGGTGGATATACACTGTACTAGTGCCGACATTGTGCATGCTCTGTTGCCTGTGTCTATGTGCCTGTGGTTCTGTCAGTGTGATCATGTGATGTATCTGACCCCAGGAATGTGTCAATAAAGTTTCCCCTTCCTGGGGCAATGAATTCACGGTGTTCTTATTTCAAATTCCAGGAGTGTACGTATAAAATACAATGCCTAATTAATCTACACAAACCCAATGATACATGACACAAAAACAACAAAAAAACTACAAATACTCTACCACTTTATAGACCGCAAAGCATATGGTACTTCATGCAGTACTCTTATCTTCCTGGTTTTCGCTGCGCTTAGCATCTCTCTTCACTCTCTCTTTCTTCCTCTTTCCTTCCTGTGACACGCCTGGAATCACATCTGGGCAACCTTTAATGCCCACCATGTACTATTGTCATTCTAGTTGGCAGCTGAAGCTTAACATTAATGGGAGATGTGGTTTCAACAACTTGGTATGGCCCTTGATACCTCGTGAGGAACTTCTTCGTTTTTCCTTTTTGCGTATAGGGGCTGGACAGCATTACCCATTGCCTCACTTTATACTGCAGTAAACTTCCTTTCCCCTTCACTGCGTCTTCCTGCCTTTCCAAAGCCTTTGTATTCGCCTTTTGTACTCATATCCAAACATCCCTAATTGTTCTCGCGAATTGCCGTACAGATTCACCGGTCCTCCCTTTCTGTAGCTTCACTAAATCAAACTGTGATGGCATTTTTCGCCTGTACATTACCTCATATGGAGACAAACCGGTATTTGTATGGACTTTTGCATCGTATGCACATACAATTTGCTTCAAATACTTGTCCCACTGATGGTAATGCGAATCCACATAAAAAACTCAGCATCTTCCCGATTGTTCTGTGTAACCGTTCTGTCCTTCCGTTGGCCTGTAGATGCAATTCACTCATCCTCAACTTCTTTATGTTCAACAATTTACACAGCTCCTTCATTAAACCTGACATGAAGTTGGTCCCTTGGTCAGTAATTATTGTCTCTGGTACACCAAACTTCAAAATCCAGTTATTTACTAACGTTTGCACAACCATTGCTGCCTGTTGATTTGGCATAGCCACCACCTCCACGTACCTTGAAAAATGGTCTATTACTGTCAGAATGAATCTGTTCCCTGATGGTGTTCGTCTAAAAGGTCCTAAGACATCAATCCCCAGTAAAGAGAATGGAAGTGTTGCTTCTGGTAATCATTGTAGCTGTATCTGTTTCCAACTCAAATCTGCTCTCTGCGCACATGGTATACAATTCTTGACATACTGATCCAAATCTCCTTTCCTACCTGTCCACCAATACCTCTCTGCCACTCTCCTATTCGTTGCTCTACACCCTCCATGACCAGATAACACATGATAATGTGCTTCCTTTAAAACCTCATCCCTCAGCTTCACTGTCACTACTACCCTTGGCCCTAACTTTGTTTCCCTGCACAGAAAACCATCATACAAATTAAACTGTGGCTGTGTCTGATACAATTTACAATCATTGTCTGTGTACTGTAATTTTAGCCTTACTGCTAGGTCATAACCTATAACTTCTACTTTTGCCACATTCCTACTTAGTGCATCCGCATTACTGTGCTTTTTCTCAGGCTTGTGCACCACCTCGTAGTCAAATTCACTAAACCTCACAGCCTATCGAGTGAGTCTAGTAGACGGATCCTTCAACCCCAACAACCACTTCAGTGCAGCATGATCTGCCACTACCCGAAATCTTCTCCCATGTAAACAACATGTAAAATATGTGATTCCATATATTACAGTAAGCATCTCCCTCTCTGTTGTTGAGTAATTCTTCTCCACTGTATTCAACTGCCTAGATGCATAGGCTACAGGATGTTCTTTCCCATCAATTTCCTGACTAAGAACACACCCTAATGCTTGATTCGATGCATCGCATGCTAGTATAAACTCTTTTTCAAAATCTGGAAACACAAGAACCGGACTTGATGTTAACACTTCTTTCAGTTTGTCAAACGCTTTCTGACACTCTTCTGTCCACTCAAATTTCACACCCTTCCGTAACAATCGCATCAATGGCTGTGCTAGATCTACAAATCCCTTCACGAACTTTTGATAGAAATTGCAAAGTCCAATGAATGACTGCACCTCCTTAACCGTTTTCGGTTTCCGAAAATCCCTTACAGCCTGTACCAACCTTGGATCTGTTTGCATTCCATCCTTACTGATAATATGACCCAAATAATTTACTTTTTCTAATGCGAAATGACACTTCTCCAGGCTCAATGTCAAACGAGCTGCTCTTAACCTCATAAAGACTTCCCTTAACCACTGTCTATGTTGCTTCATACTACTTGAAAACACTGTAATGTCATTCAAGTAGACAAGACACTGCCATGGTTTCAAACTCCTCAAGACAGTGTCTAGCAACCTCAGAAACGTTGCCGGAGCATTTTTCAAATCGAATGTCATTCTAAGGTACTGGTAATGGCCTCCAGGTGTAGAGAAAGCAGTTTTTGGATGATCCTCTGGATCCACCTCTATCTGATGATAACCACTTGTCAAATCCATTGTAGAAAAGTACTGGCACTGTCCTAAGTGATCCAAAGTCTCCGATATGTTTGGAAGGGGCATGCATCTCTTAGTGTCTTGTTATTGAGGTATCGGTAGTCACAACAGAACCTGTATTTCTTAGTTCCATCTGCAGATTTTTTCGGCACAACGACAATGCCTGCTCCCCAGCAACTATTACTATGCTCTATAATACCTTTTGCAAGCTGCTGATCAATGAAATCCTCCACAATCAGCTGCAGATACCTCAGTATTCTGTATGGTTTGCAGTAAACAGGTGCTTCATTCCCTGTTGGTATCCTATGTTGAACTAATGGAGTTGCTGGTAATGGCCCTTGTGGAAAGAACAAATCCTTAAATTCCCACAATAATTCTTCCATCTGCTCCCTTTCTTCTTCTTTCAAATGGTTAATTTTGTCACACAACGCAGTTCTATCAGCAGTTAGTGGTTGATCGCTTCACCTACCTCTCAAACACCAGTCTTCATCATCTGGCACATCCAAATTTGCCACTAAAACTCCTTTCCACAATTTCACATCTACAGCACTAAAATTATCCACATTCATGGGAACTACTCACTTGTCATTCCCCTCCTGTACACGTACAACACTATGTTTCACAAAACAACTCAGTTACCCCAAATCTTCATTATCCTCCAATGGTTCAATAACACATAATTTACCCACAGGTAGATTCGACTCCACACTTACCCAAAGTGACTTCCCGGTGCCACTGGGCACACACTCATGCAAATTAAGCCTTAATGCTAATGTACGCAGTTCAATTGGTCTGTTCATTATATTGAACGCCCCTCGTTACAGCTCTGCATTGACAACAGTTTCCCCAAGCGGAAATAACATTCCACCAAGTTCCACAGTTCGTTGTCCAAGGTCAATTTTGGCATGATGTTGTTGCAAGAAATCTATTCCTACGATCATGTCGTAGCCCTTGCTTACCCATGGTACCACCTCCATGCATGCATTAAATTGGACTTTCCCTATGCAAAAGTCAACTGTCACTGACTCCAAAGGCGTGACTTCCTTACCCCCCACCCCACACAACCTATAATGTGGTGGGTCTAACTTCCTTCGTCCCATTATATTCTTAGTGCCACTGACACTTGCACCCCTGTGTCTAACAAAATCTTAAACTTTTTAGTTCTTATGGATCCAACCACTGAACATTCCACCTCTGCATATGTATTCATAGCATTGAAATTAAACAGGAGCTCTTTTAGGTGGGTCTTGGGCCCCTCTGTCGTTAAACGCCTGTCCACCTCTCCTATCTCCATCCTCCACGCTGCTGATTTCCACCCCTTCCTCTATTCCTTGGTGACTGGGTACATTGCCTCTGCATATGTCCCATACGACCACACTTATAAAATTTTATACCTGCTGCAAATACTGTTTGCCTCTTGCGTATTCCTGTTGCCACATCTATTTCCTCACACTGAATTTCCAGCTGAATGGCCGAATACGAATCTTTCGGAGTCCCTTCACGCACTTTCCATGACATATGCCCCGGTAACCCTCTCAAAAATACATCAACAGAACACTATTCACTTCATCACTCTGACTCAACTCGTAAGTGTACTCATTAATTTCCCTTATCCTGTCCACAAATTTCTCCATTGTCTCCCCCTGTCTCTTTGTCATTGTACTTAACCTCTCCCTAAAGTACCGAGCACTATTCTGTTTCTTGCACCTTTGTAAAAGCCCTTCCTTTAACTGCTTGTACTGTCCTGCCTTCCTAAAGGCCTCAGAACACCTTACATATGTTTTCGCTTCACCCGTTAGTCTAATCTTGGCTACATGTAACAACTACTCATCAGACAAACCATTCATCACTGCTGACATCTCCAAGTCCTCCACAAACGAACGCACATAGTCAGATGCCTTGCCAGAAAACGGAATAATCTTACTCATGATGGCTGGATCAATCTCCTGCTCCCTAGGCAACAACAACTGATCAGATGCGGTTTCCTGCTCACTTCTAGATGTTAATTCATTTCTCAACTGAGTATTGTCCGCTGTCAATTGTGCTAACTCAGTAACATCATAAACCAATACAAAGTAATCAAATGCCATGAAAAACAACATCTTACTGTCCCAAATACACTAACAGTTATTCTGACAAAATAAATACTATGCATACGCAAAACATCTAAAATGTGGCTTCTGGCAAGCCATATTCGAAACACCAAGTAGAAAGAAAATGTTCAACACTCAAAAGAAAAATTTTGACAGCACTCACCACATCTTGTGACTGTACTGTAGGCGGTGGGCTCGAACATCTTACTGGACAGACAATGTTTGGTATTCTGACACCAAATGTAGTAGATGGATGCCGTATTAAAACTCGGAGAGAACTTTCCAAATGATTTATTCGTTTCCACTAAAGAGCTTCATTCACTTCGGTTCATGTCACAGGCTCCGCATTGCTGAGGCCACTGCCCCAGCGACCTGTGCAACATAATGCTGTGTCACGCTGGCCTTGTTCGCCAGCTGTAGAGTTCCGATTACGTCAGGATGGCTGCGCCAGCAGCCGACTCAGTGGCCACCATCCCTGTTGACTCCACGCTGCTCTGCCAGGAGGGCCCCGCTGCTGCTTCTTCCTTGGCTGGCGTAGCTGGAAACACAGTGGCAATGACCGCTCATGATCCGGTGTTGGAATCTGTGGCCCCTTGCCATGAAAGTCTCCGGCGTGTGTTGGGAGCTGAGACGACTGTCCGTGGTAGCGAGCCGAAGAGTGGCCCACCCTGGCTGGCTGTGGACCCCGTGTCGGCCTCAGAGGGTCGAATCAATGACCCGCCGTGGACTGGGACGCTGTCGCCCCATTTGTTGCTGCGTTAGCCCGGCAGTGTGACATGCACCGCCATCCAGGAGAGATGCCACACTTGAATGAATCTCGTTAGAAAATGACACCTATTTATACTCGGCTGCGCGCCTGTGTTTTGCTAATGCATCTCTCCGAGTCACGTACGCCCCAGACCCCCAGTTGCACCAGTGGGCCCCTTCTGCCTATAGCTTGCGACACGCAAACCGCTGTGTTTACTCTTTTCAGCGGTTTGATGGCCCCTGTGGCCTCCATTCCATTTTGCAACCGTTGGTCAGCTTAACGTACTGGAATCCGGCCCGCACCTGGCTGTAATTTGTGCTCAGAATATTATACAAAACTAACTTTCCCTATCCTAAACAGTGGTGCCGCTACAGTATGTAAGGATATGTTGGCTCATGAAAAGAGAAAACAAAGAAAAAATATTAAGGCCTATGCTTACGATGTGGAGACCGACCCATGCATCAAAATCACACTGGGTAAACACCAGCAGGACTGTTTCAATACAACAAAATGAATAAAGTTCATAACCATATAATAATAAGTTCAATCATATGTAAAGAATAATTAGAGGAAGCATCTAGCCTCAATCAGTTGCACACTCTCCTTGAGTATACACACACAGTCGCGATGACCAGGAGTACCCAAAACAGAGTTAAGCATGAGTTTGTACACAACTCAGGTTCCAATGAGATACAGTAATGCAGTACTCAGGGTAAATACAGGTAATCAGAGTCATTAATAGCTTTGAATGACGACATAATGAAGTAGCCAGAGGACCAAAATCAGTGTGTAAGATCAGAAATATATACATCTTGTTATACAGTGTATACACACTTCATGGTCACAACCATTAATGTCTTCCACACTATTTGCTCATTGTTGATACAAACTAACCTACATACATAGAAACCTAGAAGATTCAGTTGCAACTGATAAAAAGAATACATACTGAGTGTTGATATAATAAAATTCATTGAAATGTGTGACTACTATCTTAACAGTGCCTAATGTAATCAGATTCTGATAATTATTTACAACATGGTTCGTAGAATATACTCCTGAACTTTTTAAATTTTCACATTTCTGTGTTGAACATAACAAATCATCAGTCATAGAACATCAACCCAAGTCAAACAAGATTTAAAGTTACATAATGTATTGGGAAATTAATCCCCCAACTTGAGAAAACATACATTTATGTGGAATAACACCATCCATAGCAGTGACTTCTTTTCTAAACAAATAGTTCCTTGAGATTTATGTAAATACAAAAATTTTGCATATAGGATAATTTCTTGGCTAACAATTTACAAATTTCAGTCACAAGACATGTAGTTGACAGATGCTTGAGTAAATTAGCTAGCACCTATGATCTCTTTGAAAGTCGACTGAACCAACAAGGGTGCAGCCATACAGTAGTGCAGGAGTGGATCCACCCACATCTTTCAGTTTCCTCCCTAGATTTCTCATCACATGCTCCAAAGGATAGATAACTTCCTGTCTAGCTTTCACATCGAATCCTGAAACACTGTTTTATGTACTAAGTATGCTGTTCAGTACTTCCCTCACATCACACAGCATACGCTTTGCCTACCTATATTGAAAAAATAAGTATTCAGGGCTCACGTCAGAATTATTTAAAAAGTGTTCATGAATATGGTACATTAATAACCAGAACTAAATGCAGTGAAAAAATGAACTAGTAAGGTACTGTAACATTCACTAGCAATTAGCAGATTAAAAGAAATTATGTACACAAGCAAGACAAGTTGGACTGCACTGATCCAGCTTCCGACAAATACCTAAGAATTCTGTGTTTAACATACACATGTGTTTGGTTTGCACAGATGAAGTTTCAAGATACTATTCCTAATATTTGCAGTAAACATTAAAAAAAGAGTCTTCGCTCAATTTAGCACAACACCCATGACTTTACCCAAAAGAGTTTATGACAATTAAATTAAATCACTTTCTGCAAAGTACACAAGAATAATAGTATTTAACACTAATGGCATTCTAAAATTAGAAATCTTTCACTAGATATTTAATGGCACTGTCACATTTCAAAACTGTAAGAGGACCTACCCATTTAGTCACATGGCATATATGTATGAAAATGTAAAGCACAAATCTATTACATAACAGAATTTTATAGTTGTATGAACATGCAAATATAGTGTGGCATAGACTTAAACTCAGTCGATAAACAAGACAGAACTTTAGAAATGACATTATCTTACATACTACACTTTTGACAAAGGAGAAAGGAAAAAATTAGATACTTATGGATCATGTCTATAAGCTTTCAGTTCAGTGATGTGGCATATTCCAAACAACTTCTTAGATGTAGGATACACAAGTCTGCATGCATTAGGATGTGGATTTTCAAGAATTTCGAATGGTCCTATATAAATACTGAAGAATTTCTTTATCTCAGATGTCAACACTTTAGATTTCTCTTTGTCTTTCACCAACACAAAATCTGCTACCTCAAACTTAGAATATCTGCCTTTACCATCATGTCTCTGCTTTCTCCTATCCCCTTGCTTTTTCATCATCTCCCTGACACACTCTTCTCTCTCATGCAGTGACAAAATTTTACATGTTGGAAACTCAACATTCTCAGAAATAAAGTTAGCTGGTCTGCAATTAAACATGATTTCAAATGGTGAAAAACCTGTTGAAAAATATTGTAAGTTGTTCATAATATCCTCAAAATCACTGACATAATCTATCCAACTAGCATAATTCTTACTACAATATGTTCTAAGCAGTTTTCCAATTTCTCTCATATATGAGCCTGCAGGATTACTTGACGAATTGTACACAGAGGTTAGAGAACGCCTTACTTTTGCATGATCAACAATATCTTTCCTAGCTTCCTGTAATGTAAACTCAGAATCATTGTCAGCCAAAATTGTTTTAGGAACATTCACCTGATGAAAATATGTGTTTTAAACTTAGAAATGATTTGCTTACTGGTAGCTTTCTTAAGAGGAAACAGCATTTTTAACTCTGAAAATACATCAACCACCACAAAAATATAATAAAATTCATTCTTAGGCTTAAGCAAAGGTCCATAGACGTCCACAGAGATGAGGTCTAGGTTACTATTAGGCAGTATGTTTTGCATTTGACCTCTGCTTCTTTGGTTACTTACCTTCACTCTTTGACATCTGTCTCAGTTGGTATTCTTCTTCTTAACTCTCCTTCCTATGTTAAAAAAATAGATGTTTTTCTGAATATTTTGTGTAAATTTGGTAGATCCACAATGACCAAAACTCTCATATGTATGAATAATTTAAGTATCACTACACTGTTTTTGCCAACATAGTTTCCAATCATTTGAGTCAGTCTTATGCCTCCTGAAAAAATACCTTTGTGTACCTAATAATATTGTTCAGTCTTTTCTCCTCTTTTGTTACCCAACAAGCTCTTAACCAACTTCCAATTTTGATCATGATTTTGATACCTGCAGATGTCTTTGTAAATTTTCACAATTTCTTTTTCCTCTTTCACACCTCTCAAGTACACAATTAAACTCTCTCTCCTTTTCCAAAGTTGTTAGGTGAGTCACTCCCTAAAGGTAGCCTAGACAAAGCCTCATCAACTACATTGTCTGTGACCTTAATGCATCGGATTTCATAATTGAACTGATGTAAAAACAAGGCCCAGCAAGTAATTCTGTTATAATACAGCTTACGCCCCTGGAGATAACGTAATTCTTTGTGATCAGTACAGATGATGACTTTGTGACCTGGTAAATAATTTTTGAACTTGTTGAACACCCAATGTACAGCCAAAAGTTCTTTCTCAGTTAGAGAGTATGTCTCTTCATGCTTCTGCAATACCCTACTAGCAAATGCAAGCAATCTATATTCGATAATGCCTCCAACTTCGATTTCCTGAAATAAATGAGCACCCAAATCAACATCACTACTGTCTGTTATAATATAAAAAGGAAGAGACAAATCTGGTCTGAACAATATCTGACTTTGACACAACTGTCCTATGATCTCATCGAAAGCATCCTGGAATTCCTGATTCCAAACGCAAATACTATTGTTCTTCAAAAGTTCACACAGGTGTGAAGCATTCAAAGCTTGGCTGCTACAAAATTTTCTATAGAATCCATTTAACCCAAAATATGATTTAAACCGTTTGCAAGGAGCAGGAAAATTAGCAATAGCATCAAGTTTCTCTTTATCAGGTACAATTCCTTTCTCAGATATAATGTGTCCTAAAAATTTAAAATTCCACACCAAATTTACATTTACCTTTTTTCAAAGTCATACCTCCTAATTCTGATTTTGAAAACACATCTCTTAACAGATCCAAATGTTGTTCCCAAGTCTTTTTATTGACCAAAATATCATCAACATACACAATTAATTCTAAATTCACTTCACTTCCAACAACAGAATCTAGAGCTCTTATGAATTCAGCTACAGATGCATTAGCCCAAATGGCACCACACGGTATTGAAAACACTTACCTCCATATTAGCCCAAATGGCACCACACGGTATTGAAAACACTTACCTCCATACAAAAATGTAGTACACTTTCTAGAATTAATTTCTAGTGGAATCTGGTGAAAAAGTCCACACTACTCATGAATTTTACATTTTATCCAATCCATACCGAGAATTAAATTTTCTTCCATACTAGTGATCACTAAGCATCCATGTTCAAAGGTCTTATCTTCTATACCAAAAGTTAAAAGTACCTGAGATTTTACCACTTTCTTTTGCTACCTGTAGCTTCTCTTATCTTTACACCTACAGTGGGCATTTCCTCAAAATTCTTACTATACTTGATTTGTGTAACAGCTTGTCCATGTTCTCAGGATGGTCATTCTCTCTGACGAGAAACTTATTAAGACTTCTAGAGACTTCTCACTCCACCATTTCTCTTACTTGTCACAACCAAAGGATTATTGTATGCATTCCTACTTCTCTCAACTACTCCCCACATTTCCATTTTCTGAATTTCTTTCTCTACATGTTTCCTTTTTGAAAATGGTATACTGTATGGCTTGAAAAAGAAAGGTTGATGATCCTTAAGGTAAACATTTCTAAACTCCAATAACAAATTCCTAAGTTGTTACTTTTGCTGGTCATTACGAGTGTTAGCTTCCCTCACTTTAGAATCTACTACACTTTCAAAATCCTGTTCCTTATTCTCGACCAAATTTATATCATCATAAAACATCTGGTACTCACCTTGCTTCACAGTGTTTTGCAAATAGTTACAACTTTTCCCGCAGTTTACAATACAGATATTAGTTTTCACATAAGTATTATTTTTGGTTTCCAAAACAAACAATTCTATAGCACTCCATCCAAACCAAGCCTCAACTTTCACTATCAAATCCATACCGAGAATTCTGCTTTCTTCCAGACTTGATCTTGTCTCTAAATTGTTCAGATATACCACAAACTGGGCTACCTGTGTCAATCAAACAGTTGCCTTCCCACTGATCAATCTTAATTTTAATGTAAGGACACCCAAAATCTGAATATCCTCTCTGTTGTCAGATAATTCATGCAAAAGATCACTTTCAATTTCATCAAATGCTGTATCCACACTGTCTTCAAAAGAATTTTCAACTTTACAGGTATCATAACATTACTTTGATTACTCATGTTGTCAGGTAAAGATTGAACACAATGACTAGATTCCATGGCACAACAAACATCACTTGTTGCAGAATGTACACAAAACACATTACTGTCAATTATGCTTCCTGCTTAGATCCTCTTTCACTTCATTCCACCAATTGGGATAAAAATTCTGACTAACCACAGCTAATTTATTCCAGAATCCACCTTTATCTAAGTTACCATCAATCTAGTCCTAAACAAACTCCAAAAAGTTTTCACCTTCATTCTCCAGGCTCACAGATACCTTACCTTTACTGTTTGGATCATTACTCCGCATGACGTTAATGCAAAACTGTTTTGACTGGACTGATATTCCATGACCCTCACTTACAACATCATATACATCACTTACCTTATATGTATTGTCAGCTTCATTTACAAGTAACTCTGGAACTTCATTATTCTTAAACTCCACAAATACCTGATACTCATCATCATCATATTCCTCTAAAATTAATTCATCAACAACATCACTAACAATATAAGTCTCATCTCCATCAAAGTCACTTACCTCACCTACATTCATTTGCAATAAGCCACTAGTCTCAGACCTACCAACCTCAGTTACTTCACAGCTCTCATTCACATCTTTATCAAAAATACCAGATAGTTCAGATCCAATAGCCATCACTTGATATATATACATCAACAACACTGTTTTCTGCTCAAGAGTCTAAATCATTAGTACATACTACTCTCACATGCTGGTTTGTTATTAGCACTTACATCACCATAATTAAACATAGTATCCCAAAACTTTTGATCAAAACATAAATGAGAAATCTGATATTCCTTCCGTTCAGTTTCAGATACATGTGTCATACCATTAACACTGTTATTACTGTCTAACTGCAAATGTAACATAGGGATCCTGTGCTTGTTATGTTTCCTCACCTCAAAATTGTGGACCTTCATTGAGGTGAACTGCTCTTTTCTGAGTAGTTACTTCTATGATTGTTTCTTCTATTAAAATGCCCATGGTTATTCCCATTATTCCTATCCTGCTGATGTTCAGAATTTCTCTCTCTATTGACACCTTTATCCTTATGGAAGTTACCATTATCTCTTTTTCTATGGTTACTCCCATTGTGATATCTATCATTCCTATTATTATGGTACATACTTCTTTCTACTGCCCTATCCAGCCTGTTAACATATCGTAGAAACTGTTCAATACAATCGTCAAGTCAGTGTACCATATCCCACTGCAATCTTTCTGGTAATCTCCTTTTAAGTGCATCAATCAAGGTCATTCCATTGAAAGGTTTGTCAATACAAGCTAACTTTTTAAGTTGGTTCTTACAAAACTCTTTCAGAGTGCCGTCCCTATTCCTATAATGAGGACCATTCAAAAATTCACTTTTGATTCTCCCCTGTTCTGCTTGCAACCAAAATTTATTTAAAAAACTTTTCTCAAAACTGATTTGTTTCCCACTGACTTAAATTTAAATTTACCCATGACAGAGTTTTGCTTTCAATAAATCTTTTAACAAATTTAATCTTTTGATTGGCATTCATGCCTGACACAAACCTATCTCTGGACTGGTGCAGAAAATCCACTGGATGTAAATTATCTGATGGAAAACTTCTGATAGGAGTGCTGGACCATGCAATACCATTGTTTGCACACAGATTTTTGTTAATACAACCATCCTAAAATGGTGAAATTTGTTGATCTAAAACAGTTATTTTAGTTTGCGTATTGTTTCCTACATTTAAAAATTTTGGTTTAAACTGGTGACATTTTGTTGGGTGATAGCTCCGAACACACACAGTTTTTCCGCTATGGACTTCTGTTCAACTCTGTTGTTATCAACATCCTTTGATTGTTTCGCTGACTTGGCTACAAACTCATTTTCTAAAACAATAAATTTATTTTCTAAAAGATCAACTTTTTCATTCACACTTTTTAACCCCTTTGACAACCCATTTTTTAACTCTGAAACTGGATTACTAAGTTGACATATATGATCTTGTACCCTATCCATTTTACTATTGTTTTCAGTTTTCAAGTCATTTAATTGTCCTTGTAGTGAAGCAAATTTGCTATCATTATCTGCTCTTATTTCAGTTAACTGATCATTAACTTCACTAAATTTGCTATTGTTATCTGTCTCCATTTCCTCTACACTTTCGCTAAAATTAACTGCAAAACATGTCTTTACTGTTTCTTTACTGTCTACAATTTCACTCAGCTCAAACAAGTTCTAACTGGATCCTGCAGCTTTCATTTCTACCTCACTTTTGCTTTTGTCCCTATTCATTTTGTTAACAAGCACACAAGTCCACAAACAAGTTAACTTCACAAATAATTTGTACTTATGTTTCCTTTTTGATGTCCCTGGTTGTAGTTGTGAAGTCCTCATCACTTTCATTTGATCCGGTCCATCATTATTGGTAGTACATCATCACTGTTGGTATAAAGATCATTTGTTGGGCAGCCTTGAGTTTTGCTCCATGTGATCGAAAATGTATACATACATAAATTTCAGAAATCAATGAAATAAACAATTTCTGCAACAGACAAAACTTCATTATTAGTCAATTAATCACAGATGACACCCACACTTGTAATATCTCCCCTCCTTCCTATTCCATCTATTGTCCACATTAAACAATGTCCAGTCCAAGTAATTAATAAGCAAAGTCTTTTATGAAGATCTGAGAGGAGCAAAGATTACAATAAACTTAGTAGTTTACATAGCTTGTCATGTTACATTGGCTCCAGTTCTTGTCTAGGGGTCTGATTCGTGAAGCTTAAAATGTCACATCAGGTCCTCACAGTTGGTTTGAACTAAATAGATCTGAAGATTGTTGTTGCAGCACTTTTTTTACATAAATATATTTATTGATTGGCGACTCCATGGAGTGCTGTGTGCACAACAATAATATACATGAAATGAGATGGAAGGTCACCATTGGCCATAATGTTGATGGTTTATTGACAGCAAAATTGATTTTCAATCACATAGTGATCATCTTTAGTGCTGTGGTGTACAAATTAAACTCATAGGCATTGGTGTCAAATTATTATCAGTAACCAAAGCTAAGAAACAATCACAATAACTCTTATTGTGATCGTTTCTTAGCTTCGGTTACTGATAATAACTTGACACCAATGCCTATGAGTTTAATTTGTACACCACAGCACTGAAGATGATCACTATGTGACTGAAAGTCAATTTTGCTGTCAATTAACCATAAATATTACGACCAACACTGACCTTCCTTCTAATAAATATATTTTCTCATATTTTAGTATATCATACACTATTTTGATTTTTCACATTAACAAAGCCAAAGTTACATTGTTTGCACAAAAGTATGTTGAATCATATCAGAGGCATGCTTACGACTCCCACACTCTGTGGAAAAAAATTATTCCAAAGGGTTTACAATTTTTCTTAACAAATGAATTTCTACCAGTTTCCATTACATTATTAATTTCGATTATTATTTCATAAATGAATCCAGAAATAAACATAGGAAACAGTAAAGAATTGCATAATTAATAATAGAAATTTTAAGAGTGCCAATAATTTGTAATTTAAAACGTTTCCAAAAAATTATTTTAACTGTACATTCAGAACTAGCAAATTAAAAACTCATTCCTTTTCATAAATTTTAGCTAGAAATATAACATACTATGTATAAAATTGTGCAAAAGTTTTCAGAAAAGCAACTGAGATAATATTGACCAGTCCAAAATTTGAAAAACAATACTGGTATCGACAAATACTGTTGAGAAGAAATAATTCTAGAGGAGGATGTCCCATTACAGATGGTAGCATCTGAGACCTCCTAGCAACAAAGAGACCTGAACTTATCAAATCAGTTAACTTAGGAGAAAGTATTAGTAATCATAAGGCTGTGATAGCAACAATGACCATGAGATTAACAAGGAATGAATTGCAGAGTATCTGAGTAGTCAGGATCAAATATTCAGTGATGAGGATGAGGATGTGGAACACAAATATAAAAAATTCGAAAACATCATTCAATATGTCTTTGATAAGTATATTCCGAGCAAGGTCTTAAGGTATGGGGAAGGTCCACCACTGTTTACTAGCCGTGTTAGAAAACTGGTATGTAAACAAAGATAACTTCACCACACATTCAACAGAAATCAAAACCTAACTGACAAATAAAAGCTGAACGAATTGAAAATGAGCATGAGGGGAGCAATGAGAGTAGCATTCAATGACTCTGAAAGTAAAATTTTGTCAACCATTCTCAGTGAAAAACCTAAGAGGTTTTGGTCTTACATAAAATCAGTAAGTGGTTTTAAATCCTCTATTCATTCACTCAGTGATCATAATGGCAACAAAATAGAAGGTAACAGAGAGAAGGCCGAAATACAGAATTCGGTCTTCCAAAATTGTTTCACCAGGTTAGATTGTAACTCAGCCCATCCTTTCAATCATTTCACTAACATCGAAATGCAAGATACTGGAATAACCAATTGTGGAATACAAAAGCAACTACATTCACTTAGTAGTGGAAAGGCATCTTGGTGGAAGATGTTTTATTCTCAAGAATTATGACTTTTAGGAGGATGAAAATCTCTTCTTTTAAAACTGATATGGATTCTGTGGACAGAGGTCTTGTGGGACTCAGCTTGCCCTGTTCCTCCATGAGATCCATATTGCTGTAGACACCTGGGCTCAGGTTGATGATGTGTTCCTTGACTTCAGGAAGGCATTTGACACCATTCTACACTGCTAATTAGTGGAAAAAATACGAGCTTATTAAGTATCAGATCAGATTTGTGACTGGGTTCAAGACTTCCTTGCAGTCTTGCAAGGACACTCAACATGTCACCCTTAATGGAACAAAATTGACAGATGTCAAGGTAATTTCCAAAGTACCTGAAAGAATGTTTACACGGTATATAAATGATCTAATAGAAAGCATCAAAAGCTCTTTAAGACAGTTCACAGATGATGCTGTTGTCTATAAAACAGTAGCAATGCCAGAAGACAGTATGGATTTGCAGAAAGACCTGCAGAGGACTGATGAATGATGCAGCCTCTGGCAGTTGAACTTGAAAGTGAATAAATGTAACATATTGTGCATACCTAGCAATAGAAATCCACTGCTATCCAACGACACTATTGTTCACAAACTGCTGGAAACAGTATCTATAGTATAATATGTAGGAGTACCTATCCAGAGTTAAGTGGAATGACCACATGAAGTTCAAATATTAGGGATCATAGATGCCAGGCTGAGATTCAAGGAAAGAATTTTACGGAAATGTAACTATCCACAAAGGAAGTGGCTCATAAGGCACTTGTTTAACTGATTCTTGAGTATTGTTCATCAATGTGGGGTCCTTATCAGGCAGGACTGATAGAAGAGATAGAGAAGATTCAATGAAGAGTAGTGCATTTTGCCACAGGATGTTTAGTCAGTGCAAGAGCATTACAGAGATATTCAACAAACTCCAGTGGTAAAACATTACAAGTGAGGTGTTGAGCATCACAGAGGTTTACTATTGAAATTTCAAGAGAACACTTCACAGGAAGAGTTAGACAACATATTACCTCCTCCCACATACATCTCATGAAATGACCATGATGAGAAAATCTGAAAAATTAGACCTAATGCAGAGGCTTACTGATAATCATTCTTTGCATGTGCCATTTGAGAATGGAACAGGATATGGGGTGGGAGGATCAGTTAGTGGTACCAGAAGTAGCTTCTGCCACTGGCACCTGGTCCAGGAAACTCACTGGAGTGAACTGCTGGAGCATAGTTCAGATGCCAGCCTAAATACTGCCCTGGCACCAGAATACAGCAGGTGCTAGTTTTGGTCACATGGCCCTCAGAGGAGACTCTTTGGTGTGACGTCATAAGCGCGTAACTGCGTATGAGATCGCTCTCTAAGTTTTCGTATATTTTTAGGTTTCAGATATATATTTTAACGGTTTTTGTGATAATATTTACTATATAAGTGACTTATTAGTGGTTTCTTCATTCACCTCTGCCTTTCTTGTGTTGTGACCTGATATTTGTGAGTGTTTCGTATCGAGCAACTTAACCTCTTACCCGTGTTTACATTCCGCGCTGACCAGTTGCAGCTGTAGCGGCGCATCGAAAGCTAAGTACTAATTAATTGTTTGTGTATAGTAGTTTATTTAGGAACTTTAGTAGTCTTCAACTGGTGTTCTTGGTGTTTTCTGGTGAAATAATTTCAGAAGAAATTTTTGCGAATTGCTTTAAGTTTCATTACTGTGTCATTAGCCGTTTGATTTTCTTTCTGTGTTAGTATTTTGTTATATTCTCATTTGTTGTTGATTAATACTGTCAATAACAGTAGTTACTTCCCTTGTAGAGCAAGTTTGTGATTATTGTAGTCAGTTTTTAACATCTTCTTATTGTAGTAGCGGAACTTAGATAAAGTTGTTTTCTTATTTCAATAACTATAAAATTTTACCATGAGTGAGAAGTGCGGGCTTTGCTGTAGGTTCGTAAGTAGTGGATTGCGGTGTGAGACTTGTCCGAAGTATTTTCACAGGGGGGCGGGGGGGGGGGGGGGGGGGGGCCAGTGGGCATTCTGGTGAGATCCTCTCCTGGAACTGCAGGTTATGTAGCAAGAGTAAGTTGATAGAGGAGCAGGAGCGTAAGATCTGTGCCCTTCAGGTGCAGTTGAAAAACGCACAGGAGGAGCTAGATAGGATGAGGAGGGAGAAGGAGGTTGGGGAATGGGAGCTGTCTGTTGGCAAGAGATCTGCTAGGAGAAGGAGATTTTCAGATAGTTTTACTATTGGTGTTTGTAATAGATATGACCAACTGTCAGAGTCTAGTGGAGAGGAATCTCTAGTAGCTGTAGATGTAGGAAGTATGCAGCAGACCTCAGCAGTTACAGTGGCTAGGACAGTTACAAAGTCTAAGAGAAAGAAGAAGGTTCTGCTGTTAGGTAGTTCTCATGGTAGAGGTGTAGGCCAGCAGTTGCAGGAAGTGTTGGGGAGTGAGTACCAGGTTACCAGCATTATGAAGCCTAATGCAGGATTGGCTCAGGTGAGTGTTAACATAGGGGGGTTATGTAGGGATTTTAGTAAAGAGGATCAGGTAGTGATTGTGGGTGGGGCTGGTAATAGTATTGACAGGAATGGGGAGTATGACATAGATGGTGACCTGGAAAAGATAGCCACTCAGACTGGCAACACGAATGTGCATTTCGTGGAACTGTTTCAGCGTCACAATCGGTCTCATCTTAATACAGCTGTCAGGCATAATAACATGAGACTTGGGGGTGCACTGATGACAGAAGGCATGAGTCACCTTTCAGTGGTGTCGGTGGAGTCTATCAGCAGGACGGGTTTCACTAGACATGGCCTGCACCTCAACAGGTATGGAAAGGGGAGGTTGGCAAAGCTTATAGGTGCCAGCTTAGGTGGGGGTGGTGGGATCACTCATGGGAAAATTCCGGTAGTTGTGGGTGTTAGAGCTGCACCTTTTTTAGATTGAAGTCAGCTAATAGGTATTCCTGCTTAAGGGAAGTCTCTCTAACAAAGAAACCACTTTCAACAAAGCTTAGGTATCCGATTAATGAGAGAATTAGTATATTTCATCAAAATATACAAGGTATTAGAGATAAAGTTAGTGAACTGCTTATAGATGTTGACTCTGAAATTATTGATATATCTGAACACTTCTTAAATAAGGAGATAATTCAGAGGCTTCCTTTACCAGGATACAGCTCGGCTGGCAGTTTTTCTAGGAGCTCGTTGCAGTGTGGGGGAGTAGCCATGTATGTGAAAAACGGTATCCCATTTGAGTCAATTGATGTTTCAAAGTACTGCACTGAAAAGGTGTTTGAATGTTGTGCAGGTATGGTTAAATTTAGTGGAGCTAAACTTCTTACTGTTGTTATTTATAGATCCCCTGACTCCGATTTCACAACATTTTTGCTAAAGCTAGAAGAGGTTCTTGGTTCACTTTATAGGAAATACAAAAAGTTAGTTATATGTGGTGACTTCAATATTAATTGTATAAGTGATTGTGCAAGGAAAAGGATGCTGGTAGATCTCCTTAATTCATATAATCTTATGCAAACCGTATTCTTTCCAACGAGAGTGCAAGGGAACAGTAGGACATCCATAGACAATATTTTTGTTCATTCCTCATTACTAGAAGGGCATTCTGTTAGCAAAAAGGTGAATGGCCTTTCAGATCATGATGCACAAATTTTAACTCTAAAAGATTTTTGTGCTGCAACGCATGTTAAATATAGTTACCACCTTTTTAGGAAAGCTGATCCAGTTGCTGCAGAGACCTTTGTAAACCTTATCAAGGAACAAGAGTGGCAAGATGTTTATAGTGCTGATACAGTAGACGATAAATATAATGCTTTCCTCAAGACTTTTCTCGTGCTCTTTGAAAGTTGCTTTCCATTAGAACATTCAAAACAGGGTACTAGCACAAACAGGCAGCCTGGGTGGATGACTAAAGGGATAAGAATATCTTGTAGAACAAAGTGGCAATTATATCAAAACATTAGAAACAGTCACAATCTAAATGCAACAGCCCATTACAAACAGTATTGTAAGGTGCTTAAAAAAGTTATTAGGAAGGCAAAAAGTATGTGGTATGCAGATAGAATAGCTAAGTCTCAGGATAAAATTAAAACCATATGGTCAGTCATAAAGGAAGTGGCTGGTCTGCAGAGACAGGTCGAGGATATAGAATCAGTGCGTAGTGGGAATGTCCGTGTTACTGGTAAGTCGCATGTATGTACAGTATTTAATAATCACTTTCTGAGTATAGCAGGTGAACTAAATAGAAACTTGACCCAACAGGGAATCATATAGCGCTCATAGAAAAAAATGTTCCAAGACTGTTACCTGAAATGCTCCTCCATTATACTGACAAGAGGGAGATTGAGTTAATAATTAAATCACTAAAGACCAAGAACTCTCATGGATATGACGGGGTATCTAGCAGAATACTGAAGTATTGTTCTATGTATGTTAGCCCAGTACTTAGCCTTATCTGTAACTTTTCCTTTAGGAGTGGTCGGTTTCCTGACCAATTAAAGTACTCGGTAGTGAAGCCACTTTATAAAAAGGGAGACAGGGATAATGTTGACAATTATAGACCTATTTCTATGCCATCGGTGTTTGCTAAAGTTATCGAGAGGGTTGTATATACAAGGTTACTGGAGCATTTAAATTCAAATAATTTGCTGTCAAATGTACAGTTTGGTTTTAGAAATGGCTTAACAACTGAAAATGCTATATTTTCTTTTCTCTGTGAGGTTTTGGACGGATTGAATAAAAGGTTGTGAACATTAGGTGTTTTCTTTGATTTAACGAAGGCTTTTGACTGTGTTGACCACAAAATATTACTGCAGAAGTTGGACCATTATGGAGCAAGGGGAGTAGCTTACAATTGGTTCGCCTCTTACTTTAAGAACAGAAATCAGAAGGTAATTCTCCACAATATTGGGAGTGGTAGTGATGTTCAGTCCCAATGGGGCACTGTTAAGTGGGGCATTCCCCAAAGGTCAGTGCTGGGGCCACTGCTGTTTCTTATTTATATAAATGATATGCCTTTTAGTATTACAGGTGATTCAAAAATATTTCTGTTTGCTGATGACACCAGCTTGGTAGTGAAGGATCTTGTGTGTAATATTGAAACATTATCAAATAATGTAGTTCATGAAATAAGTTTGTGGCTTGTGGAAAATAAATTGATGCTAAATCACAGTAAGACTCAGATTTTACAGTTTCTAACTCACAATTCAACAAGAACTGATATTTTGATCAGACAGAATGAGCATATTGTAAGCGAGATGGAACAGTTCAAGTTCCTAGGCGTTCAGATATAGTAGGCTGTCGTGGAAAGCCCACGTCCAGGATCTTGTTCAGAAACTAAATGCTGCTTTATTTACCATTAGAACAGTATCTGAAATAAGTGACATTTCAACACGAAAAGTAGTCTACTTTGCATATTTTCATATGCTTATGTCATATGGTATTATTTTTTGGGGTAATTCTTCTGATTCAAAAAGGGTATTTTTGGCTCAAAAACGGGCTGTTCGAGCTATGTGTGGTGTAAGTTTGAAAACCTCTTGTCGACCCCTATTCAATATTCTGGGAATTTTGACATTGCCCTCACAATATATATTTTCTTTAATGTCGTTTGTTGTTAGCAATATTAGCTTATTCCCAAGAGTTAGCAGCTATCACTCAGTTAATACTAGGCAGAAATCAAATCTGCATGTGGAATTCACTTCCTTGACTCTTGTGCAGAAAGGAGTGCAGTATTCTGCTGCATCCATTTTCAATAAGCTACCACAAGAACTCAAAAATCTTAGCTGTAGCCCAAACACTTTTAAGTCTAAACTGAAGAGTTTCCTTATGGCTCACTTCTTCTATTCTGTCGAGGAGTTCCTGGAAGAGCTAAAAAATTAAGCAAATTCCAGTGTTACATTGTTGATTTTCTTTATTTAAACTTACGACTTGTTGCTGAATATGTTTCTTATATTTCATTTTATCTGTTTCTACAATTGTGTTACAATTTCATGTATTGGCTCGTTCCATGACCATAGAGACTTC
This sequence comes from Schistocerca serialis cubense, assembly GCF_023864345.2. Lineage (NCBI taxonomy): Eukaryota > Metazoa > Arthropoda > Insecta > Orthoptera > Acrididae > Schistocerca > Schistocerca serialis. The sequence goes on along the minus strand of NC_064641.1, from coordinate 252,645,633 downwards.
TCCTTAATGTGGTCCCACGGAACAATAAATAAATAAATAAAGTTCTTTGGGGGCCAGTGTCCTACGGCAGTTCTTGGGTTGCTGCCTGGTTCCCAGCCAGAGTGCAGCCATCCCTCATCTATTGTCTGAAGAGCTGCTAGGTCAGTGCCCACATAGCCTCTCTGTGTTTTTGTTTGGCATCTGAGTAGGCATAAGTACTCTAATGAGCATTCCTTCCTCTCCCCTCCCCTTATGGGGAGGAGAGATTATAGCACATATCTGGACAGGGCTGGGTCTCTGCCAGTGGCAGGGGAGCCAGGAAGCTGAGATCCACCTCCATTGGTGTTGGTGCTGGTGTGCATGTGGAGCAGCAGAGGGCCCTTCCAGGGAGATGGCTGCAGGCTACATCTGAGGTAGGTCAGTGGTGTCTGGGAAAGGCACTTTGGAGGACTCTGCCTCTGGAACAAAAGATAATGGTAAATTGTTGGACCCAGGAAGAGGTCTATGGTGAGGCTGCACTTGGTTAATGTGCTTATGACTCACTATGCTGTCTTTAACTATGATTTCGGCAATAACCTGGTGCAGAAGATTGAATACAACAGGAAACTAACGATGGTGGCCTTTAGTGTAGACAAGGGCTCATAAAGGATCATGGAGAGAGAAACAGGAGTTGCTGCACCACCAAGAGGAGGGTTAGGTGCTGGTGGGATGAATGATACATGATTGTGACTGATTTGGTCAGTTGTGGAGATTTTCTGCTGGTATTGACCAATCCTGGGGAGTGGAACGATAAAAAGCCAAAACGGTGATGGTGATGGAGCTAGGGCAGCTTGGATTTAAAGGTATAGACATAGCGTTTGGCTTGGCCATTAGAAGCTACATGACAGTATGTACCAGTGCTACGCCATTTGCTACACAGAAAGCAGAGAATTCTGCAGAAGCAAATTGAATGTTATTATCCATGATAATACTTTTTGGAAGCCCTTCTAGTGAAAAATGGGGGACAGGGTTTGTGTGGTCTGCCCTTTGGATGTGGTTGGCTTACATGAGACACAGGGGAAGCAACGATAGCGATTAATAGGGACCAAGGGCCAGAAGTGTCTGACCAATGATAAAAGACTTGAAGGGGCCACCTTGCTCTGGCAGGTTGGGTAGGATTTAACCATGTGCGCGATCACCACGTCCATGTCCCAGCAGTAGACATGTTGGTGGGCCAGGCACTTCATGAGCACAGCACTCCAGTGCCTGACAAAAGTGACACATAACATGCTGCTGGAGGTCTGTGAGGATCATGATCACAGTGCAGTCATTGCTTCCTGGAGAAGGGGCACATCGTTGAGGTTGGAAAGTTCACAGCTACCTCAGCAGTGATGTCCAGGTGGAAGCAGACTTCAAGATCCATGTCAAAGGCAGAGTCCTGGCCCAAGGGCACATGCAAGAGGTGGCCAGCATTAGCATGTCAGTTTGTTGAACAGTACTGAATGTCATAATCATGTCTCCAAAAAGACAGAGCCTACCACTGAATGCAGTGTGTAGTTTTTGTTGGAACATTTGTTGACACTTTGAGAAGAGGGAGTGAGGGCTTGTGGTCCAATAGCAGCATGAAATGGTGGCCGTAGACTTAGTCATGAAACTTTTAGACCAAATATGATTGCTAGGGCTTCCTTTTGTATCTGACTATAGTTATCTTGTACAGCAGAGAGAATCTTAGACATGAATGCAGTTGGTTGCTCCACCCAATCAGTCACATGTGGAGGGACTGTCACCCTCCTCCAACCCATAGTCCGATGCATCAGCTGATTTAGAAGCTTGGCTAGTCATACACCATGATGCACATGGGGTAGAGGAGCGCCTGTTTCAAGTCCTGGAAGGCATTATCACATGCAGTGGTTCATTGCCAGTGTGTGTTTTTTTTGTTTTTGTTTTTTTTTTTTTTTTGTATAAAAAGTGGTGTAATGGTTCTACAATTGCTGCTGCATGCGAGATAAATTTATGATAATAATTGAGCTGACCCCACACTGATTTTTAGCTGGCTGGTGTTGGTAGGGACCAGATGTTTTTGCACTACCTCGATATAAAATGGGTTAGGGCAGATGCCTGATGCACTAAAAACGTGATCTAAGGATTCTACTTGGCGAAAACAAGAAAAAAGGCATATTACTTATGAAACTTCTGAAACTTCCTGGCAGATTAAAACTGTGTGCCGGATTGAGACTCTAACTCGAGACCTTTGCCTGGTGGAATTAAAGCTGTGAGTATGATAGGTCGATGGTAGAGCACTTCCTGCAAAAGGCAAAGGCCCCAAGTTCGAGTCTCAGTCTGGCACACAGTTTTAATCTGCCAGGAAGTTTCATATCAATACACACTCTGCTGCAGAATGAAAATCTCATTCTGCACATTACTTATCTGTATTACATTTGAGGTTGGCCGGTTGGAGGACCATGAGCAGTGTGTGCAGGTTGTTAGCCAAATTCTATCTTCTTGCCTGCATCAAGAATATTGTCTAAATAGTTTTCCATATGTGGCACAATGTGGGTTAGATGTTTGGTAGCACTGAAAAACGGCCAGAACATGGCAATGCCAAATGGAAGTGTATTATACTGGAACAGCATAAAAAGAGAATTGATCATTTAGAAGTGATGGGAATCTTTGGCCAACAGATGATAGAGATATGCATCACCTTCATGGAGGTCAGTCTTGGAAAAGACTTTGCCACCCACAAGGCAACTCATTGTATCCTTGACCCTGGGAATAGGGTAAGTGTGTATGACACATTAGGCTAATGCCTAATGTGTCTTCAAGGCCTTGCAATTTGCTGTTTCGTTTTTCTCTGATGATGTTGGGGGATGACTCACTTTCTGTTAGGAACAAGAGTGAGAATACCCTGTGTCTCCGAGCACAAAGGGAACATTTCTGGCATTGAAGAACTTTGGTGTTGCTGATAGGAGAAGTGCCACATATGCCTCAAAATCTTCGAAACCTGAGGAGGATTGTGTGAACAATGAGCTAAACTTAGAAAAGAGGTCTTTTAGGTGTGGGTTGCAACCCAGCAATTTGACAGTGGGGACAGAGTTCTGAATTTCTAAGCCAAGAGCATTGAACAGGTCCAGGCCCAATAGATGGATTGCTGTAGGAATATCAGTGATCAAGATCCTGGCTATCCTGGCTGTGAGTGTAGCTGCATGGAACTGAACTTTCAGTGTTGACTTTAATTATGCCATTGTTCTAACAACAAAGTGAAGTGTGAAAAGGTAGAAGGTGAGGGGACCCCACATGATAATAAACCTGTCAATACATGATAGTCATGGAGGACCCCATGTCTGTGTCCAACTTGATGGGCACATTGTTGATGGCTGCCATGAGCAATAGAGATTCCTGTGAGTGGGAAAGTGCAGATTGGGTGTAGATACATCTGGATACAGATCTGCCTTGTCATCCACCCCAGGTCTGAGGGGTCCATATGTTCACTGTCGATGTTCATTTTGAGTGCTACTTGGTGCACTTCAGCCTTATGTCCGGATTTTCAGCAGGAGGTGCTCTTAGAATGACAATAGTACCACTGGTGTCTGGTGACTAATGAAGCACTGGCTGCAAGAAGGGAGCTGTTGAGTATGGCATCTGAAGGCTGAGTCTTCACCTGCATTGTGGCATTGTGTGAATCTAACCGGACTGGGGGGGGGGGGGGGCGGGGGGGGGGGAGGGGTGAGGGGGTGACTGGGGCTGAGGGCAGCACATTGGTCGGGTGATTATGGGTCTTGTATGGTGGCTAATGATCTGAAAAACTGTTCTAAAACTCTGATAATGGGGAGAAATGTTTCTAAGGATGGGTCTCTCAATGTAAGAAGGTCCATGTGTAGTCCTTCATGGGGGGGATGTGCATGAGAATCATGTCCTGGACCAAGTAAGTCACATATGATTGCTTACACTGAGGATTACGACTGTCAGGAGATAAAACCTGTAGGCAAGGGACCCATTCGTGGTAAGACTGCCCATTAAGATTATGGCAGCTGAAAAACTTCTGGCAAGCAGTCACCACATGCGCTTAGGAGCCAAAGTATTCTAATAAATTGGACTTTCAACCTGTCATAGGGCAGAGTGCAGTGTTCCACACTCAGGTTAAGTTGTTGCAGAAGGTAGTAAACATCCAAGTCTGTGTATGCCAGAAAGAAGACACAGTGTCGGGACACGCTTGATGTAGTGGGCTAAGAAGTGCTGTTCCATGCATGCAACATAATTCGTCTACAGTTTGATCTTCTTGTCAAACTGTTGGAATGGCAGGGGTGCCATTCAGAAGCCCTTGACCCTGAAGTCAATTTGGGAGAGGTGGTTTGAGAGCTCTGGGGGTGACTTGGAGCTGCCTGCCAGCCACTCAATCAAGAGTTTGTAGGTGTGCTGCACCTGGAGCAGTAACAACTCCTGGGCAGATACATCCACTGGTTCCATCATGCTTGGAGCAATGTGACAGTAAGTGTACTTGAAAGCTGATGAATACATACAAAAACGCTGTCTATCTGAGTCAGATCCCACGCACACAACACTGACTTGAAAAATATTCCTTGTCCCCATCTGATATGTCTGCTGAAGGCAGAACAGGAAAAATATCCAGATATAAAATGAACATGGAGTTTATTGTTAGCGACATAAAGAGTCCTCTCCAATTGGAGTTAGTTTGGATCGCAGTTATCGTAAACAAGTCACTTCTTGAATTTTAAAGATTTTTTATTGCCAATCTCATGTTCAAAATGTTTTTTATTGACCAGTTTCAACAGATAAAGACTCTCATCTTCAGATTTTCAGACTTTTTTGGTTGTACATTATGTTCCTGAAGAGGGGCAGCAACCTTTTCAGTAGTTGCAAGGGCAACAGTCTGGATGATTGACTGATCTGGCCTTGTAACATTAACCAAAACGGCCTTGCTGTGCTGGTACTGCGAACGGCTGAAAGCAAGGGGAAACTACAGCTGTAATTTTTCCCGAGGGCATGCAGCTTTACTGTATGATTACATGATGATGGCGTCCTCTTGGGTAAAATATTCCGGAGGTAAAATAGTCCCCCATTCGGATATCCGGGCGGGGACTACTCAAGAGGATGTCGTTATCAGGAGAAAGAAAACTGGCATTCTACGGATCGGAGCGTGGAATGTCAGATCCCTTAATCGGGCAGGTAGGTTAGAAAATTTAAAAAGGGAAATGGATAGGTTGAAGTTAGATATAGTGGGAATTAGTGAAGTTTGGTGGCAGGAGGAACAAGACTTCTGGTCAGGTGACTACAGGGTTATAAACACAAAATCAAATAGGGGTAATGCAGGAGTAGGTTTAATAATGAATAGGAAAATAGGAATGCGGGTAAGCTACTACAAACAGCATAGTGAACGCATTATTGTGGCCAAGATAGATACGAAGCCCACACCTACTACAGTAGTACAAGTTTATATGCCAACTAGCTCTGCAGATGACGAAGAAATTGAAGAAATGTATGATGAAATAAAAGAAATTATTCAGATTGTGAAGGGAGACGAAAATTTAATAGTCATGGGTGACTGGAATTCGAGTGTAGGAAAAGGGAGAGAAGGAAACATAGTAGGTGAATATGGATTGGGGGACAGAAATGAAAGAGGAAGTCGCCTGGTAGAATTTTGCACAGAGCACAACATAATCATAACTAACACTTGGTTTAAGAATCATGAAAGAAGGTTGTATACATGGAAGAACCCTGGAGATACTAAAAGGTATCAGATAGATTATATAATGGTAAGACAGAGATTTAGGAACCAGGTTTTAAATTGTAAGACATTTCCAGGGGCAGATGTGGACTCTGACCACAATCTATTGGTTATGACCTGTAGATTAAAACTGAAGAAACTGCAAAAAGGTGGGAATTTAAGGAGATGGGACCTGGATAAACTAAAAGAACCAGAGGTTGTACAGAGATTCAGGGAGAGCATAAGGGAGCAATTGACAGGAATGGGGGAAATAAATACAGTAGAAGAAGAATGGGTAGCTTTGAGGGATGAATAGTGAAGGCAGCAGTGGATCAAGTAGGTAAAAAGACAAGGCCTAGTAGAAATCCTTGGGTAACAGAAGAAATATTGAATTTAATTGATGAAAGGAGAAAATATAAAAATGCAGTAAGTGAAACAGGCAAAAAGGAATACAAACGTCTCAAAAATGAGATCGACAGGAAGTGCAAAATGGCTAAGCAGGGATGGCTAGAGGACAAATGTAAGGATGTAGAGGCCTATCTCACTAGGGGTAAGATAGATACTGCCTACAGGAAAATTAAAGAGACCTTTGGAGATAAGAGAACGACTTGTATGAATATCAAGAGCTCAGATGGAAATCCAGTTCTAAGCAAAGAAGGGAAAGCAGAAAGGTGGAAGGAGTATATAGAGGATCTATACAAGGGCGATATACTTGAGGACAATATTATGGAAATGGAAGAGGATGTAGATGAAGATGAAATGGGAGATATGATACTGCGTGAAGAGTTTGACAGAGCACTGAAAGACCTGAGTCGAAACAAGGCCCCCGGAGTAGACAATATTCCATTGGAACTACTGACGGCCGTGGGAGAGCCAGTCCTGACAAAACTCTACCATCTGGTGAGCAAGATGTATGAAACAGGCGAAATACCCACAGACTTCAAGAAGAATATAATAATTCCAATCCCAAAGAAAGCAGGTGTTGACAGATGTGAAAATTACCGAACTATCAGTTTAATAAGTCACAGCTGCAAAATACTAACACGAATTCTTTACAGACGAATGGAAAAACTAGTAGAAGCCAACCTCGGGGAAGATCAGTTTGGATTCCGTAGAAACACCGGAACACGTGAGGCAATACTGACCTTACGACTTATCTTAGAAGAAAGATTAAGGAAAGGCAAACCTACGTTTCTAGCATTTGTAGACTTAGAGAAAGCTTTTGACAATGTTGACTGGAATACTCTCTTTCAAATTCTAGAGGTGGCAGGGGTAAAATACAGGGAGCGAAAGGCTATTTACAATTTGTACAGAAACCAGATGGCAGTTATAAGAGTCGAGGGACATGAAAGGGAAGCAGTGGTTGGGAAGGGAGTAAGACAGGGTTGTAGCCTCTCCCCGATGTTGTTCAATCTCTATATTGAGCAAGCAGTAAAGGAAACAAAAGAAAAATTCGGAGTAGGTATTAAAATTCATGGAGTAGAAATAAAAACTTTGAGGTTCGCCGATGACATTGTAATTCTGTCAGAGACAGCAAAGGACTTGGAAGAGCAGTTGAATGGAATGGACAGTGTCTTGAAAGGAGGATATAAGATGAACATCAACAAAAGCAAAACAAGGATAATGGAATGTAGTCTAATTAAGTCGGGTGATGCTGAGGGAATTAGATTAGGAAATGAGGCACTTAAAGTAGTAAAGGAGTTTTGCTATTTGGGGAGCAAAATAACTGATGATGGTCGAAGTAGAGAGGATATAAAATGTAGGCTGGCAATGGCAAGGAAAGCGTTTCTGAAGAAGAGAAATCTGTTAACATCCAGTATTGATTTAAGTGTCAGGAAGTCATTTCTGAAAGTATTTGTATGGAGTGTAGCCATGTATGGAAGTGAAACATGGACGATAAATAGTTTGGACAAGAAGAGAATAGAAGCTTTCGAAATGTGGTGCTACAGAAGAATGCTGAAGATTAGATGGGTAGATCACATAACTAATGAGGAAGTATTGAATAGGATTGGGGAGAAGAGAAGTTTGTGGCACAACTTGACCAGAAGAAGGGATCGGTTGGTAGGACATGTTCTGAGGCATCAAAGGATCACCAATTTAGTATTGGAGGGGAGCGTGGAGGGTAAAAATCGTAGAGGGAGACCAAGAGATGAATACACTAAGCAGATTCAGAAGGATGTAGGCTGCAGTAGGTACTGGGAGATGAAAAAGCTTGCACAGGATAGAGTAGCATGGAGAGCTGCATCAAACCAGTCTCAGGACTGAAGACCACAACAACAACAACAACAACAACATTATGTTCCATTATGCATTCATTACTCATGCTATATTAACATTTTAGTGGAGAGTATATGCACATTCCACATAGGTTTGTAAAAAATAAAATTACTCAAGTAAAATAAAATTACATGAATAAAAATATACACAGCTAAAATGCACCTAGTTGGAACTTCGCATATTTATGTAGGTATCACTCCTTTGGTATTTATCAGTTGTTAAAATCCACAATATATAGTAAAAATTCACATTCATGCCAATGTTTACACTTAAATGATGGGTGAAGCTCTCACTCGAAATACATAGTGCATTACAAAACATACTTCAAGTAAGAAGTTTTCAAGATGTGTTTCATTAGTCATTTAAATATAAACATTGGCATAAATGTACATTTCTACCATATATTGTTGATTTTAACAACTAACCAGCATCAAAGGAGTGCTACATATGTAGACACAACTTCCACAAGGTGCATTTTAGCTGTGTATATTTTCACTTGTGACATACCTGTCTGAAATTTTATTTTTTACAAATCTATGTGGAATGTGCAGTATGCTCTCCACCAAAATATTAACATGACACAAGTAATGAATGCACAATGCAATATGACATACAACCAAAAACATTTTTGAAGATCTGTTGCAAATGGTTAGTAACAAAATAATCTTGAATGCAATCTCGCCTATAAAAAAAATTTCTTTAAATATAATGCAGTTCACTTTGCCTCATTTCTTATTATGAGAAACTTCAATCAACTTCTTGAATTTTGAAAGAACAATAATAATATTGAAGTCATAGTAAATTGAAAACTTTAAAATCCAATGTTCATACACTAAGTGTGCCATAATCATAGTCTGGATGGAATGTGCAAACGTTAAAGTCCTGAAAGGATGAACAAAAGTTCAAGTACTGAAGGGATGCACCAAATTTTCAGTCTAGTGTATTACTGATGAAAAACACTACTTTCAGTCATGTGACCCACAGAGGAGAAAAGGCTCACAGGGTCAGTGACCTTTGGCAGCTCCTGGTTACCACCTGGTGGCTGTGAGGAGCACAGCCATCCCTTGTCTGTTGTTTGAAGAGCTGTCCTCTGCTAAGTCTGTGACTGCATAACCTGTCAGTGTTATTGGTTGCTGGCTGAGAAGCGGGAAGGCCTCGACAGCAGTTGCCACCCCTTATGCCATTGCATGCAAAGTAATATTTGACTCACACAGCTTCAAAATCAGACTAGTTGTAGATTTCCTGTCTTTTATATCAGCAGCATAATTTGCATCACTGTATGCCTAAAACCTACAGTGCCTTTAGTATAAACTATCTCATCAAAAGTATACAGAAACTTATTAGTGAACATTAATATGGAGTGTGTCCACCCTTCACCTTCGTGATGGCTTGAACTCTGTTGGGGACACTTTTAATGAGGTGTCTGAATTCCTGCGGAGGAATGGCAGCCTATTCTCCTTCAGGAGCTGAAACCAGATAAAGTAGCATTGTTGGATGATGGAGTCTGGTGTGAAGTCAATGCTCTGATTCACCTCAAAGGTGATATATTGGGTTCAGGTCAGAAGTATTCCATTTCAGGAATGATTTGTCCACAAACCATTGACTCACAATTGGTGTTGTGACAGCATGCACTGTCATGCTGATAAAAACAGCCATCATCTCTGAACTCTTTCTTTATTGTAACCAATACTCAATGCTGTAAAATGTGTTTGCATTCTTCCATAATATGATTTTCTTAAGCACTTAAAGGGGACCACATCTTAACCGCAAAAAATAGTGTCATACCATAACACAACTTTCTCCATATTTCACTGCTGGCTCTATACATTATGGCAGGTAATGTGCTCCAGGCATTCACCAGTTCCAAACCCTTCCGTTAGTCTGTCACAAAATATAACATGATTGATCACTCCAGTTCATTCATTTCCACTCATCCACTGCCCAGTGGCATCACTCTTTACACCAACTCAATCATCACTTAGCATTGACTACAGAAATGTGTGACTTATGAGTAGCTGCTCAACCATTGTACACCATTATTTTTAACTCCCTACGCAAAGACATTGTATTAGATTGACTGTTGGTAGCACTTTGAAACTCATGAGAGATTTCTTCTGCCAATTTCATGTGAGTTTTTATAATCAACTATCACAGTGTTCAACAGTCCCTGTCCATATGAACGTGAGCTTTGCCTGACCTCAGTTTACTTTATTTTACGGACTATAAGACACATTTTTCTGTTCGAAAAATTGCCTCTGAAATTCAGGTATGTCTTATACTTGAAATTAATATAAAAATGTCCAGTGTTTGATTTAAAATTCTGACCAGTCTTAAAGATGGCCAAATATTCAGCGCTGGAGGAAACCTATCTCTATCTGGCAACAGTGAATTCAGCTGACAGCAGCAGTGCACCAATGCAACAAACATGAATTATGAGGATTCACGAGCTGTCTCCCTCCCACCGCACCATCACAAACCCAGAACACTGTCTAGCCTCTGAAGTGTCATCACAGTTACAGTACCAGTGAACTTGAATTGAACGTGGTTTTTGTTATCAGTAAGAGAACAATATTTTTGTTAATAGCTAGTTTCATAATGGAAAAAATTAAAGGTATTCATATGATGCAGACTATAATTGAAACTAATAGCTTATGCAGAACATGGAAACAGAGTAGCCGAGCAGCATTTCGGCCCATCACCAACAGAAAAAAACATTCACAATTGGCAAGCTAGTATAGAAGAACTGAAAAAATGAGGAATACTAAATGTTCAAATAGAGGACTGAATGCAAAATGGCCAAAACTAGAAGATGATGTATTGAAATGGATTCAGTGACACTGTCAAAATAGCACTGGAATTAATATAACAATGATTCAAATACATAATCGTAAGCTAGCACTACAGTGGAACTTGACAGACTTTAAGGGTGGAGTTGGTTGATGCTACAGGTTTATGAAGTGCCATGGACTTAGCATGGAAACCAAAACCAAAATAGCTCAGAAAATGCCACAAGAGTATGGAGAGAAAATATTATCTTTCCATCACTTTATTATTCAACATCGAAAGAAAACCATTGTGGAGCTAAGCCAAATAGTGAATATGGGTGAAACTCCTCTGATATTTGATCACCAAAAACTGCACTACATGGTTGTCCTTTCATTTTGTGCTGACAATACTAAACTTAATCCAGTGATCATTTTCAAGCGCAAAACAATGTCAGCACCTTCTGAAATACCACCAGTTGTTGTTGTTCTCGTACATGACAATGGATGGGTGAGGCTGGTACGAAATTATGGATTAACAGAGTTTGGGAGAGAAGAAAAGATTCTTTATTGATTAATTCTCTTCTTGTGTTAGATCAGGTTAGTAGTCATTTGAAAAAATCTGTGAAAGAGAAATTGAGACTTGGAAGTATAGAACTTGCTGTTATTCTGGAAGGACTTAGTTCACAACTGCAATCTCTTGATGTCTCAATAAAAAGTCATTTAGAGTGCATATGAAAGAGGAATGGAACAAATGGATGGTGGATGAAACTCATCATGGATTCATGCTGAAGGGAGTTTTAAAGTGACCTACAATCAAACAAGTGTGTGTCAGTGCATAAAACAGTCATGGCTTAGAGTGAGAGAAGACATTATTGTTAAATCTTTAAAAAGGTGTAGCATAAGTTAACACTCAGGATGACAATGAAGACCATCTTACATATGAAGAGGATAGTGATGCTGATGGTGGTGAAGAGGAAGAAGAAGGAGAAGAAGAAAGTTCAGAAGATGATTTTCAGGGATTTTAAAGGTCAGTTCAGTTTAATAAACTAAAGTTGTTAGTCTGGCTCTCCAGCCTAGTAATAATGATAAAAGGGTTTTTTTTAATGCTTAAAAATTAAGGTTTGTCTTACAGTCCACAGCGTCTTGTAGTCCATAAAATATGGTAGTTGTGGTTATTCCTTCATGTTTCCATTCCACAGTCACAACCTGGGCAATTTTGAGATATCTCTGATTGATTTGTTACTCAGGTAACATCCAATCACTAGACTATGTTTGAAGTCACTGAGCTCTCCTGGCTGATGCATTCTCCTGTTACAGCTGCCTACTGACTATACAATACTCCCCACCTTTTTACTGGTTGTCTCTCATGACATCTAGTGGTCAATTCCACATTGCTTAAGGGTATCCAGATATGTTTGCTCATATGGTGTTCTTCATTACTTTTTTCGTAGCATTCCAATGAACAGTCATTGTGTTCGCAAGATACTGACTGCCACTGTAATTTGTGGTCATGTCACTATTTGTACAAACTTTTCATTACCCCTGACTTGTCTTTATTGCACATTGGACATGTCCTTCTGCCCATTTTTGTGAATGTGTATACACATTGATGATGATAATGATGATGATGATGATGATGACCTTCTAGTACTTTTATTGGGTTAACATCTTCCATCCTGAAATTTCATAGAATCTTCTTCGAACAGGTCACTTGATAATGAAGAGGAAACCCATCTACTAACCATTCTACCTGCAGGCTCAAGTAAGTATGTAACTTAGGTCGTTTATCAAATTCTCTTTGTAGCTCACACAGTAGAAGCACAGTCATATATCAAAACTGTGCAGGTGGGTATCAATAAAATATTTTGGCAATCAGAAGAGGAAGTTGGTGATCGAAATTTGTAAAAGGATCTTGCCGTAATGAAGAACGCTTTTCTTTTAATGATAGCCACACTCACTTTCTTATTGTGTCAAAGAGACTCTCTCCTCTACTTTGTGACAATGCAAAATGAGCTGCCCTCCTCTTAACTTTTTCAGTGACCTCCGATGATTCTCTCTGTCAAGGATCTTACAGCACACAGAAATACTCCAGGAGAAAATGTGTGAATAAAAACCTACATCAGGATCTCAGTTTTCCTTTACTGATTTCCAGTTTCAGATCATTATGAAACCATCTTTAGATCAGTCTAAAATGTAGTTCAGTGCGTGACACTCATTATACATCATCATATTTTTTAGAGTTAAGTCACTCTAATCAAATCAAAAATCTTAAAGTGAAATTCTTTGTTGGTTATGCAAATTGACAATGTTAATCATTAATAAAATGTTGTTACAATGCCCATTTTAAAACATATATATACAAACAATCAACAACAATGATAGTTGTGTCACCAGTGACTGGATGTAAACAAGATATCATTTTTTAACGTTCATATCAGGGACAAAGAACTGCCTGTGTGACATCTGTCACACAGACACTCTCTTGTTCCTGATATAAATGTTAGAAGATATATATATATATATATATATATATATATATATATATATATATATATATATATATATATATATATATATATATATATATATATATATATATATTAAAAACAAAGATGAGGTGACTTACCGAACGAAAGCGCTGGCAGGTCGATAGACACACAAACAAACACAAACATACACACAAAATTCAAGCTTTCGCAACAAACTGTTGCCTCATCAGGAAAGAGGGAAGGAGAGAGAAAGATGAAAGGAAGTGGGTTTTAAGGGAGAGGGTAAGGAGTCATTCCAATCCCGGGAGTGGAAAGACTTACCTTAGGGGGTAAAAAGGACAGGTATACACTCGCACACACGCACATATCCATCCACACATACAGACACAAGCAGACATATTTAAAGACAAAGACATATATATATATATATATATATATATATATATATATATGTGTGTGTGTGTGTGTGTGTGTGTGTGTGTGTGTGTGTGTGTGTGTGTGTGTGGAAAATAGGCACTTTAACAACATTTTATTAGTGGTTAATGTTTTTCATTTATGTAACCAACTAAGATTTTCATTTTAGGAATTTTTTATGTAACTAGGGCAATCTAACTCTATAAAATATGACAGTTTGTTATGAGTGTCACACATTGAACAACATTTTAGATTGCTCTCAAGGTGGTTCAGTAAAGAGCCATAACCAGTAATCAGTAAAGAGAAATTGCTATTTTGATGTAGTATTTTTATCCACATATGTTTTAAATCAACAGATCATGTATCTCACTCACACTGACAATGTCAAATAGTAATTCCAGGACAGGATGGACGAGCATAGTTTGCAGGCAGTCTCATTAGCAGACTTGCTGTACTTTCTAGCATTCAACCAATAAAATACTGTCTCTGGTTCACCTTCTCCACAACAATTTCTGTCTTATATTTCATATTTAAAGGTTGTCATTTCAGCTAAATACCTAGGGATTACAGTTATGAACAGTTAAACTGGAAAAGAAATTTCTCAAATTTTCATTTAGTCTGAATTAAACACATCATTCTGCAATGACTGTAGTCATCTTTTAACATTAAATCTTAAGTACTATGGTCTGTAGACACCTTTTTCTTTTTTATGTATAAAATCATTGTTTTGGTGAATGTATATTTTATTACATCCTGTTGTTCATTATACTTCTGGGAAACAGACTTCGTGAAAAATTTTATTTTATTAAACAATTCAGGATTTAAAACACTTTGTTAAGTATAAAAATACAAAATATTGCAAAATATTTTTATTTCATATGCCACTAAAATAACAGTACATAGATATGTCTCTTCTCAGGCATCGATTATCATCAGGAAGTTAAAAATACAGTTTCATGACATAAGTATATGAACACACTTGTCAGTTACAAGCAATTTTATGTTATGTCAGTTTTGAGTTCACTACTCGTCATTTCAATGTTCATTATACTTCTGGGAAACAGACTTTGTGAAAAATTTTATTTTATTAAACAATTCAGGATTTAAAACACTATGACAATTACAAAAATACAAAATATTGCAAAATATTTTTGTTTCATATGTCACTAAAATAACAGTACATAGATATGTCTCTTCTCAGGCATAGATTATCATCAGGAAGTTAAAAATACAGTTTCATGACATAAGTATATGAACACACTTGTCAGTTACAAGCAATTTTATGTTACGTCAGTTTTGAGTTCACTACTCGTCATTTCAATGGAGGCCAACTGTTGCGCTCCATAATGATATAAAGGAATAGACATTGCTGAATTTTAATTTTAAAAGATGAGGTAAGAAGTGATTGTTTCCATTTGTATGAAGCCCTTAGTTAATTTTCTGACACTTTCAGCCTGCTCACATTTCATACATTTCCTCCTATAATGCTCCAAACAAATCAGAACACCACATTATTTACCAGATTTCTTGTTGTCCTCTTTAAACAAGGAGGCTAAAAGGCACATGTTTTTAATTTTTCAAACTTTTTTTCCATATTTTTTTGTGTAGTATTCTTCTGATAGTGTCACTCAACTCTTATGGCGAGGGTCCAGTAGAATGTCATTGCTTCATATGTGGATCAACGAGGTCTCTTACAAGAGTGTTCATGAAGATCATTCTCATCATTATTGTTGCCCTTGGATAAACTTGATATAACACACATTAATTCACACCACACACAACATCCATCACAGTAGACACTAGTCACAAATTAGGCGTTAGGCTGGTTCAAACTGACCGATTGCTGCCTGCATGGCAGTACAAGGAGCAGACTGTGATTGTAGGACATGTGATTTAGCACATTACCAGTTCCTCTAGCTATTATTGCCAGTAGGAAACAAAATGGCCAAAGACACTCTTCCAGTTCAGTGACTTGTAATGCCACTATATCCCACCATTTTTTTTTTTTTTTAATATATAAATGTGGTGACTGCAACTCTTTGTTGTGCTGTCATTAAGTGAAAAGAGCATTCAAATTGGATAGCAGTAATGTACAATAAGTATTCACTCTACTTGACTTTCATCCATCAGCAATGGAGGTGGATTTTTCTTTCTTATGGAAGAATGTTTACTAGGATTTCAGTAGAGTGAAACAATTTTTTTGGTGTTCTAATGAAAATGCAAACACATTGTTAAACTTTTAATTCCATTTTTAATTAAATTCAGTGATGTTATAAAATATTTTAGCTGGTATGGACATAGTATTGACAAAGACTGAGCCCGAGACTGAGACATATTAAGGCACATGATCATTCATACATTCTCAGTAAGCAATATTTGCATACATATTGTTGAATTTACAATTTTGATGAATTTACAGTTGCAAGAGTTAATATTAATTAAATTGCACTGCACTATAGGTATTGAAATATAAAAGCAGGTGGATTGCTCAAAATAATAAAACATTCAAGAATTATATCTAAAATTCATAAAAGAAACAGTACTAACAATATATGGTCATTAGGTTTTGACTAATGATTAATTACTTTATTCTCAAAATTGCTAACATTCTCTTTGTGTAGTATCATTATATGAATTTGGCTGGAGTACGTAACTTCATCACAGACTACATGTGAATGGAAACAACAGTAGTATTTACATGACTGACAACATAAACTCTTACATATCTGATAAAACAGCTGTGTTACATTACATACATTGATAGCAAATTTCATTTCATAGCAGGACTCCTTTGGTTGTTGTCCATGGCACCGTTACAGCACTGTGGTATACAGACAATATTCTAAGCCCTGTTTTGTGTTGCCCTTCATAACAAGCCATCAGTGACTTACATTTCAGCAAGGTAGTGCCCACCCACAACAACAAGATTTTCTACTTATTGTCTTCATGCTTGCGAAATCCTGCTTCGGGCACAAAGGCCACCAGATCTCTCACCACTTGAGAACATTTAGACTGTTATGGGCAGAGCTCTCGAACCAGCTTGGGGTTTTAACAGCCTAGTGCACCAATTGGACTGAATTTGGCATGATGTCCCTCAGGAGGATGTCTAAAAACTCTGTCAAGCAATGCCAATCCAAATAAGTGCTTGCGTAAGGACCAGAGGTGGACCAATGTATTATTGACCTGCTTAGTTTGTAAGCTCTTTCTCTTGAATAAATCAACCAATTTTTCAGAAATTGCAATTATTTGTTTGTATATGTATATCACATCTACAGATTTCCATCCCATTCAGATAATTCCTTTGTAGTGTGTCCTTTTCTTGTCTTAGAGTATATTGCAAGAAATTTTCTTGCATTTTACCATAATATGCAAAAGGTTACCTATTAGCTATTGTTTGGTATCACTTGATGGAAATGGCAGTTTATGATTTGATCAATAATGCAGTCTTTACACTAAACAGCCCTCATCTTGAAAACTTGTCTTGGAAATTTTGTTTAATTTGTGTATACTGATGTGCCAGTCTTTTGTGCCATGAAAAGAGAAGTTCACAAGAGGCAACATAACCTTAAATTTTATTTTAAAATGTTTGTTTTTTTCTCTTCCACTGCAAAAACACTTTCATCCTTTAGAAATTTACACACTTTATCATCAGAGTCATGTGTCTTACCTTTCAAAACCTTGCAAATGTGTTTCTCCTTCCATCCTTTCCACAGTAGGCCAGAATATTAATATCTCCAGATGTAAGATGGTTCTTAGTATGAGGTAAACCATGAGTGCTGATTTGACATGTGATCACTTGCTCTTGACTCCATATACTGTGCTTCCCCAGCTGCTCCAGAAACACCTGCAGTTAATACTGCCTACCTAATGAGAGTTTATCCTGTGATTTGATGTCTTCTTTATAGTTGCTGCTTTTGCTCTTCTGCAGTCACAGATCCAGGGCTCTAGTTCATGGGAACATTGATACATACATCACTTTGTTTAATTTACCAGAAATTTTATTACAGCTATTATTCACTGCATAGGCTAAATTTTCTGGTTTATAAGTTGCATTTTCCTGCCTTCTTTAATGGCAAGTATGGATATCAGATTGCTAAGTGTTCACTCACTCACTCATTCACTTGTTTGCACAGAATCCCATGGAATGAAAAAATACTTGCATGTTGAGGGCAAATTCATCAAAATTTTTTGTAATGATCTTTGGATCAGATATTTGCTCACCTAGAATCTACAAGCAGTGTGCAAGGTCTTCAGTCTTAGCATATGTGTCACGATGTCATCAGATGATTTTTACCACAAAGTATACCACTACTGCAGTAACTTGTAAACACTGATTCCAGATCTTTGTTTGAAAACTGACACAAGTTTGTCCCAAATTGTTTTCATTTCATAATATGTAACATAAAGTTTTCATCAGTTGACACGATTTTTCATTGTGCTGTTGTGTCACATTTTGGACAAGCTGCCGACAACTTGCTATAATTCCATCAGAATGATTCTTCAAACAGTTTGCATTGTCATCCACAAGAGTCCATGGACTGAGTGATATTGCCATTATGAACACTTGAAACTTGAGAGCAGCCCAGTTTTCAACACTGGTACTTCATACATTGCATTCTGTAAATCCTATCACATCATCCCTTTGGGAATGTGGAACAATTTAGGTTATACAGCAACAAGCAGAAGTAACCACTTACTTACTTTACTTTACTTTACACGTGGCTAAGGCCTTATCGACCATACACCTGCTCTACGAGCCTCTTCCAACTATTTCTATCCAGGGAAATTGTTGTCCAATCAGAGTTGATGCCCATCCTAGCTGCATCTTCCCGGATATTCTCCATCCACCTAATTTGAGGTCTTCCTCTTCTTCTCTTTCCTTCTAATTTCTTAGTGGATGCTATTTTGGGTAGTCTGTTCTCCGGCATCCTTGCTACATGACCAGCCCAGTTCAGTCTTCTCGTCTTTAACATTTCCACAATGGTACTATGTTTGTACAGCTCCCGTAGTTCTTCATTTTTCCTTATCCTCCACTCCATGACATTTTCATCGAAGATTGGTCCAAATATTTTTCTTAGTATTTTTCTTTCAAATATCAACAGTTTTTCTTCATCTTTCTTCCTGAATGTAATAGCTTCACATCCATATAATGCTACTGGTACAATAGTTGACTGATAAAAACGGATTTTGAATTCAGTACTAAGTGATCTCATCCTTAAAATTTTGATACAGCTGTAAAAAGTTCTATTAGCTGCTGCTAGACGGGCGTCTATTTCTATTTCTGCTCTATTGTCTCTGCTAAAAAGACTCCCTAAGTACTTGAAGTGGTCAACTGCCTTGAAAGTGAGACCATTTACAGTCAGTGGTGTATTCTTTTGGAGTTTTTTACTTATGACTAGATATTCTGTCTTTTCTTCATTCACATGAAGTCTAGCTTTCTCAGCTATTTTGTAATAATTTTGCATCATCCTGATTAATTCAGCTTTTGAAGTGCTTATTAAGGCTACATCATCTGCATAAGCAAGTCTAGTAATGTTCTGTCCCTGCAGTTGGATCCCTTGTGGATTAGTTTTGGTGAATTCTCTATCAATCTTCTCTAAGATAATATTAAATAGAATAGGTGAGATGGCATCCCCTTGTCTCAGTCCAGAGTACACCTTAAAATTTTCAGTTTCTCCTGCAGGTGTCTTAACTTTGCATATGGTTTCTTCCAAACACATTTTAACTAAGTTGATTAATTTTAATGGTATTTCAAATTCTTTCATGGTGTTTAAGAGTGTCTGTCGGTGTATGCTATCATAGGCCTTCTTGAAGTCTATAAATAGAATATGGATATCTACATTAAATTCCCATGCCTTCTCATTTATTTGTCTCAATGTGAATAAGTGATCCAAAGTGGATCTGTTAGTGCGGAAACCACATTGGTAGTCCCCAATCAGTTCTTCGGTTATGGGAATCAGTCTGTGTAGTATACACATCGACAAAATTTTATACGTGACATCGAGTAGGGCAATTCCTCTGTAGTTATCACAGACAAGGGGATCATTCTTCTTAAAGATGGGGCATATAATTGCAGTTTTCCAATCGGCCGGTATGTTTTCTGTCTCCCAAATTGTTTCAATTAAGGAATGTAGTTCTATTTCCAATTGTGGTCCTCCATTTTTTAAAAGCTCAGCATATACTTGGTCTTCCCCACAGGCCTTGTTGTTCTTTAATTTCTTTATTGTTTGTCTTATTTCATTTACTGATGGTGTGGTGACTTGTATATCAACTGTATCTGGTTCTTCAAATGTAAAGTAGTATTGTGGATCATTGCAGTTGAGCAGCTGTGTAAAGTATGTCTTCCATGTTTCTTGTATGTCATTCCTGTTTGTAAGTATTTTCCCATTATGGTCCTTTATAAACTGTTCCCTTTTAGTGAATTTTCCCAAGGACTTTTTTATATTCTGGTACATCTGCCTTGCTCTGTGATGCTTAAAATCATCCTCCGCTTCTCTTACCATGTTGTTGTAGTGTTTTCTCTTCTCTTGTCTTAGAGTTCGTTGTGTTTCCTTGCGGATTTTATAGTATCTCTCCTTTAGTGTAATATTGTCCATGTCTTGTAACCATGCCTTCCTCGCATTTTGCCTCTCCAGTACTCTTTCTTGGCACTTTATATTAAACCAGATTTTGTTAGTTCGTTTTCTTTTACCTATAGTTTTGGAAGCTACATCTTGAATACTGTTTCTGAGGTGTCTCCATCTACTTTCCACGTCTTGCTGGTCACTATGTGTCAGTCTAGATTCCGATAGGTTAATTTCCATTTATTTCCTAAAGTTTTCTTTTATTTTTTCTTCTGCCAGATTTTCTACATCGTACCTTTTAATTTCAACCCTATTTGTACTTTGTTTCTTTTTTAGCTTTATTTTCATTTGAGCTATGATTAACATATGATCTGTCTCACAATCTGCTCCCCTAAAAGTTCTAATGTCTTTAATACTGTTTTGAAATCGTCTTTGGATGGCGACATGGTCAATCTGGTTCACTACTTTTCCATCTGGTGATATCCATGTCCCTAAATGAATGCGTTTGTGTTGGAATTTTGTGCTGCTTAATGTGAGTCCATTTGCCATTGCAAAGTTTATGAGTCGCACACCATTCTCTGAGCTTTCATCATGTAAGCTGTAATTCTCAATGGTTGGTTTGTAGATTTCTTCTTTTCCTACTTTGGCATTAAAGTCTCCTAACACTATTGTTACATTATGTCTACTTATTGAATTATATGTCTGTTCCAGTTGACTATAAAATTCTTCTTTCACGTCATCTTCCTTATCTTCTGTGGGTGCATGAACATTTATAAATGTAATATCAAACCACTGAGCCTGAATTGTAATGTGTGATATTCGGTTATTAATTGATTTTAATTCCTTTATTGTGTGGATTGCTGTTTTATGAATGTAAAAGCCCGTTCCAAATTCATGGCGCTGACCGCAGTCTCCATACATTATTGTCCCATCTCCTATTTTCATTGATCCCGTTCCCTGCCATCTTATTTCTTGGAGCGCTACCAGTTGTACCTTGTATTTTCCTAGTTCGTTTATTAGTATTTGTGCGCTTCCTGGGCGGTATAGACTTCTGACATTCCACGAACCAAAAGAGAAATCCTTGTAACTTTGCCAATTTCTGTTCCAGTAAATTCTGTCCTGTTTCCGAGGCATACCTTGAGTGTCCTGACCGGCCATTGTTTTACATGAGTGGGTTGGTAGCCCTCTGCACAACCCCCAACCTGGAGGACCAGGAGTCTTGATTTTGGGGTACTCTACCCCTAGGGATTTGCCTTCACCATGGCTTAACGAGTCTTCCCTACCCGTGCTAGTTTTGGTCCACCCCGGGTATTTTATTTCCCCGGTACCCCCCATATCTGGAGAGCATTCCCCAATCCGCCACCCGGGGAGGTGCCCGATGGAAGACTAGCAACCCCACACGGGGAAGTAACCATTACTTCTCTCAAATATATTGTCAACAAATGATGACTGGCTCTAATCTACTAACACTGGTAATTAATATAATTACTTCTAGATTACTTTATATTTCTATGTTTAGAGAAAAAAAAGCTAGTTTGAAAAAATCCACTGCTCCTCTCCTTGTACTACACAGCTGTTTTTCTGTAATATTTCAAATGCAGCATTTATGTAACTTAACACAGAACACTGTTGGCTGTCTACACACTGGCAGAGCAAGATCTGTCAAATACAAATATTAGAGTTGCACAAAATTTACATTCTTGAGTCCAAGTATACTGATAAATTTTAGAAGAACTTTTCCTACATTGTTGTTATTATTGTACTTTGTTTTTAAGTATTTGGGGATGTTCAGTTTCCTGCCTGTTGTTCCGTGGAAGGATGCATAGAAGGATGCATACCGTATTTACTCGAATCTAAGCCGCACTTTTTTTCTGGTTTTTGTAATCCAAAAAACCGCCTGTGGCTTAGAATCGAGTGCAAAGCAAGCGGAAGTTCTGAAAAATGTTGGTAGGTGCCGCCACAACAAACTTCTGCCGTCGAATATATGTAGTGCTACACAGGCATGCTTTGTAGGCACAGAGATAAATACTGGCGCCAAAACCTCTGCGTCAGTTAAAAAAAAAAAAAAAGTGGAAGGCGAGCTTTTTTTTCTCTGCCCCGAGTTTCGACCACTGCATTTTCATACATTATCCAACGAAGTAAATACAAATTCCGTATTGTTCATCTTCGAAAGTAGCAGAATTTCAATGTACTACGAAAAATCTGACTGGCAAGACCGTTGCTAATAGGAATCTGATGAAATTTGAATCACATGCAGTTTTCTCTTCACCATAAGAATAATACGAATATAAACATTTTGCCATGTATTCTTTCGTGTTTGCTGCTATCTCATTTAAATCCTGTCTGCCTAATAAACTACGAAACTAGAGTGAGAACAGCAAACGCAGAAGAATATACGTATCGTGTCATGTTTATATTTGTATTATTCTTATGCCTAATAGTGATACAGTCAGAAATGAAGCACGGCAACTGACTAGATTTTTAAATCTAAAATGACTAATTTCTGTGCAGAATTTGATGTACTAAAGAAGCGGCTGCAAAGATTTTCAAACTGAGAAAAATTTTTGCCTAACTCTCGTTCAGAACATGTTCTATCAAACGCAGTCTATTATTTGGTTCTTGTTGATCATTATCAAAGAAAGCAGCAGTGTAAGTAACAACAAGTAGCAGTCACTTGCCATTGTTTCGCTAATGAGACAATTCCTCTCTTTTTTTAATTGTAAGCGGCGGTAGCGCGCACAAAAGCAAGCCATGCCGCGGGCGGCGACAGGCCTTAAAGAAACACTGCATGACGCAGTACAGTAATGCATTTTCAGCTTAGAGTGACGTAAACGCCTATAACAAAGAAAACGGTACTTATCAGATCGAAGCAAAATAAGCAATCGATTCAAACCACACGAAGCACGTGAAAAAGGGAGGGTACCCGTATAAATACGGACGCAGCGCCTGACACATAGCAATGGCTACCTGGTAAAGCTTAACTGCTAAGCTTACGACTCAAACCAAACTATTGTAGCTGTATTGTCTTTCATTCGACCTAAATTGTGTCTCATATTACAATGGACCAACTTTGTTCCAATTTTAAGATGCGGCCTAAAACTTTTCTCTCCCCTTGAATTTCGAGTCTCAAATTTCAGGTGCGGCTTAGATTCGGGATATATATATATTTTTTTTTTTTTTTTTTTTTTTTTTTTTTTTTTTTTTTTTTTTTTTTTTTTTTCGAGTCTCATTTTTCAGGTGCGGCTTAGATTCGAGTGCGGCTTAGATTCGAGTAAATACGGTAGTCTATATGGAAATAATTTCTGCTACTAGTGTTGACACTGTGAATTGTTGAGTTCATCCTAAATTTACTCTTGTAGTACTCACAAATACCTTTGGGGAGTATATACATTGAGGAAGAGGCTTCTACAAGATATTTGGTTACCACCTTTACACAACCGATGCCACATGATTTTATTATCCATCTGGATGCCCAGTAACTTTAGACATGGAGCATGTCTACTGATCTCCGCATCTAGTGCCTGTAAGTCATATTTATTTGTTGAGAATTGCGTAAAATGAACTGTTGAAGGATTAAGGGTTAAGCTGTTGGTTATCAACCAATTACAACCAGTTTTGACTTTGAGATACAAAGGTTTGCAAAATATTATGACGAACATTCAAAAAAATATGGAAACTACATAGAAAAATAGAGAAACATTCAGGGAATTAAATAAAAACAGTTTTTTTTTAAAAAATCTGTGATGGTTTATGTACTATAAGAATCAGACCTTACTTTCCAAATAACCCTTGTACAATTACACTAGGGGAACTAAAATGGGATGGCAGTAAAGGTCTTCCCTTTGCGTGGCTGGAGACATATATTAACAATAGAAACAGGTGACATCCAAAAGACCTGGTCAAAATTTAGGTGTGAAAGGCAAAATGGTGTTCGACATTGTCAGGCAGCAACAAAACTCCAAATGTCAGAAGGCCACATCGCTTATTCTGTACTGTGTGTCAAAGTTTAGTCAGGGTAGCACAGTAAGCAGCTGTGGTTATTGTTGTCACTTTTGACTGATGACCATAGATGTTAAGTCCCATAGTGCTCAGAGCCATTTGTTGTCACTTTTGCATAAACTTAACTGACAAGACTCCATGTCTATCCCAAAATGTGGTTGCCATAATCTTGCATGTTGAGACTGAATGAAAAGGCCGTGACTTTGATTGGTGATGACATGTGATTCCATTAGATTGACTGACATCTAGACACTGGGGTCATATGAGAAACTCACATCTCATCCCAGGAAACTCACATCTCATCCCCTGTGACAGTGTTCTCTAAACATTGATCACCTTCCTTATGATATCAGTCCAAAAAAATTGAGAGCCCATGTCAATCTTTCCATTTGTGTTTATCAGTAAGCAGCCTGGGAACCCAAAGTGCACACAATTTGGAAAATAGCAGCTTTTCAGAGACAATTTTGTGCAAAGTTGTTCTGCCTACATGCTAAAATTCCCATGCAAAAGCTGAAATTGTGAATCACTAGTCTTCATGAATCTTTTTGTTCATAGATTTGGCTAAATCTTCTGAGATCACTGATGGTCAACCTGAATGCAGTTCATCATGGACATTTACCAATCTGTCATTGAAGGCTCTCACCCACTTATGCACTCTGCTGTCACTCATCAAATTGAGTCACACATCTCACTTACCTGTCAATGAATTTCCACTCCCAATATTCTTAGCTGTCAAAAACTGAATCACTTACTGTATTTCAAAGTCAGCTGGCTGATTAGTTGTTTTAAACGTTTTGAACTGACCCTTTAAATAGCACACTGCAACAATACCAATGCAAATGGTCATTTGACAAACAAGACATGCTGGGAGTCAGTGCACATGCACATTACAGTGTCTACAAGCTATTTGATTAGCTACAGCAATTTGGACCTTCCTTTCCAAATAACCTTTGTATCATCTGTGCAATCAAAGTGCTTGGCAAAATCACAGAAAAACCAATGTGGATAATTTTTGTTGTTTGGTTCTACTAGAATTTGCGAGATCAAATATCACCTTGTCAGTAGAGAAGCATTTATACACACATCGAAAAAAGTTTTGCAGCACCTCTGTTCCAAGAACTCCTGAAGATAGATGTTGACTGTGGGTATTGTATCACAGACACAGTCCCTTTGACTGTTCAGAGATGTCACTAAACCTACCCAAAGATGTAAACAACCATGCATGAACAACACCTATTACACGGTGGGAGTCCGATGGCCGATCACTTCCAGTCATTCCACCAGGAAAGACACAAACTGTCCATGACATGCCTCACTCAGGCTGCCCAAGGGCTACTACTGCAATGGATGCCCACTACCTACAGATTATGGCTCAGAGGATCCCTGACAGCAATGCCACCATGTTGACGAAATGCATCATTTCGTGCAGCCTCAGGACGTTGAGTTACAACTCAAACTGTGCACAATGGGCTCCATGATGCACACCTTCACTCCAACGTCCATGGCGAGGCCTATCTTTGCAACCATGACACTGTGCAGCACAATACAGATGGGTCTAACAACATACTGAATCGACCGCTCAGGATTGGTATCACATTCTCTTCACCAATGAGTGTCACATATGCCTTCAACCAGACAATCGTCAGAGACATGTTTGGAGGTAACCCGGTCAGGCTGAATGTCTTAGACACACTGTCCAGCGAGTGCAGCAAGGTGGAGGTTACCTGCTGTTTTGGGGTGGCATTACGTGGGGCTGATGTATGCCGCTGGTTGTCATGGAAGGCACCGTAACAGCTGTATGATACGTGAATGCCATCCTCCAACCGAGAGTGCAACCATATCGGCAGTATATTGGCAAGACATTTGTCTTCATGGACAACAATCATGCACGTCTTGTGAATGACTTCCTTCAGGATAACGACATTGCTTGACTAGAGTGGCCAGCATGTTCTCCAGACATGAATCTTATCAGACAAGCCTGGGATAGATTGAAAAGGGCTGTTCATGGACGACATGACCCACCAACCACTTTGAGCATTCTACGCCAAATCGCCGTTGAGGAGTGGGACAATCTGGACCAACAGTGCCTTGATGAGCTTGTGGATAGTAAGCCACAACGAATACAGGTATGCATCAATGCAAGAGGACATGCTACTGGATATTAGAGGTATCAGTATGTACAGAAATCTGGACCACCACCTCTGTCTTTCTGTATGGTGGTACAACATGCAACATGTTGTTTTTATGAGCAATAAAAAGGGCAGAAATGATGTTTATGTTGATCTCTATTCCAATTTTCTGTACAGGTTCCAGAACTCTTGGAACTGAGGTGATGCAAAACTTTTTTTGATGTGTGTAGAGTCCAAAATGGGATGTTGATAAGAGATAAGCCTCTGAAAGATAGTTCAGTATTCTATTGTACACTACTAAAAAAAAAAAAAAAAAAAAAAAAAAAAAAAAAAAAAAAAAAAAAAAAAAAAAAAAAAAAAGGACACATTGAGACTATAGAAAAGAAGGAGATGAATCTGTAATTATAAATCAGTTCACTTTTGTTATTGATGAAATCAAACAATGATGGAAACTCCAGGTAGGAATGTCAACAATGAAGGAAAAGATAGACTGCTACTTATCATAAAGAAGACATATTAAGTTGCAGACAGGCACAATTAAAAGACAAATTATGAAAAGGATAGTTGCTACTCACCATATAGCAGAGATGCTCTGTTGCAGATACACACAACAAAAGATTGTTAGAAAGTGAGCTTTCAGCCAATAAGACATTTGTCAAAAATAGACAGTATATTCACACACACTCCCACAAACACAACTCACACACACACGACTGCAGTCTTGGCAGCTGAGGCCACACTACAAGCAGCAGCACATGGATGGGAGAGGCAACCGGGTGGGAGTAAGGAGGATGCTATGGCAGGGAGGGGGAGGGATAGCAGGGTAGCAGTCGGTATTGGTAAAGTGCTGCTAGTGGAAGCATGCAGAGATGAGGTGGAGAGAGGCGAGCTAGATGCAGTCAGGAGGTTAGATGGAGGGTTGGGCAGAGAGGGTGTGTGTGTGTGTGGGGGGTGGGGGAGGGGGGGGTGGTTATGGAAGAGGAGAGAAGTAAAAACAGGGAACAGGCTAGATGGATAAGGACAATGACTAACAAAGGCTGAGGTTAGAAGGGTTATGGGAACATAGAATATATTGCTGTGAGAGTTCCCATCTGCACAATTCAGAAAAGCTGGTGTCGGTAGGAAGGATCCAGATGGCACAGGCTGTGAAGCAGTCATTGAAATGTAGGACACTGTGTTGGGTGGCATGCTTAGCAACAGGATGGTACACTTGTTTCTTGGCCACACTATGTCAGTGGCCATTCATCCAGACAGACTTATTGACCAAACACATGACTTTCACCTTTTTCAGATTCTGTCAATCCTTGGCCCTCACAGACCTGGTGCTGCAAAAACACATCTCAATGGCATAGGCATCCCAGAACCATCTCTGTTCCCTCCACAAGATACTACTGCTGTTCAGTCCTTGCTCCATACACCACATCTCTGAAATTGAATCCCTTGCTCTCTAACTCCTGGAGGATCATTCCAGAACTACCTCCGTAAATTATCCAATCTGCTAAAATCTCCTACTAGTGCCTCAGGGCATCACTGTCCAACCCCTATCCTACCCACAGTGTTTCTTCTCAACCACCCCTCATATAGTACCTAAACCCCTAGCTGACCTTTTAAACTTGCTACATCCCCCAAAACTCCCTACCAACTCTCCACCAGATTCAGCGCCAAAACATTCCCATAACACTGTTGTTAACCTTTCCACCAAAACCCTCAGCTCAACAAAACCTATCCAAAGGCCCTACACCAAAGTTTAATCATGCTGGACTTGTCAAAGACCTACTCTTCTTCTCCCAATACCTGCAAAGGAAGCTTTTCTTTGCTGCCAATACCTCCAACTGCAACCAACCTAATTCCAACATTAAACCCTGCCTCTTTCAGTTCATACAATCATCCAACCATGAGCTTCCCGCCCCCTCCCATCTACCCACCTGCTGGTCACCTTCCAGTAATTCCTTACCTCCAACTTAGCCTGACCATCCTTCCCCAGATCTCTTCCTCAGAACACCAACCTTCTGGTAGAAGAAAGAATAACCATACACAGTCTCAAAAAAAATCCTGACTTAGTCATTCTACCCACAGACAAAGGTTCCACAACTGTTGTTATGAATGGCAGTGACTACATGGCAGAAGGGCTCCAACAATTATCTGACCCCTCCACCTATAAACTCTGGCAGAGTGATCCCGTCCCAGAAGTCCAACACAACCTCCAATCCCTACTTAAAGTCTTAGGCCCTTCCCAGAACCTCTCCCCTGAATCCATTTCCCTGCTCACTCCTATGACACCCTGTGCACCCACCATCTACATGCTCCCCAAAATCCACAAATCCAACAATGCTGGACATGCCATTGTGGCTGGTTATTGTGCTTGCACTGAAGAATTTTGGCCTTCATTGAGCAACACTTCCAATCAATTATGCATAATCTAGCACAACCATGGGCATCCGCATGACACACTCCTATGCCAGCCTGTTTACGGGTCATCTAGAGGAGTCATTGCCAGCTTTCCAGAATGCCAAACCTCTAGTCTGTTTCATGTTCGTTGATCACCTATTTGTCATCTGCTCTCAGGGCCAAGACAGCCTTCACAAACTCAACACCTTGTCTTCAATCCATTTCACCTCGTCTCTCCAACCCAGCATGCCAGTGTGCCACCTTCCTAGATGTTGACTTCCTCCTCTCTGATTGCTCCATCCACACCTCTGTCCATATTAAACCCACCAACACCAACGGTACCTGCATTTTGACAGTTTTCATCCCTTTCACACCAAAAAACCCCTCTCACACAGCCTGGCCACCTGGGAATGGCATATGTGCAGTGACAAAAACTCCCTTGCTCCGTATGCTGAGGGTCTCACCCAGGCCTTCACAAGCAGGCACTATCTTAGAGACTTAGTCCGCAAACAGATCTCCCATGCCATTTCCCCTTCACACCCTCAATCCTCCCATTACCCCCAGGAACCAGCTACAAAGGAATGCCTCCTTTGTCACCCAGTAACACCCTTGACTGGAACAACTGAACCACATCCTTCAGCAGGGCTTTGATTGCGTATCATCATGCGCTGAAATGAGGGATATCATACCAGAGATCCTTCCCACCCCTCCTAAAGTGGTGTCCTGTCACCCATCCAACCTCCACAACATCCTATTCCTTCTCTATGCCACTCCCAACCCCAACCCCTTGGCACAAGGATCATATCCATGTGGAAGACCCAGGTGCAAGACCTGCCCAATCCATCCACACAGCACTTCCTATTCTAGTCCTGTCACAGGCTTATCCTACCCGATCATGGGCTGGGCCACCAGCGAAAGCAGCCATGTCATTTACCAGCTCTGCTGCAATCATTGCACAGCTTTTTATATAGGTGTGACTATCAACCAGCTGGCCACCAGGATGAATGGCAGGATGAATGGTCACAGCCAAACTCCAGCCAAGAGCAAAGTACACAACATGCAACTGAACATAACATGCTTAATTTCAATGGTTGCTTCACTACCCGAGCCATCTGGATCCTCCACTCCACCACCATATTTTCTGAACTGCACAGATGGCAGTTATCTTCACAACACATTCTCTGTTCTTGTACTTATCCAGGTCTCAACCTGTGGTAATGTACCGTCCCCACACTCTCCACCCAACAGTTTCCACCCCCTATGTTCTGTCATCTCCTTCCCATCCCCGGTTCCCATGCTCCTTTTCTGCCATCCTCTGCCAATGCACCTGTCCATATTTGCCTGCTCCTCTCCTTTTTTGCTGCTTTTTTCCCATCTTGCTGCTCACAACGTCCTGATGCTTCACCTGTTGGCGTTGTAGTCCCTGCACTCTCTGCCAGATAGTGTTCGTCTCGCCCACCACCCATATGCTACTATCCCTTCCCCCTCCTCACCTCCTCCAGATTTCTGCTTGTGTCCCATATGATAGATGCATTCCACCATGAGCTGCTGGAGTTGGTGGTCATGTGTGCCTGAGCTGTGCTTGCTTATGTGTATAAATGGTGTGTGTTTCTCTTTTGTATATTGAAGTTACTACTACAGTACTTGCTCCAGTCTTTCAGTAACTACACCTTGACTTATCGACTGGCTGTACATGTAACACAAAGTCAGAACATTATTTTAGTACTTCAGTTGAAATACCACCATAGCCAGATGAGTTGCTGTTTTTAGTGATCTAATAATTTTGTAAATCTCTAAGAGATGAGTTGGCAAAACTCATGTCCAGTTGTAGGGTATGCATTGCCTAAGTAAGTTTATCAGATCTGTTTTTTGTGCACCATTTTATTTTCTCTTTTCGGCAACTCTTAGGAAGAATTCATTGATTTTAGTAGCAAATGTTTTGAATTTGATACCATCTTTCTCACTGCAATGGTCATTCAATACCATTTGGCTAGCTGTGTTTGTTTTATGCCTAATAATGCTCCTAATTGTCTTTGCCTTGCTCGCTACACATTGTGCATGTTTTTGCCTCTTTGATGAGACATTGAAGAATTTTTCCATACTGTATGTAGTGTATTTTTAAGTCAAGATCAGAGCTAGACCTTAACCTTTACATTAAGCTCTCTTTTGGTAAAACATACACTACTGGCCATAAATATTGCTGCACCATGAAGATGATGTGCTACAGATGCGAAATTTAACTGACAGGAAGAAGATGCGGTGATATGCAAATGATTAGCTTTTCAGAGCATTCACATAAGGTTGGTGCTGGTGGCAACACCTACAACGTGCTGACATGAGGAAAGTTTCCAACCAATTTCTCATACACAAACAGCAGTTGACCGGCATTGCCTGGTGAAACGTTGTTGTGATGCCTCGTGTAAGGAGGAGAAATGCGTACCATCACATTTCCGACTTTGATAAAGGTTGGATTATAGCCTATCGCGATTGCGGTTTATCGTATCACGACATTGCTGCTCGCGTTGGTCGAGATCCAATGACTGTTAGCAGAATATGGAATCAGTGGGTTCAGGAGGGTAATACGGAACGCCGTGCTGGATCCCAACAGCCTCATATCACTAGCAGTCGAGATGACACGCATCTTATCCACATGGCTGTAACAGATTGTGCAGCCACATCTTGATCCCTGAGTCAACAGATGGGGACTTTTCAAGACAAAAACCATCTGCACGAACAGTTCGATGACATTTGCAGCAGCGTGGACTATCAGCTCAGAGATTATGGCTGCGGTTACCCTTGATGCTGCATCACAGAGAGGAGCGCCTGCGATGGTGTACTCAATGACGAACCTGGGTGCACGAATGGCAAAACACCATTTTTTCAGATGAATCCAGGTTCTGTTTACAGCATCATGATGGTCGCATCCGTGTTTGGCGACATCGCGGTGAACGCACATTGGAAGTGTGTATTCGTCATTGCCATACTGGCATATCACCCGGCGTGATGGTATGGGGTGCCATTGGTTACACGTCTCGGTCACCTCTTGTTCACATTGACGGCACTTTGAACAGTTTACGTTACATTTCAGATGTGTTATGACCCGTGGCTCTACCCTTCATTCAATCCCTGCGAAACCTACATTTCAGCAGGATAATACATGACCGCATGTTGCAGGACCTGTACGGGCCTTTCTGGATACAGAAAATGTTCGACTGCTGCCCTGGCCAGCACATTCTCCAGATCTCTCACCAATTGAAAACGTCTGGTCAATGGTGGCTGAGCAATTGGCTCGTCACAATACGCCAGTCACTACTCTTGATGAACTGGGGTATCATGTTGAAGCTGAATGGGCAGCTGTACCTGTACACACCATCCTAGCTCTGTTTGACTCAATGCCCAGGCGTATCAAGGCTGTTATTACAGCCAGAGGTAGTTGTTCTGGGTACTGATTTCTCAGGATCTATGCACCCAAATTACGTGAAAATGTAATCACATGTCAGTTCTAGTATAATATATTTGTCCAATGAATACCTGTTTATCATCTGCATTTCTTCTTGGTGTAGCAATTTTAATGGTCAGTAGTGTATTTTGATCTCAGATGCTGGTCACCATTGTTGGCTTCCACTCTAAATGTCCCTGACCCATTTTAGATGAAAACTGGATTCTTAATGTTGTAAGAATATTTTAAAGAAAGAATAGAATTTCTCATCTGCTTTGTGCCCTTGGTAAACTTCTTCCCATTGTTTACCATGCAAATTGTCCTTGAATAATGTATCTAAGCCAATATATATAATTCTGTGGAATTTTGCTTTTTTGCTCTTGGTGAACTTCAATGGCTGGTATGTTTTATTGTTGCCATTTGATCATCATAATAAGATAAACAATTTATTATGCAGCTCATTTTTATTTCATTAAAGACAGTTGGATTTAGAAGTAAATTATGTCCTGTTCTTGTTGAGAATGTTTCCGTAAGAGTGAAACCAAAGATAGGCATCAGTAGCTCTGTGAGGATGTGGCAGGTATTTACTCTGGAAGATAATATATGTATTTTTACTTTAAGAGATTATTTTTGGTCCAATAGCCCTGTCTAGTTATGTTTAAAGATTTATAATTTTATAATTTGTAATTATCCATGAACCATGGACATTGCCCTTGGTAGTGAGGCAGGAGCCTTTTCAGTAGTTGTAGGAGCAACAGTCTGAATGATTGACTGATCTGGCCTTGTAACACTAACCGAAACGGCCTTGCTTTGCTGGTACTGCGAACGGCCAAAAGCAAGACGAATCTACAGCCATAAATTTTCCCAAGGGCATGCAGCCTTACTGTATGATTAACTGATGATGGCGTCCTCTTGTGTAAAATATTCCATATATAAAATAGTCCCCCATTCGGATCTCCGGGCAGGGACTACTCAGGAAGACATCGTTATCAGGAGAAAGAAAACTGGCATTCTACGAATCGGAGCATGGAATGTCATATCCCTTAATCAGGCAGGGAGGTTAGAAAATTTAAAAAGGGAAATGGATAGGTTGAAGTTAGATATAGTGGGAATTAGTGAAGTTCGTTGGCAAAAGGAACAAGACTTCTGGTCAGGTGCCTACAGGGTTATAAATACAAAATCAAATAGGGGTAATGCAGGAGTAGGTTTAAGAATGAATAAAAAAATGGGAGTGGGTAAGCTAATTCAAACAGCATAGTGAATGCATTATTGTGGCCAAGATAGACACAAAACCCAAGCCTACCACAGTAGTACAAGTTTATGTGCCAACTAGCTCCACAAATGATGAAGAGGTTGATGAAATGTATGATGAAATAAAAGAAATTATTCAGATAGTGAAGGGAAACAAAAATTTAATAGTCATGGGTGACTGGAATTTGATAGTAGAAAAAGAAAGAGAAGGAAACATAGTAGGTGAATATGGAATGGTTGTAAGGAATGAAGGAGGAAGCCACCTGGTAGAATTTTGCACAAAGCATAACATAATCATAACTAACACTTGGTTCAAGAATCATGAAAGAAGGTTGTATACATGGAAGAGGCCTGGAGATACTGGGAGGTTTCAGATAGAGATTTAGGTACCAGGTTTTAAATTGTAAGACATTTCCAAGGGCATATGTGGACTCTGACCACAATCTATTGGTTATGAACTGTAGATTAAAACTGAAGAGACTGCAAAAAGGTGGGAATTTAAAGAGATGGCACTTGGATAAAGTGACAGAACCAGAGGTTGTAGAGAGTTTCAGGGAGAGCATTAGGGAACGATTGACAAGAATGGAGGAAAGAGATACAGTAGATGAAGAATGAGTAGCTTTGAGGGATGAAATAGTGAAGGCAGTAGAGGATTAAGTAGGCAAAAAGACAAGGGCTAGTAGAGATCCTTGAGTTAAAGAAGAAATATTGAATTTAATTGATGAAAGGAGGAAATATAAAAATGCCGTAAATGAAACAGGCAAAAAGGGATACAAACATCTCAAAAATGAGATCGACAGGAAGTGCAAAATTGCTAAGCAGGGATGGCTAGAGAACAAGTGTAAGGATGTAGAGGTGTATATCACTAGGAGTAAGATAGATACAGCCTACAGGAAAATTTAAGAGACCTTTGGAGAAAAGAGAACCACTTGTATGAATATCAAGAGCTCAGATGGAAACCCAGTTCTAAGCAAAGTAGGGAAAGCAGAAAGGTGGAAGGAGTATATAGAGAGTCTATACAAGGTCGATGTACTTGAGCACAATAGTATGGAAATGGAAGATCATGTAGATGAAGATGAAATGGGGGATATGATACTGTGTGAAGAGTTTGACAGAGCACTGAAAGATCTAAGTTGAAACAAGGCCCAGGGAGTAGACAATATTCCATTAGAACTACTGATAGCCTTGGGAGAGCCAGTCCTTACAAAACTCTACCATATGGTAAGCAAGATGTATGAGGCAGGCGAAATACTTTCAGACTTCAAAAGAATATAATAATTCAAATCCCAAAGAAATCAGGTGTTGACAGATGTGAAAATTACCAAACTATCAGTTTAATAAGTAACGGCTGCAAAATACTAACACCAATTCTCTATAGATGAATGGAAAAACTGGTAGAAGCCGACCTCGGGGAAGATCAGTTTGGATCCCGTAGAAAATTTGGAACATGTGAGGCAATACTGATGCTATGACTTACCGTAGAAAATAGATTAAGGAGAGGCAAACCTACATTTCTAGCATTTGTAGACTTAGAGAAAGTTTATGACAATGTTGACTGGAATACTCTCTTTCAAATTCTGAAGGTGGCAGGGGTAAAATGCAGGGAGCAAAAGGCTATTTACAATTTTTATAGAAACCAGATGGCAGTTATAAGAGTTTAGGGGCATGAAAAGGAAGCAGTGGTTGGGAAGGAAGTGAGACAGGGTTGTAGCCTATCCCCAATGTTATTCAATTTGTATACCGAGCAAGCAGTAAAGGAAACGAAAGAAACATTTTGGAGTAGGAATTAAAATCCATGGGGAAGAAATAAAAACTTTGAGGTTCACGAATGACATTGTAATTCTGCCAGAGACAGCATAGGACCTGTAAGAGCAGTTAAACAGAATGGACAGTGTCTTGAAAGGAGAATACAAGATGAACATCAACAAAAGCAAAACGAGGATGATGGAATGTAGTCGAATTAAATTGGGTGATGCTGAGGGAATTAGATTAGGAAATGGGACACTTAAAGAAGTAAATGCATTTTGCTATTTGGGGAGCAAAATAACTGGTGATGGTCAAAGTAAAGAGGATATAAAATGTAGACTGGCAACGGCAAGGAAAGCATTTCTGAAGAAGAGAAATTTATTAATATCGAGTATAGATTTAAATGTGAGGAAGACATTTCTAAAAGAATTTGTGTGTTGCGTAGCCATGTATGGAAGTGGAACATGGACAATAAATAGTTTAGACAAGAAGAGAAGGGAAGCTTTTGAAATGTGGTGCTACAGAAGAATGCTGAAGATTAGATGGGTAGACCACATAACTAATGAGGAGGTATTGAATAGAAGAGGGGAGAAGAGAAATTTGTCTCACAACTTGACTAAAAGAAGGGATTAGTTGGCAGGACATGTTCTGGGGCATCAAGGGATCACCAATTTTGTATTGGAGGGCAGTGTGGAGGCTAAAAATCGTAGAGGGAGGCCAAGAGATGAATACATTAAGCAGATTCAGAAGGATGTAGGTTGCAGTAGGCACTGGGAGATGAAGCAGCTTGCACAGGATAGAGTAGCATGGAGAGCTGCATCAAACCAGTCTCTGGACTGAAGACCACAACAACAACAACAACAAGATATTTGCAACTGTATAACCTTCATGTGGCATTCTTCCATTATGACACACTTTGATACTGTCCGTATCTTCTGTAATTTTTCCTGTCTCAATTTTTACCATCTGCCAAATAGCTTTTATTTTACTATTTGAATTGTTAATTTCAGATTTAATAAACATGCTCTTGGATTTTTAATGACACTCTTTAGGATGCTACAGTATAATTTTTAGTGCTCTCTATCCTTAGGTTTGCTAGAATTTCTGAGTGAGACATAAAGCATTCTCTTTGTTTCACTGAATGTATTGATTTCCTTAGTGAGCTGTTGTCTCCTGTTATAACTCAGATTGGTGTTTTTTGAAATTCTCTTGGGAAAAATGGTAATGAGTTCATTCAGGAAGATGTTAAATTTATCGCTGATATCTTTAGCCGGATATACTGTGTTCCATTCCAACTGCTGCAAATGTCTGCTGAAGGTTCCCAGATTCTCACTAATGATTAGTCTAAAAGCTCTATTGGTAAAACTACTCTTGTTACACAGGTTTACAAAATGCATTTTTAACAACTTCCCATCATGGTCAGAATAGCCATTTAAGTTTTGTTTTACACATATGTTATTGTCTGCAAAAACATTGTCAGTCATATTTATACAGTGCTTAGTCACCCTTGTGTTGAAGTCAACAACTGCCATCAGATTAAAGGGCTCTTTACTTTCTCAAAATCTGTTGTCATTATTACAGGTAAGGATATTTAAATTAAAATCACTAAGCACGATTATTTCTTTCTTTTTTGACAACAGACAAGTAAAAAGTTCTTCTATTTACTTGAGGAATACACTAAGCTTTCCTGAGGGTGCTCTGTAAACAGTAATAACATAAAACAGGCAAAGTATTAACGTGAAGTTCAATGCAACAAGCCTCAAAATGTTGATCAACACAATAATCTTTTACATCTACAGACTTGTACACTATATTATTTTTAACATACATCATTACCCCACCCCAATACATTGTATTTCTAGTACAATAAGCTGCTAGGTTGTACTTTTATAGTTGCACCATTTCAGTCCATTCTGCCAAAAAATGAGTTTCAGTAAAACATAATTTATGGGCATTGTTTATTGCTTCCATGTCATTAATGCAAACAACAAGTGGTCCAGTTTGTTTCTTAGAAAAATGCAAAGTGTGTCATTTCCTAAACTCTTTTTTCTGATGTCACTGTTTTGTTGTAAATTGAAATGAGAGATTATAGGCAGTCTACGTGCAGAGTTTAGACGTACATTAGCCCTGGAACTCAGACTGGGTACCAAAAATCCTGTACAGTTGTGTGTTCCCCGGTTCTTGTGCTTCTTCTGCTCGCATCTGTTACTGCTGATGATAGCGGAGATACATCAGGTGGAGCAGGGTCTTGTACTGCTGTGGATTGTGGAGGAGCTAACAAGGTAAAGGTCCAATAAGGCATGTCAAAACCTTACCTGAAATGTTTTACACAAGAAAAGATAACGAAAGAAATACACTGTCAAAATTTTAGCTGCTAAGAGGCACTGCAAGTATTAAAAAAATAGCTGAAAATTGCCAAATTCATAGCACGGCAGGTGGTGGTAGAAATGTACACGCTTACTGGCACCGTAGCAACTGTGTATGTGCAACAAGGCACACACATTGTCAAGGTTGGTGGTACATTTGTAAACGGGAAGCACGACACAGCCCGATCATAATTTGTAAGGGTTGTTTCAGCTTTTTTTTTTTTTTTTTTTTTTTTTTTTTTTTTTTGATAGTTTCTCTGACACTACAGTACACAGTTACTATGCTCTCGAATTAGCCACTCAACTAACACCTATTATAAGTTATCAGTTGCTGTTTGCAATGTTGGTAAGAATTGACAATACAGATAAAGCTGAGTTAATATTTATTGTACTTTCATAAGGCATGCCTGTTAATAGTAATGTGAAATGCAATTGACATTCTCAATTTCGCAATGATGAAATATGAAGAATGTGATTTCCAGCTGAAATCACCTACTTCTCTGAGGACGTACATATGTGTTGTTTGTTAGTTGATTTCCTTGACATTCATTGGAATGATATCGACATTTCATTTGAAATTGTGGATATGTTAGAAGAAATAGGAAGTAACTGTGATGATTCCATGAATTGTGGTTTGGATGATGTCAGTCATGCCAGTAACAGTTCTAAAGAAGAATACCTTCCAAGCCTAAAAAAAAGAAAAAAAACGTACTGCAACAGCTTTCAGTCACAAAGAAAAGGCAGTGAAATATAGGTGAAATATAGGTTAAACGATGGAGGGAAAAAATGCTTGAAGTTATGCAGTATGCAACGGCATTTTCCTTTAATAAAATTGGAGCATGAACTGTACAAATGGAAGAATGAATTACGTGAAGTAAGAAATATGCACCAAATGGAAACCGAAAACCACCTGAATGAAAAACTGTTCAAAAGATTCAGAACTGCCCATGAGAGGCTATGTACTGTTACCAATGAAGATCTACAAGCCTGGGCCCTGCAAATTGCATCTGACATGAACATCACTAATTTCCAGGCTTCATAGACATTGTTATGCAGGTTCAAGAAATCATACAGAATAGGAAGTTGCAAAATTATCAAGTTTACATCATGTAAACATGTAGAGCAGCTGCCAGTGGTTAAAAATATTTTTTTTTTTTTCAATATTAATATTTTGTTAAAAAAGAAAGAAATAAAATGATCTAAATGAGACAGTCCCCAAGAAATAACTATGGAAGAAAAGATGGCACATTCAAATGAATGGACATTAAATTCAGAAATTATTTCCCTGCAGTAGCAACATACGTTGCCCCCAGTAATTTACTTCTGTAGATACTGTATGTATCACCAACAGAAATTTGTTTAAAAAATACAATCCCTAATGAGACTAAAAAATTTATTTTGTCACAAGAAAGTAGTACTAATTCTGCTGGCAATGTTAGTATTTCTATCAGAATATTAAAATCTTTAACTGACATAGTATGAATACCCTTAAGCTTTATATGTAATAAGTCAATGGTTCAAGGTGTATTACCTTTCTAATTTAAATACGTTGTAGTAAGACCCTAGGTGATACGAGAGTGTTCGAGAAGCCCTTCACCTCCACCCCCAGGTGTTGGTATTGATATGTTTTTAATCAAACTAAAAGAGTAAATAAAGCTAATCTGTGTTTTTGTCAGTACCACTGTACTAAAGGACAGGAAACAATTGATCAAACAGCTATTTTGATGAAGCTTTTCCGTATTCACAGTAGTATAAACTTCCAGTTGGCGCTATAACATATTAACTTTTGAAAGATGATACATTTATCCAAAACCACTTGCACTAAATAGCGTTATTCAAACCTATTACAGCACATGAATGGATAATATGAAAAGTGAGTGCTATAATGAAGCTAAATTCTGGAACTTACCTGCTGTGACAACAACTCGAAGTTCATTTGTAGGTTCATTCATGTTGCTTTTGTCCACAGGTTCCAGTATCTTAATTTGTGTTGATTAAAACATTGTCTGCAGAATACCTCATTTATTATTTGTCCATATGATAACACCATTGAAAAATGTATCACAGAATACTTTTGTTTCGCAAGATAAAGCAGGCCAAAATAATTTTTCTTTTTCATAAAACTGTGTGACTAAATAGCTCAAAAAACATACAGTATTTGAAACAATTGTCATACAATTGGTGTGATTGAATGTTATGAAAGAAATGAGGTATGATTGGTGCATCGTTCAGACTTAGATGATTTCAGTTGTGATGTGAGAATGTCCCACAAAAACAAATTTCTAGAATTACAGATAATTTTCTAAACAAAAAGAATTTATAGTGAATATATATACATATTTTGGAGTGACAGTATAATACAGCAAAAATACAATTTTAGTTTCTCACATTAAATTTTCATTTAAAATGGAATGTTCTTGAAATACTTTTTATGTTTGCATTCTTATTTTCAACTGTATTTCTTTGTATAAGTTTAGTATGTAGTTTCAGTCAGCAGAATGAATACAAGGTAATGAATGGTAAATTATCATTTTTAATCTTTCAAGCAGAATTTTGTTTATTTTGAGTAATATTGAGCTCTTCATACTACAGAAAGCATAGAAAAACAATGCTGATTAACACAGTTATCACTGTTGCATTTCCTCCAGCTATTATTTATTTATTCCAAAAATGAAAGAATACAGTGACTAACTTTATTTATGAAATACTATATCTACATACTTCAAAGAAATCATAATTGAAAGAATTAGCCCTGAATTAAGGTAATAATGTTGTTTCTGCAATGGCTTAAATGTAATATATCAATCATCAGCAAAATTGTATCACGAATTACAAATATGAAATTGTATCAAATAGTACAAACTGAATATGGTATTGGTCTATTTATATTGTCAATTTGGCCTGTTTCCTGATTTTTATGATAATCACTCCTCCTCCAAGAGTGAAGTCAAATTATTTTACCTGTCCATATTGTTTCATTTGTCTCTTGAAACAGTGTTACTAGGTTTATTTCCTTAATCATAAATTATTTAATTCTAAGTTTTCGTAAAGTAAAAAATTCAAATTATTCAAAGTAAATTTTTTTAAAAAAAAGTATCTGGAAATAACAAAAATTAATACAAATGTGTCATTAGCACATTTTAAGAAATTGCTTCATGAAATTGGAAAATTGAATATACTGTTAAAATAGTAATATGATACAGGAAAAAGTATTAGATTAATTTTTCAAAAAATATTTTTATCTACTGTGCTGTAATTAGCATTCCCAAAATGAAATACAGAGGTACTACAGAATTAACTGACATAGTGAAATGTCATTAAGTTTCCTTATCTCACTGTCTTTCAAATGTTCATATGACGTTCCTGTTTTTCACAGAAATTATTATAAAAGTACAGAAAACATTTCTGCCATCAAATATCCATTACAGGTGTATTTTTTTCTTCTCCTTTCTCATCCACAAAGTCCTCATAATAATGGAATAAGAATCTTACTTTTCCATATTTGTGTCCACATCACATTTGGTTCCTTTTTTACAAGTCACATTTCAGGTTTTAATTGGCTTCTTTCTCTTACAAGTCATATTCTGGTTTGTATTGGGCTCATCCCATACAAGTCACCTTTTTCCTGAAAAGTGTGTACTCTAATGTTGAGAATTAGCATAATTTTTACAGTAGATGTCCATAACATTTAATTCATTGGGTTCTAGAGTGGTCTTATCTTAGAACAAAACAACTAACACTGTGGCTGCAATGTGAATAGTAAAACATGACATTAAGGATTTGAATCAGACACAAAATATTTAAACAGACAATTACAGGGAGAAAATTCCAAAGTAATTAGAAAAATTTGCCTTGTCACAACTTCATTTGCTTTAACAATGGTACTTCACATAAAAATGCAGAGAATTGTTATTTTATTCAGAAGTACTTGACCAAACATGAAAAAAAAATGAACACACTTTTTCACTACTACTGAACACATTTTAACTGTATTCTTCCTCCTAACAGTGGTGTTTGATCTTCAATACTCCCTTCTGTAAAAAAAAATTGTAATTGCCACTTGAACAAACATGAAGAAAAAATGAACACACGTTTTCACTACTACTGAACACATTTTAGCTGTATTCTTCCTCCTAACAGTGGTGTTTGACCTTCAACATTTCACACCCAACTATATAAAAAAAATTGTAATTGCCCTTGCTGTCTTTTTACTAAGTACATTTGGCACAAATTGAAAATAAGATTTCAACTAAATTTCTGCCTGTTTTCAAAAACAGATGAAAACTTTGAGTAGGGAATAAACTCTTATGATAACATGTGAGAATTTAAAAGTAATATTTAGCAAAATTTGACTTTTCCTTCAAAATAATTATTTTTCGTAGTAACAGTAAAATATTTTTCACTGCATTTGTTTTTTTAATTCTCACCACAGTTTTTTGTTAAGTTAATTAACTTTCGTATCCTTGGGAGACTCATTTCATCATCACATAAGAAATTCTAAAATACATATTTGAGATATTTATTTATTATTTTTCTGAACCTGCACTTGCCTCTGTGTGGAATGACTATTTCACCCAAACTAAAGTTTTATGATGAAGAAAAATATAATTGCAGTTGGTGACAAACATAGCAAGAATGAATCTTAGAAAATTCTGTAAATTTCACTGTGTGAAAAATTTTCTCTTGCCATTTAATATTATAAACTATTGACAATGATAATTCAGTTTTAGAACATCTCAGATAGTTCACAAAATAACTCAATGATAGGCCTATACCAAAATAAAAATGGGATAACACTGGCAGAAATTAGTAATGTAGACAATCGGGCTGGGTCTGACTGACCTATGCACTTTTTGGACGACTGCCAAATAGTGACTAAGCAAAGGAGAATATCATTCACGTCATGAATGCTTTCTCTTGGAGGTCTCAGGAAGCAAACAGAGTGCTCGAGTCAAATCAGCAACCATAAGAATATAAATTCAGTAAAACAAAAACTAATGGGTCTCAGAGACCTAGCCCAATCATTCTAGGATTAAATGAAGTGATTTAAGCAACATGTCTAGCACAGTGCTATAAGTCAGTCTGTCACCACAATCTACAGTCCAAGAAATTATGTAGTTGCAAAATAAATGATGTTGGTTTTCTGTTTGCACTTGTATGTCACTTGTCACAACATTATTACATCTTAGGTCATAGCCAACATCTGGTATCTGTTGGTTCAGTTGATCCATTAATGTGTATCATGACTGAAGCCATGCCCCTGTGTCTTGATTGTATTGACGAAATATGGAGAATGAATGAATGCCATACACAGAAATAGGTAAAATTGCAACATACAAAAATTCCAGGCTCTTTTCCCCTAGGGAATGTAAGGGGACAGTGAAAAAAATAAAACAGCTGTGTAGGACATATTGTAATAAATACATTATATACTATCTTTTGAAAAAAAAAAAAAAAAAAAGAAGGTCATGTGACTAGGGCCTCCCATCAGGTAGAACATTCAGCCGGGTGCAAGTCTTTCAATTTGACGCCACTTCGGCGATCTTTGTGTTGATGGGGATGAAATGATGATGATTAGGACAACACAACACCCAGTCCCTAAGGGGAGACAATCTTTGACCCAGCCGGGAATTGAGCCCGGATCCTTAGGACTGACATTCTGTCACGCTGACCACTCAGCTACCGGGCGGCGGACATATTTTGAAAAGATAATACACAACTTGTGGAATGTAGCTACAGGATTCTCTTTTTGTGAGCTTACATATGGAGACAAACCAAATAATATCATTAGAATGGAGATAGAATTTCCTTTTATGAGTATGGCAATTAATTAAGAAGAGAGAAAATCAGCTAAAGAAATAATGAATTGTTAACTACAGAAAGGAAAGGATGCATGATGATAAGGGAAGGCTGATCACTTTTAAAGAGGAAAATTGATAAATTTAGAGAGAAATGCAATAAAACTGATGACAAAATATGGACAGTTTTGCCTGTTTATCACAGTCCATTTAAACTAGCTAAAATGCCATATGTTAAAGCACATGAATTGGTGTATTCAAAACTAAACCTGCAAACAATCTGGGAAAACATGCATTTGGAAAGTGAGTCATTTAAAAGTTAGTAGTGGACTCTGAACCATGGTGCAACTCAGTATTTTTCATATTTACAAACATTTTCAGAGATGCAAAAAGCGAAATGTAAATGCCGTGTGGCTAGGGCCTTCCATAGGGTGGACCAGTCGCCTGGTGCAAGTCTTTTGAGTTGATGCCACTTTGGCGATTAGTGTGTCAATGGGGATGAGATGATGATGATAAGGACAACACAATACCCAGCCCCTGAGCAGAGAAAATCTCTGACCCAGCCGGGAATCGTACCCGGGCCCATTGGTATGACAGTCCGTCATGCTGACCACTCAAC
The DNA here is from genome assembly GCF_023864345.2 of Schistocerca serialis cubense. Taxonomy (NCBI): domain Eukaryota; kingdom Metazoa; phylum Arthropoda; class Insecta; order Orthoptera; family Acrididae; genus Schistocerca; species Schistocerca serialis. Next base: position 252,601,710 of record NC_064641.1, on the reverse strand, counting down.
TACAGAGGGCGGACATGCAAAAAGTGATAAGTACATAATGTACTGAATTGTGCACTTTCTGTGCACTGAGTCCTTTCTTCTGTTTTCAGTCCTCACTCTTTCTATCACTTGAGCCATTTTTGAGTTGCATTTGTTTTTGTGTGTTCTGCTACTTAAAGTGTTGTAGATTAAAACAAATCTCGCGTCCGTCGGCCGTCGTAATTTAATATATTATTATTGTTATTATTATTTTTTGATTGTTGCCGACTTCTACATCTACATCTATACTCCGCGAGCCACCTTATGGTGTGTGGCGGAGGGTACTTATTGTACCACTATCTGATCCCCCCTTCCCTGTTCCATTCACGAATTGTGCGTGGGAAGAACGACTGCTTGTAAGTCTCCGTATTTGCTCTAATTTCTCAGATCTTTTCGTTGTGATCATTACGCGAGATATATGTGGGCGGTAGTAATATGTTGCCCATCTCTTCCCGGAAAGTGCTCTCTCGTAATTTCGATAATAAACCTCTCCGTATTGCGTAACGCCTTTCTTGAAGTGTCCGCCACTGGAGCTTGTTCAGCATCTCCGTAACGCTCTCGCGCTGACTAAATGTCCCCATGACGAATCGCGCTGCTTTTCGCTGGATCATGTCTATCTCTTCTATTAATCCAACCTGGTAAGGGTCCCATACTGATGAGCAATACTCAAGAATCGGACGAACAAGCGTTTTGTAAGCTACTTCTTTCGTCGATGAGTCACATTTTCTTAGAATTCTTCCTATGAATCTCAACCTGGCGCCTGCTTTTCCCACTATTTGTTTTATGTGATCATTCCACTTCAGATCGCTCCGGATAGTAACTCCTAAGTATTTTACGGTCGTTACCGCTTCCAATGATTTACCACCTATGGCATAATCGTACTGGAATGGATTTCTGCCCCTATATATGTGCATTATATTACATTTATCTACGTTTAGGGAAAGCTGCCAGCTGTCGCACCATGCATTAATCCTCTGCAGGTCCTCCTGGAGTACGTACGAGTCTTCTGATGTTGCTACTTTCTTGTAGACAACCGTGTCATCTGCAAATAGCCTCACAGAGCTACCGATGTTGTCAACTAAGTCATTTATGTATATTGTAAACAATAAAGGTCCTATCACGCTTCCCTGCGGTACTCCCGAAATTACCTCTACATCTGCAGATTTTGAACCGTTAAGAATGACATGTTGTGTTCTTTCTTCTAGGAAATCCTGAATCCAATCACAAACCTGGTCCGATATTCCGTAAGCTCGTATTTTTTTCACTAAACGTAAGTGCGGAACCGTATCAAATGCCTTCCTGAAGTCCAGGAATACGGCATCAATCTGCTCGCCAGTGTCTACGGCACTGTGAATTTCTTGGGCAAATAGGGCGAGCTGAGTTTCACATGATCTCTGTTTGCGGAATCCATGTTGGTTATGATGAAGGAGATTTGTATTATCTAAGAACGTCATAATACGAGAACACAAAACATGTTCCATTATTCTACAACAGATTGACGTAAGCGAAATAGGCCTATAATTATTCGCATCTGATTTATGACCCTTCTTGAAAATGGGAACGACCTGCGCTTTCTTCCAGTCGCTAGGTACTTTACGTTCTTCCAGCGATCTACGATAAATTGCTGATAGAAAGGGGACAAGTTCTTTAGCATAATCACTGTAGAATCTTAAGGGTATCTCGTCTGGTCCGGATGCTTTTCCGCTACTAAGTGATAGCAGTTGTTTTTCAATTCCGATATCGTTTATTTCAATATTTTCCATTTTGGCGTCCGTGCGACGGCTGAAGTCAGGGACCGTGTTACGATTTTCCGCAGTGAAACAGTTTCGGAACACTGAATTCAGTATTTCTGCCTTTCTTCGGTCGTCCTCTGTTTCGGTGCCATCGTGGTCAACGAGTGACTGAATAGGGGATTTAGATCCGCTTACCGATTTTACATATGACCAAAATTTTTAGGGTTCTTGTTTAGATTGTTTGCCAATGTTTTATGTTCGAATTCGTTGAATGCTTCTCTCATTTCTCTCTTTACGCTCTTTTTCGCTTCGTTCAGCTTTTCCTTATCAGCTATGATTCGACTACTCTTAAACCTATGATGAAGCTTTCTTTGTTTCCGTAGTACCTTTCGTACATGATTGTTATACCACGGTGGATCTTTCCCCTCGCTTTGGACCTTAGTCGGTACGAACTTATCTAAGGCGTACTGGACGATGTTTCTGAATTTTTTCCATTTTTGTTCCACATCCTCTTCCTCAGAAATGAACGTTTGATGGTGGTCACTCAGATATTCTGCGATTTGTACCCTATCACTCTTGTTAAGCAAATATATTTTCCTTCCTTTCTTGGCATTTCTTATTACACTTGTAGTCATTGATGCAACCACTGACTTATGATCACTGATACCCTCTTCTACATTCACGGAGTCGAAAAGTTCCGGTCTATTTGTTGCTATGAGGTCTAAAACGTTAGCTTCACGAGTTGGTTCTCTAACTATCTGCTCGAAGTAATTCTCGGACAAGGCAGTCAGGATAATGTCACAAGAGTCTCTGTCCCTGGCTCCAGTTCTGATTGTGTGACTATCCCATTCTATACCTGGTAGATTGAAGTCTCCCCCTATTACAATAGTATGATCACGAAACTTCTTCACGACGTTCTGCAGGTTCTCTCTGAGGCGCTCAACTACTACGGTTGCTGATGCAGGTGGTCTATAGAAGCATCCGACTATCATATCTGACTCACCTTTGATACTTAACTTAACCCAGATTATTTCACATTCGCATTCGCTAATAACTTCACTGGATATTATTGAATTCTTTACTGCTATAAATACTCCTCCACCATTGGCGTTTATCCTATCCTTGTGGTATATATTCCATTCTGTGTCTAGGATTTCGTTACTGTTCACTTCCGGTTTTAACCAACTTTCCGTTCCAAATACTATATGCGCACTATTTCCTTCAATAAGAGATACTAATTCAGGAACCTTGCCCTGGATACTCCTGCAGTTTACCAATATTACGTTAACTTTTCCTGTTTTTGGTCTCTGAGGATGGACGTTCTTTATCACCGATGATAATGTCCTCTCTGGTAAGCCGTCAGGTATTTTATCGTTTCGCCCAAGGGGGGGGTCCCTCTAACCTAAAAAACCCCTGTGTGCACGCCACACGTACTCTGCTACCCTAGTAGCTGCTTCCGGTGTGTACTGCACGCCTGACCTGTCTAGGGGGGCCCTACAGTTCTCCACCCAATAACGGAGGTCGATGAATTTGCAACCATTATAGTCGCAGAGTCGTCTGAGCATCTGGTTTAGACCCTCCACACGGCTCCAAACCAGAGGACCGCGATCGACTCTGGGCACTATGCTGCAGATATTAAGCTCAGCTTGCACTCCGCGTGCGATGATGGTTGTCTTCACCAAATCAGCCAGCCGCCGGAAGGAACCAAGGATGGCCTCAGAACCCAAGCAGCAGGCGTCATTCATTCCGACATGTGCTACTATCTGCAGCCGGTCACACCCAGTGCGTTCAATAGCTGCCGGAAGGGCCTCCTCCACATTACGGACGAGACCCCCCGGCAAGCACACCGAGTGCACACTGGCATTCTTCCCCGACCTACCCGCTATTTTCCTGAGGGGCTCCATAACCCGCCTAACGTTGGAGCTCCCTATAACTAATAGGCCCGCCCTCTGTGACTGTCGGGACCTTGCCGGAGAATCGGCCACTGGCCCAACAGGCGAGGCATCCTGTGGTGGCTCGGAAACGATGTCATCACCACTAGGAAGCACCCCGTACCTGTTGGAAAGGGGTAAGGCAGCTGCCACGCGGCCAGATCCCACCTTCGCCTTTCGGCCAGGCACGCACGAGCCCACCACTGTCCGCCATTCACCCTGGAGTGATGGCTGACCGGTAAGATGCTCACTGCCGGAAGACGCAGCGACATCAGGGGTTCCATGTGATTCCAAGGCCACCGAAGTAGGCATAGGTCTCACCACAGTTGCCCCAACGCCACTACGAGCCGACGCCTGCGCCTCGAGCTCGATGAGCCTAACAGACAAAGCCTCCACCTGCCCCCGAAGAGTGGCCAATTCTCCTTGCGTCCGCTCACAACAACCACAGTCCCTACACATGACTATGTTTACCCTACTCTATACGGTGACAAATTCCCAAGATAATCTTCTGATGAGCTACTCTGATAATCAAGAAACACTCACTGAAATATGAGACGCGAAAACTACGCTAGGTTTTCCCAGAAAAACTATTTAAAAGCTAAGCGCAGCAAATAAGTACAAAAACACTTTATACAAACAGTACTCGCTGCTGCTGGTGCTGTCGCTCTGGCTGTCACAAGACAACTGCTGATTCAAGTGACTAGTGGCTAACGGCCGCGAAACAAACAAAAGACGGTTTTAGGGCGCTTTCTGTTCTAAACGATCAAGAAAACACTAAGAAATCTAACACGAAAACTACGTAAAGTTTTATCAAGAACTGTTAGTTACTATGCAGAGCAGATAAACACAAATAGAATCCCTTCCTTAGTGGAAGGTCGTAAACAAAATGCAAAATAAACGCTTTATACAAACAGTACTCACTGCTGCTGGTGCTCTCGCTCTGGCTGTCACTTACGTGGTGGGCCTTAATAAAAATGATATTTAAGTTGAACAATGTAATAAACTTTTCATATTAATTTCCTCGGCTAGTCAGTTCACTTTAAAGCAAGAAATCTTTAGTTATTAATTAAAATTGCGGCCCACACACGCGCGAGAGTATTTTTCTTACCTCCATTAACCATTGTATTGTAGTCAGAGTCCTGGCTCTGGGTCTCGGCTATGGTACTGAAAATAAGAATCTTAAAGCTAAGTATTTCTGCAACTTCGTGCGGCTGTGGAGAAAAATTAATATTATGCTAATAGCGGGCGAGTTTTCCGCTTCCGCTAATTTTTCATAAGTTAATATCGCCACGTAATGGCGTCATTGGCTGCATCGGCCGCTGAGATTGTTGAGCTGTAAATTACTTGAATGCAGGTTAATTCAAGGAAGGCGGACATGAAATCGGGATCACCTCTTACAAATTAAAAGTGCACAATAATATTAAATCATTATATTATATGTTTAACTCATACAAATATGCTTACATTTGCCAGCACTCGAAAGATGTCCGTCGATACACAATAAAGACAAGAGAAGAAGTAAGGTCGACTAAAAAATTAACAAAAGAGTGTAACTTGTCGTCTCTTTAGATCATTCTGTCATAAATTATTTCTTTGCAATCTAAACCTACACAGAGAAATTATTATTTTACGGCTACATGATAAAAATTTGGCACTGGGGACGCTATAGCGGACATGCAAAAAGTGATAAGTACATAATGTACTGAATTGTGCACTTTCTGTGCACTGAGTCCTTTCTTCTGTTTTCAGTCCTCACTCTTTCTATCACTTGAGCCATTTTTGAGTTGCATTTGTTTTTGTGTGTTCTGCTACTTTAAGTGTTGTAGATTAAAACAAATGCTAACTTGGAATTAAAGTAACCAAAACGTCAACTAAATTTTATAGCGGCATTTGAAGCTTTGGTCAGATCAGAAAACCTTCCTGCTTATAATTTGTAGTCAACTTGGCCATTGTACTATCCGAGTATGCCTCCAAGCCTGACTAAATATGTCATTTTCAGTAACGTTTTCGGCTTTGATTTTTGAACAGTGTTCCCAGAGTTCTTTCCAGTAGGTATGTTGATATGCAGGCCTGTACTTCGACCATCTACAACTACATCTGTACTCTGCAAACCACTGTGAGGTACGTGGCAGAGGATACATCCCATTGTACCAGTTACTAGGGTTTCTTCCTGTTCCATTCACATCTGCAGTGTGGGAAGAATGATTGTTTGAATGCTTCTGTGCAGTAATTATTCTAATCTTATCCTCATGATCCCTATGTGAGGGATACATAATGGGTTGCAGGATAATCCTGGAGTAATGATTTAAAGCCGGTTCCTGAAACTTTGTTAATAGATTTTCTCAGGATCAATCTTGTATCTTGAATAATCTTCCAGTACAGTTTTATCAGTATCTTTGTGACACTCTTCCATGGAGTACACAAACCTCTGTCCATTCATGCTGCTCTTCTCTTTATATGTTCAATATCCCTTTTAGTCCTCTCTGGTACAGGTCCGACATACTTGAGCACTATTCTAGAACTGCTCACTTGAGCAATTTGTAAGCAATTTCCTTTGTAGAGTGATTGCACTTCCCCAGTATTCTACCAATAAAGTGAAGTCTGCCACCTGCTTTACCCATGACTAAAACTATGTGATCATTCCATTTCATATCCCTATGAAGTGTTACACACAGGTATTTGTGTAATTTGGCTGTTTTTAGCAGTGACTCATTAACATTATAGTCCTAGGAAGCTCCATGTTTTCGTTTTCTGAAGAGCAAAATTTTACACTTCTGAACCATTTAAGGCAAGTTGCTAAACTCGGCACCAATTTGAAATCTTATCAAGATGTGACTGAATATTCATGCAGCTTCTTTCAGATAGTACTTCATTACAGATAAATGCATCATCTACAAAAAGCCTGATTTTACTATTAATATTGTCTGCAAGGTCATTAATATACATCATGAACAACAAGAGCTCCAACACACTTCCCTGGGGCACACCCAAAGTTACTTCTACATCTGACACTGACTTTCCATCCAAGACAACATCCTGTGTCCTCCCTACCACACAGTCCTCAATCCACTCACAAATTTCACTTGATACCCCATATGATGGTACTTTTGACAATGCATGTAGGTGGGGTACTGTGTCAGATGCTTTTCAGAAAATAAGAAATACAGCATCTACCTGATTGCATTGATCCAAAGGTTTCAGTATGTCATGTGAGAAAAGTGCAAGTTGGGTTTCATGTGATCAATGTTTTCAAAAACCATGCTGGTTCGCATTGAGGAGGTCATTCTGTTCCAGATGCCTCATTGTGCTTCAGCTCAGAATATGTTCTAAGATTTTACAACAAACTGATGTCAAGGATATTGGACAGTAGTTTTTGGATCACTTCTACTAACCATCTTGTAGATTGGTGTGGCCTGTGCCTTTTTCCCAGAACTGGGCATGTTTTTTTGTTCAAGGGATCTACAATAAATTATAGTTACAAAAGGGGCTAACTGAGGCAAAAATTCGGTATAGAATATGATAGGGATTCCATCAGGCTGTAGAGTTTTAGTCAGTTTCAATGATCTCAGCTGTTTCTCAACACCACTGATACTAATGCTTATTTCACATGTCATTTCAGTGGTGTGAGGTTTACAATGATTAAATTGGCGCAATTCTCCTGGGTTTTCCTTTGTAAAGGAACATTTGAAAATGGAGTTAAGCATTTCAGCCTTTGCTTTGCTACCCTCAATTTCAGTTCTTATTCACTGGAGACTGGACAATAGCTTTGGTGCCACCAACAGCCTTTACCTATGACCAGAATTTCTTTGGGTTCTGTGAAAGATCACTTGACAGTATTCTGCTACAGTAGTTATTGAAGGCATCACACATTGCTCTCTTGACAGCCAAATGCATTTCATTCAGCATTTCTCTGTCTATAACCCTACGCTTCGTTTTACACCTACTATGCAGTAATCTATAATACATAGGGTGGAAACTTCAAAATTTTCAAGTGTCCATATTGATGAGAATTTGAAGAAAAAAAAAAAGAAAAAAAAAGAAAAAGAAAAAAAAAAAACAACTTAGTTGAGCCACAATTGCACTTAGAATTATAGCAAATTTTGGGGAGAGATAAATCAGTAAGTTTGCTTATTTTCATGTAGTAATGTCATATGGAATAATGTTCTAGGGTAACTCATTGTAATTCATCCTTAAGAAAGGTCTTCATTGCCCAAAAACATGCTGTAAGAATAATATGTGGTGTTCACCTGTGACCATCTTATAGACATCTGTTTAAGGAGTTGGGCTTTCTGACTACTGTTTCACAGTATATTTATTGTCTTGTGACTTTTATTGTAAATAATCCACTACAGTTCAAAAAGAACAATGAGGTACATAATTACAATACTAAAAGAAAAAAATGGCATTCATTACTCAACATTAAGTTTGTCTTTAGCACAGAAAGGGGTGCACAACACTGCAATTTTTGACCACTTACCCAGTGATATAAAATGTCTAACAGACAGCAAGGTAAAATTTGAAAATAAATTGCAAAAGTTTCTCCTGGACAACTTCTTCTATTCTGTAGAAGAATTGCTTTGTTTGTAATGTGTAACAGGTGGTGGGTAGGAATTGCTAACTCAAACTGGATATCTTGTTTTCATTTTGGGGGAAAAAAATTATATGGTGATGTTTAGAGTACAGATAAATGTACAAATTAATTTGCAGTATGGATGGAAAATGACACATTCCACATCATGACAATTTATCTTGCAAAATGATCCATGGAACATGAAAGTAACTAACCAACTAACTTTAAAAGTTCCTTTACAGTGAATTCCTCTACATGCTCCTGCCCAGTGTTAAAAGTTTCAAGTTCCTCATTGAGATGCGATACTACTGATTTTTTATCTAGTTTACTGAACGTGTATATCTTTCGCTTGTTTTAGACGTTCTTTGTACTTTGATGGTCATTGTTGCCACAACCGCATTATGTTCACTGATACCAGTTTTGATGTGGTCATCCTCAAAGAGGTCAGGTATATTTGTTGCTATTAGATCCAATATATTTCAATCATGAGTGGGGTTCCTAACTATCTGTTCTGGATAGTTTTCTGAGAATTTATTCTGTAAAATTTCAGAAGATGTCTTATCATGCACAGCACTAACAAAACTGTAATTTTCCCAATTAATTGTTGGATGATTAAAGTCTCAATGATGATTACAAGTCTGACTGGGGAACTTATGTACAACCGAACTTAGGTTTTCTCTAAAGTTTTTGTTTACATCAGCAGATGAGAGTGGTGGATGACAGAAAGCTCCAGTTATCATTTTATTCCCAACCCTGATACTGAGTCTAACACTCTCACATGCAGCTTCAGTTTGTGCCTTGATAGATTTGAGTTTCTTGTCTGCTGCAACAAATACACCACCTCCATTTCCGTTTGCCTATCGTTTTGATATACACTTAAATTTTCCCCAAAAATTTTACTGCTATCGATTTCAAGTTTTAACCAGCTTTCTGTACCTAGTATTATGTGAGGTTGTGAAATTATTATTAAAAATTCTTATAATTATGTAGGGTGTACTCATCCAAATACTTTTTATCTGCTGCTGCCACAAGCACTGTCCACTGTAACTTGGTTTTTACACCAAGAATGACCAGTAAAAACATTATGTTTCAGAACCTTTATTCTATATCACATCATAATTGTTATGTTACTTTGACAAAACTCAAAAATACTGACATGCTTGCAGCACTGGTGTACATCTTACTTAAGCAATTACATGCTTCTTGCACAACATCTCATAAGACACTGCTGTCCAATGCCAACATGGCTGCCCCTTTATACATAAATCTGAACAGTCCCTCGATATTGTTATAAAGGATTTTTTTAAATAAAATTACGATTAAAACTGTTGCCTCAAAATTAATGACGTATTTCAACAGTTGCACTGGCTCTTACAGAGCAAATACAGTTATCGATTTCCAAGCGCTTAACATTTTAGGAGTGTGCAAATACTCAAATATGAAATATTAACAATACTTTTACTATTTTTATAAAATGCAAAAAATGCATGGTTTGGAAAATGTTCCTACCACTGTATATGTTTCCATGTCTCCCATTGAATGTGGCAAAATAGGTCTTTTATTTATTATCGACAAAACACCTAAAGAACTACCTATGTTTACACGCCACTTATAACATTTTTGCTAATTACATTTTAATTTTCTAATCAATTTTGATTCTCTCAGTTCATTTTTCATTTAAATACCACAGACTTTAATTTAGATACTGTTTTAACACAAATCCAACTCAGTTTCAAAGAAATGACTTTGACCAATGTACTCGATCATTTGTTCCGGATTTCACCTAATTACGTTAATCCTAAATATTCCTACCAATTGCAGGACTTATATACTTCAATACAATTATAATTGAGTAAACAGTTTCATTGTAACAATTTTATAAGTATAGGTTTACCTATACAACTGCCTTTTGTTTATATCAGTGATTCCTGTTTATTTCAAATTAACTCAAAAAATATGTGTTTTAAATGGGTTCCAATGCACTGTTACATCCCAAGATTCACTGTTTTTCATGACCGCTTCAAACTCTGGTGCTTTGTTGTAAATGCTTCAGCAGTTTACCATTAGGATTTTAATAATCTCATCTATTGGAGATATTTCTTTCGATCTTACACAGATACTTCTGGGTTTCCTACAGCTATCATTATCTGGACTGGATGGAGAGACTCCTAATCTGAAGAAAACTTGTTTGCACCCCACACACAGTCAGCTACATGAGTTGCAGCCCAGCTTGTCACAGAACCTTCAAAGTTTCTGGTTCAGTCCTTCCACTCGACTCAGAACCAAAGGCCCACAATCAGTTCTGGGCCAATGCTGCAAATTGTGAGGTCTGTGCAAGACGTCTTCACAACCTTCTGTGCCAGTTACTGGAATGACCCAAGAATGTCCTTGGAGCCCAGATGACAGGCATCAATTGTTCCAATGTGTGCCACAATCTGCAGTTGGTTGCACCCTCTTCCCTCAATGGGTGCTGGAATAGCCTCTTCAACATGTTGAATTAAGCCCACAGGCATACACACTGAGTGCACCTGTCCCTTGCTGCCATTACCCTAAGGGATACCATTATTTGCCATACATTTGAACTGCCAATGATTAATAGACCCCCTGCTCTTTTGCGTTTGCCTCCTCCTGATACTAGACAAAACAGGTTTCCCCAAAATAGGTGAAATGAGAGTCACTGATTCTTTCAGTGAAGGACAGCACCTCAAACATGTTGGTTAGGGGGATTGGTACAACACCCTGAGTTCTCCTGGTCACTGTCCATTCTGTACAGGATGCCTAGATCTACCGTTGACACACTACTTGCAGTCAAGTGGACGAGTAATGACAGATCCTGTACTTTCTGCAGAGGAGACAGGATCCACAGGAGAGAGTAGTACATGAGGTACCTCTGATAGAGCTATCACAGGTACATAATTCTTGGGAGCTCTTCCAACAAACTGATTTGCAGCAGCTGCAGGAGCAATTTCCAACAACTTATGAACACCAACCAACTCATCCTGTGTTCAAGAACAACATTCACAGTGGGGCTGCATTTTGGCTGGTGCAGTGTATTACAAAGCAGTGAACAAATAACTTTAAATGAAGACTGCTGATTATCTTTTAATCTGTTGAGCTAAAAAGTTGGTAATTCCTTATAAGAATTGAAGCAAATGCACAAAACAAGATTTCTATTAAGGGAACACAAAAACCCGTGATAAAAATTTCTAGTTTCCTAAAATGTTTCAGTGTTAATTACAGTGAGAGAGGCCCCCACCAAGAGCACAGGTACAGAGAGGGTGCAAAAACTGATGCCCTCCAAAAAAAAAATGGTTAAGAATTAATTGGGAGTGCTGCCAATATGTGGTGACCAATGCAAGACAATGCTTTGCATGTACTTACAAAACTGGCAACACAGCAAATGGTGCTCAAGAAAGAACTATGATTAGCTCACAGCTGGCCCCTACCTACAGTCGCATTGAAACATCAATCCCAAAGTAATTTTAATTGGAGAATAATAACAGCAGATAAACTGTTCAAGGAGGAGATACACTTTGAACAGGTCTGAAGTAACAGGAAGAAACAAGCTAAATTGCATTATTGTGAGACAGGGATTCCAAAATCAGATAGTGGACTATCTGCCTGTAGGATCAGATATAGACTGAAATCATTATTAAATAATGTGAAAGACTAGGCTGAAGTTTAAGAGAATCATCAGGAAGAATCAGCTTTTCAAAAAGGGTGCTAGGCTAGGATCATCTGCATTCAGAGTTCTCTATTGCTGTAGTTACTGCAACAATGAATACCATGGTAGATAGTTCAGCTGAGGATGAATGAACGTCACTAAAAAGTTAAATCACGGAAGTTGGACACACATACAATTATAAGAAGATAACTGCATAGAAACTTTGGAAACAGAAGAACTCCAACTGATTGACAAAATAAGTAAATGAAAAATTGTTCAGGAAAAGAGAGGAAAATAGCAATACCAGTCACTTGGAAATGAAATCAATAGGAAGTGCAAGGAAGTTAATGGAAATGGCTGTAAGAAAAATATGAAGAAAATGGCAAAAATTTTCATAAGAAGGACAGATTCATTATACAGAAAAGTCAAAATAGGTTCCAAATAATTTAAAATCAAAGGTTTCAACATTAAAAGTCCAGAAGTAAACACAGAGAAGACAGCAGATAGGTGAAAGGACAATATTGAAGGTCTCTCTGGGCGGGAACCGTCAGCTAACATGAAGGAAAAAAGTGTCAGTTTGGGGGACAGAGGGGTTGAATACTACAATTAGAGGGTGTAGGTAGCTTCTGATGATCAAGTTAGAATTTCTAAACCCACTGAGAGAAGTGGTAACCAAATAATTATTAAAGACAGCGTATAGATACTGGAAACATACCATCACACTATCAGAAGAATGTCATCTTCACAGTTCTGATGATATCAGGGCAGATAAATGCAAAAACTATCACAAAATCCTGCATCAAAGTTGCTGAATAGAACAGTATACAGAAGATTGGAAAAGAAAATTGAGGAGCTGTTGATGACAATCACTTCTGTTTTGGGAAAATTAATGGCATCAGACAGGCAGTTCTGACATAGTGCTTGAAAATGGAAGGAAGGTGTAAGAAAAATTGGTACCCTTTCATAGAACTTGCCAATCTAGAAACAGCATTCAACTACACTGAGTGGTTCAAGTTGCTTGAAATACTCAGAAAAATATGTATACACTGCCAAGAAAAATGAGTAATACTCAAACTGTACAAGAACCAAGAAGTAAAAATAAGGATGGAACACTTAAGAGAGAAGCTGAAATACTCCTCTCCTGCACACAGAGCTTCCATTTCACTATACAAACTCCAATTCATAACTGCAGTCGGAATCCACACACACTTAGCTATATGTGGCACACAAGGCATAGCGACATGATGTACTGCTCTGCTGATTTCATTGAAAACCTATATTGGCAAAATTGAATTAATTCTCTGCTTTGCTTCACATAGGGTATCAATGTAAATAAGGGTCACCAGCCTTGCTTAGACACTCCTATAGCATTAATCAATACCCTGTAACAATCCAACAAATTTCAAAAGATTGTCAGATAGAGCCACTGGATTGGAAAACAGTCACTGCGTCAATCCATACCAAGTGGCCCAGCACTGGTTGCTTGACCATCTGACAAAAATTTTATATTTGCTGGTTGAATTCCCCAATGTTTAGTAGTTACAAAAAAATATATATATATTTTTTTTTAAATGGCGGGCGTATTTGTTCCAGGCTGCATGCGCTTTTTCTTTTTTGCAAGCATCTACATTTTTTACAATTGTTCAGTAGTGGATTGTCCTAAACCTTTCAGATAAAATGCATGTAGTTCAACACACTCTGGGCTACAAATAAATATCATTATCACTTAGCTGAATGTATTCTTTAATCTATTTTTAATAGTTCAAAGTTGTCAGCCACAAATTAAAAAAACTCAATTTTTGAACAGTAGTTTTCCAAAGAAAGATCAATTTCTCAGCTTTAATATTTTTTCTGCTATTTCACTGTATAGTATAGTTACTTTTTATAGAGTATCAATTGTGAGCAGCTTACACTTTAAAAAACATACTATTTTTAAAAAATGGATTTGTTTTTAAATTTTTCCATTTTGTGGCCTGGAGTATCTGTTGGTGGGGGACCAAATAAAAATCTGAAAATTTCACCGTTAATAGACCTTTATGATATCAAACTTCAGTATAAATTTCAACTTTGAGATTCAATTGGAAGTTATGGAAGACAGATTACAAACAGGAGTCAAAAATAAGTTTTTTAACATCTGCGATATCTGGTAGGCTAATCAAATAAAGTATACCAATTGCATAATGTAACACACCACATTACACTAGCTAATGATTATTTGTCGAAACAATGCTGTGGTAATTGTTTCAGCATGCTAACTGCATCTGCAATGCTATACAAGTCTGATTGTTGTCTTCCCCCTTACACCAACAATTGTCTATTCACACTTATTTAGCTAGAAGTTCTTGAAGTGTGCAGTTGAAAAATGGTGTCTCCGTGTTCTGTTGGTGTTATTATTAATGAATCATGTCATAAAAGTGTGTATGGAGTGTATCCAAAAGATATTACTTTAATCGAAGATTATAGTGAAGAACAGGAAGTGTTGTTTTACTTACGAGTCGGCCCAGAGGTCAAATCAACGTGCAAGTACCATGAAATGAAATACTTTAAAAAATTTCATCACCTTTTTGGTCAGTCTTGCATGGACCCTTTTGAGAAGGATAAGAAACCTATAACAAAAGGTCTGCAAGAAATAACATTTGATCATTATTCTAAAAATAAAAGCCCTGTTGTCAATCTCATACCAGGAAAATCATTGTGTCCAACATGTTATTCTAAGATATTTGTAATTCACAAGAGATAGGATAGTGAAACCTCAGATATAGAATTTTGTGACTTATCAGCAACCATTAAAAAAGTAGATACAGCTTGTGGAATCCTGGGTATATCGCCTGCTAGTAAAATTAGAAAACTAAGTCAAGATAAAAGACCAAGTGTCTTGAATACAAAAATTGAGAAAGTGGCAGCTACAGTCAAAAAGAAATTGGAAGTTTTATTTCAAAATACAATTTTTACTAAAACAAATGGAAGTTCTAAAACTTCACCAACCGAATATGAAGATTTCATAGAAAAACTAAAAACTAAATGCAGTACTTCAAACAAAGAGGATAAAATTAAGATTATCATTTTACTGCCGAATTCTTGGAGTTGTGCAAAAGTTAGTAATTAATTTAATGTGTCAGAATGTCTTGTTAAGTTAACAAAAAATGGTTCAAATGGCTCTGAGCACTATGGGACTTAACGTCTATGGTCATCAGTCCCCTAGAACTTAGAACTACTTAAACCTAACTAACCTAAGGACATCACACAACACCCAGTCATCACGAGGCAGTGAAAATCCCTGACCCCGCCGGGAATCGAACCCGGGAACCCGGGCACGGGAAGCGAGAACGCTACCGCATGACCACGAGCTGCGGACGTTAAGTTAACAAGGCAATTAGTAAAAGAACAAGGAATTTTACCAGCATTACAAAAGAAAAGTGCATCTAATTTAGTAGATGAAAACACAATCGATAAAGTTATTAAGTATTATGATGATGACAATAACAGCCGTTTGATGTCTGGAAAAAAAGACTCTGTTTCTGTGAAAGAAAATAGTTCTAAGATTCAAAGACAAAAAGGTTAATATTGTGTAATTTAAATGAACTATTCACTGAATTTAAAAAAAAAAAAATCCTGACATTAAAATTGGAAGATCAAAGTTTTGTGAGTTGAGACCAAGATGGTGTATTGTTGCAGGGGCACCTGGCACCCATAATGTTTGTGTTTGTTTGTATCATTAGAACTTTAAGTTGATGATAGATGGAGCCAATCTTAGATTTGACTACAAAGACCTTTTGGAAGTTATGGAATGCAAAATTGACAGTTACAGTTGTATGATCAAGGGAAAATGTGAAGATTGTTCAGGCAAACAAGCCTTACTTGACATGTTTGAACAATCTGAAGAAGACGATTTGATGCCTGACAATATAAAATACAAACAATGGGTGATGCAAGATAGAACTGAAATGGTGACAGTCATAAAATCATGAGAAGAGTTTTTTGTGAAGTGTTGGTGGCTACCCTTGAAAAACTGAAAATGCATCATTTTATTGCAAAAGATCAAAGTAAATTTTTGAAAGACAAAAAGCAAACCTTGGCAGCTGATGATTGCTTAGTTCTTGCTGACTTTTCGGAAAATTATTCCTTTCTTGTTCAAGATGAAGTACAAGGGCACCAATGAGTAAACAAATAGGCTACAGTTCATCCATTTGTATTCTATTATAAAGATGAAGATACACTAATGAGCCACAGATTTTGCGTCATAAGTGGTTACCTTGAACACAACACTACCACAGTGCACATTTTTGAACTAAAATTAACAAACTACATTAAACAGCACCACCTTTCCAAAAAAAACTGATTTACTCTTCAGATGGGGCAGCCAGTCAATATAGAAACAAAAACAAATTATTAACATCTCCTCTCATAAAGAAGATTTTGGGTTTGATGTAGAATGGCACTTTTTCACTTCATGCCATGTGAAGAATGCTTGTGATGGTGTCGGGTGTACAACAAAGCGAGCTGTCACAAAAGCAAGTTTGGAGGGGACCGATGACAATCTTATCATAACACCTCAAGAAATGTTTGAATTCTGTAAAAAACATATCAAAGGAATAACCTATGTTTTTGTACAATGTGAGGAAATATAGGAAGTCTATGACAGTGTCTTGAAGGAAAGGTACAACACTTGTCAGCAGCTTAAAGGCACTTTTCATTGTACCCCATTCACACAACTTACTGAAGTGTAAAATCACATCGACTTCGCCTGATACTGAACTTCATCAGTGTGGAAAACTTGCACAACTGGTTTTCAGAATAAAGACATAGTGGCTTTGTTTATGATGAACAGTGGTGGATTGGTGAAGTTGATAATATTGACTGTAAAAACCAAGATGTACATATTGTATTTTATCACCCTCCAGTACATCTTTTAAAAAAATTGAGAAGGATCAAGTTTGGATGACACTTAAAAATGTACTAAGGAAGCTGTCTCCCATGGAATTTACAACTGTGACTGGGCGAACTTATTATCTAACACCCAAACTGAGTGAACAAATTTCTCAAATGTTCAACGAGTTGTGTACTAAAAACAAATAACAAGAGTACAATATAACAGAATTAGTAGGCTTAATTTAATAAAAAAAGTAAGCAGTCACAGATATGATTAAATTATATACAGTAACTGATATATTTTATTCCATTAGCCTAGATATTGCAGATGACATGTATTTTTGACTCGTGTTTGTAATTTTTTCCACAACTTCCAATTGAATCTCAAAATTGAAATTTATACTGAAGTTTTATATCATAAAGGTCTATTAACTGTGAAATTTACAGATTTTTATCTGGTCCCCCAACAAAGATATAGCAGGCCACAAAACGGAAAAATTAAAAAAATCCATTTTTTAAAATAGTGTATTTTTAAAGTGTAAGCTGCTCACCATTGATATTTTATAAAAATTATACTATACAGTGTAATAGCAGAAAAAATATTAAAGCTGAGAAATTACTCTTTCTGTGGAAAACTACTGTTCAAAAATTGAGTTTTTTTAATTTATGGCCGACTACTTTGAACTATTAAAAATATATTAAAGAATACATTCAGCTAAGTGATAATGATGTTAATTTGTAGCCCAGAGTGTGTTGAACTAAATGCATTTTATCTTAAAGGCTTAGGACAACCCACTACTGAATAATTGTACAAAATGTAGATGCTTGCAAATACAAAAAAACGCATGCGGCCTGGAACAAATATGCCCGCCATTTCAAAATAATAAACAATACATTTTTTAAAAAAATATTTTTGTAACTACTAAACATTGGGGAATTCATGCAGCAAATATAAAATTTTTCTGAGATGGTCAAGCAACCAATAATTTTTTTATTGGACCACTTGGTATGGATTGACCCCACTGCAAAAACTCAAAACGTAATCTCATAATGATTTCTAATCTCACCCACCAATAACTGATCCATGAATAAAATAAGAGAACAATCTAAAACAAAAAAGGGAAGACACTCACAAGAACACCATTCTTTGAATTTGCAGTGGTAAAATCTGATTTTATTGTCTTCTGATAGACCTCGCCAAGTCTGCCTCATTTGTCAAACATCATCTCCAGCCAGCTGTACTTTCCACTTACACACACTAAAGTGCATCAACTGGCTTAAAAACAGGTTCATGAGTAGGCTGGTTCCCACACAGTGCACAAGAACACACTTGCAAACTCTTTCAAGACTTTCTGCACGGGGAGAACAATTTTATTCATCACTGAGGATCACTGACTGCAGAATTCCAAAATAAACTGTACAATGCTGTCTACACCACAGAGAGCAAAGAAATTTGCCTCCTGCATCCCATCAAGCCTGCAGCTGACTTGCATGTCGCAATCTCCAACAATCATTCCAGAAATTTATTTTAACATTCAGGTCTTTCTGACAATCGGCTCCAGGAACCAAATACACAAATTTCAATTGGCCATTTCCTGCTCCCATTATTACAGCTCCTCAACTAAGAGCTCCTTCCTGCCAAGACTTTTAAAAGTTATGTCCAAGAGGTCGCTAGATCCCTTATTGCTACCAAAACCTCCACAAAGTTTCTCAGTTTAGCCATGAGTCTGTAGACCGTGGCATAGGTGACATGCAGAACAAATGGTCATACCTTCCCATTTGAGACTGCATAAATTAAGTTAAGCCTTTTGTGGATTATCTCAGCGAATCAACATGTTGGATTTCCCCCTACCCGTTTTCTGTGAACCTCTTGCTGCGGTGATGTTGCCTCTCAAAGCAGTTACTGTAACACATTGAATTTTGTAGAAGATGCGGCCAGTGACACGTGATTATAAGTGGAAGTGCAGATAGCTAATCTACTTGAAATAAGTCCCAGGATGCCATTAAGGTGCATTTATTACCAAACACTATAAAATAATTACAATTAAAAGTCTGAAACATTGCATTAGTGCAATTTGAAATTTGAGAACAAAGTGACTATCACAGATTACATCCTCCTGCTGACTGATTAGATTGATATGCAGCCAAAATCTCTTGCATACTTTGTAAAACTTCATAGCTGTTTGTGCATCATCAGTAACTCAACAATATTCATTTGTTTACTGTTTTAGCTGGTTTACTGTGTAGTGGTATTATCATGTTAAAGCTCTGGTGACATATACACTCCTCCTGGTATTTGTTGGACCAGAAGTGGATTTTGGTAACTAATATTTAATTTAAAAAATCTGAGTTTTTCACCAAAATGTATGTGGTTCCTCTACATATAGATTGCCAAGCAAGATTCTTTCTCATGGCTTGTGTACATTTCTTTGATCTAATGACCCACTACTATGCCACATGCTCCCTCCTTAGCTGATGCCTGCATGGGAAACAGCTTGTCTCTTGTTAGTGCCATTTTCTACAGTGCCAATTAAGAGTGTGAATTGCTTCTGATAGCTTCAGTGTGCCAATAAAATGTAAAATTTAGAAAATCAAATGTTGTCCAAAATAAGGAAAACCTCACAAGGTATTGAAAAATAAATGCTCTCATGAAAAATTACAAAACCTGAAGATTGGCCTCTAGGCTCAGACCACAGCCCAGTTAGATGGATTACCAAAAGATCAGCTCTTCTCCAGGATGGAGAATAGCCCCCATCCCCCAGATATCTGAAACTGGCCCTGGTGTCCTCAATAATAACCAGCATGAGCTGAGAGGTGAAGCCAAGAAAATACATGTTATAAAGTGCTTGGATAAAAAAGAGCTCACAGCATGCAGTTTTTCTTATCTTTCTAGCCCATATATCAAAGTATCAGCCTTACATTGTTTTTCAGAAAGTGCTGTCAACAGTGGTATCTAATTATTCATTGGAAAGGTCCATTTCTGTTATAAAAATGATTAAAATTAGCGCTAGAGTACTTATTTGAAATGAGGACTTAAGTTATGATCTGTATTGCAGATTGAAAGAGAAATTGTAAATGAGATTAATTATGATGACATTACTGATGACTTTCTCAAAAAGATCTCATTGTTTACCAGTGTGCAAAAGAAAGTGTGTTTTTAATGTTCACCTGCACACAGGAATACAAATTTTGGAATTGTTAATGACAATAACAATGACAGTGTTTATTGCACAATATGTACTGGAGAATTTTCTGTTGAACATAAAGGAAAGGGTGATATTAAAGACCATGTGAAAACAATTAAACATAGGAGTGCTATTAGTAATACTCCCTCACCAAACATAAGAATTTTTTAACAACAAAGACAGGAATAACAGTATTCTGGAGTGTGCTGTTAAAGAGGCAACATTTTCATGTCACACTGCTAGACATGAACTCAAGTTTCAAAACATCAAACTACACATTTAAACTAGTTAAAAAGTTATACAACCCTTAAGATTTTCATCTGCTAGAGCAAAAACTGGGGCAGTTATTGCTAACATTACTTCACCATTTATATTTGGTAATTTGTTGTGTTCTTTGAAAAACCCTACAGAAAGTGGTAGACTTTCAGTATCTACTATTGAACATGTGCTAACCTCTATAAGTAATTCATAACTTTCTTATTGTGAATTCATGATGTAATTAAAACAAACTATTTCTGAAAAAAAGTCATGTATAGTGAAAAATACAACTGACTAAATAAAGTTTAATGTTCCAGTAAACTGTTAAGCCTTTTAAGTAACCTCAAAAATATGTTCTGGGTTGAACCTAAAAAACTATGGCAAGCCCACAAAAAGAAGTTGCAATGAAATGTGGGTGCAACATTTTTAACTAGCAATTGCCACCCACTAAACAGCAATTAAGGCTTGTTAAAAATCTTCGTGACATCTCCAGCTAGAATTCTGTGTGTAACTGCACAGCAGCAAATTAATATTTTTATACAAGCTACAATTTTTTCTGTGCATTAAGTTCAGAACAGCAACACATCAATAAGGACTTCCATACATATGATAAAAATTTATGTATGTGTTTATGTATATATGTTCCATATATCCTCCTAAACCACTGGAGCAAAGTCAACCAAACGTGGTACAGGTATCACTTACCATCTGGGGAGAATTGCTGTGGGGGTAAGAAGCACCTTCCTGTCAAAGGGTGTGGGGTGGGGCTGAAAAAGTAGTGTAGACTACAATGTGCCAATACCCAGACTTTAATCATCCATTATTTCAGAATTAGAGCATTCAGTGACTTTCAACAAACTTTATGCACAATTTCCAACCTTTTTTAAATAAATTTTGCACATAATTTCCAACCATTACAAAACATTTTCCTCACTTACAATTCCCACAAAATGATGAAAGGATTTCTGCTGTTTATGCAGGAAAACTGCCACATCAGGTAAGCCATTACTTCTGTACTATAACTGTATTCCTGACAAATTTTGCAGACAGTATTCACATATACCACTGAATGTATCTGCAAAATTATATCATTGTTTGACACATAGTTCAGCAGTTATCATGCCATAAATTTTCAGCTGCATGAAAATGAAACTGTGGGTCAAAATACGTTAGAGATACAGTTTAAATATGTGTGTATGTGTTAAACATACGTTAAATATAAGTGACATGTGCATATGAAGGCAAACTTGGTAAAAAAACTGCTCCTAAACTCCTGGATTGATGTCGCCGAACTTGATAGACACATTAATTATTATCTGGAAAGAAATACTGTGTGGGTAAGACCCAACAACCTCTTACTGGGATGAGGTTGATAATATGGAAGCAGATGGATGAGGAGTAGATGGGGTGAAAGAGTGCAGGAAGGAGGAGATGGACATATTAAGGGGGGAAGAGGCAATGGACAGAGAGAGAGAGGAAAGGGAGAAGTGGACAGAGAGAGGAGAAGGAGGAGGAGATGGACAGAGAAACAAAAGAGGTGGAGATGGACAGAAGGAGGTATGGAGGAGATTAACAGAAAGAGGTTGAGGAAGATATGGGCAGAGAAAGGGTGAGGAACAGCTGGATGAGAGAGGGGGAGGAGGAGATGGATAGGGAGAGGAGAGGAGGAGGAGGAGGAGGAGGAGGAGTGGGACACAACAGAGAGATGGGGGAGGCAGAGAGGGAATTAAGAGGGGGTGAGGTGAAGATGGAGGACAAGAGGGGGAGATGGACAGAGCAGATGGAATAAGAGAGGGGGAGGAGAAGATGGACAGAGAGATGGGGAAGAAGAAATGGACAGACAAAGGGAAGTGGAGGTGGACAGAGAGTGAGGGGAGGAGGAGATGGAGAGAGATGGGTGAAGATGAGAGGAACAGAGGGGGGCAGGAGGAGACAGACAGAGAGAGGGAGAGAAGATGGACAGAGAGAGGGAGAGGAAGAGATAGACAGAGAGAGGGGGAGAAGGAGATGGGCAGAGAGGGGGAGTAGCACATCGACAGGAGGACATGTAGGAGGAGATGGGCAAAGATTGGTTGGTGAAGGAGATGGGTAGAGAGAAGGGGAAAATGAGATGGACAGAAGGGTGGGGGGGGGGGGGGGGGCAAAGGACATGGGCAGGGAGGAAACAGGGAGAAGAACTAATAGAAATTAAATAAATGCTGTGTACTCAGCAAGTTATTTAATAAGTGCCACTAAAAGGCAATGGTTATCAAATATTGATTTTATATTAAATAGGAAAATCACTTCCTAATGTTCTCCAAAGTTATGTCTATTTTGTCACGAATCATCTTTTGGCTTCTCAGGCCACCCTCAGGTGACAATTTTATATTTATGAAATCGTAAACTATAAAATTGTTGAAATGATAACATTTCAGCAGTAACTGAAGAGTGGACCATAGAATACTATTAGATCGAGCATTAAAACATCTGCAGTCACAGTATGAGAGGCAAACAGAAATTGTATCCTGAAACACAAACTGTAAACAACCAGTAAACCATACAAAATGAGAGCATCTCATAAAATACTATAATTTGCTTGGTCACTACATTTCAGTAATTCGAGAGTTACAATTTGTAATTGGTCATTGGAACACCCAATCAACAAGGAAGAGCACTTTTTGAATTATACAGGGTGGTCCATTGATCATGAGCGGGCCAAATATCTCACGAAATAAGCGCCAAATGAAAAAACTACAAAGAACGAAACTTGTCTAGCTTGAAGGGGGAAACCAGATGGCGCTATGGTTGGCCCGATAGATGGCGCTGCCATAGGTCAAATGGATATCAGCTGGTTTTTTAAAAAATAGGAACCCCCATTCTTTTATTACGTATTCATGTAGTATGTAAAGAAATATGAATGTTTTAGTTGGACCACTTTTTTGGCTTTGTAATAGATGGTGCTGTAATAGTCACAAACATATGGTTCACAATTTTAGATGAACAGTTGGTAACAGGTAGGTTTTTAAATTAAAATACAGAACATAGATACGTTTGAACATTTTGTTTTGGTTGTTCCAATGTGATACATGTACCTTTGTGAACTTATTATTTCTGAGAACGCATGGTGTTCCAGTGTGATTACCTGTAAATACCAAATTAATGCAATAAATGCTCAAAATGATGTCCGTCAACCTCAATGCATTTGGCAATGCGTGTAACGACATTCCTCTCAACAGCGAGTAGTTCACCTTCGTAATGTTCGCACATGCATTGACAATGCGCTGACGCATGTTGTCAGGCGTTGTCGATGGATCACGATAGCAAATATATTTCAGCTTTCCCCACAGAAAGAAATACAGGGACGTCAGATCCGGTGAACATGCAGACCATGGTATGGTGCTTCGACGACCAAACCACCTGTCATGAAATATGCTATTCAATACCACTTCAACCACATGCGAGCTATGTGCCAGACATCCACCATGTTGGAAGTACATCGCCAGTCTATCATGCAGTGAAACATCTTGTAGTAACATCGGTAAAACATTATGCAGGAAATCAGCATACATTGCACCATTTAGATTGCCATTGATAAAATGACGGCCAATTATCCTTCCTCCCATAATGCTGCACCATACATTAACCCGCCAAGGTTGCTGATGTTCCACTTGTCGTGGCCATCATAGCCATCATGGATTTTTCGTTGCCCAATAGTGCATATTATGCCAGTTTACGTTACCACTGTTGGTGAATGACGCTTCATCGCTAAGTAGAATGTGTGCAAAAAATTTGTCATCGTCCCGTAATTTCTCTTGTTCCCAGTGGCAGAACTGGACACGACATTCAAAGACATCGCCATGCAATTCCTGGTGCATAGATATATGGCACAGGTGCAATCGATGTTGATGTAGCGTTCTCAACACCGACGTTTTTGAGATTCCCTATTCTCACGCAATTTGTATGCTAGTGATGTGTGGATTAGCTGTGACAGCAGCTAAAACACCTCCTTGGGCATCATCATTTGTTGCAGGTCGTGGTTGATATTCCACATGTGGTTGAACACTTCCTGTTTCCTTAAATAACGTAACTATCCAGAGAACGGTCTGGACATTTGGATGATCTCATCCAGGATACCAAGCAGCATAAGTAGCACATGCCCGTTGGGCATTTTGATCACAATAGCCATACATCAACACGATATTGACCTTTTCCACAATTGGTAAACGGTCCATTTTAACATGGGTAATGTATCATGAAGCTAATACTGTCTGCACTGGTGGAATGTTACATGATACCACGTACTTATACATTTGTGACTATTACAGCTCCATCTATCACAAAGCCAAAAAAGTGGTCCAACTAAAAAATTCATATTTCTTTACGTGCTACATGAATATGTAATAAAAAATGGGGGTTCCTATTTTAAAAAACGCAGTTGTTATCCATTTGACCTATGGTAGTGCCATCTAGCGGGCCAACCATAACGCCATCTGGTTTCCCCCTTCAAGCTAGATGAGTTTCGTTCTTTGTAGTTTTTTCGTTTGATGCTTATTTCGTGAGATATTTGGCCCGGTCACTATCAATGGACCACCCTGTATAATGCTGACATTGGATTTTAAGAATACTAAAATAGAAGCAACCTTAAATCTTAAGAATTTTGTAGTAAAAATACACTTACTATCAATACCTTATTTAACAAAACCTGTTCTGCTGAAAGTAGTCAATGAATAATTAAAGAATCTTCAGTCATTTTCTGATTCACACATTCTTCATGTTCCATAGATCTCATATTGAAGGAAAACTTTCAGTCACAGGGATTGGATAAAAATATGGAAACACCACGAGAAATATATGCTTGAACATAAATGCAGATGCTAGCCAAACCTGCATGTTGTGCTGTTGAATTTGATCGTGAGTGTCTCCTGTACAATGTCCTCAATATGCTGCAGGTGTCAGTCATGGTCAGAACAGCGTTCTGTGTAGATTTGAGTGCATTATGTTGGAGCTAAGTGAATACAAATGTGTGCAAATTGTTGCTGCTTATACAGTGGGTGCTTCTGTAACCGACGCAGCTCAAGTGTTTGGTGTCTCAAGAGATCCATGTCAAAAAGTTATACTGCATACAGGGAAAGCATCATCTGCTAAGTTACAACAGGAACAAAAGTGTGTGTTGAGTAATTGTGA
The DNA here is from genome assembly GCF_023864345.2 of Schistocerca serialis cubense. Taxonomy (NCBI): domain Eukaryota; kingdom Metazoa; phylum Arthropoda; class Insecta; order Orthoptera; family Acrididae; genus Schistocerca; species Schistocerca serialis. The sequence continues at coordinate 252,576,319 of NC_064641.1, read as the reverse complement.
CAAACTGTCACTAAAGAGGATTGAGATGAAAAATAAGAGGATGACAGGTGAAACAGTCATTGCAGAAATTAATATCACACTCACAAACCTTGTCAGCACCAAAATGACATGAAGGGAGCTTCACAAGCAGGTAACTGCAGCTCAAGCTGACATTCCAAACCCACTCTTCAGTAATGCAAAAGCCCATAATAGGAAAACTGTGGTGTCAAAGCTGTAAAACCTTGACTGTGGTGCAATGAAATACAGTCATTTGGTTAGATGAGTCTTTCTGCACACTGTTTCCATCTTCTGGCCAAGTTTATGTACCACACGTGAAAGATGGTGGGAGGTTCAATAATGATTTGGGCAGTCATATTGTGGTATTCTGTGGGCCCAAGGTTGCATTACTGCCAAGGATTTTGTGACCATTTTGGCTGATCAGGTCCATCACTTGGTGCAATGTTTGATCCCCAATGGTGATGCTGTGTTCCAAGATGACAGGATCCCTGTTCACACAGCTTGTATCATCCAGGACTGGTTTTGTGAGGTGAAGGGCAAACTGTCACATCTCCCCTGGCCACAACAGCCACCAGATCTCAATATTATTGAGCCTTTATGGTCTAGTTTGGAGAGAAGTGTGCACAATCGCTAATCACCTGTCTCATCATTACCTGAACTTGCCACTATTTTGAAAACCATATGGGACCTGTATTCATCCATGAGAAGATGGCTGAAAGCTGTTTTGAATGCAGTTAATTTTCCTACACTACATTAGGTATCGTAATGCATTCCTTTTTTGTGTTTCTGTATTTTTGTCCAGCTTTTATGTGCAATGAGTCAAGATACACGTCAACAGCAGGAAGTATCTTTGAGAAATGTATCTTATAGGTTGTATTAACAAATCTGTCATTAAAATGCTGCACAGGGTGCAGAAAAAATGTTGAGCAAAATCAGATCGGGTGAATTTTGAAAACACATATATGAAAATGAGGAGCTGGCATCACCGTCACATCATTGCATCAGGATGTACATAGGAATGTTTATCACCCTGCTCTACCTTACCAACCACTGTAGCTCACAGAGTAGGCTGCTGGGACAGCAAACTTACATCTGTCATGGAGCTATGGTTTGAATCCTTGTCAGGCACCTTTTTTGTTTTTGAGATGTCTGTTCTCTAGTTTTCATCATTTATAAGCAGGACATCATTTTGTCACATGACAATATTCTATCACATGATGGTGTAATCATTTACGGTGCACACATATCTACTAACCATGCAGTGCACAATGGTATTTGGTCCTGTCAAGTTCATGTAGGGTGGCTTCCTAATGAAGCACACAAACGGTGAACACGTCATTATGCTTTTGGTGCTGAATGCATCTGATGAAGACTGCATTCAACGAGTACAGTTATGTGAATGGCTTTTGCACCAAGTGGAATACAATGCACATTTTATAAATAACATGATATGGACTGATGAATTTGGCTTTAGTCATGAAGGTATTTTCAACCTACGCAACAGCCATTGTCAGTCAGAACACAACACACATGTCATCCATGAACGCAGCTTTCAGGCATGCTTTGGCATAAACCTTTGGGCCAATATTATGGGAGGATTGCTTTTGGGCCCTTTCCTACTGCTGGAAAGGTTGAATGTGCTCTTGCAGTACTTTCCCTGATGCATTAGGGAACATTCCACTTGGTGTTCAGCGATAGCCATGATTTCATTGAGATGGTGTAATGCTACACTTTGGAACGAACGTGTGTAGTTGTTTAAATGAAGTGTTTCCAGGGAAATGGATTGGTCATAGGGGTCCAATGTTCTGGCCTCCATATTCCCCAGATCTTACTCTACTAGATTTTTATTTTTGGGGACATTTAAAGGAACATGTTTATAGCACTCCACCCACAGATGTACATGACCTAATAGCTTGCGTACATACCACTTTGGCAATAGTGGATACAGATATGTTGTGCAGAGTCCAGCAAAGTGTGCTACAGTGAGTGATGAGGTATTCACAAACGCAAGGTGATTGCTTTAAATACCTTCTCTAAAGAGAACACTGCTTGTAAATGTACGTATGGGCTGTGTGAAGATAAGCCTGGATATCAAACATACAAAATGGAATTATTGTGCATAGCATAATGTGCAGTCTGTTGTAGCCTACCTGTTACATTTTTTGCACCCCATTGGATAAGATGATGTTACTGCATCCACTATTATTTTCTATTACCTTTATTTGTGTCATGGATGAAACAAATTGGTCATTTATGTACCTGTAAGAAGTTCATGTTATGTCTTAATATTTAAATAAAGATAACAGTAACGGAAAGAAATACTCAAGATACTGCATAGTGGAGATGTAAATTGGGTACAACTTGATCCTGTAACTGAAAAAAAGTTTGGTGTGAACACGACTCAAACATCGGCGAGTTTGCATATCTGTTCCTCATGGCATTCCCTGTCTCACTGAGCTAATGGGACAGCTGTGGCATAGTGCAGAGTTCTTGTTACTTGTTCTTGGCCATACTACAAGGAGTTACAGCAATGCCAGAGCTTCATTTTTTAAACTGCATATTTATTAAGCCTATTGGTGGGATTAGGTTTTGCTAGATACACTTTTGTCTTGAATTATGATGAGGAGTCACATACTGCCCATGAAGAGCAGGATTTTTTCTTCATCCTGTATTCTACATATAGAATGACAATTATTGAACTATATGAAATAAAATTGTCGTAACTTCTGAACAGTTTGTGTTAGGACATACAAACTCCATGGTTGGCCGTGGGGCATGATAGGAATTAGTATGTGCATGTGCCTTGTTGTCAACCATTTGCATGTGAAAATGTCATGGAACAGTGTGCCTGAGTGTACAGCACTTGTGAAGGCCTTCTTTGCGAGCAATAACAGCCCAGCTGCGGCTCAAAGGAAGTTTGCAACTGAGTTCACGCTGAAGACAACTGGTCCAAGTGTGCTAACAATCAAGAATTTGATTCTCGAGTTTGAGAGAACAGGTAGTGTTCGTGATGACAGTGTTGGCAATGTCAGTCATCCAAAAAGGGTGAAAACACCTAAAAACATCGTGAAGACATGCGCTGTGTGCAGTAGCCACCAGAAAGATCGCGGGAGGCGCACATTGGTACGGCGCGTCACGGACAGTAGTTGCCGCAAGTAGAGTCCCGTCCACCAGAGGGCACGCGAGAATTCGGACGCGACCTCTGCCGGCATAACAACAACTCCGGCAGCACGGGCCGTGCCCAGTCAGTTAACATCGGGCATGCCTAGGACACAGTCCCGTAAACATGAACAGTGTTACTACACTGTGTTTCAAACCAGCCCCACAAAATCAATCAGATGAGCTGCACAACAGGTGGGAATCAATAGGGAGACAGTGTGATGAATTGTTGTTGAAGACCTGCATCTCTTTCCATACGGAATTCAAACCTATCAGCCATTAAGCCCCAGAGCCATGGAACAGCAGTTGTGTTTCACCAACACTACTTTCCACAGAATTGATGAACAGGACTTTGATGTGAATATGGTTTGGTTTAGCAGTGAAGTCCACTTTCATTTGGATGTGTTCGTCAATAAGCAAAATTGGTACATTTGGGAGACTCAGAATCTGTATTTCATGAGCAAAAAGTCTCTTTACCCTCAACAGGTGACTGTGTGGTGTGCAATGTCCAGTCACAGAATAATCAGTGTGATTTTCCTTGATGGCACAGTGACTACCGAATTGTACATGAAGTTTTTAGAAGATGACTTCATCCCCATTATCCACAGTTTCCACAAGGTGTGGTTTATGCAGGACAGAGCTCAACCCCATCAAAGCAGGAGACTGTTTGATGCCCTGGAGGAGCACTTCGGGGACTACGTGCTGGCTCTTGAGTACCCAGAGGCCACTGGCATAGGCCTTGATTGGCCACCATATTCTCCAGATGAAAACAGCCATTCAGGAGGTCATCGACAGCATCAGTGTTTCAACACTTCAGTGGGTCATGCATAATTTCACTATTCGTCTGCGCCACATCACCACCAATGATGGCAGGCACATTGAACATATCATAAGCCAAATCTGAAGGTCTATAGTGATTTTTACATGTTGAATAAAGTGCGTGTACACCATAGTTGGTAAATAATTTACAGTTTTTTCATATAGTTCAATAATTTCACCCAATATGATTACTCAGGCCATAAATTAACTATCTGGACAAAGAGTGGCAGCTTCATAACTTATAAAAATTGGCTATTGTTAGTCTAGTATTGTTTGATTAGTGTTCAGGTGACTATATTAATAACTGTAAACTAAAAACAGTTATCTATATGTCTTCAAAATAGAATCCTATGTAAAATTAGCATTGTTATTCATGTTGCTACTATCTTCATAAAACAAGTGATTTGAAGAAATGGGAGTCAGTAAAATTTGAGAGCCCACAGACCTGTAATTCAACATCTTTGCTATGTTTCACACAGTGATATTAAACTCATTCATTCATTGTGTTCTCTAGATCACATCAACTTTTGGGAATGTCAAACAAATCAAGTTATACAGTAATGCAACATGGACAAATCATGGAAACTTATCTGAACATAATATTGGTACTAAACTATCACTATATTGCTCAGTAATGTTTGTGCTTACACCTGCTAATCATAGCCTCAAAAATTAGAGGGAAACTCACTACTTTGATAAAAAGCTACTGCTTTCTTAGGTTTTTCTCTCTTTTTTTTATCACCAGGCTTCTGATTTGTTCGATGTGGCGAACACTAGTTCCTCTCCTGTGACAACCCTTTCATCTCAGAGTAATATTTACAACCTATGTCCTCAATTATTTGGTGGATGTTTTCCAATCTCTGCCTTCCTCTGCAGTTTTTACCCTGTACAACTCCATTTAGTACCATGAATGTTATTCCTTGATGTCTTAATAGATGTCCTATCATCCTTCCCCTTCTTCTTGTCAGTCTTTTAAATATATTTCTTTCCTAGCTGATTCTGCACAGAACCTCCTCATTCTTTACCTTATCAGTCCACATAATTTTCAACATTCTTATGTAGCACCACATCTCAAATGCTTCAACACTCTTCTGTTCCGGTTTTCTCACAGTCTGTGTTTCATTACCATACAATGCTGTGGTCCAAATGTACGATCTCAGAAATTTCTTCCTCAAATTGAGGCCTATGTTTGGTACTAGTTTACTTCTTTTGGCTGGGAATGCCCTTTTGACAGTGCTAGTCTGCTTTTTATGTCCTCCTTGCTCCATCCATCATGGGTTATTTTGCTGCCTAGGTGGCAGAATTCCTTAACTTCATCTGCTTTGTTATCTCCAATTTTGATATTAATTTTCTTGTTGATCTCATTTCTGCTACTTCTCACTACTTTCGTCTTTCTTCAGTTTGATCTCAATCCATATTCTGTTCTACACTCCTGGAAATTGAAATAAGAACACCGTGAATTCATTGTCCCAGGAAGGGGAAACTTTATTGACACATTCCTGGGGTCAGATACATCACATGATCACACTGACAGAATCACAGGCACATAGACACAGGCAACAGAGCATGCACAATGTCGGCACTAGTACAGTGTATATCCACCTTTCGCAGCAATGCAGGCTGCTATTCTCCCATGGAGACGATCGTAGAGATGCTGGATGTAGTCCTGTGGAACGGCTTGCCATGCCATTTCCACCGGGCGCCTCAGCTGGACCAGCGTTCATGCTGGACGTGCAGACCACGTGAGACGACGCTTCATCCAGTCCCAAACATGCTCAATGGGGGACAGATCCGGAGATCTTGCTGGCCAGGGTAATTGACTTACACCTTCTAGAGCACGTTGGGTGGCACGGGATACATGCGGACGTGCATTGTCCTGTTGGAACAGCAAGTTCCCTTGCCGGTCTAGGAATGGTAGAACGATGGGTTCGATGATGGTTTGGATGTACCGTGCACTATTCAGTGTCCCCTCGACGATCACCAGTGGTGTACGGCCAGTGTACGAGATCGCTCCCCACACCATGATGCCGGGTGTTGGCCCTGTGTGCCTCGGTCGTATGCAGTCCTGATTGTGGCGCTCACCTGCACGGCGCCAAACACGCATACGACTATCATTGGCACCAAGGCAGAAGCGACTCTCATCGCTGAAGACGACACGTCTCCATTCGTCCCTCCATTCATGCCTGTCGTGACACCACTGGAGGCGGGCTGCACGATGTTGGGGCGTGAGCAGAAGACGGCCTAACGGTGTGCGGGACCGTAGCCCAGCTTCATGGAGACGGTTGTGAATGGTCCTCGCCGATACCCCAGGAGCAACAGTGTCCCTAATTTGCTGGGAAGTGGCGGTGCGGTCCCCTACGGCACTGCGTAGGATCCTACGGTCTTGGCGTGCATCCGTGCGTCGCTGCGGTCCGGTCCCAGGTCGACGGGCACGTGCACCTTCCGCAGACCACTGGCGACAACATCGATGTACTGTGGAGACCTCACGCCCCACGTGTTGAGCAATTCGGCGGTACGTCCACCCGGCCTCCCGCATGCCCACTATACGCCCTCGCTCAAAGTCCGTCAACTGCACATACGGTTCACGTCCACGCTGTCGCGGCATGCTACCAGTGTTAAAGACTGCGATGGAGCTCCGTATGCCACGGCAAACTGGCTGACACTGACGGCGGCGGTGCACAAATGCTGCGCAGCTGGCGCCATTCGACGGCCAACACCGCGGTTCCTGGTGTGTCCGCTGTGCCGTGCGTGTGATCATTGCTTGTACAGCCCTCTCGCAGTGTCCGGAGCAAGTATGGTGGATCTGACATACCGGTGTCAATGTGTTCTTTTTTCCATTTCCAGGAGTGTATTTAGACTCTCCATTCCAGTCAACAGATCAAGTACTTCTGCTTCACTTTCACTGAGGATAGCAATGTCATCAGTGAATCTTATCACTGATATCCTTTCACCTTGAATTTTAATCCCACTCTTGAAGCTTTCTTTTATATCTGTCATTGCTTCTTTGATGTATAGACTGAATAGTAGGAGCAAAATCTGCATGCCTGTCTTACTCTCTTTTTAGTATGAGCACTTTGTTCTTGGTCTTCCTCCCTTGTAGTTCTTTCTTGGTTCTTGTTCACATTGTATATTACCCATCTTTCCCTATAGCTTACTCCTATTTCTCTCAGGATTTCGAACATCTTGTATCATTTTACATTGTTGAATACTTTTTCCAGGGTGATAAATCCTATGAACATGTCTTGATTTTTCTTCAGCCTTGCTTCCATTATCAACTGCAATGGCTGAACTGCCTCTCTGGTGCCTGTACCTTTTCTAGGGCCAAACTGATTGTCATCTAGTAATTTTGAAATGTCCTTTTCCACTCTTCTGTATATTATTCTTGTCAGAACTTGTATGTACGCGCTATTAACCTGATTGTACAATAATTCTCACACTTGTCATCTCTAGCAGTCTTTGGAATTGTGTGGATGATGTTTTTCTTTTTGTCTAATGGTGTGACTGTGTATGTGCAGATGGATATGTGTGTGTGTGCGTGAGTGTATACCTGTCCTTTTTTCCCCCTAGGGTAAGTCTTTCCGCTCCCGGGACTGGAATGACTCCTTACCCTCTCTCTTAAAACCCACATCCTTTCGTCTTTCCCTCTCCTTCCCTCTTTCCTGATGAAACAACCGTTGGTTGCTAAAGCTTGAATTTTGAGTGTATGTTTGTGTTTGTTTGTGTCTATCAACCTGCCAGCACTTTCGTTTGGTAAGTCACATCATCTTTGTTTTTAGATATATCACCACTGTCATACATTTTACACTCCAATGTGAATAGTCATTCCAGAAATTCTGATGGAATATTTCTATCCCTTCTGCCATATTTGAACTTAAGTCTTCCAAAGCTCTTGTAAATTCTGATTCTTATACTGGATCCCCTATCTCTTCACTATCGACTTCTGTTTCTTCTTCTATCACATCATCAGACAGGTCTTCCCTCTCATAGAGGCCTTCAGCATGCTCATTCCACCTACTCACTCTTTCCTCTGCATTTAACACTAGAAATCCTATTGCACTCTTAATGTTACCACCCTTACTTTTCATTTCACCAAGGTTGTTTTGACTTTTCTGTATACTGAGTCAGTCCCTCAGACAATCATTTATTTTTCGACTTCTCACATTTTTCATGCAGCCATTTCACCTTAGTTTCCCTACACTTCCTCTTTATTCAATTCCTAAGTGATTTGTGTTTCAGTGTTCCTGAATTTCCCTGAACATTTTTGTGCTTTCTTCTTTCATCAATCAATTGAAGTCTTAATCCTGTTAGCTATTGTTTCACCAGCAGTTACTTTCTGTGTGTCTGAATTTTTCTTTCCAACTTCTGTGATTGCTCTTTTTAGAGATGTTCATTCCTCTTCAACTGAACTGCCTACTGAGCTATTTATTAGTGCAGTATCTATAGCCTAAGAGAACTACAAGCACATTTCTTCTTTATTCCTTAGTATTTCCGTATTTCAGTTCTTTGCACATTAATTCTTCCAGACTGATCTCTTGAACTTCAGCACACTCTTCATCATTACTAAATTCTGATTTGAGTCTATGTTCACTCCTCGGTATGCCGTACAATCCAATATCTGATTTCAGAATCTCTGCCTGACTATGATGTAATCTAACAGAAGTCTACCTGTATCTCCTGGCCGTATTCAACTATACTTTCTCTTCTTGTGATTCTTGAAAATTATATTCAGCATTACTAGCTGATATTTACAGCGGAACTCAATTAGTCTTTCCCCTCTCTCATTCCCACTACTAAGCCCATATTCTCCTATAATTCTTCATTCTATTCCTTCACCTACAACCACATTCCAATCCTCCATGACTGTTAGATTTTCTTCTCTCTTCAGACTGAATTACACACTTAATACCCTCATATACTTTCTCTCTCTCTCTTCATCTTCTGCTTGCAATGTTGGCATGTATACCTAAACTATTGTTGTCTGTGTTTGTTTCCTGTTATTCTGATGTGAACAACCATACCTCTGAACTATTCACAATAAGTCACTTTCTGCCCTATCTTCCTATTCCTAATGAATTCTATGATCTGTTTCATCATTTTTTGCTGCTATTGATATGACCCAACACTCATCTGTCCAGAAATCCTTGCCTTACTTGGCAGTCCCCTCCCAGAGATACAAATGGGGAACTAGTCCAGAATCTTTTGCTGATGGAGAGATCACCATAACACTTTTTCAGTTACAGGCCTCAGATACATATTATGTGTCTTTAATTCAGTGGTGTCCATTGCCTTCTGCATCCTCATCCTGTTGATCACTGCTCATTCTTCCACCTTTTATGGACAGTTTCCCACCCCAAGGGCAAGAGAGTGCCCTGAACCTCTGTCCATTCAGCCACCTCCTTTGACAAAGTCATTAGCAGCATGATGGTGACTTCTTATGCCAGAAGTCTTTGGGCACCACTGCTTATGATTTTCATTCAAAATTTAAGCAGCGGCTGTATTCGAAGCCAGGTCCAACGATGTTTTGATTACCAGTCAAAGACGTCACTCCTAGACCCCAGGAACCTCTTAGTTATATTAAATCACTAATGTTTATTTCTTATTGTTAGGTAAATAATTGCTTTTAACGCTGATATTTTTCAAAGAAAATATAGGGTGTCACATAAAGAATGCAATTTTTAAATTGAGTGCCTCTTCAGTTTTGTTAGGTTTTTGGACCTGAAAGTTTAGTGACTCTCATCTGTTAATATTGTGATTACCACCTACCATTGTCAGTTGGAATTTGTGCATATTGTTATGAGCTAAAATGGAGCAACATGTAATGGAGCAATGAATCCAGTGCATTTCAAGTACTGTACAGTGAATGGTATGCAGAGACTGTTTGAAGATGCAAAATGCACCTAATGTGTCAACAGTACAGAGACTGGTAAGGAAATTTGAAGATACAAGATTGACAGAACATCCAATCTCCTGGACATCCTTGTTCTCACGGATCGATAGAGAATGTCGTCAGTGAGAGCGTCATTACAAGTCCAATGAAGATAATTTGCTTCCATTCTCAACAGTTAGCCATTCCGAGAAGCAGTTTGCATTGAATTTTAACAAAAGACCTGCATTTGCATCCTTTTACAATCCAAGGAACACAAGAGCTGAAGCTGATGGACCCTTTGGAATGTCAAACATTTGCCAATTGGGTATTCACAAAACACAAGGTTGATAGTGATTATCATAAGAAAATAATTTTCAGAGATGAGAGACACTTCCAGCTATATGGTTATGTGAGTAAAGAAACTGCCAGATCCCCTCATCGTCTGCAAGAAGTGTCCGCATCCAGAATGAATCACTGTTTGGTGTGAGTTATGGGTTGGTGGACCAATTGGGCCATATTTTTTTGATCACAAGGCTGGAAAAGCAGTGAAGTGACTGATGATCATATCACCATACAATAACACAGATTTTATGGCCGCAATTGTGAGAATTGAATGTGGAAAACATGTTGTTCCAATAGGATGGGGAGGTTTCTAAGAGGAAGATTCACTGCTCATCTCTTGCAGTAGTGATCTGAACTGGCCACCAAGATAGTAAGATCTGACACCATGTGACTTTCAACAGGATGGGACAGGTTTCTAAATGGAAGATTCACTGCTCATCTCTTGCAGTAGTGATCTGAACTGGCCACCAAGATAGTAAGATCTGACACCATGTGACTTTTTCCGAGGGATACGTCAAATCTTGTGTTTATGTGAACAATCTGCTAACCATCCCTGAACTAAAGGCAGAAATTAGACATGTCATGCATCAGATTCAAGCAGAACTTTGCTCTAGAATCATCAAAAATTTTGTCCACAGAATGGATGTGTGCAGATGAATCCGTGAAGGTCATTTGCCTGAAATTTTGTTCCATGTTTAATCACAATCATTGAGTTTTATATTGACATAATACCAGCAATTTTCTAATAAATTATGTGTTTTATTATTAAATTAAAAATTGCATTCTTTATGGGACATCTTGTAATTACCCACATACGAAACAACAAAAGCCTATTTACAGTGCACCACTGCTTATCCTGTATTTTTCCAATGAACACTGCTATTTGCTCATAGCCAACACTACTTTTCAATTTTTGAATCTCTGTACTCAGATAAGTTGTAGAAAGAGGTATGTTTTTAATTTTCGTTTGAATTGATGGGGATTCCCAATTTGTTACTTTATGTTAAATGGGAGCTTGTTGAATACCTTTGCATCAATATACATAACTTTAAAATGAGAGTTAGAAAAAAGACATAGTCTACATGAAAATTATTTTTACTGCAATTGTGCAAATCGCAATTCAGTTGAAAACTAGTTTTTTTTTTATGAACTACAAAAATCATTGATGAATATACACAGTAGCAAGTGACTGTAAGAATTTCAAGATGCTTAGAGACCTCTGCAAGATACGTGGTTATCTACTTTACGTCTTATTCTTACTATTTGCTTCTTATGAATAAAAACATCACTTGCTTTAGGTGCACTGTCCCAGAAGATGGTTCCATAAGACAAAAGGGAGTAAAAATATGCGAAATCTTGATTAGATTTTCTGTGTTGACTCAGTTTTCACTTATAATCCAGTTAAACCCCAGGGAGTTATATGCAGAGGGTTTCATTTAATGTAAGACCATTTTCCCTACTTCTGATGCTAGCAACTCATTATTACTGTCTTGAAGTTTCACAACATGGTTCTTTGTGAGATAAAGACAAACAGTTTGCTGTGAGCCAGTTACAGGCCGGTTTGTTTACCACCTGAGCCATGTCGGGTAAGGTTGAGTTTGGAGTCTGGATTAGTATGCTTGTGTCATTACATTTTTTAAATTTTCCTTTATAAGCATCTGAAAGACAATTTAAGTTTGTTAAAATCAAGAACAGTTTTTGTACTGACACTTTTCTAACCTGACATTTTATATTCCCAATTCTGAGCTTAGCTTTACTCCTGTGGCAAAGTTTGTTTTCTGTTATGAATGTGAGACATCATTCACTCAAGAGGTACATCATTAATGCCATAACATTTTCATCAACCAAGTAGAATTTTGTTGACTACACAATTTAATTCTTTGACAGTCACAAACATATCAATGGGATAATTTCTCTTGATTAGCTGTAACAGAAAGTGCATTGAATAGCTCTGTGTGCCAGTAACAGACCTGGAAACATACAAGATAGCGATTCTGATGGTCTACAAACCTTCAACAGGAAATATTTTAAACCTCATTAAGAAACTAAAGATTGTATGTGGATATTTCAATGTCGATTTCATCTTATATAGCTCTGATCGAGGGCATGTTGAGTTGATGATGTTACACTTTTGTTTGGTACTCACAGTAATATACTCAGCATGAAAAGGACACAGTGCAACAATGAATGAAAATTTATTTCTAAATCCAACTGTCTTCCATGACATGGACTTGAGCCTCAATAAATGGTTTATCTGACTTTGGTCAAATGTCAGTGAAAATCATTTCCATAAATCATAATGTAATAGGATGGCTAAAAGAATCTATTCACCATGCAACAGGAGTAGAAAACACATATAAAGGTTAGGTAAATATGCAAACTTTCGCAGTCAGTGGTTCCTCCTTCTGGCAGAACGGTTGAAGAGGAGGCTATAGTGGTGAATGGAAAGGACTGGTGAGGTTTAGGAAATGGGGAGAGTTTAGAAAAGTCACCTAGAACCCCGGGTCAGAGGAGACTTACTGGATGGGATGAGAATTTCCTTCTCATCCCATCAGGTAAGTCTACCCTAACCCAGTGTTCTGGGTGACTTTTCTGAACCCTCCCCATTTTCCTAAGCCCTGCTGGTCCTTCTCCTTTATCCATCTTCCTTCTCTTTTGACCCATCTGCCACAAGAAGGAGCACTGACTTCAAAAACTTATACATTTACTTAACCGTTACATGTTTTCTCCTGCCACCATATATATGGCGAGCACACTTTTATATCTATCCAATTACATGATATTTGCATAAATCAGGTTTAAATAAAAAAAGAAAAGAAAATATTCACAGAATTCTAAATGTTGAACCAGTTACACTATTTAGTGAGAGATCACAGAATGAAAAAGAGAACATGTTTATAAAGAATCCACAGCAGACAATAAATTTAATTATTTCCTACAAAATATTATTACAAGGTTATGAATCATGTTTTTCCTTTAGAATGAGTAAAGGACAACCACAGTAGAAACCCAAAAGAAAAGGTAGATAACATCTGGGTTCAAAGTATATTGCGCTAAAAACAGAGAGCCTTATTTAATGCAGAGGACTAATGCTAATAAATAAACTAGGGAATGCAAATGACACTCAACTCCTTGATGTCAACTGCAGTGAGACAGAGGATATTAAATTCAAATCATGGGCCAGTGAAGTCCCCCTCCCCCTCCCCCCCTCGAAAAACAAAAGGCCCGTCAAAGGCAGAGCCATTAAATTTATTTAGACAAGCACTGTACATACCACCATCGGACGTTTTGCTGAATTATTTGTTAGATTATAAAAGTCATTATTTCCCTATAAAAGAGTAACTCTTCAGGCTACTATGGTATCTCAACCAAAGAACTAAAATCCTGTACATACTTAGTAGTGACCCCCTCAAGTTACCTTTGTAACTAATCACTGAGTCAAAATGCAGTATAAGGAAGTAACCAATTTAGAAAGTGAAGATAAGCAACTGGCTTCTAATTGTAACCTCACTTTCTTCCTTTCTGTGTCCTTAAAAAATTGTTGAGAAGGGTGCTTAGAACAGAATACTGAGCCACCTTTCTGAGAATAACCTTATAACATCACCTCAGTTTGGTTTCTGTATAGATTTCTTTATGGAGAAAGCTATATATAATTTTATGAACTTAGTTGAAGCGTCGGATTCACACCCAGTTTGTTCGTTTGTTGACACTGGAATTCATACTCCTCTGCCAAGAGTGCAACGTGTGGGCCAATTGCGTGCCTCCAGAAGAGATGTCATGGCCAGTGATGAGGGAAGCCCCCTGGCAGGGCAGAAGGGGGGTTTGGTCATCAAGTCTTTGTCCCGCCCATCTATTCCATTTGCTGCCTCTGCCACTTTCACCCCGTAGCATTCCTGATGTATTTTTGTTAACGCCACACCCCATGCATAGCTCAGTTGAGAACTGCTGCCCTGGTTGACATGATCATTATGCACTCTTTCTTTCAACTGCCTCTCTCATGATGCTGTGGTCTGTCACTGCAGACAGTCAGTCTGGCTAAAGCAAATGTTCCTTACATTTTCTTAACAGCACTGTGAGATGCTTCACTGTGTCTGGCCAATGTAGATGCCAGGTGCCCATAGCCCTAGTTGAGCTTTAACTGACCCAAGCACACCCTCGATTTTAACTATCGAGCGGAAAATGGTTTTTATGTTTTGCTTCTCCATTATCCTTACAATCTTGGCTGTGGGTGGTCTTGTTTACAGAATTGCCAAGCACTTTGTTTCTTCTTCTGGATTGTTTTCTTTCTTCTTCTTGCTCAGCTGGAGAGTTCATCTTATCTGTGTCTCAAAATAGCAGTTCTTATGAAAGGTTTCGCACAGATACAATAGCTCGGTAGGCAGACTTTTCTTGACACATATGTTCCATGTACCAGAGGGGAGAACACAACTGTGCATTGTACTGAATAGTGGCAGCTATTGGCATTTAGGAACAAGCCCACGTTGGTATTCTTCCTGTAAACAGAATGTCACAGGGTGCCATCAGGGTCCATCTTTACCAGAATACCTAGGAATGGTAGGCATCCATTTTCTTCAGCCTCCATGGCGAACCTGACACTATCGTGTATGCTGTTAAGGTGGCACAGGAATTATTGTGGGTTTTCTTTACCATATGACCAAACTACAGATGTTTTGTCCACATATTACATGGGTTAGTGATGCCTGGCGGTAGGGGGGATCCCATGACGATTCCATCATCTGTTCACAGAACCTACCTCACCAACCTCAGCCTCTAGGCACTTTGCATTTTCAGCATCAGTTACGACCATGACACACAATACATCAGCCAGATGCAGCGATGCATCTCACAGTGCTACTCAGAACACCTCAACTAACCTGACAAGTCTACAGTGGCATACCACAGCACCAACAAAGGACAGAGTTTGTTTTTGAGCAGAAAAAGGTACTATGCTCTGTCAACAAAATCTTCCGAGATTCAGTTATCAAAGAGGCAATGGAAATAAGAGTACATGATGATCTTGTCAACAAGTCCAGCACTTTTGAAATGAGCTCTGCATGGAATGTGCCATTAGCAAAAATTGATCACAAACATTCTCATGAGAAAGGAGCAGACGCAGGCAGGACCAAGACTAGGCACCTGGACACACACCTCCCACCACCAGCCATGACACCACCTCCAGAAGCATGTGATTGGCCCACCCGTTGGCCCCCAGCAGAAGTGTGTGTGGTCCATAGACTATAAAAGAACACACTGGACAAAAATCTGACACTTTGCCTTCAAATGACAAGTAGGAAACCTGTTGAAGCACTGTAACAAGATGACAGTTTGACTCATCTGATAACACAAGATTTCATCCCGTTTGCATTTTCTGTGAGCTTGCCAAAGCCTTTAATTGTGTGGGTCATAAAACTCTAATAAACTAAAATTATGTGGTACTTGCATTGATGGAAGCTTATACGGAAGATAGAGATTCATATTAACAAATGATATGAGGGAGAGACCAAATTCAGTGTCTGGAAACATCAAAACTGTATCCCACAGGGTTTCTTGCTTGGTTCGCTCCTGTTCTTGCCCTACATAAATGACTTGCCTAGGGCATTAGGGGGTCCTTTGGTGTGAAGTTTGCTGACAACACAGGAGTATTGAAAGCACCCAAACACATTCATATCAAACAACACCAGAATAGTGGAACAGGGTTGTAATGAGTTCCCAAATAACAGTTTAACCCTTCATCTTACCAAAATTCATGATCTGCATACGACATTGCTAACATACTTTAAATAATTTTATTCAATACAGCCCTGTGGCATTATCTGCTGGTGTAATGCAGCTAATGTGAAAAATGTATTTATTATATAAGAGCATGCAATTGGAATATTCTGTGATGTTGAATACTGAACATCTTGAGGAAGCCCCTTCAGGAATCTAATAATTCTTACATGTACATTCCAACCCCTATACTCACCAATGGTATTTGTGCCTAATAATAAGAGTGAATTCAGAATAGACTCTGCAGTTCACAACCACAAATGAGAAGTAAATATAATTTCCATGTAGATTATCCATCCATCCCTGTCAGAATGAAATTTTATACTCTGGTGCAATACTTTGCTGATAGACAACTGGTAGGAGATTGTAGACCTTCATATGTTCAAATACAAAGTAAAAGAATACCTCATCAGCCATTCTTCTACAGTGTATTATAACATTTGGCCTCAGGGATGTAAATTCATGGTAACTCTAATGTTCTTATTAACCTGATCTTGTCATTGTTTATATACAGACAGCTGATGGTAGTCTAAGTAAAGTAAATACCTTGAGATATCAGATATAAACAGCAGCAGGGTAGTATACAAGAAATGGCTGTAACTTTTTTTCCCAAACTAGTCCACAAGTAATTCCTGTAATTATCAGTATGACTAGATTAAAACTATTCATAATCTGTTGATAGTGTAAATTTACAGAAGCAGCCTGCCAAGACTAATTTTGCCTGTTAATGCGTAATTTGACTTACTCCACATCCTGAAGACTTCTACATATTGGGATTTGAACTGAGAGGCAATTAACAACCTGTGCTCAGAAAAATGAGTCACTATTCTATCACAGATCCAACTGGTTGCTGATTATATTGATATATACAACTATAGTTGCTGAAGATGTATAAAGTACTATCACAGATAAGCTTCTCAGAAACTTTTGAAAAGGTTGGAAGGAATGAGATCAGTCTACAGTTACATGCTTGCAGGTTATGGCAAAGTTGGAGACACTTACCTAATAATTTCATTAATGCCAAAGAGTTGGGCGTTGTCCAGGTCTGCTGACAAACTGTGCACATAATGGCATAATTGCATCATGCAATGGCACTGCAAGCCATATTGCACCAGAACAACAATTACACTCATTGCCAAGACTATTGAGTATCTTTTTAAAAATTTGAAGAGAATATCAATGGTATTTGATGGCTGTCTGCCACCTAGGACAAGTAAATGTGGGAAAATTTCTAAAAGCAGTGAGTTTGCTTTGGCCCTGAAATGTTTAATTTGCTCCACTGTCACATAACATAAAACCATTGCTATATCATTTTTTGATTTCTTAATGACTCAATTTTTTCCCCCATTTTGATGTTAACTATGGGGTCGGTAGTCTCCATAACCATTTATCTCTACAGCGGAAGTTATTATTAAGCCTTTACAATAACCCCCAAGCATTCTGACTAGCTTTGAACATATTGAAAACTTAAAGGGTTAAGATCAAACAAGTTCTTTTATCTACCACTAAAGCTCCTGTCAGTGTTAAGGTGTCCTGCAATATCTCTTCACCACAGGGGCTCCCCTGAACAGGGAACTACATTCATATAATAGAACAGTGCCCAGGAAAACAGTTTGTGCTAAAGTTATGGTAAGAGGGGAGGAAGGTGGTGCACATTGTGTATAATAGTCTGTAGCTCCTATTCGTCACCTCGGCAATGAGGTCAGTCTGCTCCAGAAGTGTAAGGAATTAGATTTTCTACAGAAAGGCATAAGCATAGCATGGCTTACTGTGAAAGGCATGTAATGGGTCCATTTTGTATGTGGGAGACTGAGATGTCCAGCAGAAAGTAAGGCTGGAGTACAATTTCACTTCCAACAGCAATGCCAAGCTCTAATTGTTTGTTTAAGGACTTGAGCTTTCATCTGAATGAGCCATTATTTTACTAACTACTGTACTGACTAACATGCTGCTAAGAAGAGTTATTCCCCTACAATAGTGAAGAGCTTTGAACATATCTATATCAGCTGACAATATCTGGTATATTTCACAAGGCATGCAACACAAGTCAGGGCAGTTGTCAACTCATTCTTTTATGTTGGCAGCAGATTTAATGTAAATAAAATTAACTTCACCAACTGAGTCACCTTCTGCCAGACATAGAGGCAAAAATCGTGTAGCATCCTGTACTTACAACTGCACTTCAATAATTCCCTTACAAGTATTCTGATAACCTAGAGGTGATAATAGTACGAAACAGTCAGGAAACGAATTAAGAGCAATCTATGCCTACTGATAGTCACTGCATATACACAACATCCCACACTCAGTTTAGTGTTTTGGCTGCTCTCTTCCGTAACCCATTGACTGCCACCAGGCCTTGCTGCCACAGTGCAATTTCAGTCCAGATACCATAGCCTGGCCTCATGGTGAAACATCCATTTCTATGTGTGCAGCAGTCAATGTGTTACGCACACTGTATATTAAAAAGCTTTTCAGCTGCTTGTCACCTTTACTGAAAAAATGCCTTGTGAGCAGCTACTTTAATAATTACGAATGGATGATACCTTTAGTTGTTTCAATTAATATAAACTGAATGCCAGTATTGCTTATCTGGCAATCAAGTTTCAGCATGGCTAGGACCACAAATAATTTAACATACTGTTTTATAACACAACATTGCAATGTCAGCCTGACACTCCACTTTCTTCGAAAAATAATGTTCATTGTGTAAACACACAGTTGTCACATGCATTTGTCACCCTACAACCTTGCCCCACACTTGCAAATTCATAAAACTGTCAGTACATTTCGAGTATCGCATTCACAAACTTGTCAGTGAGTTCTTGAATATCTATTTCCCACACCAGCTGTTATTGTAGGTATTAAACCGACCTTTTATTTTATATTGTTGACTACACAGAGTCAGCTATGCAGCCATCCTCAAGTCTGAGCATAAATCAACCACTGGTTGCTTAGTTGACAGAGTAAAAAAAAAGAGAACTTGCAGAATATAACCCATTAAACATACATACCTGGGTTAAAGTCAGTGTATTTCCTTCACACAATTTTACTAATTTCAGGGAACGTGATGTAACAGCAAGCACTTCTATAAGAATGAAGGTTACTTTTAAATCGCTTTGTGTAAGTGTGCTATTAATTGCACTTGTGCTGCAGATACTAGTGACTGATGTTCACAAGATCCAGAAGGCTTTCTACAGTAGGCATTTTTTTACCAACTTCATAGTCAGTTAAATCAATGTGCTAAAGAGGTAAGTCTCTACAGGAAGCGTAACATCGCAGAAGAAAATAGGGTTTGGAGGGAGGGGACGCATTCTCCATAAACGTATGCACCATTCATTTCTCTCAATACCAACCTACTTACAGGCAGATGCTGTTATGCACTGTTAGGCACATGCTATAGTCACCTATGGTCTCTGCATAAACCAATTATGCTTTAATATAACTCAGTCACCCCTAAAGATTGTGATAATCCAGTTAACATAACCATTTCTTCTTTGTCTACAGTTTTAATGTATGTAATATGTTGTGGGGCTACTTTAGTCTACAAAAAGTGTCATGGCTTCTGAAAAAATCAGCTAGCACAGCAGCAATGTCATTCTCTACCATCGATCTCTGCACTCTCTCCTGTATATGGTTCAGTTGGAACTGAAATTATTTACACTAGTTGTCATTTACCACACAAATGCACAAAATGCTGCACTTTAATACTGAAAGCATCTAGAAATTATGTCACAGCCCTGGTATTTCTTTATGCACAGTTCTAGACAAGGGAACGAAAAACAAAAACAAAATGGGCTACATGCACATAATGAACATACTTCCAACTATTGTGTCCACAATGAGAATGTGGTCTTACAACCCACCTTAAAAGTTATTAGTGCTCCACTATAAAAACATCTTATGTCTCTGGGCATAATGTGGTTATGCATAATAAAAGACAAGTAGGTATAAACACTAACACCACTTAAATACCTGGAAACCAATATTCATGGGCAAATTTTAATTAATTGATTGATTTCAAAATGAATCTGTGTTCTTCCACTTACAATACATGAGGGAAGTTTTTCATTAATAAAGTCAGTTGCATTTTATTATTAAGTCTACCATAATGAAATAGTTATGCAACAGTATTTTCAGATTTACTATTTCAGTGGTATCATGTAACTTTGTCAAGGGCATACCCATTTGTGGACATAAGGCAACACCATCTTTTCCATGAATTGGAATAATATTTGCAAACCAAACTCACATTTTGTCCCACCAAAGCAGACAGATGTACCAGTCTGAAGTGAGTCAAATACCCAGGGCCATGTCATGGCAAGGCACTCCAATACTACTCACTCCACAGAAAACCAAGACCGAAAAGAATATTTTCAAACCAAGTTTATCCTAAGAACTCGTAGGTAAAGCTGTGATCCGTAAAGTTGGTTTTAACACCACAATAATTCATTGGTCCAAGTCCTATTGAAAGTGGTGTATCATTGCCAGCCTGGCCTTGAAGTTGATTTAAACAGTTACAGGAAGACCAAGTTTAACACGAACTGCAAAACCACAGTGCATCATATTTACAGTAACAAACATTATCCACTTTTAAGTGATACTTAAATCCTACGAGTAACCAAGAATCAAAACTCAGCTCCTCGGATCCACAATCAGGTATTATACCACCGAGCTACAGCAAGACCCCTTAGCCACATTGAAAACATCAGAGTAGAGGTAATCAGTTTGAGAAATCAAAAATAATAAAAAATCAAACAAGAAAGCACTTTAATGTTGTTGCAGGTAAGAGTATTTCCAGGTGATTAAAGTATCTTTGTGTGGAATATCACGAATTAGAGGCTGTCACCCAAATTGAGTGATGAATCAACAATTATTTGAGTAACTGTTTTAAAGCAACATTTCCCAAGTTTCCTAATCATATATACATTTAATATAACTTCAAAAATACTGAAGTTGCCAGTCTCCAAATAGGTTCAACACATATCCAACTGAAATCTCTTTAAATGTAATGAAAATTTTATAGTTGATACATATAGAAACTTTCTTGAAAAAAAGTGTGTAAAATTGAGATCTCTTAAACAAAGATGAGTAAAATGCTATCTCAATCTCTTTCAGCTAAGGATCTGTCTATGTATACACTCTGCAAGCCACTGTAACTATAAGGTGGAGGGAAAAACAGTTTACATCCAATAACTTGGTCAGAACTGATTTTGGCTGTTTACAGCGAATTTTAGTAGCTGTGGGTCATGACAATCCTGTCAGACTTTACTGGATAGCATCCTTTTCATACCCCAGTCTGTTTATCCACTGTGGGTACAGGAAAGGAGCCAGACAAATATTTACCAAAGACAATCGGTAAATAGCCATATGTTTTTTGAAGTTTAAATAAATAAACAACTGGTTTCAGCATCTCAATAACAGCATGCTCAAGCACGATGCACTTCACATACAGGCAATCAAATGTCAATACTTGAGAGCTGGAGCCATCAGTAACTAGATAATGTGTATTTGCTTTTAGGCAACAGCTGGTGCTGTCTTCAAAGAAAACAGTCCACACAAATTCACAGTTGAGGTATTGACAGCTCTAGTATGGAAGTATTGATATACCTGATTGTCTATACATTAAAGTGCATAGGGGCCTAGGGATGGTGTTATTGAGAGCCAAACCTGGTAGTCCCAGTAACTTCTGAGAACTTAGGCTGTCTCGCAATTTTTCTTGGTACATACTTGCACACCTCACCTCACTGCAGACACCAGGAAATGGTCAAATCAAGTAACAGTTATCCCAACAAATTATGATTCTCAACAGCATTTTATATGATCAATAATGGACTTAGCTTGGTATGCAATGCAAAAATTATCCTAAACAATCTTATCAGCATTCTTAACCGTTTTAAAGACAACATTGCCACCTTAATGATATGAACACAGCTTCCAAGGCCAAAATGTATGAAAAGGAAAGCTTAAACTTATTTTAGTTTAATGAATCGTCTGCCGATTTCTCACCCCCCCCTCCCACCACCACCACCACCACCACCACCACCCATGTGGAAGTCAGGTAGTGATCAGGCCCTTTCTGTGGTCTGCATATTCTTAATTACATGTTCACCATTCAAACATCAGCTAAAACTGTTGTATAGACAATATCTACACATATTCAGTAGCATCAGTGTGGAGGATTAAATACAACTTTCTCTTCAGCTAAAGAAACCAGACTACACACCCACAAATTAATATTAAAAAGCCTTGGAACCATATCAGACATTCAGCACAAAGCTTTAATCATTCTAGTGGCAATATGACCCATATGGAAGTTTAAGTTTCCTGACAGTAAATGTATTATTGTCATATTGATCACTGAACAATGATTATAGATTAATACAAAATTAACACTCCATAAACATTTCGTATTACCTATACCAACACACGGGGTTATAACCTTTTTTTGTCAGAATATCCATTCTTGAAGAGAGTAAACTTCAGACTTACCTGGCTTTGTATAAATTTACTTCACAATTTACACACCCCCCCCCCCCACCCCGCCCCATGGAACAGAAGTAAGTAGCCCAGCCCACCTTTCTTTCCTGTTCAGCTACCAACTTTAGAATAACTTTACCTTTATTTTTATCAGCTCATTTCCACTAAAAATGTAAGTAGTGCAAACAGTGCAGACCTGGAACCTTACCTCTGACATATCCAATATGCTTTGAAACCTAAACATTAATGTTGACAATTTCTTGAGTACTTTTAATTTGACCCCTGTTCTGTACTGTCCATCACAAGAACAAAGATTTCAGTGAAGACAGCCCATCAGCAGAACTTCACATGGAATGCAACAGATTTGCTGGTGGATTAATTTTTTTCTTATTTTTATTAACACTTGGCAAAAACTAGTCAATTCAATCTCTGAGCAAGAAAGCATTTAACCTCACTTTCCACACAAATAATGCATTAGCACACAGAAGACAAACCCAATGTACTACATATGGTTGGTTTCCTACTTTGTTAATACTTTAGTTGTACTGTAGCAGGTACAATTTGTGGTAATTGGGAATTAACTGAAGCTAGTTAACACCCTAAGACAAGATACAGATTCAGTTTTGAGAAGCTGAATTGCAGAAAGTCCAAGAATTTGGTCAACCTTCCACAATCAGAAAAATTAACCAAAATAATTTATTACCTCTGCACTCTGTTCACTGGTTCAGCAATAAATTCAACTATGGCAAAGAAAGCACATTCACTTAGATAGAAAAAAGATTTATTACAATGAAAAATTAATTTACAAACAAGTTCATTAAATTTTTTCTCAAGTCAGTCGTAAGCAGTAAGCCATTTTGTTAAGTGTTCCATACAATGCGCAAAAACACATTGCTGAAACACAGCTAACTGCTGCACAAAGGCAGGAATGTTATACAGTTCAGTTTTCTTCGACTTCTCCTTCCTGTTCCTCATCAAATTCAGCATCCTCGTCAGCTGTCGCCTCCTGGTACTGTTGGTATTCAGAGATCAGGTCATTCATGTTAGATTCCGCCTCCGTGAACTCCATTTCATCCATGCCCTCACCAGTGTACCAGTGGAGGAAAGCCTTTCGGCGGAACATAGCAGTGAACTGCTCCGATATACGCTTGAACAGCTCCTGAATTGCTGTAGAATTACCAACAAATGTGGCAGCCATTTTGAGTCCTCTAGGTGGAATGTCACAGACGGCTGTCTTCACGTTGTTGGGGATCCATTCTACAAAGTAACTGCTATTCTTGTTCTGGATGTTCAGCATCTGCTCATCTACTTCTTTCATTGACATGCGACCACGGAACATTGCAGCCACAGTGAGGTAACGACCATGACGAGGATCACACGCAGCCATCATATTTTTGGCATCAAACATTTGCTGGGTAAGCTCAGGTACAGTAAGGGCACGGTATTGTTGGGATCCTCGTGAAGTGAGAGGAGCAAAGCCTGGCATAAAGAAGTGGAGGCGAGGGAAAGGTACCAAGTTGACAGCTAGTTTACGAAGGTCGGAATTCAGCTGACCAGGGAACCTCAGGCAAGTTGTTACACCAGACATTGTGAGAGATACAAGGTGGTTCAAGTCTCCATACGTTGGCGTTGCAAGTTTCAGGGTGCGGAAGCAAATGTCATACAATGCCTCATTGTCAATGACATAGGTTTCATCTGTGTTTTCTACAAGCTGGTGAACTGACAGTGTTGCATTATATGGCTCAACAACTGTGTCTGAAACCTGGAAAGAAAAGATACTTTCAGCTTTTTATTCAACAAATTCTATATAGAATTTATGTAACAAAGTTTTAAAATTGCATCTTCTCTGGAAATTTTATCTCTCGGAAAAAAAAAAAAGTTACACTAGTTTATTAATTACATATGATGGAAAGTAGGAAAGCCATAGTAGTTACCTTAGGTGAAGGGACGACTGAGTATGTGTTCATTATCCTGTCTGGGTATTCTTCACGGATTTTTGAAATAAGTAGAGTTCCCATTCCAGATCCTGTGCCACCACCTAACGAATGGGTCAGCTGGAAGCCCTGCAGGCAATCACAGCTCTCTGCTTCCTTCCTGACAACATCCAACACAGAGTCCACAAGTTCAGCACCCTCTGTGTAGTGCCCTTTTGCCCAGTTGTTACCTGCTCCACTTTGTCCGAAAACAAAATTGTCTGGCCTGAAAAGCTGGCCAAACGGCCCAGATCGTACCGAGTCCATTGTGCCTGGCTCCAAGTCAACAAGGATGGCACGAGGAACATATTTGCCACCAGATGCTTCATTGTAATACACATTTATACGTTCCAGCTGCAGGTCTGAGTCACCGTGATATGCACCAGTGGGGTCAATGCCATGCTCATCTGAGATGATCTCCCAGAACTGAAACAGGAGACAATTATGCCAATTTACAGCAGAAATTGAATTTTTTTTTACTTGCTTGAAATATGAGGTCAAATTACATTAATATGTACAGGTCACATCTAAGGCTTATAATACAGTCAACGTTATTTAACTTTTCTAAAAGCTAGCACAATACTCAAATTACAGAGATATAGTACACTAATACACTACATCGAAGATTTTCATGTAGAATCTTTAAAGACGATAGCTAACACTCATTTACAGTGTAAAACAGGGCTACTAATGTTTGAAGTACAGCGTGGAGGGAAAAATGTCAGGGCGTCAATATGTTACATCCACTGTCCTCATCCGTATCAGCCACTCAATTAAGTAAACACTAAATACTACCACAAAAAAGCTGTTTACGAGTTTAACAGACGAATGAAAGGTTACTACCGTACGCAATGAAGACGGCGAAGATACTGAAGGAATTAGTTGACACGTAAATACAGGGCCATTTTTGGCACAAATTTGAGACAATCCCTACGAATGCACTATTTCACTGTTAACCAAACTACTTCGTGAGACATGTAACACAATGGTGTATTTACCAAGCAGATACTAAGGTAATGTTGAAACAGAATTATATCAGACTTAAAGGCCAAATTACCATGTGTCTCTTCACACGCATTTGATATTACTAGCTATAAGGACTGTTCCGGGGAGCCGCAGCTGTAGTAATACATCTTATAAAGAACACTGCTTACAGCAGTAAGCTGTGTTCCTTCTACAAGATGTAGAGTCTTTATTTCGCACCATTATATATTATATTAACTTAATTTAGTCTGATGCGTCAAGTAACAATTCCTACTCTATGTACTGACACAAAGCGATTACTTCGTTATTACTGAAAAGGCACAATCACTTAAGCTCAAAATACTGTTTACTATAAAATCTGAAGAGAGCGATTCACACAAATCATAAAATGCAAAATAAAGACAGGTTAGCTGTTCTTGCACTGCTCTGGAAATTAACTTACTGAAGTCTCTTAACCGTCGTAAAAAATTCGCGAGGTGTCAGATCTACAGCTACCACCCAAAATTCAAAATCGACCAATAAGAAAGCTGGGCGCACAAGGTCACATGTGTCGCGCGGGAACCTATCTACACGTATTACTCGAACTTCAATTTACATACGCCCTATGACTAATCACAAATTTAGAACATATTCACCAGGAATAAGATTCAGTTCAAAAATATGTCGCTATGAAACGATTGCCCTTTTCTTCCTACCCGCATGTTAATACTGCAAGTAAGCTAACAAGAACGTTTCCTTATACTTAAGATTATTTAAACCTACGCAGAAAATTTAAAACGTATAATAGAGTTCAAAATCAGCATCACGAACAATCTACTTCTGAAATTTGCTTTCTACGCATAAGAACTTCGTGTAACCCTACCAAGCACAGTAACTGCAGAATGCCTTATCACAAACCGCGAATCACGTGCCAAGTTAACAGGTTGCACCGAACGGCGATAACACCAGCACTTTCAATTAACAATGGGGGCCTTTTTTTTCGTAGAACAATTACGAAAGTTCATTTTAAACTTCCGACTCTGTGGCAATAATTAACTATCCGTAACACCTGCACTTTGATTATAGGTTAGACAAAGAAAAGTAAGCAGAGAGCCTTATTTCGATAATTTAACGGAGTAATAAAGGAGTATCTGAAGGATTTTTCCTCCACAATGAAAAAGCACATGAGAGAAGGCTCAAGTAGTTACAGCAAACGTTTGTGTAGACCGTTAACAAAAATCATGTATACCTGTCCGGCGATTTAACAAATACATACTCAAAAAGTTTAGACACAGAAAACTCCTTACCTTTGCTCCAATCTGGTTGCCGCACTGACCGGCCTGGATATGCACAATTTCCCTCATGGTTATCTACACCACACGAATGAACGCAGCAAGTACTCACGAACTCTCCGCTAACGGATCCTCAACTGAGAGAGAACAACGCCCTGCCGCCGTAATATCCCTGCCGCCTGCCCTCCTATTGGTGGAGCGCGGTGACGCTCTCGTGACGTCGTTCTTCCTACGCCAGTTCTTTGAATTTCAAATATCTGCCCGCAAGTAGTCCCGACCTAATAAGCTGTCAAGTTGTAAGAACTACCAAACAACGACAAAACAGCGATCCATAAAGGTACCCTTTCAATACTATGCAAGCTTTAAATACTACTGCCCCACTGTAGTACAGATGGCGCGCAGTTCAATTGTCTGCCACACTTCTCGAAGAATCCATACTTACGTTACAACGCGTGCGCACCGTGCGCTCTAGTTTGCAATTTGCTAGCATTTTTAGGACTCGCAGTTACGAATCGTGCTATTACTGCGTAGGAGCGCCGTCCACGTGGAATAAAATGTTGCTCGAGTGTTAACTAAAGGCTCTTTAAGAACATATAGAGAAATTTTGTTTCAGTAAAGAACACACCGCCAACATTCCAAAACCACGGTTGCTGCTCAGAATTCAGTGACTACACAGTAATTTTAAACTGGAAATCCTTTCTCCCTTCGCACTCATGGGTAATGCTGCACTCGTCAGTTGTAGGCAGAGTTATGTTTGAGAGCGTACCGCCTTTTTTCCGCGTCCTGTTTTAACAGTATGCGATTGCCTTACGTGTATTTTCAGACACACATGTCTCTCCTATCTCCATTCCATTTTGGCGTTATGAGGTCTTCTACTTACTTCTGTTCTCTGATCCATTTGTTTATTTTCCTGCCTCTCCTACTAATTCGCAACATGCACAACTCTCTCCATTCTTGCCCAGTTATATTTTGCAATAATTCCAGGTTAGAAGTCCTTGTTTTAGACAAAACGAGTAGAACACATTCATTGTAAATTTTACATTGAGGAGACATCGGACTCACCGCACTG
Source organism: Schistocerca serialis cubense (assembly GCF_023864345.2). Lineage (NCBI taxonomy): Eukaryota > Metazoa > Arthropoda > Insecta > Orthoptera > Acrididae > Schistocerca > Schistocerca serialis. Next base: position 252,548,590 of record NC_064641.1, on the reverse strand, counting down.
AAAATTTATTATTTTTCCCAGTATCATTCCAAGTCAATTTTGTTTTTTACACATTTTTTGCTGTTATCTGATAGCTGTCAGTCACCGGTATGTTTTAGGATATCGAACTGATTATTGTAATTGTATAGCCCAGTTTATTTTCTTATAAGAATATATGAATCGCTTTGTTATAGATCTTCTCCCCGCGATGCAAATACAGCAGTGTAGTCCAGTAAAAGAAGGAAAACTATGGGAAAAATTATTGCAGTCGCAAATTCTTGTACGGCGGGAGGGGGAGTGTAATGAATAACACACTAAAAATCCTGACCAGCGGTATAACCATGTGGGCCGAGGGGGTTTAAAGATCACTTTTTTGTTTTTCTTAACTGTCTAGAAAATCACGACTTGTAGCGAAAATGTTTCCCCGTAAAAAAATTAATTCAATTTCCTACAAGAAAAGGTTATATTAATTTTTTCTCTGGGAGTAATAGTTCCGTGTTGCACGGGATGAAAAAATCGCAGATTATTAAAAATAGTGTTTTAATGGTGTAAAATTTATGTATATTGTTGAATAACGGGATTTGAGAACAAACACTAAATTTTTGTGCGACATCTAAGTGCAGTAGAACGGCAGTGAGGGATAAATTATGTTTTGGTGGTGGTCAGAAGCGTGAGGGAAGGTAGGTCGCCGGATTGTAGTCTGCAAAATGAGGAGTGAGCAGGCAATTCCCCTTTCTCTCTACTGCAGTACATCACAAAAAGCAACAAGATGTTTTACAAAGTTATATCGATCCTTGCGCAGCTCGTTAAGGGATCACTGGTGAAGTAGTGTGCAGACGTGCTTCGAGATGTTTTATTTTCCACATACTGTATTAAAACTACTTGGGATACCGATACGAATTACTAATAATACAAACGCATGTGGACAGAATCTACGTAAATCTCTGTTCTACAGTGCTGTAGCGATCTTCCAGGAAAGGCAACTTCTCTCATCACGAGTGCTGCCCACTTTTCAGTTTACAGACAGACAATACCTCCCCAGTATTTCGTTTCCAGTTCCGTTAAGTGGCCGGCCGTTGTGACCGAGCGGTTCTAGGCGCTTCAGTCCGGAACCGCGCTGCTGCTACGGTCGCAGGTTCGAATCCTGCCTCGGGCATGGATGTGTCTGATGTCCTTAGGTTAGTTAGGTTTAAGTAGTTCTAACAAGGGAACCTCCCCATCGCACCCCCCTCAGATTTAGTTATAACTTGGCACAGTGGATAGGCCTTGATAAACCGAACACAGATCAATTGAGAAAACAGGAAGAAGTTGTGTGGAACTGTGAAAAAATAAGCAAAATATACAAACTGAGTAGTCCATGGGTCAGGGTTCAGGAGCGCCGTGGTCTCGTGGTAGCGTGAGAAGCTGCAGATGAAGAGGTCAGAGGTCCTTGGTTCAAGTCTTCCCACAAGTGAAAATTTTACTTTTTGCATAGTTATTATCTGTCCGTTCGTTCATTGACGTCTCTGTTCACTGTAATAAGTTTAGTGTCTGTGTTTTGCGACCGCATCGCAAAACCGTGCGATTAGTAGACGAAAGGACGTGCCTCTCCAATGGGAACGGAAAACATTTGATCGCAAGGTCATAGGTCAACCGATTCCTCCACAGGAAAACACATATGATATATTCTATACGACACTGGTGACGGCATGTGCGTCACATGACAGGAATATGTTGTCGACCGACCTAACTTGTACACTTGGCGAATGGGTAAAAAGACTCTTCTACCTTGCCCGATCTAGGTTTTCTTGTGGATGTGATAATTACTCCCAAAAAGTGATGAAAACATAAGAGTTTGTCACATAAACTGGAAATAAAAAATTAAAATTTTTACTCGATTGAAGATTTGAACAAAGGACCTTTCGTTCCGCAGCTGCTCACGTTACCAAGAGACCACGGAGCTCCTGCTGTCCTAGCATCCTTGATGTTACTTATCTTCCCATGAACTACTCAGTTTGTATATTTTGCTTATTTTTTCTCAGTTCCACACAACTTCTTCCTGTTTTCTCAATTGATCTGTGTTCAGTTTTTCAAGGCCTATCCACTGTGCCAACTTATAACTAAATCTGAGGGGGGTGCGATGGGGAGGTTCCCTTGTAAGTCTAGGGGACTGATGACCTCAGATGTTAAGTCCCATGATGCTTAGAACCATTTGAACCATCTGTCAAGTAAATAAGCAAGATAACTTCACAGAGCTCATGTTTATATAGTGGAGTTATTTTCAGTTTATTAAGTGTGTATTTCTTTGCACTTGTTAAATGAGCCATTACGTAAATAAGCTCAACAGCTAGCACTGTCAAACGCCTTCTAGTACTGAAAAGCCTGCCCATGCTGTCAATATGTATTGGACAACATCGGTTTCATTGTCTCCACTAACAATAGCTGGAATATTTATCGCACCTAGAGGATATTAAAGTGCATCACCCCACCCTCAGCTCTGCCAACGTCTGAAGAGGCCGACACACAGAAATAGGTCTCCGAAGTGTTAATGGAAATTCAGAAAATTCAACACAAGTCAGCATGCATTGTACCAGATTACTCTTCTAGATTTGAACATAACCATCAGACACATTGACTTCCACCTTGCAAGATATTCTGTGGATGTATGGTAAGTGCTCCACTGCGGCCCACTCTACAAGTGTCAGCAATTCCTGAATGGAAGAGGTTTATGCAGTCTTCCAGTAACACAGCTGATGATGAGAAAAGTGCCGTAACTTTCTGGTCATTCTTTAATTCACCAGCAAGTGACTACAACACAGCTACATGGCTTTACATTATGCTTTCAATGACAGACAGCAGCGAGTTCCCTTTCCCACCGACATTGCATATGTCACTGACATTACGCAAATTAAGCACTTTTTCAGTCATAGTTTATAGTAAAGTATTTTACATAAAAGCTCACTTAACAATTGCAGATAAGTACTCAATAACCTGAAAGTAATCTACTATATAAACACGAGTTCAGTGAAGTTATTTTGCCTATTTACGTAAGAGAACCGAACAGGATATGCTGGGAAGATATAGTCTGTAAATGAAGGAGCGAGGTGCATAACCACAATCCGGCTACCTAACTTCTGTCACTCTCTAACATCCATGCCTGTCTTTCCACCCTGTTACACACCAAGAACACAAGTTATTCCTTAATACGGTTCTATTGCACTTATATTTGTTCGCAATCCGCTTCATTTATTTTTTTTTTTTTTATGCGGCCCGTCGCGAATTCCTCTCTTGCACCGATCACTTCATTTCAAGGTAGCACTTGCATCCTACGTCCCCAATGATTTGCTGGATGTCTGTTTTCCCCTACAGTTTTTACCCTCTACATTTCCATCTCGTACACTGGAGTTATTCTTGATGCGTTAACCCATGTCCTATCATTCTGTCCCTTTTTCTTGTCACTTTCCTTGCGTTCCTTTCTTCGCCGATTCTGCTTAGAACCTCCTCATTCCTTATCTAATCAGTCCACCTGATTTTCAGTATTATTCTGTAGAGTCACGTTTCAAACACTTTCACTCTATTCTCTTCCGATTTTCCCACTATCCATGATTCACGATCATACAATGGTGTGCTCCAAACGTACATTCTCAGAAATATCTTCTTCAAATGAAGGCTTGTGTTTGACAGCAGTTGACTTCTCTTGGTTTGCTTGTGCTAGTCTTCTTTTTAAGTCCTCCTTTTCGTCTGCCATGGGTTATTTTGCTTCCAAAGTAGCGGAATTCCTTTACCTCGTCTACTTCGTGACCGGTGTGCGGACATTTGCCACGCCGGACATTTGCCACGGTTTTACCTGCTCCGTAGGGTTGGGTCAGTGGTCTCCCCCTCCTCCTCCTCATCGCTGTCGCGCAGTAAAGGTACTTACTGAGCCTTTCCGTTGGTTTACTTAACATAGGACCAGAATTTGGAATTTCCGCCACATTTCTAGAGAGACTTTCGTTGTGGAAACTATTAAATGCATCTCGCATTGAAATCCGCACCAAATTTCGAGCCTCAGTAAAACTTCGCCAATCTTGGAGATTTTGCGTTCGTCTAAATTATACGTGCCTTTTTCGGTGCTCCTGCAGAAGCTTTCTGTCGTGTTTTGTGTACCATGAGGGATCAGTTCCGTCTCTTATTAATTTATTTGGTATAAATCTCTCGAGTGCTGCTGATACTATTTCTTTGACATATGGTCTTCACTTACATAGTTTGGAAGTATTGGAGCCTGTCTCTTAGAAAGACGACAAATGGATTTTTAGCTGCTTTTATTAATAGATATGTTTCGCGTTTAGTTTTGGTGAATTTCTTTGTTACGGAATTGAGCCTCGCTCGACTGTGTGTTCACTAATCCCTGTGTCCGTCGTGATGCTCAGGATTATTTGTGCCTAAGAGGTTATGTGTTTTCGTAACCATTTACAATTTGAATGGCCTTGTGAACTAATTGTTCACAATAATTTAAAAAAAAGCATTTAGAACAATTACGGAAGTTGTTTTCTATCTACAATAGGGTCTGAAAATGTATTTTTGTCAACATACGGAGAGTAGATTGAAGTCACTGCCACCTATAATTGTATGCGTAGTGTACCTATTTGTCATGAGACTCAAGTTTTCTTTGAACTGTTCAGCAAAAAAATGGTTCAAATGGCTCTTAGCACTATGGGACTTAACTTTTGAGGTCATCAGTCCCCTAGAACTTAGAACTACTTAAACCTAACTAACCTAAGGACATCATACACATCCATGCCCGAGGCAGGATTCGAACCTCCGACCGTAGCAGTCAGGTGGTTCCGGACTGAAGTGCCTAGGACCGCACGGCCACCGCGGCCGTCACTGTTCAGCAACTGTTTCATCTGAGACCAGGGGTCGGATAAAGGAGCCAGTTATTAATGTAGTCCGGTTGTCGAATATAGCCTCTGCCCATACTAAGTCACAGGAACTATCTGCTTCAATGTCACTTATGAGCTGAAACACACATTACATTATTTTTCCTTAAGTTGTACGTCTTGTTTCTGTTGTAGTGCAGATCATTACAATTACGGCTTTTCCCTCCAAAACCTAGAATGCTTTCTCTGTGACCCTGTAAATACCAGAGCTAAACAATGTAGAATAACAACGTACGTTACAAGCATAGCATTCTGTATTACTTCATTTCCTTACTTCTAACATTTTAAAATTGTATGTCGACTTTAGATGACATGTCAATCATAGATGTTCTTATCTCTATTTAGTGAACGTATTTTCAGTCATGTTCTGAACATTGTCCCGCTACACTTCATTAACTAATGTTTCACCGCAAGGGATATCGGATTTTAGAGAGTAAATTAATATGGAGTAATCGTTCTTCTTTTCAAACATTCACATTCCCACTTCTTCTTTCCTTATTTACTTTTGGGCATGCAGTTGTAATAACTAAAGTAGGCACAAATGCAGTGATCAAGAAGAAATGATTAGCGTACATTCGCATTCTCTTTACAACGTTCCTTTCTTGTTGCTCCCCTGCCGATGGACTGTTTCTATCGCGATCAGTAAGCGTGAAAGGAAGCTACCGTACAGAGAGAGGGATCTATATTTATACTTGGCAGAACTAATCACATACTGACATAATAGTTGGTATTGCTTTCGTTTCCCAAAAGTTATAAATATTTCGATTTCGGAAAAGAAACTCTGTATTTCGCCAAGATGGCGAAGAACAAGGTCCCTTACGTACTGGTCGGATCGAGTAGGATGTGGAGACGGCGGTTTGAAAGCGGACAGAAGAAGTACGAGGAAGGGCGTCCCTTACCGGGGTGATCGCTACTCAAGCTACCTGGCGAAGGGGCAAGTGTGGCAAATGTCCGGCGTGGCAAATGTCCGGCATTCTCGTGACCATCAATATTGATGCTCAGTTTCTCGCCATTCTCGTTTTAGCCAATTCTCATTACTTATGTTGCATTCAACAATTTCCTTTCCAGCACAGTAAAAAACTTGTACTTCAAATAAAATATATCATTACTTTCAGCTTTTTGGGTTTACTCTCAATCCGTATTCTGAAGGCCAATCATTCGCCTGTTCATTCCATTCAACAGATTATGTAATTCTTCTTCTCTATCACTGAGGCTAGCAATGTCATCGGCGAATATTATTGATATTCGTTCACTCTGAATTTTAATCCCTTTCTTGTACCTTTCTTTTATTTTCATTATTGCTTCTTCGATGTGTAGATTGAACAGTAGGTCGAAAGCCTGCATCCCTGTCTTGCACCCTTTTTAATCCGAGCACTTCGTTCTCGCTCTACCAATCTTATGATGTCCTCCTGGTTCTTGTGCTTATTGTATATCACCCATCTTTCCCTGCAGCTTAGTCCTATTTTTATCAGAATTTCGAACGTCTTGCACTATTTCATATTGTCGAAACCTATTTGAAGGTCTTGATTTTTCTTCAGTCTTGCATCTATTATCAAGTGCAACCTCACAACTGCCTCACTTGTCCCTTTATCTTTCCGAAAGCCATACTGTTCGTCATCTAACAAATCCTCAATTTTCTTTTCCATTCTTCTGTATATTATCCTTGTCAGCAGCTTGGATGCATGAAATGGTAACCTGTAGAGCAATAGTTTTCGCTCCTATCAGCGCTTACTATCTTCGGAACTGTGTGGATAATATTTTCCAGAAAGTCTGATGGTAAGTCGCCCTCAAACGTGTCAAGTCACTAATAGCAGTGAGAGCTCCGCGCGACAGCGGCGTTTAGAAATTCCGATGGATTGTTATCTATCACTTCTGCTGTATTTGATCTCAATCAAGTCGTTCAGGCTGTTTTAAACTCTACCTCTAATACTGTATCTCTTATGCCTTTCTTATCGAGTCCAGTTTCTTTTTCTATCGAATTGCCAGAAAAGACCTTCAAAGTACTCTTTCCACCCACCCGCTCTTTCCTCTGCGTCCAACAGTGGAATTCTCATTGTTCTTTCAATGTTACCATCCTTGCTCTTAATTTCACTGAACGTTTTTTGGCTTTTCTATAAACTCCATCAGTTCTTCCAACGATCATTTCTTTTTCGATTCGTTCACAGTTTTCCTGCAGCCATTTCGCTTGGCTGCCTTGAACTTCCTATTTATTTCATTCCTAAGCGATTTATATTTTTGCATTCTTGTTTTACCCTGAACATTTTTTAACTTCCTCCTTTCGTCGATCAGCGAAGTATTCCTTTTATTAGCCAATAATTCTTCGGACGTGCCTTCCTTTTAACTATATCCGACTGTCCAACATCCGTGATTGCCCTTGTTAGAGATGTTCAATGCTCTTCAACCGAACTGGCTACTGTGATATTCCTTACCGCAGTGTCCACATCCTTAGTGAACTTCAAACACTTCTCATCATTCCTCAGTATTTCCTTCCACACTGATTCTTCCGCAATATTCTCTTAAACTTCAGCCTACTTCTCATTACTAAATTATGGTCTGAGTCTATATCTGCTCCTGGGTACATCTCACAGTCCAATATCTGATTTCGGAATCTCTGTCTGGCCATGATGTAATCCAGCTGGAATCTTTCCGTGTCTCCGCGTCTTTTCCAAGTATATCTCCTCCTCTTGTTATTCTTGAACAGAGTATTCGGTATTACCATGTGAAATTTATTGCACAACTCAGTCTTTCTCCTCTCATTTCTACTGCATAGCCCATATTCTGCCGTAAACAATACCCCTTGATTATTTAACAATAAACATCAATTTTATACCATTGAAACACTATTTTTAATAATCTGCGATTTTTCCATCCCATGTAAAGCGGAAATTTAATGTAGTTGAATTTTGTACTTGGAAACATTTTCGTTAGATGCCACAGTTTTTGAGATATTCAAGAAAAACCTAAGAAAGTAACCTTTACACGCCCCCCCCCCCCCTGCCCTCATGCTCAAACCACACCGGTCAGGATTTTTAGTCTATGTTATTCGTGATACTCCTCCCTACTACTGAACAATAATTTTCCCCAGTGGATATTTTTTTGGTCTTCGTTGACTGGATTAATATGAAAACCAACGATAGTCAAAAAGATCCCCTGGCAAGCAGTAACAAGATAGCCTTCTATAGCATTACACAGTGAACGAGTATGTGTCCCACGAGAGACAGCCTTGTTGAAGGCTATGCGGCGGTAGCATAGCTGCTGACGGGGTGCCAGGCCTAGACAGAGGAGCCTGTTTCGCACAAGGCAGGGGACGCTTTATAGGTGAACGGAGGCCAACCTCCCTAGAGAAGTAAACCACAGGGGAAAATCCTGGTCATCCAAGTTGGGGTCTGGACGTGGAGCTAACAACCCCACCCCCACCTTGTAAAATGGAATTGCTGCAGATACCACACATCAGTCGATGGAGTATGTGGATTGCAAGATGATGACACGACAAAGAAAAAGCTTGACGAGAAGGAAAATGGATTTCATGATAGCCGCCTGGAATATGGGGACATTTAAGAGATGCGGCAAAATGCGAGAAATTAGAGGGGAAATGGATAAGTATAGAGTGAAAATAACTGCACCACAAGGAATACAATGGAAAGGACAGGGAATGATTGCACCGGGAAAACATATATTGATGTAGAGTGAAGGGTATACTGGCCATCACCGTACTGGCTTTCTTATAATCTGTTGAATGAAGACAAATATAATTAGTTTCAAAGCAATTAGCCCTTGAGATTTTGCGATGATGTGTGCCTGTGCCCCTACGGGGAAATCAAAGGAAGACGAGAAAGATCTATTTTGCTCCAAACCGAAGGAGGAACTCAGCAGAGCTCAGAGACATTCAGCGAAAATGGTCCTTGCGGATCTATATATAGAGATGGGGAAAGAAAGAGTGTATAGAAGCACAATAGGGAAAGAAAGCCTGTATGAAGTGAGTCAAGATAATGGGCTAAGGCTGACAGACTTTTCCATTGACAAAGAGATGATGATAAAAAAACACATGACTTCGAGGAAAGATATTGAGAAGTGCATACGGGCATCGCCAGACGAAGTTACAACAAACAAGACAGACCACGTAATTATAGATAAACAGCATGCATCAGACATTATGGAAGATAGTAGGTGTAGAGGGGCAGACAGAGAAACAGATCATTACTTAGTGCGGATCAGATATAGGCAAAAAAATGGAAATACCAAGAAACAAAAAGAGTAGGAGATAAGTGGAACACAATATATAAGGAGTCCAAATTAAGGAAAAGAAATACATGAGGTTATCGAGACAAGAAAGAACACGTGGAAGGAAAGGGACGTGGAAATTAAATGGGGAATACTGAAAACAGCTATCAGTGTAGCCACGGAAGAGATACTGGGGCGAGCAGAATACCACAGAGCAGTAAAATGGTTCGACGACGAATGCTCACTGGTAATCCAGGAGAGAAATAAAGCGAGACAAGGAATGCTGCAAAGGAAAACAAGACTAGCGGAAGAGAAAATGCGTCGATAAGTTAAATAGGGTGAAGAAAAGGTAGTGTGAAGGGAGGAAGATACGAAAGTTCTATGGAAGATATAAAGAAATGAGAGGATTCTAACCGAAAGCAGTCTTCTGCCAGGATAAAGATGGAAACCTAATTGGAGATAAAAACAAAGCTTGGGGAAGATCTAAAAATTATTTTGCCGAATTACTTGATGGAAGCGCACAGAGAGGAAACCTTGGATGAGGAAGAGGAGGAACTGAACTGGGAATTGAAATTAGAATCAGAAGCGGAGGAGCAGGAAGTCGAATCACGAATTTAGAGGAAGTGAAGAATTCAATTAAAAACTTACAGAATAATAAAGCAGGAGGAGAAGGCGACATAGAGGCCGAATTATTAATACTTGGGAGAAAGAAGATGCAGACGGCTGTCAATGAATTGATGAGGGGAATATGGATTAAGGGAGAAATACCTAAAGATTGTATTATGAGAATATTCCTCCCATTACATAAGATAGTTGATGAGGCAGAGTGCAGCAATTACCGCCGGATTATTCTCTTAGATACAACGTATAATATGTTTAAGATTTTTGCCTCTCGGTTAGAATGTTGGGTGAAAACGATACTGGGGGATTATCGGGCTGGATTTAGAAGAAGTAGATCTACAATGGACCAGGTTTTTTATTCTTGAGACAAGTGCTTGAGAAATTTTGTGTACGTGACAAGCAACTGCATCAGTTGTACGTTGATTTTAAACAAGCACACAGCAGCCTACACAGGAATAAGATTCTCCATAGTATGAAGGATTTCAGAATCTCGCTAAAATTAGTGAGTCTGAACGAAATAAAAATGAAAGCAACAGTTTGCAGGGTCAGAGTGGAAAAAGAGTTGTCAAGAGATTTCAGTGTGGGGAGGAGGCTGCGGCAGGGAAATGTTATATCTGCGCTACTCTTTAGTTTGGCTCTACAGAACATAATTCGGCAAATACCAACAACCCCAGGAGTACCAATATTTAATCGGCAAGTTCAGGTGGTGGCATACACTGCTAAGTTGCATTAATTTCAAGCAATATCAGAACCTTGAACGATAATTATGCTGCGTTGGGAGGAGAAAGCGGAAGTGACTGGAAGTGAATATATATAAAACAAAGTATATGATGGAATACCTTGGTGGGGATTGAGAAGAGACTTCAAAAAAAGTAAATGGGAAAGAGTATCGAAGAGTGGAAAAATTTAAATACGTAGGCTCGATAATAACATAAGGTAACGGGACAGTAGCAGAAATTCAAGAAAGGGTAGCAAGTGAAAACCGACGTTGTTATTCCTTGCAGAATGTATTCAAGTCCAGGGATGTTACTAAGAAAACAAAAATCTAAGTTTATTTGACTATAAGAAGACCTATAATAACGTATGAATCGATGGCTGGGTAATGACCAAAAAGGAGGAAGGCTGGCTATTGAAACGGGAAAGGAAGATTTAGAGAAAAATATTTGGGTGGTGAGAGACAAATATTTGGGTGGTGAGAGACAATGGAAGCTGGAGAACAAAGACAAACGAAGAACTACAGACACTTTTCGGACAGATGAATATTGTAGAGAAAATCAAGTAAGGAAGAATAAGATGTGCTGGACATCCACAGAGAATGCCACAAACTTGGAAATGTAAAGAAAGTGTTTATAGAAAACCCCTGAGGGAGAAGATTAAAGGAAGTCTGAGGAAAAGGTGGCTCGAAGGTATGGCGGAGGACCTTAAAGCAATAGGAGTCACGAACTGCAGAAGGAAAGCAACGGGCAGATAAGAATGGAGGCAAGTGACAAAGGAGGTCAAGTTCTACAAGGACTTTAGAGTCGACCAGTAAGTAACTAATAATCGATCAATGAGGAAATTAAAACGCACTAACATTACACAGAATGAGTACAGGCTACAGAGGCAAGGCAGAAACCTAAAGTTACTCTCGTGGTAATGTCGTACCAGCTGTCTTCTCACACTAAATGTATTATGTTTCAAATGTTGTCTGTTCGTCGTGATTAACTGAAATTATTATTCTCGCGTTATTTAGTTTGAGAATGAGATGAGAGAAATGATGGTTGAGTAAAAAGCATACCAAAAGATCCGAAGACATAATGCAAGTGTGGTTTACCATACACGCGACAGCGGAAGCTATCGTTGATTGATTTGGCATCTAACTTTGAAAATTGCAGTGGTCAAGAATTGTGTGTAGCTATCTCCCATGCCGTTAGGTACAAATTTATACGGTGAAACAATCTATTTTCATACCGTGTTTACTCTTTTTCGACCTTGAGTATTGGTTTAAATTAACGAAGTACCCTTTTTATTAAAAGCTGCTAGTCATCATATCTTAATGCATTAGCTAAATATTATGCATGCAACACGTTTAGAGATATAAGCCTTATCATCACGTATTCTTAGGTTACGAAACTTGCTGAACTGTATACAGATTTTATTGATGATAGCTCTGTCGTATCGTGGCCTGAAAAAGGCGTGGATTGTTGTGTTATTCAGTATTGTCCTTCCTCCATCAATGCAGGAGGCGTTTGTTCGGATGCAGTGACGTTACGTGTTCTGCGCGAAATGTATGAGATCCCAGTAATAGCAGGAACGGAAACATGATACAGCAGCACAAGGCCACTGTTTGCAAACAAATCGAGTATAGGACGTAAGAGCAGCACCACGCCTGAAAAGCACAGTTTCCCAGCCAGTCCTCAGCACGCAATATGACAGTATCACCATTGAGAAAATCCAGTAAGTAGGATAGAATGGAGTGAGCATTTAGGTGCGCAAACCAGAATTTTAGTTGCCAACATCATTGACTCCAAGCGTCAGGTCAAATGGTGCAGCGAAAGGTTTACTGGAGTCGCTTGCTAGTGCGTGAAAGTGTTACGAAAACAATTATAATTTGGCGCAATGAAATGCAGCAAATTAGCGATTTATCACACTTCGCAATATTTTTAGGGACGAAACTCTTCCGTTTTCGCCTTCCGATACAATCTTTTTAATCTTTGTTCATTCTTGAGGAAATTAAAATGCTAATCGCACATAATCATCCATCACGTCATAGTAACTTTAAGACTACTGTAAAATAAGCTCAGTGGCTCAAGACTGTCATATAAATTTTATCTGCAAGAGAACATTGCTTGAAATGTGTGCACAATCAACAGATTTACTATCTAGCAGTTTTCGCATGCATATGGGAAGGCACATGAGAAAGAGAATGAGGAGATTAGTGTTCAACCTCCCGTCGACGTCGACGTCATAAGAGACGGCTCACAAGCTCGTATTATGGAAGGATGGAGAAGGAAAGCGGCCGTGCCCTTTCAAAGGAACCATCGCGGCATTTGCCTTAAGCGATTTAGGGAAATCACGGAAAACATGAATCAGGATGGTCGGACACGCATTTGAGCCGTTGTCCATCCGAATGAGAGTCCAGTGTGTTAACTACTGCGCCACCTCGCTCGGTCCCCGGAGAAATCATCAGTATTTAGGCGTATGACAGCAACGATCATTCGAAGCAAAAAAAGTCTAGTAAATATGGGTTCTAAAATGCATACCATAAGAGCTATGAGCACTTCTTCGATACCGTGAAAAAAATCTTTTTTATTACAAGCTCTTTCCTTTCCACATTTTGGGAGGGGGTAGTAAGGACCAAAACAAGAAAGAATTAAGTAGTTAACAAGGGCTCCAAAATGCATACCTTAAAAGCTATGAGCTCTTGTACAGCAGAAAGATGTGTTCCAGAGTAGCAAAGAATATACATTCTGGCTCGAGTGGGATGCCATCGGCATTGACGCCCACTGATTTGATACGCAGGCTAGCCCGCTGTAGTTTTTAGGCTGCATTCCCCACTCGTTTATGCAAATGGAGGACTGATCTTCCATCAGCGCTTCAGAAAACATGATACGCAAATAGTTAAAATATAATATGAAGAAGCATATGTACATGAATTACAGATAGAGCGCACAAAGAGTTTCCTCCATTATGTTAATTGACAATTGTGGGGAAAGGAACGTCATTCGGCCACAAAGGTAAAAATATGTAACTCCCAGATCTTGAAATAACGATGGGACAACGAAAGAAGAAGATTCGTTTGGGTTAATTAATGACTTAATTACAAACCTGTTAGGCTAAAAATTGCATTCTACATAAGTTCGAACAGATGGAGTCAAATGTGCTGTGGGAAAATCGGAGTTTTGGTGCTCGCTCTAGAATAAACTTTGTAGTCACAATATTTTACCTTCCAGGTGAGTATGGTTTTTATTCCTTTTTCTCGCCTAATAGTGACAGCATATACTTGGATATTTAATTCAGTGGTATATCACAAATAACAACTAGCTGTCGGGCAAAGAAACTAAACATAGTGCATAGTTTTCGCTGGACACAGAAAATTCAACTTTAAGAATTTCTGTCAGCAAGGAACAAATGAATATTATAATACACTTTCCCGTACTCAGATGTTCTTGTAATCTGGATTAAAAATGGCTCTGAGCACTATGGGACTCAACTGCTGAGGTTATTAGTCCCCTAGAACGTAGAACTAGTTAAACCTAACTAACCTAAGGACATCACACACATCCATGCCCGAGGCAGGATTCGAACCTGCGACCGTAGCGGTCTTGCGGTTCCAGACTGCAGCGCCTTTAACCGCACGGCCACTTCGGCCGGCGTAATCTGGATTGCCTTCCTTAATTTAACCTGGGTTATTGTACCATGCGAGTGTGTTGCAGGTGTATAGGTACTTTATCTGCAATAATGCGTAACTGCAAACAAATTATACATTTGATAGGCATTCAATCGTTCACTCTACGGTTGGATTACTAAGTTAGGCATGACACGAAGTGATGAAAAATATTAAACTGTCTGAATGGTACAAGCATACAGGATTTTTTTTAAATTTTACATCAGTTTGAACACAGGTGATTGAAGTCTCTGACCGTCTTATCATCCCGCCACCCACTCCCCCACCCCCGCCTCCACACACACACACACACACACACACACAGACACACACACACACACACAGACACACACACACACACACACACACATCGAAAACTTTGTACCCTCCTTCTCCAAAATGATCCGAAGCGATACATGTATATTCTCATTACAAGCATTTATTCTTCACAATGTAGCGGGCACTGAGTTCTCATATACAGTTCCTTCTGAATAATGTTTTGCTCTATTTTTCTTGTGTACTGCGGCGTCTGACGCAGTTTCATTTCGACCTCTGTAAAAATTGAAGGTGCTATCTATCCATCTTTTCAACCTGCTGTGAACTGGATATACATCTCAAAGAGACTGCCTTGACAAGGTGATGCTAGGAGAATCTCACAAATTTTGACTCGGTCCACCCGACGACGTGCAATTGTTGTTCACGTTTCCTTCTTTACATTTTCCAGGTGATATGTACACGATGACACAAAAAAATGAAATTCTGACTATCCGCCATGTTACGCAATAACCAATGAAATCGCAGTGTTTTCAGTACTCCTCATTGTAATTGACATCCAGCATAAAGACGCATCTCTAAAAATACGCAGGTAAACTGTCATCATTGGACTGCAGACCTAGGGAACGCTGTCGACGTCGTGAGGTGGAGTCAGGGCGGAACAGCGGTAGGAAATACTACGAGGTGTGGCTAGAAAAAAACCGGACTAGTACTGGTGAAACAATAAAACGAATGCAATAAGGCTGAAAGTCGCGTGGCCTGTCACGTGACTCTCGCTCCGCCTACTGCTCGAGTTTCATCTGCCTCCTGCACTCAGTCTGCCCGTGGCGTCTGTTTTAAGTAGTTGACGTTTTGTCTGTGCGTCGGAAGATGTTGAGTGTACAGAAAGAACAGCGTGTTAACATCAAATTTTGTTTCAAATTAGGAAAACCTGCAAGTGAAACGTTTGTAATGTTACAACAAGTGTACGGCGATGATTGTTTATCGCGAACACAAGTGTTTGAGTGGTTTAAACGATTTAAAGATGGCCGCGAAGACACCAGTGATGACACTCGCACTGGCAGACCATTGTCAGCAAAAACTGATGCAAACATTGAAAAATTCGGTAAACTTGTTCGACAAGATCGCCGTTTAACAATCAGAGCAGTGTCTGAGTTAACAGGAGTTGACAAGGAAAGTGTTAGGCAGATTCTTCATGAAAGTTTCAACATGAACAAAGTGTGTTCAAAAATGGTTCCAAAGTGTCTCACAATTGAACAGAAGGAACGCCGAAGAATGATTTGTTCTGACATCCTGGAAAACATTGAAAGTGATCCCACCTTCTTACAAAATGTTGTTACTTGCGATGAATCGTAGTTTTTTACTTACGATCCCGAAACTAAACGCCAATCGATGCATTGGAAAACTCCTGGTTCTCCACGACAAAAAAAAGCACGAATGTCAAAATCGAAATTCAAGGCAATGATGATTGTTTTTTTTGACACCAAAGTGATTGTGCACATTGATTGGGTACCAGAGGGACAAACAGTGAATCAGCATTACTACATTAGCGTCCTGGCTACCCTACGTGAGCGAGTACGGAGAAAACGAAACGATTTGTGGAGAAAAAAGTCATGGATCCTTCACCAAGACAATGCCCCAGCTCACAGTGCGTTGTCAGTGAAGACGTTTTTGGCAAAACACAACATTCCCATCTTAGATCATCCACCCTACTCACCTGATTTGGCCCCCTGTGACTTTTTTCTTTTCCCTAAAGTCAAGTCAGCTTTGAAAGGAACTAGATTTGAGACTGTTGAAGCAGTAAAAGAAAAAGCGACGGAAGTAATGTATGGACTTACCGAAAATGATCTGCAGCATTGCTATGAGCAGTGGAAAATTCGTATGGAGTGGTGTAGAGACCGAGGAGGAGAGTACATTGAAGGAGATAACATGAAATTGTAAATAATTGTAAATAAATGTTTTTTCCAGCATCAGTCCGGTTTTTTTTCTAGCCGCACCTCGTATACCTCTGTGTGGCAATAGCTAGTGTAATGTCTACGTAGCTCGGTGGTGCGGCCGCCATCTACATCTACCGGGTGATCAAAAAGTCAGTATAAATTTGAAAACTTAATAAACCACGGAATAATGTAGATAGAGAGGTAAAAATTGACACACATGCTTGGAATGACATGGGGTTTTATTAGAAAAAAAAAGTATTGCTAGACGCGTGAAAAATCTCTTGCACGCGTCGTTTGGTGATGATCGTGTGCTCAGCCGCCACTTTCGTCATGCTTGGCCTCTCAGGTCCCCAGACCTCAGTCCGTGCGATTATTGGCTTTGGGGTTACCTGAAGTCGCAAGTGTATCGTGATCGACCGACATCTCTAGGGATGCTGAAAGACAACATCCGACGCCAATGCCTCACCATATCTCCGGACATGCTTTATAGTGCTGTTCACAACATTATTCATCGACTACAGCTATTGTTGAGGAATGATGGTGGACATATTGAGCATTTCCTGTAAAGAACATCATGTCTGCTTTGTCTTACTTTGTTATGTTAATTATTGCTATTCTGATCAGATGAAGCGCCATCTGTCGGACATTTTTTTAACTTTTTTACTTTTTGGGTTCTAATAAAACCCCATGTCATTCCAAGCATGTGTGTAAATTTGTACCTCTATATCTACATTATTCCGTAATTTATTCAGTTTTCAAATTTATACTGACTTTTTGATCACTCGGTACATCTATACTCTGCAAACCATTGTGAAGTGCATAGCAGATGATACGTCCCCTTGTGCCAGTTATTAGTGTTTCTTCCCCTTCCATCCATGTATGGAGCGCGGGAAGAATAATTGTTTGAATGGCTGTGTGCGTGCTGCAATTAATCTTCTCCTCATGATCCCTATGTAAGCGATACATAGTGGGTCATAGTACATTCCTAGAGTCATTATTTAAAGCCGGTTTTTGAATCTTTGTAAGTAGGCTTTGTCTGGATAGTTTACTTTTGTCTCAAAGAGTCTGCCAGTTCAATTTCTTCAGCATCTCTGTGACTAGACAATTATTGTGCAGGTGGTTCGAAGACCACTTATCAGATACATAGGTATGAGCACCAGAGTAACTATATAGATGTAGATGTTGATAACTGCATCATCTGAGAAAAGTGTAAGGTTACTATTAATATTGTCCACAAGATCATTAATATGCAACATGAGCAGCAAGGGCCCCAACACACTTCCTTGGACCATACCCGAAGTTACTTCTACATCTTTCGATGACTCTCCATCCAAGATAACATGCTGCGTCCTCCCTACCAAAAAAGGCCTCAGTCTAGTCACAAATTTCGCTTGATACCCCATACGATTGAACTTTTGACAATAAGCGTAGATGTGGTAGTGAGTCAAATGCTTTTCGGAAATCAAGAAATACTGCATCTACCTGACGGCCTTGATCCAGAACTTCCAGTATATCAAGTAAGAAAAATATGAATTCGGTTTCACATGGTCCGTGTTTTTGAATTCATGCTGGTTGGCATGGAGGAGGTCATTCTGTTCGAGATGCCTCATTATGTTTGAGCTCAGAATATATTCTAAGATTCTACAACAAATTGAAGTTACGGACATAGGATGGTAGTTCTGTGAATCATTTCAACTACCCTTCTTGTAAACGGGTGTGACCTATTCTTTCTTCCAACTACTGGCCCCGGTTGTCTGTTTGAGGTATCTACGATGGATTATAGTTAGAAGAGGAGCTAACTCAGCCGCAAGTTCAGTATTGAATCATATAGAAATTCCATAGGGCCCTGGAGCTTCGTTCAATTTTAATGATTTCAACTGTTTCCAACACCACTGACACATCGCTCATCTTTTCAATGGTACGAGGATTAAACTGGAGAAGTTCTCATGCGCTTTTCTTTGTAAAGGAACATTCGAAAACGGAATTAAGCATTTTAGATTTTGCTTTGCTACCCTCAGTTTCAGTTCCTGTCTCATTCGCAAGTAAGTGCACACTAACTTTGGTGCCACTAACACCTTTTACACACGACCAGAATTTCTTTGGGTTTCATGAAAGATAATTTGACAATATTCTGCTGTCGCAGTAGTTGAAGACTTCACGCGCTGCTCTCTTGATAGCCAAACGTGTTTCATTCGGCATCTCTCTATCTATAGTCCTATGCTCTGTTTTACACCTATCACACACGAAGGAAAATGCGTGACGGCAGGATTCGGTTAGAATCCCACTTATAGTAAATTATTTTGTGTTGCAGTATTAATTTTGTTTGATCAGGAGGAATTTGCAGTAGGAATTTATAAGAAACATACTACAGAATTATTTTATACTTCCCTTAAGGTCGCCCTACAAGAAAGCTAAGCAGTTAGGTCTCTGTAAACGTGTCCGTATATATTAACAAGTTGAAACCGAACACCAGTCTCCTCAACTCGTTAAGAGGTTTGAAACTGAATGCTTCCCTTGCCTAAAAAATGCAGTCAATGAAAATTTGCGCCACGATTGTGACTGGAAACGGCTGCTACCAAACTGCACTGTACGTCACGTAGCACTTAATTACCAATACTGCGTTCTGAATCTCACACTTTTCCTCTACTGACTTGCTAGAGATCGCCCTACCGAATGAGGATTTCCTCTTGTCCATTTCTCTCGTTGTTCCAACCTTAACTTTAGATTTTCCTTACCCGTTACCTCTGTTTGCTACTCTCCTTGGCAGCTGTGAAGCGAACGCATGTGAGAACCTCTGCGGGCTTGCAATCATTTGTCTGATGCACAACCGGGATTCCCCGCACGTCAGTTCGATCAATATGCCGGAGAGCCTGCGGCCAGAATTGTAAGGAGAGGTGCAGGAAGCGCTCTGTTGTTAATATCAGCAATTTATCCAGTACGTACGTTATGAAATGTTTGTTATTTTTATTTATTTTTTCATTTTTTTACGTTCTTCTACTCAGTTTTTTCTACATATTACTTTCCTTGCCGATTCTGCGAAGAACTTTCTCATTTGTTGTCTTACCAGTCCACTTCATTTTCTGCATTCTTATTCAGCATCACAAAAAACGACTCGTTCTCTCCTTTCTCGTTTACGCTCGTGATTCACTTGCGTTGTGTTCCAGAAGTACATTCTCAGAAATTTCTTCGTCTGAAATGAACATCACATCCTGTGCATATGCAGTGGATCCCTGTCGTGTGGATTAGTTGAGAAATATCAATCTGGACAGAAGCGCATTCTTGTCTCTTTTTTTCCTGTCAGACTTTAGCTTCCCGCTGTTAGCGTGGTCATTACAGACAGAGCATTAACTAATTTGGACAGGCGCATTTGGAAACAGTCATCATGTTGTTAAACGAAATCCCCTGGCCCCCCTTCGACTGTGACTGCCACTGGCGTATGGGATCTGCGAACAGCTTCTCTAAAATTAGTATTCAATATTTTATCGCGCGAGCAGTCGTGTTCCTCCTGAAGAATAGCAAATATTCAAACTGACAGGTAAATCTCAAAGTTACTTCAGTTTCAGTGGTATAGCACGCCTTCACAGCATGCCTTAAAATGTTCCATCCGTTTTGCATTGTTTTCTTCGTTTTACAAACAAAACAAACGTCTGTGTTCTCCCAGTGCGCTTGCTTGCAACTTATCACACTTTTGACTGCTTCACAAAAATCAAAGTTATGCTGTCTCAGTATAACTGAGAGTGAGTAGTCTAAATAGTGTCTGCTAACATTTTCGAAAGAGTGTAATTTACGGACTTACTGAAAGATGGGAAATCCGTTGGAATTTACTATGTTGAACTAGATACTGGCAAAACTTATTTTGGTTCTCCTCTCAATTTCTGTGTAAATTGCCCTGTAATCAATTTGTTGTCGCATTGCAGAATTGACATTGAAATATTCTGATAGCTTAGAGATCATGGTTAGATATAAAACATAGCCTTTTAAACTTGCAAGACAACAACCATCTGCACGAACAGTTCGAGGACGTTTGCAGCAGCATGGACAATCAGCTCGGAGACCATGGCTGCGGTTACCCTTGACGCTGCATGACAGATAGGAGCCTGCGATGGTGTACTCAACGACGAACCTGGGTGCACCAATGGCAAAACGTCATTTTTTCGGATGAATCCAGGTTCTGTTTACGGCATCATGATGGTCGCATCCGTGTTTGGCGACATCGTGATGAACGCACATTGGTAGCGTGTATTCGTCATCACCATACTGGCGTAGCACCCGGCGTGATGGTATGGTGTGCCATTGGTTACACTTCTCGGTCACCTCTTGTTCGCATTGACGGCACTTTGAACAGTGGACGTTACATTTCTGATGTGTTTCGACTCGTGGCTCTACCTTCATTCGATCCCTGCGAAACCCTACATTTCAGCAGGATAATGCACGACCGCAAGTTGCAGGTCCTGTACGGGCCTTTCTGGATACAGAAAATGTTCGACTGCTGTCCTGGCCAGCACATTCTCCAGATTTCTCACCAACTAAAAACGTCTGGTCAATGGTGGTCGAGCAACTGGCTTGTCACAATACGCCAGTCACTACTCTTGATGAACTGCGGTATCGTGTTGAAGCTGCATGGGCAGCTGTACCTGTACACTCCATCCAAGCTCTTTTTGACTCAATGCCCAGGCGTATCAAGGCCGTTATTACGGCCAGACGTGGTTGTTCTGGGAACTGATTTCTCAGGATCTATGCAACCAAATTGCGTGAAAATGTAATCTCATGTCATTTCTAGTGTAATATATTTGTCCAATGAATACTCGTTTATCATCTGCATTTCTTCTTGGTGTAGCAATTTTAATGGTTCAAATGGCTCTGAGCACTATGGGACTTAACTTCTGAGGTCATCAGTCCCCTAGAACTTAAAACTACTTAAACCTAACTAACCTACGGACATCAATCACATCCATGCCGGAGCAGGATTCGAACCTGCGACCGTAGCGGTCGTGCGGTTCCAGACTGTAGCGCCTAGAACCGCTCGGCCACCCCGGCCGGCAGCAATTTTAATGGCCAGTAGTGTAATAACATGTACAGACGAACAGATGATTGCAATTTCAGAGAAAATGGATGATTTATTCCACAGAAAGAGCTTCACAAATTGAGTAAATCAATAACTCGTTGGTCCATATGTGTCCCTTATGCAAGCAGTTACGCGGTTTGGTATTGACTGTAAGAGTTGTTGGGTGCCCTCCTGAGCTTTATTGTGCCTCATTCTGTCCGACTACCGCGTTAGGTCGTCAAAATCCCAAGGTGATGGGAGTGTCCTGCCCATAATGCTTCAAACGTTCTCAATTGGGGAGAGATCCGGCGACCTTCCTGCCCAAGATGGGGTTTGGCAAACACGAGGACCAACAGTAGAAACTCTCGCAGTGTGCAAGTGGGCATTATCTTCTTGAAATGTAAGGCCAGCATGTCTTGCCATGAAGGGCAACAAAACAGGGAGTAGAATATTGACGACGTACCGCTGTTCTGTGAGGATGCCGCAGATGACAAACAAAGGGTCCTGTTACTAAAAGAAATGGCACCACAGAGCATCAATCGTGACTGTATGCCCGAATGGTGGACACATTCGTCCGGAACGTCTCCATCTGGGCTCAGTTCGAAGCAGAACTGATCACTAAAGACAGTTCTACTCCAGTCAATGGGATTCCAGGCCGAAGATGTGTCTGGAGACACCACGCACAGAATTTGGCACGATATCCCTTAGGAGGACATCTGACAATTCTATCAATCAATGCCAAGCCGAACAACTGCTTGCACAAGTGCCAAAGATGGGCTCACTCGTTACTGACTTGTTCAATTTGAGAAGTTCCTTGAATATATAATCCAGTTTTTCTGAAATTGTAATTATATGTTTGTCTGTACATGCACATCACATTTTGCCCCGTTCATATAATTTCTTCGTGGTGAGTCGTTTCCTTTTTTTTCCCCCCTTAGGGTTTATACAGACTGTATCATAATTAATTACGAAAACTTACACCGATGAAAGTATACGCTAATAGAAGCAAAAATGTTCCAATAAACATGGGCCTATGAACGAGCCGTTTAAGATAATTACGAATGTAAATTAAGCCTGTAGTTACAAGCCGCTATTGACTTCGGTATGGATTATTGCCCTAATTAGTAAAAACATGTTTTAAATGTAAATTTTTCGACTGAACTCAAATTTTATCCATGGTCCAAGGTCGGGGAATATGGGACATGCATGATGAGGCACCTGCACATTTTGCTGCTGTGGTAAGACGACATCTAAAGAACCAATATGGTTTACGATGGACGGGTGGAACACGGACTGCACCATGACCTCCGAGACACCCCATTTCAATATCCTGGATTTTTTTTTGTCTGAGGCCCTTTGAAATGGCTAAAGAACTGGAGTAGAGAACTGTACAGTCTTGTCAAGTTTTACGACATGATGCGGGGTTTTCTGAAAGAATCCGTAACTTACTGCAGAGGCGAGTGCAGTATTGCATCCCAATGGGAGGACGACACGTGCAACACCTTCATCGAGAGGTACGAGTGTACATTAATGTATTAATACCCTGTGACGTCATTAATTTCCATCACGGGCCCACAGGCTGTATTTACTTCGAACTTTCGCCTCAGACAGCATGCGGCCATTGAATTCCTCGTCAAAGATGGAAACTCTGCTGCTGAAACTCATATATGACTTGAGTGTGCTTGGGCGATGTGTGCTTGGGAACCACCAGTGTTAGGAGGTGGATGAAACACTTCGAAGATGGGAACATCAGCGTCCAATATGACCTTCGTAGCTGTAACCCTTGAACTGCCTCCGCGAAGCGTACGGTAACAAAAAAAAGACTAGTGTACTAGAAGAGACAGCTGAGTCATTGTCACTGAAATCGCCACAGAACTTGCAACAGAATGTATTGTATGGCAGATAATGATTCAAAGCTTGGGTTATTGAAAAGCTGGTTGCCGTTGGATTCTACGTTTATTGACCGAAGTTTACAAAGTTAGAAGAAGAACGATCTGGCAAAGCCTTCTGCGGAGATTTCTAAACGAACGAGATGATTTTCTGATGTGACAGGCGATGAAAGTTTGTTTCATCACTGCCAGCCTGAAACTAAACGCCAAAGTATGGAATGACACCATTTAGATTCGTCATCCAAAAGACAGCAAGGAAAGTGCGATCATCTGTGAAACATATGAACAGCACCTTCTGTAAGGCAAAGGGTTGTATTCTCTTTGCTTTTCTTTGACATGGACAGACTGTAAGTCCTTTCCGCTGCATACAGACACTTTTCAATTTCCGTCGTGCATTGTTCGAAAAACGAATGGGAAAATAATCCTGCAGCAAGATAAAGCGCAACGTTACACTGCTCATGTCTCTGCGGAGAAAATTAGGGCCTCTGAGGGTAAGAGTCTTGAGCATCCTCCCTACAATCCTGAATTAGCGATCCTCCTGAGGAAGAGCAGCTGCGAGGTGAACGCTAGCAGACGATGGAGAACATATGGAATTCGCTGTGTCAACATCTTCGGGCAGCCAGAACAGGCTTTCCCCGAGGAAATTTCAGATTTGCGTAACGGTGGGAAAGGAATAATGACTATATTGAAAAGTGGGAGAAAAGGCTGTAGATTAAGATGACGTGAATGATTAGTCTAAAATCTGACAAGGATCTGAACCCTCACACATATTGCCATTCAGAAAGCCTTCAATACCACCAGAACAATGTCGATGGAGTGTAAGTGAAAAGAACCCACTTTGTTGCTTGGGTAGGGAATGAAAGGAACAAATTAAAAACTTCTACACGTTTTCAGTCACGTTTCCCAGTTGTGGAGTGACTATAGTCTGAATTTTCGAAAAACGTATTGGAAAGAATTCAGTATTAAGAAGGAGCTACTAATATCATAAATTACATCAAAAACAGGAAACAGAAGGAAAAACTTTCATTTGGAATGTTTGTCAATAACACTGACGTAGAGGCACCAGCAAGGTAAGACGGGGAGACCATTGAAATATAGAGTCGGAGAAGACGGGTGCAAACCACATGGAGAGACAGAACGATGAAACAAAAAGCCTTGGAAAACAAAGGAAAGGAAACAGTCGTATGAATGATTGTCAAAGGACGCCGAGAACGGTAGACTAAATAACTGTACCAACAATAAGCTTCTGCACATGTATCGCAGAAATTGAATGCTTGAGAAAAAAGCACGAGGAAGACTAAGGCTTCAAAATATGAAACAGATAATAAAAGGTCTAAAAATAATCTTAGATGGACAGAAATGTCACTTGGACCTCTTGCCAATAGTCAGGATTAATACGTCCCTGTCAGCATTTATTATAGAGTTGCAACACTACCAGATGTAGGAAAATATATCCATATTTCAGGAGCTCCACGTACATGTTACCAGTACTGGTCACGCCCCTATCTCTTGCATAGTTTCTTGCAGTACTGTAGCCATTCCTCCGTTCAGATAAGTTTTATGTATTTAAAACTGTTACTTTAGAAACTGAAGATGACTTCCAAAGAGCACTCCAACAAATTCAGGGTTGTTCGTAAGTATCTCCGGGATTTGAGGAGGTGACTGAGCGAAAATTACAAGACACATAGAAAAATGATATATATTAGTGCGTAATTCGATTCGTAGTACGCGCAGTGAGGTGGCTGCACAAGGAACTGGTGTGCCAGAGCATGTGGACATATCATCTGCCCCGTGTTGTTGCGTGAAATTACTTCGTTCCTGCTGATAGGCAATCCAGTGAACAGATTTACAGAGCTAGCTGATATCGCACTTTCCCGAGCAATTTACGTCAGTGACTTCAATGAACTGCATGCAAAAGCTGAAATTTTCCGCATCACAAACGGTGTCCATATTGAGCACGTATAGTGTGTGTTAAAAACCTGGAGAGGTGTTCTATCCGCTGATATGTATCTATTTTCTGTATGTCTTGTAGTTTTCATGCAGTCCTCTACGGAAACCCTGGATACTTATCAATCTTTTTCTTTTTCTTGTGCCTTTGTCCCGCGTCTTCGCAGGATCGGCATGATGAATGGATTTACCACGGTTAACTTACATATTGGCCAGATGCCCTTTTACTGTTCCATCCTGTTCCCCCCTCCCCCAGAACGGAATGTGTGTGTACCAACTGTTTGCATGTAGCGTTATTTATGTGAAAGTCAACGAAAGTTTTCCAGATATTTGCGAAACTTCTAACTGAGGCAGGACTTGGACACCGGCCCCGTATTCACCTAATGGGACGTGGGAAACCGCATAATAACCACATCCAGGCCAGCCGACGTGTCGGATCTCGACGTTAATCCATCGGGCGGATTCGATTACAATTACGAACAACTTAAATTGGAAGGAACACATAGAAAATGTTGTGGGGAAGGCTGCCAAAGACTGCGTTTTATTGGCAGGACACTTGGAAAATGTAACAGATCTACTAAGGACACTGCCTACTCTATGCTTGTCCGTCACGGAGTACATCGAAAAAGTTCAAAGAAGGGCAGCACGTTTTGTATTATTGCGAAATATGTGAGAGAGTATCACAGAAATGATACAGGATTTGGGCTGGACATCATTAAAAGAAAGGCGTTTTTCGTTGCGACGGAATCTTCTCAAGAAAATTCAATCACCAACTTTCACCTCCGAATGCGAAAATATTTTGTTGACACCGACCCACATAAGGAGAAACGATCACCACGATAAAATAAGGGAAATCAGAGCCTGTACGGAAAGATATAGGTGTTCGTTCTTTCCTCGCGCTATGCGAGATTGGCATAATAGAGAATTGTGAAGGTGGTTCGATGAACCCTCTGCCAGTCACTTAAATGTGATTTGCAGGGTATCCATTTAAATGTAGATGTAGATCCGGGGCGACACACCTCCCTGTTCCGGAAACGACGCCTTAACAACACGGCTATCCGTAGGTCCAGGAGGTACTTATTAGTAACCCTGTAAATCTAGTCTGAAAAGAAAGAAAAAAAAACATATACAAAGGTGAACTTATGGCTTTTAAAAGGGCATGTGCTATTAGAAGAAACAATAGGTGCTATACATCGGATGTTTGGGACAGGTTGCAGCATATAATCGAAGCTATGGTATAAATCAAATTACACACACTCCAATATCTACACTGTAGAGACAAAAGTCATGGTATAGAACTATGCACATGTACAGATGGTCGTAGTATCATATACACAAGTTATAAAAGGGCGGTGCATTGGCGGAGATGTCTTTTGAACTCGGGTGATTCATAATAAAACGTTTCCGACATGATTATAGCCGCACGACAGGAATTAACAGACTTCGAAAGCGGAATGGTAATTGGAGCTAGACGCAAGGGACATTCCATTTCGGAAATCGTTAAAGCATTCATTATATCGAGATCCATAGTTCAAGAATACCAGAATACCAAGTTTCAGGCATTACCTCTCACCACGAGCAACGCAATAGCTGACGGATTTTACTTAACGACCGAGAGCAGCGGCGTTTGCGTAGAGTTGTCATTACCAACAGGCAAGCAACACTGCTTGAAATAACCGCAGAAATCAATGTGGGACATACGACGAACGTATCCTTTAGGACAGTGCGGCGAAATCTGGCGTTAGTCGGCTATGGCAGCAAACGACCGAGGCGAGTGCCTTTGCTAACAGCGCGACATCGCCAGTAGCGCCTCTCCTGGACCCGTGACCATATCGATTGGACGCTAGACTACTGGAAAACCGTGCCTGGTCACATGAGTACCGATTTCAGTTGGTAAGAACTGATGGTGGGGCTCGAGAGTGGCGCAGATCCCATGAAGACATGAACCCAAATTGTCAACAAGGCACTGTGCAAGCTGGTGGTGGCTTCATAATGGTGCAGACTGTGTTTACTTGGAATGGTTGTTCGGCTACTACTTGGAGACCATTTGCAGCCGTTCATGAACGTGATTTTCCCAAACAACAATGCAATTTTTGTGGATGACAATGCGCCATGTCCCGGACCATAATTGTTCGCCGTTGGTTTGAAGAACGATTTGGACAATCCGAGCGAATGATTTCACCACCCATACCGCCCGACATGAATCCAATTGCACATTTATGGGATACAATCCTATACCGGCAACTCTTTAGCAATTATGTTTCAAATGGCTCTGAACACTATGGGACTTAACTGCTGTGGTCATCAGTCCCCTAGAACTTAGAACTACTTAAACCTAACTAACCTAAGGACATCACACACATCCATGCCCGAGGCAGGATTCGAACCTGCTACCGTAGCGGTCGCACGGTACCAGACAAGCGCCTAGAACCGCTCGGCCACTCCGGCCGGCTCTTCGCAATTATGGACGGCTATAGAAACTGCATGGTTCATTACTTCTGCATGGGACTTCCAACGACTTGTTGAGTCCATGCCACATCTAGCTGCTGCACTACGCCAGGCAAAAGGAGACCCTACACGATATACGGAGGTATCACATGACTTTTGTGACTTCAGTGTATGTGACACAGTACATCAGACGCTTAAGGATGAGACCAGCAAAGAGGTACTGTTAAAGTTCTATGAAAAAATGGCAACACCTATAACACTATACGGTTGCAAACACTGCATATCCTCTCATAAAGTCGAATATACAGACAGCTGAAACGAACGTGATGATGATGATTTTGCTGGGTTGGGTAGGATTGTTTGGGGGAAGATATCAGACAGCGAGGTCATCGCTCTCTTCGGATTAGGGAAGGACGGGGAAGGAAGTCGGCCGTGCCCTTTCAAAGGAACCATCCCAGCATTTGCCTGGAGCGATTTAGGGAAATCACGGAAAACCTAAACCAGGATGGCCGGACGCGGGATTGAACCGTCGTCCTCCCGAATGCGAGTCCAGCGGGCTAACCAGAGGATTTTGTATGTGAGGCGCTAAACAGTACGATCATCCGAGTCCTTACGAAGAGTCAGCATTCTGTTGTCATCGGAGGACGAGAGAGGATGCTGCGGAAAAGGGAGGGGGGAGAAGGTGGAGTAGTTTGTAATACATTTCAGTACATCTCTCCTCCTCGGCACTTCACGGATGAAGCCCGACAATTCACAACCGTTCAAAACCCGTGAGCTAAAAAGAAGTTCTTGCGGAAAGTTAAAGGCTGGCTTAATCCCTGCAGTGTGGAAGAAAAGAAGAAGAAGACTCTGAAATGATTAGAACTGACAAAGCAGTCATAAAAGGAGGAAAAAAATTGCACTAATGAATCTTTACATAGAAAAGTGAAGAAGAAGTTAGAAAAAATGAGGCCTCGGACTTGAACATTTTACTTGGAATCTAATACTATCAATTTGTTCCCCGAAATATGAAAGGGACTTGGCATCAAACGGTTTCTCTGTACCCAAACTGTTGAACATTTTTTTTGTAGGAGATCAAAATGGCAGAATTATTCTAAGGAGGAAAGCTGCGGTAAACTGATTAAGCTTGGCTTCATATTCTTGACATATTATCGTTTGTAATAGCGACCAACACATAGTACAATGATAGTAAAACGTATGGTATTTAGTGGAACTTACTCCACTGTTAACTATGTTTTGGATGATTGACGTGCAAATTGACATTTTGATGCTCAGGACCATTTCTCTAGCACCATGATGACGTACGTTTTAAATGCACTCGGCTTACTGTTTTCAGCTGTAGATGCACAACAAAATTACGGATGTAGAACGGTTTTATCTCTCGTTGCCATACAGTATGACCAACATTATAACTGTATTTGCATAATGTGAGAGGATTACACTCACATCAAGCCATGATAATATGAATCACTGTTGCGGTCTTTTGTGGGCTCCTCCTGATATTAAGGCTTGCCGGTGTAGCCTTTTGCAACTCAGTTCATTTCAGTTTATTGCCATAAATTTTAGACCTGTTATCTGGACACTCGTAACAGGTCGTACATATTCGGTAACCATGATAACTGTATATATTGCACACGAGGAACGACTAACACGGCCGTAGCAGGTCGGGTACTACCACTCCGTGTGGAAGAAGAGCGTCGCAGCATTTCCGAGACGTTGATCGTACACAAAGTTGTTGTTGGAGTAAACAGGAAACTGGAAATGCGCCCAGAGACCGCCAGATTACGATTTCGGAACAATACATAGCCACACTGAGTCACCATTCACTCTGCATCTTGGATTTTTTATCAGTACTTATCAATATAAATAATAGGACTCGATCCGAAAACCCTAAACCTTATCAAAGAAACGCTCACAAACACAACTTCTAAGATAAAATTCCTGGGTGAAATATCAGAGCCCTTCCTGATCAAAACCGGCGTCAGACAAGGTGACGGCTTGTCTCCACTCCTCTTCAACCTTGTCTTAGACAAAGTCATCCGAGAATGGGAAAAAGAACTGAAGAATCAAAATTACTGGAAGCCTATACAACTAGGAAGATCTAAAGATGGTATTAAATTTTCATGCTTGGCATTTGCAGATGACGTGGCCATTCTAGCAGAAAACGAGACCACAGCAATTAAACAGATAGACATTCTCAAAGAATGCGCCGAAAAAGTTGGGCTACAAATTTCCCTCCAAAAAACCAAATTCATCTGCTCAAAATTTGAAACTCAAAAACTGACTACAAAATATGGACAAATTGAGAGAGTTCCATTCTTTAAATACTTAGGCGAGGTCCTAGAACCCACAGGGGGAGAGAAAACTGCACAAAAAGTTCGACTGCAAAAACTGAAAAGAGCATACTGGAAAACCCACAACATCTACAATAAAAAGTGTCTCTCCATTCACTCAAAAATACGACACTACAATACAGCAATCAAGCCCGAAGCACTTTATGCCAGCGAAACACTCACGCTCCATAGAAAAGGCGACCTGGAAGGCATCCTGAAAGAGGAACGCAAAATTATCAGAAAGATTCTTGGCCCAAAAAGAACGGAAGATGGATACAGGTTACAGTCTCGGAAAACTACAGAAAAATTATCTAACCTCGCCGCAGACATCCGGAAAAGAAGACTAAAATTTTATGGTCATATCCACAGACTCCCAACACCCAGACTCTCCCACAAAATTTTAATATACATTGAAAAATTGAAAACCATACCCTGGATACAAGAAACCAAAACAGATCTAGCAAATGCACAAATAAATTCTTCAGAAGTTATAAACAGAAATGTATATAGGCAAAAAATCAATAGTTGGAAAGTACAACCCGAGAATGAAGTTTGCAAGAGACAGGGGACAAAATGGACAGAGGAAAGAAAGAGAATTCATGGGGAAAGAATGAGAGAAGTTTGGAGAATTAAAAAATTGAATCGGAAAAGCTTTGCGTGATCCGTATGGGTCCAATCGCACATAATAATAATAATAATAATAATAATATAAATAATTTTGGTTGGTCAATAAGTAATGTTTAGCTATGGACAATATCTACCTGATCACAATGATTGATATCAGGAATCATTATACTCAGACGGTACTATCGATATTTTACAGAGAAACTTACCGTACGCAAACGGCCTATGAAAATACAGCAATTTACATGTCGTCCGCTTGTAGTGAAAACCTCGTATCTAAGAAAACACAACTTTTACAGAAGGTGAAATAAACTGATTTTGAATTACGAGTTTTTTATTCTATCTGACTTGATCTTTATACTTGATTTTCGCATCTAATTGCAGCATTTTAGAGGTAAGATTATAGGGGATATTGATTAATATCTTAACTTAAAGATAAATAGAACTGTGCTTACTTAGTAGTGGTAAATGTATGCTTTAGCTATTGAAAACTGCTCCAAATCATTTAAACACGTACAAGCTTCACACGTTAAGCGTGGTTTCCTCACTTAACATGGTTGCCTACGAGGTTTCTCTTTTTCTTCACTACAACGCAACACTTAGGTCATTACCTATCATTGGCTTGCTAGTAGTTTTTTTACGTAATAATGCAATAAAAATACTCTTTTTCCAGGTAAGACGTTTTCATTCTCAGTCGACGATGTGTTGTTCTGCACCTAATGGCTTACTACGGTGGACAATGATTCGTTCATAATGTTTTATTATTTATGTTCTTACATTCCAAGTTTCACTTGATGTCTTACTTCTTGTATAACCTTTACATAGTGAATCTTTCAAAAAAGCTATATAGAGGAGCCATCCTTGTCACTTCTGGCGGTAGTTTGCATCTATTCTATGCGTAAAACTGACTTTTACTTATTCGCATATGATAAACATGTATGGGTAAACGAGCTTGATGACAGCATGCCGTGGGTAAGACGCTGCCTTTATTCTGTGACTGCACTTTGTTTTACACTTCAGCTATCACGCAGAAAATTTGCGGAGTGACAAACGTGTTGAAACTGGAGTCACACATGGCTAATGAATCATTATTTTGACAGCTGACTGCCTAGCTTTTGTAGATGGTCTCACATTTTTTTTATCTGATTGGTAGACACAGCTGCAGGACAAATCAATAAACCCAAAACACAAGCAGCAGAGGTGGGACTCCGCATCTCCTCGAGAAAACTGATTTTTTTTAGAAAACATCGTCATCATCAACGTACGGATAAGTTTACATATGTAGGAGAGTGAATCGTGCCAAACAACTCTGAGAATATAGTCTTTTGCATCAGTGATCATAAAAATGGAATAGCAAAAAATGGTTGAAATGGCTCTGAGCACTATGGAACTTAACTTCTGATGTCACCAGTCCCCTAGAACTTCGAACTACTTAAACCTAACTGACCTAAGGACATCACACACATCCATGCCCAAGGCAGGATTCGAACCTGCGATCGTAGCGATGGAATAGAACATCAACTAACCAAAAGGGTCTAGAAAAAGAAATCGAGATCAGTTAATGCCAAGACACGACGTCACTGCACAGCAATTCGACTTGGGATCCTATACACCGTAGAATGCCTTGCTATGAATAGGAAAGGTCTGATCGAGACATCAGAAATACGAGAAAGGTAGATCTTGACAAAATTCCAGGTCTAATAAAAGAAAATGTGGAGTGAGGAAACGACACGGCCATGAACCCTACAAACACCAGAAAATATTACAGATGCAATTCGTAGGAGGATTGTTTTCTATGGCCACATTCTTCATAAGAGTTCTGCAAGTTTGAGAAATCGGATCTTACGTTACTTTCTCTACATGAAAATCAAGGAGGCGTGGTTCACCGAAGTAGATATATACCTGGAACAAGTGCCGAAAACGGGGAGGATATTCCCCTCGAAAAGAAATTCCAAGAGCTCCTTAGCTTCCAGCGAAAGCCAAAACTAAAAATTGGCAAAACTTGGAGGGGAGAGAGGAAAGAACAGCATGGGAAACGAATGCTGGAATACTGGGATAAAGTTAAAAGATTTCCGCCTTGGTAGCTGGGCGGACAGCGCAGCGGATTCCTACCCGAAAGCGCCCGGGTTCGATTCCCGGCCGGGTCGGCGATTTTCTCCACTCGGGGAGTAGATGCTGTGATATCCTTACGTTCGTGTCGTCATAACTGACTTTCTACTACTGAGATGGCTGCATGGGCACGTACCGAAAGCTGATCAAAAGAAAGTTAAAAGCCCAGGAGCAAGGAAAAGTAAAAGTGCAGTTGAAATTGAATGATTATTAGATGGTCATGGCAGATACGAAAGAAAAAGAAGAGACCGTTTCAGTTATATTCTAAGGAACAATGTTCTAAGGTTTTCAGCCGGGAGGGGTCTTCCAAATGATGTGATATTTCGATAAACTGATTTGTTGACGGCTTCAGGGGGTCCTGTCCGCTGTGCCTTCATAAATACAGGGCGTTTGTTTCAACTTGAGGCAACTAAATATGTCGAAAACGAAGCATTATACAACAAAAAAGTTATAAGTGAAAAGTTAATATTGAAGGAGCAACCTGTCTGCGCTACAATTGGTCAACCCCTAACCATCCCTCCTGCATGGACGGGGTCAACTTTCTATTTACCAACAGAAATCCCTCATTTTTATTGCATATTTGGATTCTACGTCAAAAAATACGTACGGTTTACTCAAACCGTGTTTTCCTATTCGTGGCAGAAGGCACTGTAATCGACAAATATCAAAAGTGCCCGTTTTGCATTTAAGAACCGACGCATTTGATTCTGCATTTCATTTACGATGTAAACTTTTGTGTTCTAAAGGATCCTTTATTGTATGATTATATGATAGCGGAACAAACACTGGTAGCAGTTACTTCTGTAAAATATCCGGGAGTATGCATGCGGAACGATTTGAAGTGGAATGATCATATAAAATTAATTGTTGGTAAGGCGGGTACCAGGTTGAGATTCATTGGGAGAGTGCTTAGAAAATGTAGTCCATCAACAAAGGAGGTGGCTTACAAAACACTCGTTCGACCTATACTTGAGTATTGCTCATCAGTGTGGGGTCCGTACCAGATCGGTTTGACGGAGGAGATAGAGAAGATCCAAAGAAGAGCGGCGCGTTTCGTCACAGGGTTATTTGGTAACCGTGATAGCGTTACGGAGATGTTTAATAAACTCAAGTGGCAGACTCTGCAAGAGAGGCGCTCTGCATCGCGGTGTAGCTTGCTCGCCAGGTTTCGAGAGGGTGCGTTTCTGGATGAGGTATCGAATATATTGCTTCCCCCTACTTATACCTCCCGAGGAGATCACGAATGTAAAATTAGAGAGATTAGAGCGCGCACGGAGGCTTTCAGACAGTCGTTCTTCCCGCGAACCATACGCGACTGGAACAGGAAAGGGAGGTAATGACAGTGGCACGTAAAGTGCTCTCCGCCACACACCGTTGGGTGGCTTGCGGAGTATAAATGTAGATGTAGATGTAGATGTAGATTCATGTGCAATTGTTACCTGATTGTTGCAAACGTGATTGTACCGTACAAACAACGTGGTTACAGACAGACATTTCTGGCAAATAGGCAACTTGTATCGTAGCGTAGTTGTCTGTTCTGTTCGGGGTTGATTGTGGTGAGTCTGTAAACTACCGGAATGCTTGGTTTTGGTGGCCGCCCTCGAACCCCGCCATCGGGGTGACTGATGTCGGTGAATGCGCTCGAACCCCGCCATCGGGCTGACTGATTTCGGTGTGTGTTTCCATCCAATCGCATTTAACTCTTGGCGCTGGCCGCTACGCGGTTACCGCCGGAATACAAAACACGGCTATTACAATATGGCGAAATGTCCATGAAATGATAGTGACAGGCGCAGCTGCCATGGATACTCACCGAAATCAACCACCACAATGGTGACAGGCAAGGGGACTCACCGAAATCAACTACCCCAATGGTGTGAAGCAAGGGACCTCACCGATATCAGGCTTCCCGATGGGAAAAGAAAACTATTAGATCCACATCGTTGTTCCTGGATCACGCTGAAACGGCTAACCATACTGCACTGTACAATCAAATTTGCAACACTAAAGTGAATTTCGAACATAAATATCAACCGCCAGAAGACAATGGTTTATATTTACATCGCAAATCAAACGTAGAATCAAATGTGTCGGTGCTTAATTGCAAAATGAGGCAAATTTCATATTCATAGATTAAAGCGCCAGCTACCTCGATAGAAAACAATGGTTTAAGTAAACCGTACCAATTTTTTGGCGTAGCATCCGAATATGCAATAAAAATGGGGGTTTCCATGTGAAAATACAAAGTTCACCCCGCCCACGCAGGAGGGGTGGTTAGGAGATGGCCAGTCCTACCACAGTCAGATGTCTACTTTACTAACATTAACTTTTCACGTAGAACATTTTTTTTTCGCACGATAAGTCGTTTTCGAGATATTTAGTTGTCTCAAGCTAAAACAAAAACCCTGTAAACAGGGTTAATGGTAATTAATGGCGTAAACAAATGGTTCAAATGGCTTGAGCACTACGGGACTTAACTTCTGAGGTCATCATTCCCTTAGAACTACTTAAACTTAACTAACTTAAGGGTTGGGGTTGGGTTGTTTGGGGGAAGAGACCAAACAGCGAGGTCATCGATCTCATCGGATAAGGGAAGGATGGGGAAGGAAGTCGGCCGTGCCCTTTCAAAGGAACCATCCCAGCATTTGCCTGGACCTATTTAGGGAAATCACGGAAAACCTAAATCAGGATGGCCGGACGCGGGATTGAACCGTCGTCCTCCCGAATGCGAGTCCAACTAACTTAAGGACATCACACACTTCTATGCCCAAGGCAGGATTCGAACCTGCGGCCCTACGGCGGTCGCGCAATTCCAGACTGTAGCGCCTAGAACCGCTCGGCCACTCCGGCCGGCATGGCGTAAACGCATACTGTTTAAAGTAAACGATACTGGAAGCAAAAAGTCTCAGTAAACAAGGGCTCTAAAACGTGTGTCTTATAGAGCTATCAGCAATTCCTCGTCTTCGAGATTGGGAAAAAAATCTTCTCTACTGAACAAGTGCTCATAGCTCTAAAGATATACAGTTCAAGAGCCCACGCTTACTGGATATTTTTTCCTTATTTTGGTCCGTCCTATCTCCTGCAAAGCCGGCCGGTGTGGCCGAGCGGTTCCAGGCGCTACAATGTGGAACCGCGCGACCTCTAAGGTCGCAGGTTCGAATCCTGCCTCGGGCATGGATGTGCGTGATGCCCTTAGGTTAGTTAGGTTTAAGTAGTTCTAAGTTCTAGGGGACTGATGACCTCAGCAGTTAAGTCCCATAGTGCTCAGAGCCATTTGAACCATTTCTCCTGCAAAAATATTGAAAGCAAAGAGCTTGCAGTTAGAAGCCATTTGTTTCAAAGTATCTAAGATGTGGAAGTGGTCATACCTGTTAAGGTATGCGTTTTAGAGCATAGGTTTACTGAGACATTTTTGCTTCTAGTGTCGTGTACTTCAATCTTCAACTTTATGCGTTAACACCATTAATTGTGGAACGTTCTGTGTATATAAAAGACAGCGCCTAATAGAAGACAGTCCGATATCAGGACCACCTGAATATATCAACAAGTCAGTTTGCCGAATTATCACATCATTCGGACGAAGCTACCCAGCTGAACACGTAAGAAAATTTTAAAATCCTCATACGCCGGGAAGGCTTAAAATCACACTTTGTACACTGTGATGGATTTTTAATCGTAGAGTGGTACTTGGTAGCCATTTTACAAAATAAAAGTGCGACTGCAGGCTACAACATGTAAAAATTTTCTGTCCTCCCGTTTGCCGCTGTAGCCTTGCGAACAGTTTGAGAGTTCTTCTGCGTTCCGTGTTGGGCGGTAGTGATGTGGATGTAGGGGAAGGAGAGGAGCAGCATCTGGAGTGGGGGGAGTGCTCGCTCGTCCACCGAGGTCGCAGCCGCAGCCGCCTACAGAGCCTGCGTCCACGTCCAGAGGCCCAGGCTTTCTCTGGCTGCAGTAAATCTCTGGCCGTATGTGGGTCGAGCCGCTGACTCAGGATGAGTCAGCCCAGGCGGCTGGGCGTGGCGCAGGCGCGTATGCCCATGTTTGTCCGCGCCGGCGCTGCTGCGACTTGCCGGATGGCTCCCCGCGCTGTTGCTAACGCAAACTCGCACCTGCCCGGCTGACAGCGACTGCCAGTCGAAAACAGCTCGACAAAGCCTGTGGTGGACCACGCGAGAAAGAATGAAGCCTACCGGGCGCTGATCGAGGGTTCAGCTCTAGGAGTGGTAACGGTTTTTACTCTCCCTCCCTTTCTCCTCCCCAACCTCTCCCGTCTGCCTTCCCCACACAAATACACCCTGCCGTCATCCTCACTTCTAATGTGCCAGTGATGCCTACGATGTTAATAACATTACCAATTAACAAAATGTTTTAATTTAGTCATACTAGTTTAATTACAAAAATATAAAATATTTAAATATTATAATAATTTGTTTACATCAGTGCTTGGTATATGGATGTAGAACCACCACGAAATTACATTTCGGAGAAATACATCGCCTGAAAAATATTAATCAACAAATTTGAGAAGTATATGTGTCTTGCAATGTAATAGCAACTAACAGTCACAGTTCAGGCAACGTCACAATTTACGGATTTGTGGTCTCACCATTATCGATATTTAACGTACAATTAGCTTTGGCTACGGCAGTCTATACATGTTGGTGGGGAATGCCGTTTCTTTCAGTCATTCCGACTGTGTTCGGTAAAGTTATTCTGTTATTTATTTCATTGTGGAGAACCCTTCCCTCTTGTCTGAAGCTACTCAAATTCCAGGGGTTTCCCGATTCTGACCCCGGTCTTATCATGGAACGTGTCTAATTTCTTTGGGCAGCAGGCACAGTGACCCTGCGAATAAGCGCCTTTACCTGGCTCGAATGTTTTCAGCACCAAATCACGTCCCAGTTCCATCCTGTGTTAAGCGTAGATTGTTATTTCCATAATTCCTTATCGTTTTTGACGCCCTTAGTTGTTATCATATTTTATTTTCCCGAAGTAAGCTGAGATATTTGGAAACTGATATATATGCTGAAATATAAACACATGTACTAAATCGTTTTTATTGGAGGGTAGGTGACGTGGGGTAGTGTTCATAACCCCAAAGACCCCGCCCCCCTCCCCACACTTCCATGACCCATGCCTGAAGTTCGCTTCGAATGGTTCAAATGACTGTGAGCACTATGGGACTGAACTTCTGACGTAATCAGTCCCCTAGAACTTAGAACTACCTAAACGTAACTAACCTAAGAACATCACACACATCCATGCCCGAGGCAGGATTCGAACCTGCGACCGTAGCGGTCGCGCAGTTCCAGACTGTAGCGCCTAGAACCGCTCGGCCACCTCGGCCGGCGAAGTTCGCTTCCTGGGCATTTAAAAGCCAGACACAGTTTTGCGTATGGGCGCTTTCCGCAGTCGTCTCTTTAGCGCGTTCTCTTAAACGATTTTTTCCTGTAAAACAGAAAGAGACATCTCGCTGTTGTGTATGGCGTAAGATAGTTACTCCAAAGCCGTCCTAATTAGTTCTGAAAGGCAACTCTACTCATATCTGTCTTACGTGGTGGTTTCAGAAAAAGGCGATCTTATCCCAAACAAATCATTGACCTAGTGAGTATCCTATGCTTACGATAGACGTAGTTATTGATGCGTTTATTTCATGTATTTAATTAATTATTTAGTTACTGCCTGTTGCAGTTGCGCAGGCAGAATATTCCAGAACAGGAGCGGACCAGTCAAATCAGCAAGCGCTGCTAACAGTGCAAGCTATTTTTATACTGACAGTTCTTGTTCCAGAAGTTGGTCACTTCCCCAAGACGAGGCTTCATCAGTGAATAGTATAATAGAATAATGTGTATTGAATGTGCTCTCCCTCGGAAACTATTGAGAATAAGAGAGAAGTCCATATAAAGTTTTTCGCTTTAAATAGGCATTCCCGTCACATACCTGAATATTGACTATTCCTCCTCGGACAACCTGTACAATTCTTTATAACGTCAATATCTCCTAATTACTACAATATTCATATTACCAGTTTCGGCAATTTATTGCCATTTTCAGATGTGATAGTAATCCACTACCAAGCTTTGTTGTGATATGTAAAAATTCAAGATAACCACGCTGAACATCGTTGACACATTTTATACAATTTCATGATATTCAGAGTACCTGATTCACATTTTTATACATCATAACGAAGCTGTAAATGGATTAATTATCAAATCTGAAGATGGCAATAAATTGTCAAAATCGACAAAGTGAACACTGTAGTAACTAGGCGATCTTGACCTAATAAATTACTGTATAAACTTTAGCACTTCACTGCTGAAAGGTGGCAAGAGTGGTGCCAGTTGGCAGGGCTTTTCTATCGCATTAAAAGTATAGCTTGTTCTCAAGCTTATTGGGGGAAATTTTATGTTAGTTTAATAAGATACGATTTCATATAGCGTATTCATTATGAAACGTACTAAATTATATTATGGCACACGGTATTCTCATTTGTGTTGTTCTTATCAAAAAAGATTATATTAATATCGTCATTCAGTTAATAAATCATCATGTATAAAGTCAAATGGAGTTCATAATTCAATTCATTGGTCAGGTCCATAAGCTTCAATTCATAGGAATTAGCATGGTAACAGAAATTTTGTAATGACAGTGATGCTAGCGGCAGTTACCAGGACACAAGAAGAAAGTCTGTGAGCAGGATTGTTACAACCTGAACTTGCCAATCAAAGAAACGACAGTGTCATCGCTTTTATAGACTTCAAGAATACTCAGATATCGATAGAGATAAATTTCAAGGAAGAACGTGTTGCAGATAAGACTATAAATGCAATCAGCGATACTCCGGCTAGCACCAAAGCAGACGTCAAATTTCTAGCTGATATCTCGGAAACCATCTGCATAGAAATGAGAATCTGTCAACGGATTTAAGTAGTCGTGAGTAAGTACGAAGACGGTCTTAAAGAGAAGTGAGTAAAACATAAACTGATTTTCGACAACGCGTAAGTCAGAAGGGATTCAGATAACGTAGCATTTGAGGTCGACCTTGCGGTTTTAAAATAAAGTTTATAGCGTCTGACCATAAGACTAAATAACTCAACAAAAATGCAGGTAAAATAGGACTAAGTTGAAGAACCAACATCAACTGAGAACCTTGGAGACAGCCTGAAGCAAAAACCATGAAACTTCCAAATGCCTAGAAGAGTAGCTGCACAAGAGGAATACGGAATTAAAATCAGCATACATAAAAATCCCCACTAGCTACAGGGCGTATCATAATCAACAGCATAAACTAATACGGCGAATGTGTACAATAATGGTAGTAAACAAGTTCAAGTGAAAATGGATATAAAAGCGAACCGTTTGCAAGATAATTGCTGTTCAGATCCGCCACTAACTTCAATATATAACATTGTCCTTGATAGTACAAACGTATTTGAAATGTAAGCTTTTCGTTTAAGTGTGAGGCCAGAGGCTTGACCACTGCTCCGCCTCGCTGGTTTTGAAGTTGCGTAAAATAAAGGATGGAAAGTTGGGGTGTAACGTCGCCACGCGTCCGCCGCTCGGATTTGACAAGGATGCGAAGTGTGAGTGAGGGAGAAGGGGGAGGGGGAAGGGTTTTGGGGGGGGGGGGGGCGGTAAATCGACCGCGAGCTCTTTAAAGAAGGAAAAGTCCTGACATTCGTCTGAAGCGATTTAGGGAAACGGCAGAAAATCTAGCTGAGGATGGCCAAATCGGAATTGGAACTCTTGAAGACATAACGGCTGCCTCAATCGTGGTGAAGGTAGACCAAGACAGTCAGACATTCTCTAATGATGCAGTTATTACGGTGTTCCCGAGAAAAAGAAAAGACTGTTCGGTGTTTTCTACCGGGTTAAAGCATCGCTTATACAGAAATATTCAGCAGTTTTTCAGTATGCCATGAAGTTTTTTGCTTTCCTCTGTATTCATTACTCCAAAGTGATTGACTGTAGGACACAGCTTGGAGATTTCTGATTAACTGTGCTTATTTCGACTAAAGTACATCGTGGTGACGTCAATGTTCTCATTTGATTTGATTGAGGCACATGAGGTAAAATTACTGCTTTTTCTTTAGAGTTCCAGACGTTGTCGAAAAGTTTTACTCATCAGAATGGTACGCTGATCATTTGCCAGCAGCAAACGTCAACCCCCTTCCAGGTATACAGGAAGCGATTACGCTGTTGGTCAGTTCACGTTTCTGACAGGCTGATATATGAGTACAGCTGCTCTTGTTTGCGCTGTAGTTGTCTCCACTTCCAGAGAGAACACGTCGGTCAGAACTTCTTATCAGCAACTAGATAAGCACCTGATAGAGTATCGATTCCTACTGCAAGAGAAACATTAGTGCTGCATGCGTCGCAAATGAAAGCACCTTAAAGTGAAAGCTAATGTGCGTCCAGAGAATGCGGAAGATCTTATCTGAAATGCAAAATAGACAACTTCACAAAGACTGAAATCTTGAATGGTAACATATTACGAAATCTCTCGTCTTTGAATAACAGCTGGATCCTCTTCATTGACCTATCATTTTATTATTCGCGGGGTATAGCTGGAATGGAGCTAAATATATGCAAGATTTCTAATTAAAAACCTCAGATTTTCTGATGAACAACATACAGTATGTGGACGTCTGAAACAGTAATAAAAGAACTATTGGTTCGAGCGAAGGGCTGAACACTAATCAAAGGCAAGACCAAAATTATGATAGCTGGTT
Organism: Schistocerca serialis cubense; assembly: GCF_023864345.2. Taxonomy (NCBI): domain Eukaryota; kingdom Metazoa; phylum Arthropoda; class Insecta; order Orthoptera; family Acrididae; genus Schistocerca; species Schistocerca serialis. Next base: position 252,507,166 of record NC_064641.1, on the reverse strand, counting down.
GTGATGAATTTCTGCTAAAAATATAATTCATCGTATACGAAATGGATGATAATATTAGCTACCTTAGGTCTATAGTGAGTAAAGATGGCAGTTGAACTAGAGAAGGAAAAAGCATGATAACAAGTACGAGAGAATCAACATCAGTCTCATGCTATTAGTAGAAAACAAAATTAATAAGACTCTAAAGAATGTTGATATATCCATTGTTCCTATATGGTGAGGAAATAAGGACCATCAGAGCCGCCTACCATAGAAAAATCGATAAATTTGAGCATATAGGAGATTAGTTCCAATGTCTTGAAATAAAGACCTGGTTCCCCAGCTTTAACGGGATTAAAGATAAACAGGGAGACTGTCAACAATGTGCCTCACAGAATCCCCAAGTTCTTTGGTCACATAATGCAGAGGCGAGGAGACGACTTTCCAAGAGAAAATTTGAAGCTAAAAGTGACGAAGAAGGCGTCCTGGAAGATGGTTAGACGAGATTAGGAACGGAACCACCCAAACACGGGGGCAACTGATTCGAAAAATGGCAGATAGCGATCACTAGAGAGAAATTTCTAATAAACTTTTATGACAAATAAGCAACCTTTAACACAGAAAAGAAGGACTTAAATATAAACAGCATTTCGTGGAAATATTTGCACCAAATGTTACTGATCAAGCGAATAATCGTTTTAATGTACAGGGTGGCCCATAATTATGTATATGATGTTTGACTAACTGTAGTATTTGTAATTCTGAACAGTGAGTTTCGATATGGCAACACTATGTATCCTTTACTGTCTGCATGAACTGGCATTAATGATCTGATGTGGCAGCAAGATGGAGCACCGTTACGATATGCCTTCCTAGCGCGAGAATGACTGAACGAAACATTCCTGAATCACTGGATCGGTCGGTGTGGATCTGTGGAGTGGCCAGCTCCGTCTACCGATTTATCACCAATTGACTTATCCGTATGGGGTGTTTTAAAGGGCAAAGTGTACCAACACCACATAAGCAATTTGGCCGAACTACGGGAAGCTATCACAGAATAGTTCCACAGGATACCAATGTAAGTCTATCAAGCTGCTTGTGACGTTTCCCTTCGTCTTCAGGCATGTATCAATGCCATGCCATGCAGACTGAGAGTAATGTGTATAGGTCCAGATTTGTGCTCAAGTTATGTACCTAGTTTTTTTACCGCAGTCTTTGATACTTCATATACATAACTATGGGCCATCCTCTATTTGCAGTAGGAATATGCTGTTACATGCAATTCTTCTCCGTTACCACTTGCCGCTGATCCACACCGTCTGTGTAAATACACCCGTTTTCATTCTTTGCTGCACTGCATAAAGTGTATTTAATGTGCAGGATTCTTGCCCTCGGTAGATAATAGTTCGATTTATCCCGATATATTGCTATTTTGATCAACTGAAGGAGTCGACAGATGAACGTGCTAACCCACAAGACCACATTTTGAGTTTCAGTTTATTATATCTTTGATTAAATTCGACGAAAAGAAATAAATACAATCAGACCAAAAAAATGATACAGAGTCTACTCTTCCTAGCGGTACAAATGGAAAAATTTGTTACCAGTATGTGGTGCATTCGAAAACACGACAAACTGAGTAATCGCAGTAGTCGTTATTAAATTGAGGTTTAGCACTTTCTTCCACCGACACCTTCAGTTACCTTTCATACACCAAATCTATGACTTGTAGCGCTTTTGTCTAACACCCTCCCCCCAAACCTCCAGTCAATCCCCACCCCGCCCCACCTCTCCCGCCCTTCTCCCTCTTCCTATGTCTCACCAGTCATCTGTGCACTACTGAGGACCTTTGTAAAACCTTTGGGTAAGGATGTATCTACATCGACTCTATACTCTGCACCGTGTGGTGTGTGACGGACGGTACTTTGCCCGCCATTGTCACTTTCCCCCTTTACTGTTCCAATCGCGAATGGTCCGTGGGAAGAACAATTGTCGGTTAGCTTCCGTGTAGTCTCGAATCGCTCTAATTTTATCTTCATGGTCTTTTTGCAATATATTTATTGACTCTTCTAAGAACGTACGAACTCGGAACTTTAACACTAAACCTCACCGTGATGCACAACGCCCTCTCTTTCAGCGTCTGCCACTGGAGGTTGTTTATCATTTCTGTGATGCTTCCGTGCGTAGTAAATGAACCTGTAACGAAACGCGCTGTTCTTCTTTGGCTCTTCTCTGTTTCCTCTAACAACCTTATTAGGACAGGCGTTATACGAGGGCTGTCCAGAAAGTAAGTTACGGTTGATCGCGAAATGAAAATCACAGTGAAAATCAGAAATGTTTCATTTGTAACAGTTAGCTACACCTTTCAGCTACTTCTCTACGTAGTCGCCGTTCTGACTCAGACATTCGTCGTAGCGTTGTGCCAACTTTCCAATAACCTCATCATAGAAGGCAGCAGCCAGTGCTTTCCGCCAATTCTCTACGCTGGCCTAAAGGTCGTTGTCTGTGCCAAAATGTTGTCTTCATAGCCAGCGGTTCGTTTGAGCAGAGATGAAACTCAGTGGGAGACAATTACGGGCTGTATTGTGGGTAACCAAACATTTCCAATTGAAACGATGCAGGAACATCTTCATTGCCCATGCAGAATGAGGCTGAGAATTGTCTTGAAGAAGAAACCGCACGACAGTTATGTAATGTTGGTTGCATAGCTCCAGGGGAAAATTCTCACCAGGCCGTCGTACTTGGCGGGAGACACTATTTTCTATAACATCTTTACGCGCTCACTAAGAGCTCAGGAATGAAAAGAGCGACATAACTCTACCTAGAGTCACACTAGAGACACTGCCCAACACATCTTTGCAAAGCTTTATCGGATTTTCATAGTCGTTTCCATTTCGCGACCGATCGTAACTTACTTTCTGGACAGCCCTCGTATGTCTGTTGCCGCGCGTAGTGGCCGCGTGGTTTGAGGCGCCATGTCACGGATTACGAGGCCCCTCTTGGCGGAGGTTTGAATCCTCCATCGGGCATGAGTGTGTGTGTTGTCCTTAGCGTAAGTTACTTTAAGTTAACTTAACAAACACTGTTTTTGACCTTGTTTCACGATTTTATTATTGTACGACCTAGGTTTTGGGTTATAAGCCCATTTTCAAGTACAATAGTGGTTCCCAAAGGTGATAATGCACAGATAAACATGATTAAAAGGCAATGATAATCATCTCAACTTCTTAAGATATGGATCCATAGCTTAATGTACAATTACGTCAATGACCATTTTTTTGTCAAATTACATACATCATTACACATTCAGCAGTTACACTACAATGACCGGACTAAAGTCATGCATCAGCCAAGAACGTTTCAACTACGGTGGATTGGGGCCCGAAGTTTTGTTTCTATCCTGGGATTGTGGTCTCATCTAAAAGAGGTGAATAATTGAATTGAGTTTGCTCGTTTAATAATAGGTGTGGGGATATACACATCTGTATTTTAATTTCTAAAATTTCTAATTGATTAAGTTGGTCCCCTTTTCCTCTGTGTGTAAGACTTGTACATCTATTGTGTATTTGTGGTTATTGTTCAGGCAATGTTCTGCAAAGGCTGAATCAGGCTTCTTCAATTTCCAGCTTCTGTGGTGTTCTTTAAGCCTGGTACAGATTGACCTCTCCGTCTGTAAAATGTAGCAAGACTGACACTCACGGCATGTGAGAGGCATTATGTTTTTGTGATAGCTGGTTGTTTGTCTTTTGCATTCAACAGCAAACTACGTATTATATGAGGGACATACAAAAACAAAGAAAAACCCTTTGCCTTCAAGATGTTACTTACGCTATTTGATGTTTTCCCTATAAAAGATAATCTGCACCATTTCTTTTCCAGTTTGTCTGTGTTTTTCATTGGACAGTAGGGACCTGGCTTGCTTCTTCATCTTTTTACCTAAAATTTTATCAGTGGCGTGGGGGTCAAATTCATTATTTGTGGCTATTGTTTTTATTGTGCTAAGTTCCTGGTCAAAGTCTTCTTGGGACATAGGGATAGAAAGGAGGCAGTGGATCATGTGATGGAATGCTGCATGTTAGTGGGTTGTAGGATACTGGGAGGAAGCCGGTATGAAAGTATCAGTGACGGATTCTTTTCGGTAAATTTTAAATTTATGGTTACTGTCTTCTATCTTCAAGCTAATGTCCAAGAAATTTATGCTGCCCCCCCCCCCCCCCCAACTCCGAGCTGACCTTTATGTTAGTATGCCACTGGTTCATATTTTCCACAAATTTATGGAGTTGTCTATTGGAACCTTTCCACATACAAAGGATATCATCGGCATATCTGTACGAATACACAACATATTTTGCGAGTAGTTCTCTCTTCTGCTAGTAAGCAGAAATGTTCATGGACAAGTGGGAGACTGATTTTCTTTCAAATAGGCAACTACAACAATAATAGCGTTAGTAGGCTACTAAATTATCTGTTACATACATTAAACATTTTTCAGACTCGAACCTTCAGGCTTGTGTCTTCAAAGGAAGATTAAGTTTTGCAGTCCAAGCCATTAAAATAAAAACAAAGCTCTTAGAGGGAATGGGGACGGAAACAGTTTGTGCCATTTTCAAGAGAAACATCTCGGCATTTGTCTTAAGCTGTTTGGAGAAACCATGCAAAATCTGAACCTGAATAGCCAAATGGGGAACTATACCCCGGTTATCCTGAATTCAGTAATGGATAATATGGTACTCCACCTACGCCACTGCTGCTCGGCAAAAATTTAGTTTTATGACACTTCTTGAACAATTCAGTTGACTACATTTACAATACCTGTAAATTATTTTTTAAAGCACAAAAAATGAATAGCCACCCTGATTTAATGGTTTACCACACTTAGAACCAATGATAAGTGCTTCACATACGAGCTGCCTCTCTTTGTTTGTATTATCGAACAATTATCGTACTTGCTTACTACGCATTTTTTTAGATTAAGCAGAGTAGGGACTGTCCAGGTCATTTCCGTGTCGGTACACACACAGTACTGTCAGCCAGGTAACGCTGGCTGCAGTGAAAAACAAATAACTACAATAAGCCTTACGACTTCAACCAATTTAGGACTACAGGGATGCTCGGCCTATTTATTGTTAGAGTTAACACACTGTATGCTTGCCTGTATTGTTAGTGATCAAAAAATGAAATTGAGGATATCATCACATTAATCGATCATTGTGTATTTTTTCTGTTTCTTATATCCATGAAAGTTTGTGGTGATTCGTGAAAATAATTTATTATTTAACATGTTCATCGCTATAAACGATAACTATACCCGACTGTAACTGGTGCCCATCCTCTAACCTGAGGACAATGTTCCTATCCTACCTGGAATAGAAGTATTTCAGTCAATCATTGTCTGCCATTGTATTTTCTCACTATTTGATTCGCATGGTATGTTCATTTTGTATCGCTTCGCTGAGTGAGGTGGCGAATTCAGGAGCGGAGTCCAGGGCCTTGTCCGGCCATCCAGATTTAAGTTTTCCGCGGTTTCCCTAAATCTCTTCAAGCGAAAGCCACAATGGTTTCTTCGGAAAAGCTGCGGCCGATTTCCCCGATTCGAGTTTGTGTTCTGTCTCTAATGACCTCATCAGCAATGCGAAGCAGACCGAAGCTCCCATTATCGATTAAGTCATTTATGCATACTGTGAATACCACCACCTGTATCGAACTGCGGTGAAGTACGTCGGATGTAAAACTAGTTTTCGATTACGAGTCGCCGTCCAGAACTGCACACTGAATTCTACGAGACAGAAGCCTATTGGATAGAATTTTGTACAAGCGGCGTCGGGTAACCATCAGTTCGGAATAACTGATAGAAAAACTTTAGGAAAAACTCGGTGTACCGTACCGCCTTCAGAATTGCGTGTCATCGGTGCCTGGTACCCGTGAAACATTTGATGAACACTATTTGTTTAGGCTGAATCTGGGGATTACAAAAATAAATTGCAAATACTTACTTAAAGACCGTAGAAAATAGGCTCTCGGTTCTTATGAGAGGCACCAGGTATATTTTGCAGTCTACTAAAATAAACTGTGTCAGTGCCTTGTATGTCAACGGCTGTTAGTGCAGATTTTGGTGTAACTGAGTTAAAATCTTCCGAAAAATCTGAGTTCCGGGCAAATTGATGTTTCATAGTCAGAACTGTTTTAAATTACGTGCTTTTAACTAAAATTTAAGATTCCTTTCGATTTTATTTTTCTTTGGGCGAAACGAAACACGTTAAATGAGAGTCGAAACTTTCGTGACAGACAAAATCAATCGCCTCTCTACGAAATAAGAAACTCAGTGTGCACAGAAGCATTTAGGTAACGTACCTACCAGCAGTGAGTATTAGGAACGTTTTTGATTTATTTTTTTTAGAGTGTACTATGTACTACTCTATGAAACTTTGCAATGCGATGGGAGCTTGTTTACAGTTATTGTATTTGATTCGTGGCCGCCCCGTCGAAGTTCTCCGTGTCACACACCCTGGGCATTTTCCACTGACATCAGTGATCGATTTTCGCCTATGTTCTTGGCAGGAGCAAGCAATGTTCCGCAGTTTCTACGATGTTGTTTGGAAACTTACCGTAAGTTTTTAGTCTTTTAGAGCGATTGTTGTTAGTGTTCATCATGAAGTAAAAAGTAATTATATGTTTCTTGTGCAGAAAGAGTGTTCAAGAGCAGATGGCTGCTTTCCGCCCTCTGAACGTCTAAACACATTTCACTGCTCGACTCAGACTTCAATAACTCCGCAGAGACGCACTTCGGCTTAAGAATAACGTAGTTTGCAGAATGAATATTCACTTTCCGTTGGTGAAACCCTTTCCCGCAAAGATATGATCCTGGTTCGATTCCCGATTCGGCACCCAACTTTTAATCCGTCAGGGACATCCAGTGAAATATTTACTCTTTTGTCATAATCCTCATTTCCGGCCGTGTTGCGTGTCTGCAGCTGCATAAAGGCTCTATAAGCCTTTGAAGAAGGCCTGACAGCATATACTTCGTGTCACTATTTTTTCTTTTTTTTCCTTTCCTATTCCATTTACGATTGGAGGACTAGAAGAATGACTGAGAACTTCTAATCCTTTTTATTCTATTCTTGTGGCGCTTTCACAAAGTATACGGTGGAAACTGTAGGATCAGAGTTGTCAATATTTACGCTACAATCTTGCCTAACAGCATTTTGTGAAAACGCCATCGTCTTTCTTGGAAAAATTACTATGTAAGATCCCTCATGGAATTATGTTATGCTTATTAACTCACAAACGTTCAAAGTTGCCAAGTAACAAATAAATGCTCGAGATACTCATCTTAGCGAGCTCCTGAGACGTCGAAAGCATGGCCAAAACGTTCAGTACAGCTTCGTTGCCCTCTGATACGGCATGCAATAGGCATGTTCAATCAACCTTCGATATCCATTGAGGTCTACATAATGCTCAGCTGAAACGGAATTCTATATCTTCCATATTTGTTTTATATGTTGCGTATATGTAGTCATGAATAACAATACAATCATAACATCTCCATCTGTATTTCATGAAACATCATAGTATCAGGATACAACATGGAATCAAGAAAGATTGAAGGTTAGGGTTTAACGTCCCATCGATGACGAGGTCATAAGCGATTTAGCCCATCTCGGATTGGGTAAGAAAATAGCTCAGATGAACAATCCCGGCATTTGCCGTTAGCAATTTAAGCAAACTAAGGAAAATCTAAGTCTGGCTGGTCTTCACGAATACGAGGCCAGTACATTTACTGTTGTGCCAAATCGCTCGACCAACATAAGAGTGTATGACCATACTGTAAACAAACACTTCGGTTTATGCCTGCAATTCAGGCTAGCTATCTTCTACTCGGACGTTGTTATCATCGCTGGACAATAAGAGCCGGCTCATTATGGTCATCAAGGAACGGAACGTCGAAACATTCAACAGTACAATCAGATGGCGGCTTTCGAACAGACCGTCAACGGAGCGGTACGGAACGTCAACGTCAAAAATTCTGGGGTAAAAGGTTTTGACGTTGACGTTTGTGGGGGAGATGGGGGGGGGGGGTGGGGGAGGGGGTCAGTCGTATCGTCTGCTAACATAGAAAGTTAACCTAGTCTCTTCTCCCTCACTCGCGTTATAGGGGAGGGTCTGTGTCTTCTTAAACATTTCATTGTTTGCTTTGTTTCTTTGACACTTCGATGGGAACTTCGATATTTTATCTATGATGATTTAGATTTTACGATATCTGGACAAAAGTAAATGCCTCACTATATATAATAAGAGCATAAACTGATGAAACAATTTTTATTAAAAACTGTTTTTAAACCGTGAAAAGGTCAGCTCTATAGAAGGAGAAAACTGAGTTATTTTTAAAGTTATTTGGAACTTAGAAAAGAAAACATAACGAGTAAAGTATAAAGGCACTATGTATTACCTTCTAAATATTTTTTAATGTTTGTTTGTGTATATTTTCTCTAGCAAAGCAACTATACATTTGTCAGTAACACCTGTAACGAATTTTGCTTTGGCCATTAATATGTTGCATCATTGCTGTTTCCTTGATTCAGATACTCGATTCCGACTTTTTGTATCACGGATGTTGTCTCATAAGCTTTCATTTTTGCCGCGTGGGGTAGCCGTGCGATCTCAGGCGCCTTGTCACGGTTCGCGCGGCTCCCCCCGTCCGGGCTTCGAGTCCCCCCTCGGGCAAGGGTGTGCGTGTTGTCCTCAGCGTAAATTAGTTTAAGTTAGATTAAGTAGTGCGTAAGCCTAGGGACCGATGACCTCAGCAGTTTGGTCTCATAGTCCTTACGACAACTTTCCAATTTTCATCTTTCGCTTCTGGCCTGAACGAAGCTACGTAGTGTTGCGGTTTCGTCTAATGTGAACGCACCTCCATTTCACGGTGAGGCGCCGGCCGGAGTGGCCGTGCGGTTCTAGACGCTACAGTCTGGAACCGAGAGTCCGCTACGGTCGCAGGTTCGAATCCTGCCTCGGGTATGGATGTGTGTGATGTCCTTTGGTTAGTTAGGTTTAAGTAGTTCTAAGTTCTAGGCGACTGATGACCTCAGAAGTTAAGTCGCATAGTGCTCAGAGCCATTTGAACATTTTTTTTTTTTTTTTTTGACGGTGAGATTGCTCCGTGTGCCGTTCCGTCGACGATCAGTGTGAATCGATTTTAAAAGGAAAATGCGAAATACACCTGCCTGAGTGTTCGCCTAGAAAAAATGGTTCAAATAGCTCTGAGCACTATGGGACTTAACATCTGATGTCATCAGTCCCCTAGAACTTAGAACTACTTAAACCTAACTAACCTAAGGACATCACACACATCCATGCCCGAGGCATAATTCGAACCTCCGACCGTAGCAGTCGCGCGGTTCCAGACTGGAGCGCCTAGAACCGCTCGGCTACAGAGACCGGTGTTCGCCTAGGATGCCATACGGAATTCAAACGTGGTGAATAATGTTCTGCAGTGAGTGCAAGCTGCCAGGCGCACAGCACAGCTGTATGGCACGGCAGACATCAGTGCCATGGGATCCTGGTCTGTGGGCCTTTGGCGCGTGGCGATTTGCGGCCACCCACGGCCGTCCTTGTGCGCTCACGTATCGTCGACCACGCACCGTTGCGCCGCTGTGGACCGACCTTCGCACCTTCCGCCGACGCGTTTCTGCTTACCCCCGCGTTACGTCCGTTGCTAGGAGGCTGCGTGAGTTGGACAAAAAAACACATTACACAGGGTGTTTGAGCAGAGTTATTCATGAGCAGGCCTACCTCCAATAAAGAACATACGACTGCGCGACATCTACAAGAGGCAATAAAAGGGCAGACATCAGTCTCCTAACCAGTGACGTGGTACCAATAAGCTGCATTAGTATTAGGTCATGATGTACTTCGAATCCGTATGCGCTTTTTGTGTCGATGAATTCTCTAAAATAGAGTCAGTTATAACCGCACTACTGATATGACGTAACGCTGGGTCCAGCACTGTTTACGGAAAATTTGTGTGTGACTGGCTGCTTATAAGCTGCGAAAAAATGGGTCTTATGACACTGTGCAGCATATTTTGAGAAATTTCAGAGAGCCACAAAATTACGTAATGATGAGCAGTACTGCATATAACACAGCCTGCAGTATGACGCATTTTACGAAACATTTTCGAGTAAAGCCATCATGGATGCGAATACTGCAGGCGCTGAATTCACACGATTATTTACAACTGCAAATAGAGGATTAATTTGCGCAGAAGCTGAGTCTGAGTCACAATATCACTGGAAAGGCAAATCGTCGCAACATACTCATCTGAAGTATAGAAAACATGTGATTACGGAAAAATTCGTAAACCCGTATTTTTTTTCTATGATAGTTGTATTTTATAACGGCCATGGAGCTTGATGAATGTTTCATTTGAGGCTGATTTGCTGATATCGCGTACTTGGCGATGCAGCAATAATAAATTACGTCGCTATTACAACAATTTGATGCTTCATCTCACTTTCAGTCAGATGTCTGCAAAAGGTTTCATATGGAACTAATCCAGTGTTGAATTGGGAGTGCTTCCTGTGATAACTCTTGTTAATGGCATCGATAGTCACATGACCTGACACAACCTGATTGCTGTCGCTCAGTTGACGCATATGCCCCGTAGCAGTGCTTAGTTTGTAACACTGCGTGTTATTTCCTTTACAGTACGCACGTTTCGGGTCTAATAAAGAGCTAAGACAGCCCTGAGGAAAGTAGGGGAGAAAAAGAAACGATGAGGAAGATAGGAGTTTCACACCACTTCAACGTCATTGGGGACGAAACTCAAGTTTTTTGCGAACAGGTATGGGGAAGTAATCAGGACGTATCCGCCCGGCGGACTTGTGTCGGGGTATGGTGAGCCGGCCAGTAGGCAGTTTTCCATCTGCCTCGGCGAATGCAGGCTGGTTCCCCTTATTCCGCCTCAGCTACACTATGTCGGCGATTGCTGGGCAAACAAGTTATCCACGTATGCGTACACCACTGTTACTCTAACACGCAAATATAGGGGTTTCACTCGTCTGGTATGAGACGTTCCATGGGGGAACCGCACAGTAGCCCTGGGTTCGGTGTGGGGCGGCGGAGTGGTGAAGTGGACTGCGCTAGTCGTCATGGGGTTGTGGACCACTGCGGCTGCGGCGGGGACGGAGCCTCTCCGTCGTTTCTAGGTCCCCGGTTAACATACATACATACATACAATGTGGACGTGGATTTGTTTAAGCATTCATTTCGAATGAAGAAGAGAAATCGGAATAAACATAAATCTGGACAGTCAGACCTCAATATAATTCCTAATCTTTCCGAATATGAGGCAAACGTCTCACGACTACGTAATCTGCTCCCGGTAGAGAGCCGGCGTTTCTGGCTTTCTTTGTGTTTAAATGTGTGTGCTAGGCCCATTTACTTTTATTTAGATGTTTGAAGTAATTGTCACTGACATCTAGAAAAAGGTTTACATCATTCGAAATTTGGCTAACTAGCAACAATAATGCCGACTTGTAATAACTGAAGATCTTCGAACAGAAAGTGGATCGACTAACTTTAATCAAGTGCAGGTAGTGAGGAGCGGGCGTGCTAATTACGATGATATATAATCACTCGCACTCCCGTCACTCTCTACGAATACTTTCATTCCCGCGGCGTGTACACAATGCGTATAGCATAGAGCGCGTACTACAGAAAACTGATCTGGCAAAGATACAGTTGTTCTTGCTGCGGTAGGGCAGCGATATTCTTGAGGGATACAGCCAGTGGTTCTACGTTTCCACACAAGTGACATTTATGAATAAAAGCAGTGGAATCTTTAACTCTTATGCCATGATGACATAGGAATCTGTTACCTTTCTGTTTGCTTTTGGATGGAACTTAAATAATCCATTGACTTTGCAACGTAACGTGCTCGATGAAATAAAACAATCTATGCCGGTGGTGTAATTCAGTAGTTTATTATAATAACGATGTAGGAAAAGACAGATTCCTACTTACCGTAATGAAGACACAGCAAGTTGCTGACAGGGTCAATTAAAAGACACTCACATACAGCTTTCGGTCACACCCTCCGTCAGTAAAACACACACACACACACACACACACACACACACACACACACACACACTTGATAGACTGAGAAGTGCTCGTTGTCCTAGAGATCTTACCAAGAGCTGGATTCACATTTTATGTTCACACAATTTGAAATATGAAATAAGCTCAGAATATCCCGATAAAGTTTTTTTGACTTTTGACAATGCGACACAGATCTAGTCGCGGAATTCGGAACAAGAGTGAGCTCCACCTCTCATAACTCGAGTGTTTACATACATTTCGTGACAATCGGAACAGTCTTGATAGCGTCGATTTAACGAGTTACAATTAAAAATTATCACATCTTGTTAATTTAATATACAGATGGATACGTTACAATTGCTAATACTCGATTCGTGTAAGCATGTTGCCCAGATATCGCTTTTGCACATGAAATAGCCATTACGAACAAAGCTTTTCATTATTTTGTTTATCACACAGCAAATCAATCAGGTACAACCTTTCTAATATATTTCCGACATTTGATTAAACACATCTTTTTATCAGTATTAACAGAAGTTCTGGAATTTAACTAAAAAGTGGGTTTGAGCCTATTGCTTATAGTTACTAATCGATATAATTCATAAAGTTTCATAATTATTCCGAAAATAGTCAGTATCATTGCATTTGTATTCAAGATAATCCCAAATTTGTATGAGGTATTTCGGCAGACAACTGGAAATGAGCATCTTGTAAGAACATGATTTCATGATCTGCTAATTACAATGGAGCTTGAGAATTTCCGATGCTCCTACCAGTTAATCGAGTACTATTGATTTGGTGCATAGCTCTTTCAATATCATATACTTCACATATCGTTAACAAGGCAGGGATTACTGGTATGAGCATTGGATTTACATTATAATGATAATGTTAATTGGAATTTGGGTCATTGAGTGTCCTACATGAACCAAAGGTCGTGGTATCGAACTTTGCAGTGTGCTATCTAAGCTAACCCGTTACGTTTCAAGTGCATTCCATATATTTGGCAAAAGTGTTCGTGTACGAGCAAGCAGACTCTCAGTGGCCACGGAAAGAAACCTCAATGTCATAATGGCAGGAAGGCTGACGTCATGTGGCTTACGTGTTCCGGTGGTCGCAACCCGTGGTGGTGTTGCCGTTTCCAGCAACTGAGTTAAACAAAAAAGAAATTCGTTGCATTACGAGCTCGGATTTTAGTGGCCAAAACGAACTGTATAATTTTTGTGAAACACAAAGCTGTGCGTGCCTATAAAGTCAGGAAATACTAGAGGAGTGTTACTGATTTTGCTGTTATCTTAGTGGGATTGTGGAGTTCTTAGAACCGCTAACACTGAAAATCGTCTTTCGACGCATTTGTAAAGCTTTGGAACAAGGCTAAGGAAGGCTGTTGTTGGAAGTCAGTGATAAGTGATAAGCATTTGCGTAAAAATTAAGAGAGTAATATTTTTCTTTTTTTAAGCCGCCTTCCTTGGTACGTCACGAGCAGCGCACTCGACATGTAAAATAACCACGTATTAATAACACACCACGACTTGTTGTATCGAACAAAACCTGTGCGTCTATTATTTTACCGCAAAGAAGAAAAAGCAAACGCAGCGTTCTTAGTGTTCCCATGCTTCGATACTCGTTCTCTCGCATTCTCTTCCTTTCCTGCCAGAGTAAATGTTTGTCCATAGGTACCAGTGCATGGAACTGAGCGTTAGCGAATTGTTTTGTAAACCCTCATTCGCCTGTGTTCACTCCATTCGCTCCACTGTAAGCGAGGCTTCGTATTCAAGCACTTGTTCGCTAGAGGTGCTCACAGTGCTAAATTTCAGATAGTGCACTCCTTCAACTACAGTGCCTAGACTGCCAAATTGAAACTACCGTCGTGGTGACGTAAGGACGAGCATCAAACGTGAGGGAATGACGTAAATAACGTGGTCCTACGTTTTGGAAAGCTAGATTAAGTGCGAATATGTCAACAGCCGTTGCACTGACTGCAATGCAGCTCAAGCGACTGTCACATCATCACGGTTACGTGTGCTTACAACCGGTTTAGCAAGATTAGTAATGGATCTGTTTTTTCGAACTGAATTTGCTTTTTGCGCCGTTTTTCCTTTCTGACTTCGTTACTTGTTTCAGATATCATTTACTCTCTACTACCCTTCTGTGGAGTGTTTCGGATAGTATCCGGCATGCTTCACGGTTTACACAGTTAAATGTCGTCTACCCATTTTTCATTTAGAATCGCCTCTCAGTCTTTCGTTATCTCTTGGAGTCTGGCCAAGCACTTCCTTGGTCCACCTATCGTCCGTTTAAATGGCTGCATGTCCCGCTTACATCTATTTCATTTTCGTTAGTCATAAATACGTCTTCCGTTTCAGTCTGTTCTGTGACGCATTTGACTCTTTTCTGTCTGTCCAAGTAATTCACAACATTATTCGTTGAACAACCCTCAGTTTTAGAAGGGTTTCAAATTCATTCTTTTAAAATAAAATTAGTAATACAAACTGACTGGCATTCCACTTGATCCATGCACTTATTTAGTAAAAAAGTACTTCGTCCACGCTATTGATCCTTTTGGTAACATCGTTGAAAACAAACGCCGATTTCCGATTTGAGTATGTGTCACAAAAACTTTATAACAGATCGGAACTCAAGGACTGTGCACTTCGGATTATGCTATTCGATAAAACTTCTGAACCAAGATTCAGCTCGCCTCAGTCAAGGCTCACTGAATTCATGCTCTGGACTGGCACACAGCTTTAACTCAACATATGTAATTATCAGTCTGGAACCGCGCGACCGCTACGGTCGCAGATTCGAATCCTGCTTCGGGCTTGGATGTGTGTGATGTCCTTAGGTTAGTTATGTTTAAGTAGTTCTAAGTCCCTAGGGAACTGATGACCTCAGATGTTAAGTCCCATAGTGCTCAGAGCCATTTGAACCATTTTTTTGTAATTATCAAATTATATACAGGATGTTTATAAATTAGTTACACAAAAGTAATCTTTATCTGTGGAAAAGGTAAATAACTTACAGAAATGTTTTATACAGCATTGAATGCAGAATATCTTGAAGTTTTATTTACAGTGTGGCTGTCTTTTGCAACATGATAAATGTCCCATTTGCACTAAATTTCCTGTCAAATCCTATGTTTGTGTTATCCGTTGTCGCAGCCTTTCGACGTTTCCCAGAAGTGGAGGAACAAATAAATGTAATCCCACACACAGACGTTCATTGGGTTATAACAGGTGATCGTGGCGGCCAGTATATTTTCCACCAGATTCAGTCCATGCTGGCACATTCCTACGTTGATATGCGACAATTTCACGACAATAATGGGATGGCGCGCCATCTTGCCGCAAAATAAATTCTGTACGCATATCCTGCTGTCACTGAGGCGTTAGATAATATTCAAGCATGTCCAGGTACGATACGCCAGTTAACAGTTGCTGTGTCAGAGACTCCTGGCCGAATCTGGCCCGGCATCCTATTTGATACACAGCCAGTTTCGGTGAAACTAATTAATAACAATGTGCCTTTGAGGTGGTGATTTGTGATAATTGCTCTTGATTTGTCTCTGAACTGTAGGAGCGGATTTGCTTTCATGAAGCCGTAAACAATACTGCTCACGCTCTGCACGACTGTTGGAATACTTCATTCGCGCATGCCCACCTAACGGGAATGTCTGAACTAACAGTGTTAGGCGGGAATAAAACTTGAAGATACACTGAACTCAGTGCTGTATCAAACATTTCTGTAATTTATTTACTCTTTTTCAAATAAAAGTCATGATTTATAAACACCATGTATTTCTCAAATAAACATCCCCGACTAACGGCAGGCAATAGGATGCGTCTCCTGGGATTCGAAGAAGCGCGCCGGCCCCGCACCGAATCCGCTCGGCCAATTGACGACGAGAACCGGTGTGCTGGTCAGATTGTATGTTGGTTTTAGGCGGTTTCTGCATCTGATTAGATGAATACACGATTTGCAAATATTTAGAAAATGTTCGCACGCATTCACATGAAATAACTGAAGGGGGGTGGGGGAGGGAGAGGGGAGCGTCAGGAAGGGCATTCGGCTATCCTCTACCACTAACATTGTCACATCCAACAATTAACATGCCAATCCCTTGAGGATACATTTAGCAAGTCTGTGGAGGATGCGGAGTAAAGGCAAAGAACAACAAGAAGAAATACTTCTCAAAAATTGTATTGTATGTTAAACGGAGACCTAGAAACGACGGAGAGGATCCGTCTCTACCGCAGCCGCAGTGGTCCACAACTCCACGACGACTACCGCATTCCACTTCACCCCTCCGCCGCCCCACACCGAACCCAAGGTTATTGTGCGGTTCGGCCCCCGGTGGACCCCCCAGGGAACGTCTCACACCAGACAAGTGTCACCCCCATGTTTGCTTGGTAGAGTAATGGTGGTGTACGCGTACGTGGAAAACTTGTTTGTGCAGCAATCGCCGACAAAGTGTAACTGAGGCGGACAAAGGGGAACCAGTCCTCATTCGCCGACGCAGATGGAAAACCGCCTAAAAACCATCCACAGACTGGCCGGTTCACCGGACCTCGACACAAATCCGCCGGGCGGATTCGTGCCGGGTAGCGGCGCTCCTTCCCGCCCGGAAAGCCGTGCGTTGGACCGCACGGCCAACCGGGCGGGCCCTCAAAGATTACGGTATGGTGATAATTTTTACTGTTGGCCCGTCTCACTACAACTGAAATGAAAGACAATTTTCGTGCCATACGCTTTTCGCCTTTCTTCGCTGCAAGGCATCTTCAGTGGCCTGGAATACGTACGTATTTTTACTATTTAGTTTTCGTTTTGGAGCAATGTATCTATAGCTTATAAACAATTCTGGAAGTTGGTTTTTCTATGACGTAATATTTTAAATTCTACTTACAGGTTACGTATGTTTGTCATTTCCTTTTATTTTTGTTGTGTCAAGGAAATTTATTTGATTTTCATTTTCAAGTGTGAATTTTATGTTTTGATGTGCTTTGTTGATTTCCGAGTGGAGTTCATCATTTTTTTCATTTGGCTCATCCAACAGTTTCAGAAAACCAACGGCCACAGGCACAGTAATACATTCCACATCTAATCAACCTCACCACCAGAAGCTTCCAGCACTAAGGCACATATTATATAGATCAAACGGGATCCCATTCAACAAGAGAAACTATGAGAAAGAAATGAGTGCAACCATACAAATAGCTAGGAACAATGGGAATGATACACATGTAATACACAGACTCAATCAAAAAACAAATAATACACAAAACAAACACAACACTTCCAGAGTACGAGATAACTCACAAGCTGCAAACCGACAAACACACTCAACAAACACACACAATGACGACACCACACAGAAAAGTAGCAGATGGTACACTATGACTTACACACATAACTTAACATACAGAGTGGCAAACATGCTAAATAGCATATAAGTTTGTGCAAACCCTCCAATCACACTTAAGCCAACCAGTTACCAAGGGGGATACATTCCAAGGATCAGCAATATGTAAACTTGAATGTCAAAGTTGTGGTGGAGTATACATAGGCATGACATGCAGGAATTTTAAAACATAGTACACAGAACACATCAGATGTTGGAAGTACGAAACAAACCATTCCACATTTGCAGGGCACTTAAAAAACCATAACCACCATCCTGCAACCATGGAACAAGAAGTGAAAATAAGGAGAATAAACATGCATGACAAAACCTTATAAAAAAGCAAGAAAACTTTCACATCCAGAAAGTCATCGCTGAAAACAAACATGTGACAAATGTGCACATACATCAGTACGGACTCCCTACTACACTTAATAAAAGAAATAATAAGATTTCACACACACACACACACACACACACACACACATGCATACAAACAGATCACAGGTATCTCAAAAATTACACTCGAAATGTGGCAATAACATCCGACAGTCGGCAACACAAACCAAAACACTGCATCAAAATAAGTGTTCAGTTCCTACAGTGCGTACGGCGAGAGCGAAATATGGAAAACAAAACCCCCGAACGGCAAGTGTAAGAAGAGTCATAGCGCCAAAAATGGAACAAAAATGTAACATGTAGAAGATCATCCACGCAACCTGTATGTAGAATTTAAAACATTACTGCGTCACAGAAAAACCAGCCACCAGAATTGTTTATAACCTATATATATATATATATATATATATATATATATATATTGTTGTTGTCGTGGTCTTCAGTCCTGAGACTGGTTTGATGCAGCTCTCCATGCTACTCTATCCTGTGCAAGCTTTTTCATCTCCCAGTACCTACTGCAACCTACATCCTTCTGAATCTGCTTAGTGTATTCATCTCTTGGTCTCCCTCTACGATTTTTACCCTCCACGCTGCCCTCCAATACTAAATTGGTGATCCCTTGATGCCTCAGAACATGTCCTACCAACCGATCCCTTCTTCTGGTCAAGTTGTGCCACAAACTTCTCTTCTCCCCAATCCTATTCAATACTTCCTCATTAGTTATGTGATCTACCCATCTAATCTTCAGCATTCTTCTGTAGCACCACATTTCGAAAGCTTCTATTCTCTTCTTGTCCAAACTATTTATCGTCCATGTTTCACTTCCATATATGGCTACACTCCATACGAATACTTTCAGAAATGACTTCCTGACACTTAAATCAATACTGTATATATATATATATATATATATATATATATATATATATATATATATATATATATATATATATGGTTTATGGTAGAAGGACCATGAAAGACAAGAAGTGATGTATTTATACGTTTAATGAACACTCAAAACATTGTAGATGTGAACAAGATCAGAGATGATAACAGTTTCTAAGTAATAAGAATTTAAACAAAGTTCAGAGATATAATTTACAAATATTAACACTCGAGTCCGCCACACTCCCTCCGCAGTGACAGCGTCTACGTATTTTCAAGGGAAGGTGGCCTGCCGACCTGATCTGGTGATCCGTGGGGAAGGTGCACTGGCTTGATTGCTGTCTGTTGTCTTCTGAAGGCTGACAGTCTTTGGAATGGAATGCGATGGAATGTTCAAAGTGGTGTCTCCTGCTGTGTCTTCCATGTTGTCCGATGAATAGTCTATCAGAAGGAAGGCTGGTTTCAATCGGTCAGTGCTAATAGTTTGTTTTACTGTTGGCATTTCTACCTTGAAGTGCTCGTCATTGCAAGACAGGACTAGATATGTCCCGTCATATGTTGGCTGAAGTCATGTTCTGATAACATCATGTCGAACGAAGACGAACTTGCTTGTCATCAGTTGTGGGTGAATAAGATGTTCTTGTGGTCGTGATGTTCAGTTGGAACTGGTCTTAGGCTCCTCATTTATCCTTAAATTTGAAGACGAAGATTGGGATGCCAGTTACTAATTTCTGTTCATTGAGAAATGCTCCTGGTAAGCTAACTGCTGAACCATAAGTCATTTCCACTGGCGAGGTACTGACTTGCGGGATTATGTAGGAGCGAAGTCCTAACAGGACCAGAGGAAGCTTCGAAACCCATTTATCAGACATCTATGCTTTTAAAACAGATTTTAACTGACGATGCCATCGCTCAATTTTTCCATTTACTGAAGGATAATATGCTGTGCCCAGTGTGCTTGTGAGACATTTGAAAAGTTGACATTCAGGCTGCCTTCCGCGATCAGTAGTTATGATATGAGGCACGCCAAAACGATATATCCATGTTGAGACTATGGTAAATGAAACTGCTTCTGCTGTGATGTCAGCTAATGGAATTGCTTCTGGCCATCGGGAAAACGATCAGTAATTGTTAGTAAATAGGTATATCCTTGTGCTGGAGATAGGGGCCCAACTATGTCCACGTTAATGTGACTGAATCCTGTGGTCGTTTGAGGATAATGTCCCACTGCGCTGTTGATGTATCTCCAGATTTTACTTCGTTGGCAAGGAATACATGCTGAAATCCAGGCCTTCACGTCTTTTTTAGTGATGGCGAAATGAAGTGCCTTCTCACCAAATTAATGGTTGCTTGAACACCAAGACGAGCTAGATTGTGTAGCGAGTTGAAATTGCCTGTTGTAGTTGTTGAGGTACATATGGGCGAATAATATCTCGAGCTATGTCACAAATAAGTTCTTTACCATTTGGCAACATTATTGTTTGAAGTGCAAGGGAGTCATATTCTTGATGTGTGGAAGCTCTTTGTCACATCGTTGACTTTCGGCAATTTGTTCCATGGTAACAGTTGGAGGTATAGTGATAGAAGCAATTTGTGAAAAAGCGTATGCTGCGAGGTTCTCCTTCCCTGTAGTGTAACGTATGTCTGTGGTGAACTGTCCGATGAAACTAATGTGTCGAATCTGACGTGGAGAAGCTTTGTCCAAACGTTGGTTGAACATAAAGGTGAATGGCTTGTGGTCGGTGTAAATTGGAAAATCGCGTCCTTCAAGCATGTACTGAAAGTGCTTCACTGCTGAGTAGGCAGCGAGGAGTTGTCTGTCATAGGTTGAGTAATTCCTCTCTGCATTTGTCAGTTTCTTGGCTAAGAATGCGAATAGTTGCAGATTATTATATTTGATTTGTTGTAAAGATGCACCAATAGCATAAGCTGAGGTGTCAGCCATTAAAATTAGAGGTAAATTTGAATATGGATGAGCCAGAAGTGCTGAATTGGCCAAGCTATTTTTTAGGTCATTGTCGAAGATTTTCCGTCCAGTTAATTTTCCTATTACAATTTTCTTAGTCCCATGGAGTAGGTTCAAGAGCTCAGCTTGTTTACTGGCCGAATTTGGTAGCGCCAATCGGTAAAAATTAATGAAGCCAAGAAATCGACTCAGTTCTTTTATTGTTGTAGGTAGCGAATAGCCAACAATGGTTTGTTCTCGATCTGCAGTTACCATATATCCCAGGAGAGGTTCTTCTATTGAACCGAAAATGCATTTATTCAGATTGATTCTGATGTTTAATTCACTGAGGCATTCGAAAAGCAATTGAAGATGCTTCTTGTGCTCTTCTTCATCTTGCGATGCCACTAGAATTTCATCTATATAACAGTACACGAAATCGAAGTCTCCCAGTATATTGTCGATATACCTTTGAAAAGTTTGTGCTGCGTTTCGGAGTCCAAACGGAAGTCGCAAAAACTGAAACAAACCAAATGGAGTTATCACTGCGGTCTTAGGTACATCGTCTGGACGTACAGGGATGTGATAATAAGCTCTGACCAGATCTATTTTTGAAGATATGTGTTTTCCACGCAGTTGACTGTTAAAAATCTTGAAGGTTAGGAATAGGATACCTGTCAGGCTTGGTGATTTTGTTGAGAGCACCGTAGTCTCCGCAAGGCCTCCAGGATCCGTCTTTCTTGGGAACTAAAGTGGAGGGGCCTTGCCCAGGCGCTCTTTGATGGCTGGCAGATTTTCATATTAATCATCTGTTGAAACTCTGCTTTAGCTGCTTTAAGTTTATGTGGTGGTAGTCGTCGTGCCTTTGCTGCTACGGGATGTCTTTCTGTGACAATCGTATGAAATACAGTGGTACCTGGGATGTCAAAATGGATGTTTTCTTGGAGGAAGTTGGGAAATTTCTTTAGAATGGCAGCATATTTTTGATCTGGTGGCATTACATGAACTGTTTCTACGGCCTAGACCTTAATCAATGTGCCAAATGTTGCTGCTGACGTTAGCGGGTCAATGAGTCGTCTGTTCATGAGGTCTACTTAAACGTTATAATGGTGAATGAAGTCGGCTCCGATAATCGGAGATTGCACAGCTGCAATTACATAATTCCATGTGAAGTTGCGCCGTAAACCCAAACTGAGTAATAACAGATGCTCTCCGTAAATTTTAATACCGGTGCCATTGGCAGCATCAAGGTTACGATCGGTTTTCTTTCCGCGATCACTATTCGAAGGCGGAATCACAGAAATAACAGCTCCGGTGTACATTAGGTAACGACTTCCGCTGCTTCTGTTTGTGAGAGATAGACGGCGTGAAAGGTGGCTCCGATCACCTGGCGCCGCTATTGTGGAGCGTTTGAGTTTGACTGTTTGTTGGAATTTTGGGTGGAAGATGGTCGAAACGAGCACCGGCTCTGACATTTCTTTGTCCTGTCTTGTGATCTACTTGGTGAAGGGCGAGATGAACGTGAGCTGCCTCTTGAACGTGACAATGTTTTCAATTCATTTATCGTCAACGTTACTTCAGCAATCTGCGTTCCTAGTTTTGAGATTCTATCGTTACTGGCATCGTTTACTTTACTGACTGCAATAGTGGATGATGCCTGCAAGTTTTGAGCACATACACTCCTGGAAATGGAAAAAAGAACACATTGACACCGGTGTGTCAGACCCACCATACTTGCTCCGGACACTGCGAGAGGGCTGTACAAGCAATGATCACACGCACGGCACAGCGGACACACCAGGAACCGCGGTGTTGGCCGTCGAATGGCGCTAGCTGCGCAGCATTTGTGCACCGCCGCCGTCAGTGTCAGCCAGTTTGCCGTGGCATACGGAGCTCCATCGCAGTCTTTAACACTGGTTGCATGCCGCGACAGCGTGGACGTGAACCGTATGTGCAGTTGACGGACTTTGAGCGAGGGCGTATAGTGGGCATGCGGGAGGCCGGGTGGACGTACCGCCGAATTGCTCAACACGTGGGGCGTGAGGTCTCCACAGTACATCGATGTTGTCGCCAGTGGTCGGCGGAAGGTGCACGTGCCCGTCGACCTGGGACCGGACCGCAGCGACGCACGGATGCACGCCAAGACCGTAGGATCCTACGCAGTGCCGTAGGGGACCGCACCGCCACTTCCCAGCAAATTAGGGACACTGTTGCTCCTGGGGTATCGGCGAGGACCATTCGCAACCGTCTCCATGAAGCTGGGCTACGGTCCCGCACACCGTTAGGCCGTCTTCCGCTCACGCCCCAACATCGTGCAGCCCGCCTCCAGTGGTGTCGCGACAGGCGTGAATGGAGGGACGAATGGAGACGTGTCGTCTTCAGCGATGAGAGTCGCTTCTGCCTTGGTGCCAATGATGGTCGTATGCGTGTTTGGCGCCGTGCAGGTGAGCGCCACAATCAGGACTGCATACGACCGAGGCACACAGGGCCAACACCCGGCGTCATGGTGTGGGGAGCGATATCCTACACTGGCCGTACACCACTGGTGATCGTCGACGGGACACTGATTAGTGCACGGTACATCCAAACCGTCATCGAACCCATCGTTCTACCATTCCTAGACCGGCAAGGGAACTTGCTGTTCCAACAGGACAATGCACGTCCGCATGTATCCCGTGCCACCCAACGTGCTCTAGAAGGTGTAAGTCAACTACCCTGGCCAGCAAGATCTCCGGATCTGTCCCCCATTGAGCATGTTTGGGACTGGATGAAGCGTCGTCTCACGCGGTCTGCACATCCAGCACGAACGCTGGTCCAACTGAGGCGCCAGGTGGAAATGGCATGGCAAGCCGTTCCACAGGACTAAATCCAGCATCTCTACGATCGTCTCCATGGGAGAATAGCAGCCTGCATTGCTGCGAAAGGTGGATATACACTGTGCTAGTGCCGACATTGTGCATGCTCTGTTGCCTGTGTCTATGTGCCTGTGGTTCTGTCAGTGTGATCATGTGATGTATCTGACCCCAGGAATGTGTCAATAAAGTTTCCCCTTCCTGGGACAATGAATTCACGGTGTTCTTATTTCAATTTCCAGGAGTGTATATTCGACACCGTTCGTGATAATTCGACAATTTTGTCAGCCATGGCTGTGGTGTCAAGATCATCTGTACTTGTAGCTAGTATAGAACGTGCGGTGACAGCGGTGGCAGGAAGCCACTGCATAAATATGGTTTTAAAAAAAGCGTCCTTGACTTGCGTACCAGCTAAAGTTCGCATCTCACGTAAGAGCTGAGTCGGCTTCTTATCACCTGATTCCACTTCGTAATAATTTCGTTACTTTTCTATTTTCTGCCTCTTCAAATTCCTGAATTAGCCTTGTTTTAAGTTCTGTGAACGGAGTGGTAGATAATGGTCGAGTCAAAAAGTCAGAAATTAATTCTACAACATCCGCTTCCAGTGAGGTTTCCTTAGTGACACCCAACGCGAAAACTGTGCTTCAACTTGAAGGACGGGCGGAATCTTCACCGAAACACGAGTAGTATCCGCTTCGTTCTCTACTGATGCGGGAGTTGGATTTGCGTCGTTGCTTTCGCCGATCATTTTTACACTTCACTAACCACAAATACGTTCCGCATCCTATTAATCACGTCGTTTCACCAATATGGTTTATGGTAGAAGGACCATTAAAGACAAGAAATGATGTATTTATACGTTTAATGAACGCTCAAAACATTGTAGATGAGAACAAGATCAGAGATGATAACTGTTTCTAAGTCATAAGAATGTAAACAAATTTAGAGATATAATTTCCAAATATTAACACTCGAGTCCGCCACAGATACATTGCCAAAAAATGTAAACTAAATAGTAAAAATATGTGCATATTCCATGCCACTGAAGATGCCTTGCAGACAATAAAGGCGAAACGCACAGGGCACGAAAATTGTATTTCATTCCGTTGTAGCTAGACGGTCCAAAACTAAAAATTATCAATATACCGAATTATTACACGCAACTGAGGAACACAGGACTACAAAAGTTGAAGACTCCTCGAAGAGTTGAAGAACTCCATCTCAAAACTTTTATGTCTTGAGTAACCCAAGAATTATTTGAGATGAATAGTATGCGATGAAAGTTAATCTTTAACCTTGATCTTGCAGTCCACTATTGTGACAGAAAGGTTTGAGTGAATGAATGGAAGCGGTTTAAATTAATGTCCGTTCATTTTCGAAAATTGACGCTGCAGTGATTGTAAGTTAGCAAAGATCTTAATAAAAGGCGCAATGTGATATTAAAAAGTGGGAAAAAGCTGGTTTTGGCCGGCTAGTGTGCCCGAGCGGTTCTAGGCGCTTCAGCCTGGAACCGCGAGACCGCTACGGTCGCAGGTTCGAAATTCTGTCTCGGGCATGGATGTGTGTGATGTCCTTATGTTAGTTAGGTTTAAGTAGTTCTAAGTTCTAGGGGACTGATGACCTCAGATGTTAAGTCCCGTAGTGCTCAGAGCCATTTGAACCATTTGAAAAAGCTGGTTTTCCTTATAAATACTTTCTTAAGACTATGGAGGAAAAGAACACTGTTTAGAAGCATTATTATCAGCAAAGTGATGGAGATGGCAGCACCTAACGGAGGTAAAATAGTCAAATGTATGCTCATGGTGATTTGGGCCAAGCACAATTTCCGTAATGGAGCAGGATAACTGAAAGGAAAACAGGCGGAGTCGACACCATATTGATCGATTCTGAAAGTAGTGCTGTTACGTGCGCCAACAGGAAATGATGTGACTCGAGAGTCTTCCGCGTGCTAATCCGAAGGCAAACGTAACAGTAGCTCGTAGAGAGCTTTCATACGCCTCGAGGTGAAATGTACTATAAGTCTCAAGTCTAACACTTCTTCTTAAATGTTATTCTTAAATAGGAAAGAACATTACAAATTTCTTCTAGTGCTGCTTCCGAAAATTATCTGTAGTCATTTCTAAATTGCGTGCTTACACTGTTGTGTTCATCTGTGAGCGAAGCTTGAAACCAACCAGATCTTCATTCATCTGTCATATTTTGCCTCACCAGTTTTGAGTGTTCGACCAGCCTGAACACCTCTATCGATGTATACTGGTCTGTCCATATTTATACCATCCGCCGGTGAATTTCAACCGGTAGTGTTTCAAAACTGAGTGCCTACATTTATAAGCTGCGTTTCACTGCCAGGTACAAAGTTCAGTCACAATTCACGTATATAGAAATGGATGCACTTAAGTGCGTACGGATGTATGTATGTATGTTCCAGAATATCTCTTAAACGTGTGGAGTTATTTCAACCAAATTTGGTGCAGGAAAAAATATACTGTTGGGTTAAGCCGGCCTGGGTGGCCGAGCGGTTCTAGGTGCTACAATCTGGAAGCGCGCGACCGCTACGGTCGCAGGTTCGAATCCTGCCTCGGGCATGGATGTGTGTCATGTCCTTAGGTTAGTTAGGTTTAAGTAGTTCTAAGTTCTAGGGGACTGATAACCTCAGCAGTTAAGTCCCATAGTACTCAGAGCCATTTTGTTGGGTTAAGACATCCTTAGTTGTTGGTGGGACTGTGAAGGGAGTGACACACGAAAATAATCGAAAACGAACTATATTAATGTCGAATAACATAGTTTTAATATATTATTTACGTAACGTATCTGTTCTGTCGGACACGTCCGACAAAACAGATGCCACTATTTTTCAGATGTTCAGATGTGTGTGAAATCTTATGGGACTTAACTGCTAAGGTCATCAGTCCCTAAGCTTACACACTACTTAATCTAAATTATCATAATGACAAACACACACACCCATGCCCTAGGGAGGACTCGAACCTCCGCCAGGACCAGTCGCACAGTCCATGACTACAGCGCCTTATACCGCTCGGCTAATCCCGCGCGGCACACTATTTTTGATTCAACGACTGTAAATATCAATATTTCGAGAGAGGTATCGACGTCAGCAGCATTGGGGCCAGAGCTCAGTCACCGTAATACCACTTCGCTAATGTTACATATGTACGCAGGATGCTTAGGCAGCAAGTAAAACTCCTATCTGTTGTGGCTGCGCGTATCGGGTAACCTTGCCAATGGCATGCACCGCATCCTCACTCAAAGTCTCAAGAGTGGTAAACAACTCATTCAGACTCTTCAAGGCCGCATCCGAACTCCCTGCATAGTTGTTGTTGTTGTGGTCTTCAGTCCTGAGACTGGTTTGATGCAGCTCTCCATGCTACTCTATCCTGTGCAAGCTTTTTCATCTCCCAGTACCTACTGCAACCTACATCCTTCTGAATCTGCTTAGTGTATTCATCTCTTGGTCTCCCCCTACGATTTTTACCCTCCACGCTGCCCTCCAATACTAAATTGGTGATCCCTTGATGCCTCAGAACATGTCCTACCAACCGATCCCTTCTTCTGGTCAAGTTGTGCCACAAACTTCTCTTCTCCCCAATCCTATTCAATACTTCCTCATTAGTTATGTGATCTACCCATCTAATCTTCAGCATTCTTCTGTAGCAACACATTTCGAAAGCTTCTATTCTCTTCTTGTCCAAACTATTTATCGTCCATGTTTCACTTCCATACATGGCCACACTCCATACGAATACTTTCAGAAATGACTTCCTGACACTTAAATCAATACTGGATGTTAACAAATTTCTCTTCTTCAGAAACGCTTTCCTTGCCATTGCCAGCCTACATTTTATATCCTCTCTACTTCGACCATCATCAGTTATTTTGCTCCCCAAATAGCAAAACTCCTTTACTACTTTAAGTGCCTCATTTCCTAATCTAATTCCGTCAGCATCACCCGACTTAATTAGACTACACTCCATTATCCTTGTTTTGCTTTTGTTGATGTTCATCTTATATCCTCCTTTCAAGACACTGTCCATTCCATTCAACTGCTCTTCCAAGTCCTTTGCTGTCTCTGACAGAATTACAATGTCATCGGCGAACCTCAAAGTTTTTATTTCTTCTCCATGAATTTTAATACCTACTCCGAATTTTTCTTTTGTTTCCTTTACTGCTTGCTCAATATACAGATTGAACAACATCGGGGAGAGGCTACAACCCTGTCTTACTCCCTTCCCAACCACTGCTTCCCTTTCATGTCCCTCGACTCTTATAACTGCCATCTGGTTTCTGTACAAATTGTAAATAGCCTTTCGCTCCCTGTATTTTACCCCTGCCACCTTTAGAATTTGAAAGAGAGTATTCCAGTCAACATTGTCAAAAGCTTTCTCTAAGTCTACAAATGCTAGAAACGTAGGTTTGCCTTTCCTTAATCTTTCTTCTAAGATAAGTCGTAAGGTCAGTATTGCCTCCCTGCATAGGCGCAATGTAATTAAGGTCTCTTTTATGATATCGGCTTCTTCTGATCTCTTAAAGCTCTTCGTCGTATTTGATAGAAATTGGTACCATTCGTTAGTATACAGCACACTGTTCCATCTTTCTATAGCCCAACGATAATTTTACTTCGGTCACTATCGTAGATGATCTGTATTCAAATTCTTTCATGTTCTGCATTAGGTCAATGGAGTAGAACCCGGCCATCTTAGTACCTAGCATCTCATCCAAATACCAAGCGAAAGTGCGTGAACGTGTTTCATCCGGAAATTTGATGGTTTGATTTTACCATTATTTGAGGGTACTGTCGTTCCGATTCAACACTTGCTTTTTATTTAAACCTTCTATTAAAATCGTTTGTGCTATCTACGTTCTTCATTGTGGATTGCTATACATCTGTGCAGAATAATATACATACGATACATGTTCGATAATATTAACCAACCAAAGGAAGAGAGGATGGTGTGTTACTATACAGAAAGTAAACTGACTCGAATTAGGCCAAACACAGGAAGAGAGGATGGTGTAGGGTTGCCACCTTTGGCAAGTCAAAAGTCGGGACACTGCGACTTTGATAAGTCGAAAGTCGGGACGCTTCAAACAAAAGGTAGCACTTAATATGTGCAGTTCTTACTAACGTACGTCAGTTTTAATCCTCGCACCAACTCCAAACTACCATACTTGAAACATAAAATATTTCAAAGTTAACAGTGCTTACCTTATACAGTGATGAATAATAGTGGGACTGGAACTTATAAACGTACTTTTTGTCTGATGTAGCGGCATTTAGATATTTCTTCTCTTGAAGAACATGCTGATAGAACTCTGAGCAGGTCATATAACCTCTTCAACACTAACTAATTAAGAAAACTAGGCGGCGAAACACTGATTTTTAACCCCATTATTTTGCTGCTCTCTCGTGTATTTCGCACATATTGGTTTGGATAACAAGAATAAGATGATAAACTCAAGAACGTGAAACTGAAACTTATGCAACAGAATATTAAAAAAAGTAAAAATGTAAAAGTAAATAAAAAAAGCAGTGACATGATGGTTTTCTGTCACACTTTTCTAGGGACAGTAGGGTGGCTCTTATTTTCCAACTTGCCAAAAGTTTAGCTACCATTCCTCATATTTGTACTAGTCAAGAAAAAAACGAAATGTGCAAAATTTTACCTCAGTCAGATATCTAGAAGACGACCCTCATCGACCAAGAAGTTTACCGTGCAGTAAGAAAGTGGGGTATAGATGACAACAATCGGGAACTTTGTTGACATACGACAGCAAATAATACAAGTTGAGTAAAGGGCAGCTATACAAATCTAGAAAAATTGTTAAGTCGTGATCTGTTATACCTCCCTTGTAGTCATCACATTTTTGAATTGGGATGAGCACATGTTTTGACTTGCTGACGAAGACAGCTTCTGGGTCGAACATGAAACTTCTCAAGAAATTTGGAATAACTTTGTCGAAATTCGGCAACAACGCATACATAACCGGTAGCAGGGAAGTACCTGAAGTACGGTTTGTTATTCTCGGATTTCTTGAAAGCCAACTTCCTTCGCAGAAACAACCGCGAGATGATGGCCAGGAAATGCTGGAGTTAACGATGATCTTTCTTGGTAGTATTCAAAAGAATGAAATATTATTTCGCATCTCGGGAACTGCAGCTAGGTGAAAAGTTCATGTATGTTCATGTATGCATTCAAGGAGTAACTAGAAATATTTAGTTCTGGAGATGAGCATGTACGTCCTACAGCTCATGTTTCAAAATCAGTTTCACTTATCTGATATGGAGAAGAACGTTTAACAAGAATATGTATTATTTTTGCTCGCATGTACGTCAGAGCCGGATTTCTGTCGACATGAGCAGTTGAGGCACCTTACCATGATTTCCTAATCATAGGTCAAGCAGATGAGTTAACAGAATAGTGATCCACTAACTGGTATGGCTGCTGCAAAATAATAATAATAATAATAATGATAATTTCAAATCACCAAAAAACTGTGGCTTTGGTTTCGTTTGATGACAATGTTCCAATAAAGGTCAAGGTAAATATAGCTCAAGTTATCTTAGAATCAGACGAGGAACAAGAAAAAAATAATGTGAAAAAATACACTACTGGCCATTAAAATTGCTACACCACGAAGATGACGTGCTACAGACGCGAAATTTAAACGACAGGAAGAAGATGTTGTGATGTGCAAATGATAAGCTTTTCAGAGCATTCACACAAGGTTGGCGCCGGTGGAGACACCTACAGCGTGCTGACATGAGGAAAGTTTCCAACCGATTTCTCTTACACAAACGGCAGTTGACCGGCGTTGCCTGGTGAAACGTTGTTGTGATGCCTCTTGTAAGGAGGAGAAATGCGTACCATCACGTTTCTGACTTCGAGATACAATGACTGTTAGCGGAATATGGAATCGGTGGATTCAGAAGGGTAATACGGAACGCCGTGTTGGTTCCCAACGGCCTCGTATCACTAGCAGTCGAGATGACAGGCATCTTATCCGCATGGCTGTAATGGATGGTGGAGCCACGTCTCGATCTCTGAGTCAACAGATGGGGACGTTTGGAAGACAACAACCATCTACACGAACAGTTCGACGACGTTTGCAGCAGCAGGGACTATCAGCTCAGAGACCATGGCTGCGATTACCCTTGACGCTGCATCACATACAGGAGCGCCTGCGATGGTGTACTCAACGACGAACCTGGTTGCACGAATGGCAAAACGTCATTTTTTCGGATGAATCCAGGTTCTGTTTACAGCATCATGATGGTCGCATCCGTGTTTGGCGACATCGCGGTGAACGCACATTGGAAGCGTGTATTCGTCATCGCCATACTGGCGTATCACCCGGCGTGATGGTATGGGGTGCCATTGGTTACACGTCTCGGTCACCTGTTGTTCGCACTGACGGCACTTTGAACTGTGGACGTTACATTACAGATGTGTTACTACCCGTGGCTCTACCCTTCATTCGATCCCTGCGAAACCCTACATTTCAGCAGGATAATACACGACCGCATGTTGCAGATCCTGTACGGGCCTTTTTGGTTACAGAAGATCCTGTTGAAGCTGCATGGGTAGCTGTACCTGTACACGCCATCCAAGCTCTGTTTGACGCAATGCCCAGGCGTATCAAGGCCGTTATTACGGTCGGAGGTGGTTGTTCTGGGTACTGATTTCTCAGGATCTATGCACCCAAATTGCGTGAAAATGTAATCACATGTCAGTTCTAGTATAATATATCTGTCCAATGAATATCCGTTTATCATCTGCATTTCTTCCTGGTGTAGCAATTTTAATGGCCAGTAGTGTACATTATAGACAAAAACGATCTTTCTTCTTTAACGAATATTGACTTTTCATCTGTGACGACAGAAAACTTTCTTCACGAGGTTTTCTATCAGTACCGATTTTCTCCACAAAGACCCTTCAACACGGAAATATGACTGCCGTTACGAAAGTGCAGTTCAAAAACTTGAATATGGCTGTTGTGAATGATGTTGCAGGAAGAGGCGTCAAACACATTTAGAACTACCATAACGCTCTCACGAAAGACGAAACTGAGAAACAATTTGTTTCACAGATTGTTGGTGGAGACCATTAAAAATCCCAACTGCTACTAATCTTCTCTTATTGATAAACAGTGTTCAGTGTTCATTCTATCAAATCATCATTTGATTCTACAGAAGTGAATGTTTTAAAATGATTATTGTAAATCAAAAATTATCTCAAATTGAAAATGTTGCGTTATCTAAAATAAATTTGATACGTCTTAAGTTTTTGTAGGTGTTTTTTGAATTCCTCGGACGAACGTTTTCGGTAGTCCGCTTTGGTAACCGCGCAGTCAGCGTGGCGGATTGCTAAGCGAAGGGGCCCCGGTTCGATTCCCGGCCTGGTCGGAGATTTCCTCCGCTCGGAGAGTGGGTGTCGTCCTTACGCTCTTATCGTCAAGATTCAGATTACACTGTTTTGCCGTCAACCTGTACCGCACAGTTACATTTATAGAATAAAGTGATACCGGTTGAGTGAATGAACGGATGTTCTTTCTGTTGCCCATATTTTGTATTTGGGCGCGTCCCTGCAGATCGAAATGGCTTTCCCCTGTCCAAAAAACGTTCCACGGCCATTCATTGTCCACTTTCACCTGAACAAGAAATTTTTGAGCAAATGTGGCTGGATGGGCACATCCCGAAAGCCAATAAATTGAAAAAAAATTCGGTAATATGAGTCAAAATGATTATAAAGAAATGCTGGATTTGCATGAATATGTCACATACTTTAATTTCACGGAAGAGAAGTATACTTGCACAGTGGAGATAAGGAAGAATGCAGTACGTTTTAACAGAAGTTGGTGTTGCGAATAATATGCTCCAACTTCAACGCGTTCGCCTAGAATTTGTTGATTTTAGAAGAAAATTTTCGCAAACTATTTTTTTTTCAGTTGAAACAAAAGTGGGAGACGGAGAAGCAAATTTCTAACTTTCAGAAAATTACTTGTGGCTAAGAGACACACCCTAAGCGACACAGGACTATTATAGCAAAATAGGGACGATCCCTACAAAACAGGGACTGGTGGCAGCTCTAACTTAAATAGACAAAGATGAA
The DNA here is from genome assembly GCF_023864345.2 of Schistocerca serialis cubense. Classification (NCBI taxonomy): domain Eukaryota; kingdom Metazoa; phylum Arthropoda; class Insecta; order Orthoptera; family Acrididae; genus Schistocerca; species Schistocerca serialis. The sequence goes on along the minus strand of NC_064641.1, from coordinate 252,474,484 downwards.
GAAGAAATTCAGGTGTGAACGGACAATTCCGAATGCACCTTATCTTATATGAGAGAGAGAAAACTAAAATAAATGAACCAAGAAAAATAATAACAATATTTGATGAGACAACTATATGAGGTATCAATACAATAAAAGTACTTGAAGTTGTCTGTGTCATCCATATAAACTGTAGTTACAATTGTTAAGGCGTTCTTCTAACTGATACTTGTACTACTTTCCATGTTTAATACCTCTTGTGGTTGTCTTATCAAATATTGTTTTTATTTTGCTTGGTTCATTTATTTGATGCAAACTGTTACATAGCCACAGTTTTGAGTATAATGTTAATGCTTTTCCAGTTTGCTCCTTCTGTATTTGTGTACTGTTCAGCCTTTTTTACCTTTTAAAATGCAGTACCACCACACTCTCAAAGATAGTATTTACAGTATGTTCCCTCACACTCCTCCATTTTCCTGCATTTATTCATTTCCGTTTATCTGATTGATATTGCTTAAGTTCCTTATATATTCTGTAGTTACATTGATAATTGTTTCTTATTTTAAGTGATTTGTATATCACTCTCCATGTCTTACACCTCCTGAAGTAGGCTTCTCAAGCACTAATTTTATTTTATTTTATTAATTTTGTTTATTAATAGAAGCTGTTATGTAGGCATGTTGATCCTGATTTGTGTCAAAGTTCCTTCTTCCTGTCTACTCCGTTTTTATTTTTACTTATTTACTGTTCAAATTTCTTACTTTTTACATTGCATTATCACCACACTGTCAAAGATGTTGCTTATGGTATGTTTCTGCATCAATGTAGATAGACGTGTAACTTCTCTTTCAATGTTGTTTACAATCATTTTCGTGACAATGCTCAGTAAATGTCTAAAAACGGCCTTGTAAGCCGAAAACTGGTTAACACAATAAAAGTAATACTGTAGAAAAAACGCAAATTAGTGCTTTTCATTTTTTATAGTGTTGCTCTACCAAGAACCGACGGAAGATTCAGTTACCGTACCCATTATGTTTATTTTTGAACCCCGTGCATGTAACTACAGATCACTGGGGCCAATCACTTATGAAATATTTGCTTATTTCAACAAACAAGTTTCCTAGCTTTTCAGGCCTATCTTGAGGTGAGGCAGGCGGTAGCAGGTGAGGCAGGCGGAAGTTACATATTTCTGTTTGTGGCATGGCTCTGTGACAAGAAGGTAGGAAGAACATTAATGTTTCGCCTTGAGCTTTAGTTATATGTGAAGTTGCGTCGGAAAATGGATTTCTTTACTTACTGCGTAAGTGTTAATATTAACATCAAAACCGCTCATACTGCAAGATATTACGTAAGGAAATTGCTTGTTCCACATAATGTGCGATATATCTAAGACTCAAGGCGATACATTAGTGTGTTTCCTATCTTCTTGTCACGCAGCCCATACTCAGCACTGTATTATAAACAGAAATATGTAACTGATCCATGGCCCACCTGAAGAAGAACTTCAAAAGGCTTGAAAACTAAAGTGTGGAAATAAGCAAATACTTCGTGTGGTCGGAGTTATCTGTACTTATAAAGTCTAACAATAGTACTTCGAGGCCATACTGTGTGACACACACTCCGATAAGCATTTTATTGTTGATGTATTTTGGACACTAGTCATCCCACTTAGAACACCCGGAGAGCGATAAAATTAACACACGTGCGCTGGTACTTAGGAATCCTACCAGTTACGTGTGGAAGTTAACGACCATACGCGAGGCGATTAAGGCCTGAGACTGGCGCAAAAACCAACGTGATTCATCCTGCCAGGGTACTCATTTCCATGATGTTGTCTGGTGTTGTTGTGGAAATAAGGGCGCACGTATGGGTCGTTAGTTGCGGAGTACCATTTGCTACACTGTTTCGTTAACACTGTGATTTTTGCAATGAACCAAAATAATTCTTACGCGATCTTCATATTGTATCCTAAACTGGCAAGTTGAGATTCCCGTGAACGAAAGAATACCACGTGCGTAACCAGCAGTCACACAAGCGCGAATAACTCTTGATGATCCTCTCAGATGCGCAAAACAGACAATCAAGTTGTCTCTGTCTCACAACGTTGCATTCCAAGAATTTATCTACGTATTTCTACCATAGGCTAAAAGACAATTGTCCCGAGTTCGAGTCTCGGTCGGGCACACAGTTTTAATCTGCCAGGAAGTTTCATATCAGCGCACACTCCGCTGCAGAGTGAAAATCTCATTCAAGAATTATCCTGTCCCAAAGTTGTCAAACAGTCAGCGAAACTGACCATTTTCAGTTCAATGCGAGCACTATTTGTCACATGACACACATCAAGTCTATAGCCGAGTTCTTCCCAAACACTTGATTTACATGGCCTCCACGTTCACCCGACCTAACGCCATGCGATTTTTCCTTTGGGGCTTCATCAAGGATCGTGTGTACATGCCTCCGCTACCAGAATTAAGAAACCGGATTGCAACAGCTGTTACTAAAATCACTGAGGACACACTTATCAACGTTTGGGAAGAACTCGGCTATAGACTTGGTGTGTGCCGTGTGACAAATGGTGCTCACATTGAACATTTATAAGGTTCTTGGTAAAACTGTTTGAATTGCTCTTTCATTTTACATATCCTTTATAACTGTATGTATAATATAACAAATATTATAAAGCGTTAAAACCACGATATTTATTTATGAACACTTTGTATACTGTTCAAGATCTTGTGGAGAAACTGATTGCTATAGTCTTCATTATGGGAATGATCACTGTCTGTGACTCTGAAACGCGAAGGCTTATTAGCTTGGCACACTTACACTGTATTATCTCCTATGGTGCCATATATTTGGACAAGTCTGTGCGCTCACCAAGAATATTCTTGACCCAAAAATTGGCTGTAAGGCAGGCCTGACGTGTCAAGAGTGAACTTCGTGTAGGCCGTTGTACAGGTGTTTCGGGATACAAACCCTGCCATTCCTGTACATACACTCCATCGTGGAATTTCATGTTGACAATATTGACTCATCCAGGAGGAATAGCAACAGTTATGTAGTTAACACTATTTGGAACAACTATTTGTACTTGGGATGACACTTGTTTAAGGACTGTAAGAAAGGAATGCTCCATTCAGCAGGTTTGATTTTCAACAGGCTTTCAGCAGAATTGAAAAACAACTCGAATGATAAGCTTCACGTCTTCACGTCTGTTGAAAGCTTTCTTGTGGAAGTCTCCTGCTACCGTCTACGGGAGTTCATCACAGCAGCTGAGAACTTGTCTCTGTAATGTGTTACTTATTCGTATACTTCCCACATTTCTTTCATTTATTATTAATTCTTTAGTCTGTTTTGGTTATAATTTTTTTAACTGGCATTCTGTAAACTGATACTGACTCCTTCTTTCACAAAATAGCTTTGGCTCGCATGGTCCCACGGAAACTGATAGATAATTAAATAAATAAGTTTCTTACAATAACGATTGCATACATGTAATGCTCTGCAATGGTGACCACTAAACGTAACAGTCGCGACACTTCGCCTCGATTTTTTTGCCTACCGCGCTAGCAGCGCCCCAAGTGGCCAGTAACTTAAACTGTGAGTTTGACGCGATCGTGAAAGCGAATAGTGGTTGTTTGTTTTGATTTCTACTTGATTTCTACAATGGTTTTTACAAGCGGGAACATTTGTAGCCCAATAAATTGCAGTAATAACAGGAAGAAGACACCACAGCTGTCTCTTTTAGGTTTCCTAAGGATCCTGAGAGGTATATACCATCATGTTACTAAACTGTATCGTCAGGATCCACTTGCAAACTACATGTGTATTAATGATTAATGTTTCGTTTTATGAGCAGAAAATGGCTAGTTAATAGCAGACGAGAAGACCTTATGAAAAAAGACCCAGTTTAAATGTGTAATAATATCAGGTTTTGTTCGCTACATTTCGAACAAAACTAGTTCATGAACGCAGATAATAAACTCGTGTGGAATGCAGTACCCACACTGTCTGACGTCCCAAATAAGCCACCTCAACTGACGATGAAGAGGAAACTGCCACAAAAATTCGACAATCCATCTAAAGCTGTAAAACAGTCCTATGACAGAAGCAGCCAGTTCAGCTCTCCATGTATCAGTGCCAGATTCGTGTGAATCGTCAACACACCTGTCACAACCGCAAGAATTCTGGGAACAGGGAATTCTTCGTTTCCTGAAAGTAGGATCGTTGTGCTTGGGCCTCTGTTGATTACTTTTGAATAAAGACTTCAATTATACCCATAATGTTGCTTCGTACCTTTTCTTTTAAACACCCCTCAAATGTACCAGGCCGATAAATTTTGGCGTTGTCTTCATATATTATTCATCAGCTCCCATGCCGTCTCGCTCATAAATCTGTATTATTTACTTAACTGTAAGGACTCTGGCAAAGACGTTCCAGATGCCTGCTGATCTTGTGATTACTGAACATCAGCAGCAGCAGACCATAGCTTAGGTCTCCGGACACGAGTGTAACTCTGCAGCGTAACGTTCCATTTAAGTAGCAAGGAGAAATATGACCCAAGTGGCCACATTAGCCTGCCGGTCTCGGAGCGTGGGCAGAGCGCAGGCTTCTCAGAAGCTTAGCTCCAGCTCTGTCACGTAGCTCGGAGCGCCGGCGTTCCGGAGGGGACAAGTGTCCGTGATTGTGCGGCGACCGCTGACTCACCGCTATTTGAGGAGCCGCTGTTGGTCACTCACTGTGCACAGTGCGGTGTATACAGCTGCCATTCTAGCTGTTGCACGCTGACGAGCAAGTGCTTTCTAGCGCCAACGCTACGATGTCTGATTCATCTGTCTGTAACTATACAGGGTGGTCCATTGATCGTCACCGGGCCAAATATATCACGAAATAAGCGTCAAACGAAAAAACTACAAAGAACGAAACTTGTCTAGCTTGAAAGGGGAAACCAGATGGCGCTATGATTGGCCCGCTAGATGACGCTGCCATAGGTCAAACAGATATCAACTGCGTTTTTTAAATAGGAACCCCCATTTTTTATTACATATTCGTGTAGTACGTCAAGAAATATTAATGTTTTAATTGGACCAATTTTTTCGCTTTGTGATAGATGGCGCTGTAATAGTCGCAAACATATGGCTCACAATTTTAGACGAACAGTTGGTAACAGGTAGGTTTTTTAAATTAAAATACGGGACGTAGGTACGTTTTAACATTTTAACACCTTTGTGAACTTATCATTTCTGAGAACGCATGCTGTTACAGCGCGATTACCTGTAAATACCACATTAATGAAATAAATGCTCAAAACGATGTCCGTTAACCTCAATGCATTTGGCAATAAGTGTAACGACATTCCTCTCAACAGCGAGTAGTTCGCCTTCTGTAACGTTCGCGCATGCATTGACAATGCGCTGACGCATGTCGTCAGGCGTTGTCGGTGGATCACGATAGCAAATATCCTTCAACTTTTCCCACAGAAAGAAATCCGGGGACGTCAGATCCGGTGAACGTGTGGGCCATGGTATGGTGCTTCGACGACCAATCCACCTGTTATGAAATATGCTATTCAGTACCGCTTCAACCGCACGCGAGCTATGTGCCGGACATCCGTCATGTTGGAAGTACATCTCCATTCTGTCAATTTAGTGAAACAACTTGCAGTAACATCGGTAGAACTTTACGTAGGAAATCAGCATACATTGCACAATTTAGACTGCCATCGATAAAATGGGGGCCAATTATCCTTCCTCCCATAATGCCGCACCATACATTAACCCGCCAAGGTCGCTGATGTTCCACTTGTCGCAGCCATCGTGGATTTTCCGTTGCCCAGTAGCGCATATTATGCCGGTTTACGTTACCGCTGTTGGTGAATGTCTCTTCGTCGCTAAATAGAACGCGTGCAAAACATCTGTCATCGTCCCGTAATGTCTTTTGTGCCCAGTGGCAGAACTGTACACGACGTTCAAAGTCGTCGCCATGCAATTCCTGGTGCATAGAAATATGGTACGGGTGCAATCGATGTTGATGTAGCATTCTCAACACCGACGTTTTTGAGATTCCCGATTCTCGCGCAGTTTTTCTGCTACTAATGTGCTGATTAGCCGCGACAGCAGCTAAACCACCTACTTGGGCATCACCATTTGTTGCAGGTCGTGGTTGACGTTTCACATGTGGCTGAACACTTCCTGTTTCCTTAAATAACGTAACTATCCGGCGAACGGTCCGGATACCGAGCAGCATACATCGCAGACGCCCGTTGGGTTCAAAATGGTTCATATGGCTCTGAGCACTATGGGACTTAACATCTGAGGTCATCAGTCCCCTAAAACTTAGAACTACTTAAACCTAACTAGCCTAAGGATATCACACACATCCATGCCCGAGGCAGGATTCGAACCTGAGACCGTAGCGGGCGCGCGGTTCCAGACTGAAGCGCCTAGAACCGCTCGGCCACACTGGCCGGCCGCTCGTTGGCCATACATCAATATGATATCTACCTTTTCCGCAATTGGTAAACGGTCCATTTTAACACGGGTAATGTATCACGAAGCAAATACCGTCCGCACTGGCGGAATGTTACGTGATACCACGTACTTATACGTTTGTGACTATTATAGCACCATCTATCACAAAGCGAAAAAAGTGGTTCAACTAAAACATTCATATTTCTTTACGTGCTACACGAATACGTAATAAAAAATGGGGGTTCCTATTAAAAAAAAAAACGCAGTTGATATCCGTTTGACCTAGGGCAGCGCCATCTAGCGGGCCAACCATAGCGCCATCTGGTTTCCCCCTTCAACCTAGACGAGTTTCGTTCTTTGTAGTTTTTTCGTTTGATATTTATTTCGTGAGATATTTGGCCCGGTCAATATCAATGGACCACCCTGCATATGCACACCACCATTAAAAAAAGATCCAACACCCTAAAGGACAAGGTAATTTTATTGACAGGTGAGGTGACAGGTAGCTCACGGTTATTGAAGGAAGTTCAGGCCAAGCGAAATACACATGTCAGAGTAAAGGGTGGCCAAATAGTTGTATCAATAGACCGCGGCGTGTATTCTCGCATGCAACCGATCGTAAAGATTTCGCATGTCATCCTGCAATGGACTGCCCTAAGCATCTTGCGTCTTTAGTTGCAATTCCTCAGTGGTTGTTGCAGACCCTGGACAATGAGTAAGTTCCTCCTTCATCAGGTCCCATACGTGTTCAATTACCGAGAGATCTGGAGATATTGCTGGTCCGGGCAGTTGTACACCACGAAGAACCGATCAAACTTCATACCACTCTGTCTTCATCGATCCAGGAACCACAAAACATTACAAAAAGGCACAGCCACAACACAGTAGAAGAGATATGTTTCACAGTGTCTAAGATGGAGAAGCGCTTATAGCTCCTGAGGTACATCTACATCTACATCTACATCCATAGTCCGCAAGCCACCTGACGGTGTGTGGCGGAGGGTACCTTGAGTACCTCTATCGGTTCTCCCTTCTATTCCAGTCTCTTATCGTTCGTCGAAAGAAGGATTGTCGGTATGCCTCTGTGTGAGCTCTAATCTCTCTGATTTTATCCTCATGATCTCTTCGCGAGATGTACGTAGGAGGGAGCAATATACTGCTTGACTCCTCGGTGAAGGTATGTTCTCGAAACTTCACCAAAAGCCCGTACCGAGCTACTGAGCGTCTCTCCTGCAGTCTTCCACTGGAGTTTATCAATCATCTCCGTAACGCTTTCGCGATTACTAAATGATCCTGTAACGAAGCGCGCTGCTCTCCGTTGGATCTTCTCTGTCTCTTCTATCAATCCTATCTGATACGGATCCCACACTGCTGAGCAGTATTCAAGCAGTGGGCGAACAAGCGTACTGTAACCTACTTCCTTTGTTTTCGGATTGCATTTCCTTAGGATTCTTCCAATGGATCTCAGTCTGGCATCTGCTTTACCAACGATCAACTTCCATTTTAAATCACTCCTAATGCGTACTCCCAGATAATTTATGGAATTAACTGCTTCCAGTTGCTGACCTGCTATTTTGTAGCTAAATGATAGGGGATCTATCTTTCTATGTATTCGCAGCACATTACACTTGTCTACATTGAGATTCAATTGCCATTCCCTGCACCATGCATCAATTCGCTGCAGATTCTCCTGCATTTCAGTACAATTTTCCATTGTTACAACCTCTCGATACACCACAGCATCATCTGCAAAAAGCCTCAGTGAACTTCCGATGTCATCCACAAGGTCATTTATGTATATTGTGAATAGCAACGGTCCTATGACACTCCCCTGCGGCACACCTGAAATCACTCTTAGTTCGGAAGACTTCTCTCCACTGAGAATGACATGCTGCGTTCTGTTATCTAGGAACTCTTCAATCCAATCACACAATTGGTCTGATAGTCCATATGCTCTTACTTTGTTCATTAAACGACTGTGGGGAACTGTATCGAACGCCTTGCGGAAGTCAAGAAACATGGCATGTACCTGTGAACCCGTGTCTATGACCCTTTGAGTCTCGTGGACGAATAGTGCGAGCTGGGTTTCACACGACCGTCTTTTTCGAAACCCATGCTGATTCCTACAGAGTAGATTTCTAGTCTCCAGAAAAGTCATTATACTCGAACATAATACGTGTCCCAAAATTCTACAACTGATTTTAGAGCCGATGTTTACTGGACTTTTTCGTTTCTGATAACCATTCGTGTCATTCCTGAATAATACAATTCCTCTTGCGACAGCCTCTACAGGAGGAAGTCGGATGCGATAGGGAGGATGAGTGTTTCTGAAAGGAGGAAAATATACGTGCAGCCCTGTGATCAAAGTTGTTGTCACCTTCGACGATGGCAGTATTCCCAGTACGCTCACCACGAAAATATAGAAGGAAGGGTAAATCTTGCTGACCGAGAATGTTGCCGTATACATCCTGGTTCATGTTCACAGTCACCCGAATGAGTCGCTCCAAGTCACTGAACGGCAAAAACCATCAAAACATCACAGAACCACCTCCGACTGGACTGCACCCTTCACGTAGTACAGGCGAAATACCACACTGAGATGTCGGTGCGTCACACCTTTTGTTGTTGTGGTCTTCAGTCCTGAGACTGGTTTGAGACAGCTCTCCATGCTACTCTATCCTGTGCAAGCTGCTTCATCTCCCAGTACCTACTGCAACCTACATCCTTCTGAATCTGCTTAATGTATTCATCTCTTGGCCTCCCTCTACGATTTTTACCCTCCACGCTGCCCTCCAATACAAAATTGGTGATCCCTTGATGCCTCAAAACATGTCCTACCAACCGATCCCATCTTCTAGTCAAGTTATGACATAAACTTCTCTTCTCCCCAATCCTATTCAATACCTCCTCATTAGTTATGCGATCTACCCACCTTATCTTCAGCATTCTTCTGTAGCACCACATTTCGAAAGCTTCTATTCTCTTCTTGTTCAAACTAGTTATCGTCCATGTTTCACTTCCATACATGGCTACACTCCATACAAATACTTTCAGAAACGATTTCCTGACACTTAAATCTATACTCGATGTTAACAAATTTCTCTTCTTCAGAAACGATTTCCTTGCCATTGCCAGTCTACATTTTATATCCTCTCTACTTCGACCATCATCAGTTATTTTACTCCCCAAATAGCAAAACTCCTTTACTACTTTAAGTGTCTCATTTCATAATCTAATTCCCTCAGCATCACCCGAATTAATTTGACTACATACCATTATCCTCGTTTTGCTTTTGTTTATGTTCATCTTATATCCTCCTTTCAAGACACTGTCCATTCCGTTCAACTGCTCTTCCAAGTCCTTTGCTGTCTCTGACAGAATTACAATGTCATCGGCGAACCTCAAAGTTTTTATTTCTTCTCCATGGATTTTAATACCTACTCCGAACTTCTCTTTTGTTTCCTTCACTGCTTGCTCAATATACAGATTGAATAACATCGGAGAGAGGCTACAACCCTGTCTCACTCCCTTCCCAACCACTGCTTCCCTTTCATGTCCCTCGACTCTCATAATTGCCATCTGGTTTTTGTACAAATTGTAAATAGCCTTTCACTACTTGTATTTTACCCCTGCCACCTTCAGCATTTGAAAGAGAGTATTCCAGTCAACATTGTCAAAAGCCTTCTCTAAGTCTACAAATGCTAGAAACGTAGGTTTGCCTTTCCTTAATCTAGCTTCTAAGATAAGTCGTAAGGTCAGTATTGCCTCACGTGTTCCAACATTTCTACGGAATCCAATTTGATCTTCCCCGAGGCCAGCTTCTACCAGTTTTCCATTCGTCTGTAAAGAATTCGCGTTAGTATTTTGCAGCTGTGACTTATTAAACTGATAGTTCAGTAATTTTCACATCTGTCAACACCTGCTTTCTTTGGGATTGGAATTATTATATTCTTCTTGAAGTCTGAGGGTATTTCGCCTGTCTCATACATCTTGCTCACCAGATGGTAGAGTTTTGTCATGACTGGCTCTCCCAAGGCCATCAGTAGTTCTAATGGAATGTTGTCTACTCCCGGGGCCTTGTTTCGACTCAGGTCTTTCAGTGCTCTGTCAAACTCTTCACGCAGTATCTTATCTCCCATTTCATCTTCATCTACATCCTCTTCCATTTCCATAATATTGTTCTCAAGTACATCGCCCTCGTATAGACCCTCTATATACTCCTTCCACCTTTCTGCCTTCCCTTCTTTGCTTAGAACTGGGTTGCCATCTGAGCTCTTGATATTCATACAAGTGGTTCTCTTCTCTCCAAAGGTCTCTTTAATTTTCCTGTAGGCAGTATCTATCTTACCCCTAGTGAGACAAGCCTCTACATCCTTACATTTGTCCTCTAGCCATCCCTGCTTAGCCATTTTGCACTTCCTGTCGATCTCATTTTTGAGACGTTTGTATTCCTTTTTGCCTGCTTCATTTACTGCATTTTTATATTTTCTTCTTTCATCAATTAAATTCAATATTTCTTCTGTTGCCCAAGGATTTCTATTAGCCCTCGTCTTTTTACCTACTTGATCGTCTGCTGCCTTCACTACTTCATCCCTCAGAGCTACCCATTCTTCTTCTACTGTATTTCTTTCCCCCATTCCTGTCAATTGTTCCCTTATGCTCTCCCTGAAACTCTCTACAATTTCTCGTTCTTTCAGTTTATCCAGGTCCCATCTCCTTAAATTCCCACCTTTTTGCAGTTTCTTCAGTTTCAATCTGCAACTCATACCCAATAGATTGTGGTCAGAATCCACATCTGCCCCTGGAAATGTCTTACAATTTAAAACCTGGTTCCTAAATCTCTGTCTTTCCATTATATAATCTATCTGATACCTTTTAGTATCTCCAGGATTCTTCCAGGTACACAACCTTCTTTTATGATTCTTGAACCAAGTGTTAGCTATGATTAAGTTATGCTCTGTGCAAAATTCTACAAGGCGGCTTCCACTTTCATTTCTTCCCCCCAATCCATATTCACCTACTATGTTTCCTTCTCTCCATTTTCCTACTGACGAATTCCAGTCACCCATGACTTCAATTTTCGTCTCCCTTCACTACCTGAATAATTTCTTTTATCTCGTCATACATTTCATCAATTTCTCCATCATCTGCAGAGCTAGTTGGCATATAAACTTGTACTACTGTAGTAGGCATGGGCTTTGTGTCTATCTTGGCCACAATAATGCGTTCACTATGCTGTTTGTAGTAGCTAACCCGCACTCCTATTTTTTATTCATTATTAAACCTACTCCTGCATTACCCCTATTTGATTTTGTATTTATAACCCTGTAATCACCTGACCAAAAGTCTTGTTCCTCCTGCCACCGAACTTCACTAATTCCCACTATATCTAACTTTAACCTATCCATTTCCCTTTTTAAATTTTTTAATCTACCTGCCCTATTAAGGGATCTGACATTCCACGCTCCGATCCGTAGAACACCAGTTTTCTTTCTCCTGATAACGACGTCGTCCTGAGTAGTCCCCGCCCGTAGATCCGAATGGGGGCTATTTTACCTCTGGAATATTTCACCCAAGAGGACGCCATCATCATTTAACAGTACAGTAAAGCTGCATGTTCTTGGGAAAAATTACGGCTCTAGTTTCCCCTTGCTTTCAGCCGTTCGCAGTACCAGCACAGCAAGGCCGTTTTGGTTAATGTTACAAGGCCAGATCAGTCAATCATCCAGACTGTTGCCCCTGCAACTACTGAAAAGGCTGCTGCCCCTCTTCAAGAACCACACGTTTGTCTGGCCTCTCAACAGATACCCCTCCGTTGTGGTTGCACCTACGGTACGGCCATCTGTATCGCTGAGGCACGCAAGCCTCCCCACCAACGGCAAGGTCCATGGTTCATGGACATCATTTGAAAAGCTGCAGAATCGCAATACTCCACGTCTTCAGTTAGCTAGTGTCTAGTTTCTATGTTGTACAGCCTACTGAAGATGCGCAGTTTTATTTGGTGCGGTGAGAAACGTTCGTTTGTAGGGTATCCGACTCTAGGCCGTCCTCACACGGGACGAGGCAGCTAACGTTGACGTGGACGAGGATGACATCCGACCGCTCGAGAGACTGCGCTGTCGGCGCACGAGACGAGCTGTGATTTGCGCTCTCAGCGCTCTCCAGCGGCAGTTGTCGGCTTTTCTTTGTTCGCAAAGGACACAGTTTCTTTACGAAAACCGATGCGCGTAAAATAGCTGCGTTAATTGTCTTAGTGATTATAGAAGAAGATCGGAGAAAATCACGAAGAAGATTCTGGACTTGTCGATCGCACTTGAACAGCGAATTTCTGGTAGAGGAACACTGCATATGTTGTACAACGATCTGAGACACATACTAATAGAAGTTATTCGCTAGATCACTTAATTTTCATCCCATTTTCGGTTTTAAATTTAGTATAAATAAGGTATAGTGTCTCATGTTAGTTCGCGAGTGTTTAATATCCATATTCTCGATCTTGCTGTGACTACTAGCACTTTGAAATAACGTACTTCATCATGTAAAGTTGAAAATCGAGATTCATTTCGTAATGTCATAAGAACGGAAGAGGATTTTTTTTTCGAAGCTGCTCACCATCATTTAAAAAGATATTTACTGACAATATACAAACGTGAGCCATTCCATAAACCCAGAGGTAGGTATATATATTTTACGGAAAGTTTTATAATACCACAAACTTCTAGCGTGTAGCTTGTGTTTACTTTCTGACGTAGACGGACGGTTATGTTACGATTCCTGGCCACTAGGAAAACATTCCAGTCGTTGGCCTCTGCAACAAGAATTACAGCAAATAAATTAATTAGCTAACATGCCAGATTCTTTATTTGATGCTTCAAAGTGTAGTGAAACGTGGAATTCAACGCTGTGACGTCACCAGCTCCTCATCCATGTGCGTTTTCACGTCCCGTGAGAGAACGGCTTAAATGTCCATTTTATGCAGTTCCCTACACAATGTTCGCTCGGAAAATGTTTAGGATTTATCTCCATTCACTGACGGCAGCAATTCCTGTATGGTTTAAAACCAGTTGCCGTTGACAAGTCGTGACACTCGTCTACGATCCCTGTAGGTAATGATACCTCTACGGCCACTGTTGTTAGCCTGTGTTACGTGGCTGCAAGTGGTACCACACCTTGAAGACATGCAGCACAATCTGCGTTGATTCACCAACAAATTGGGCAACTTCGTTCACAGTCTGCTCACGGGAATGTCCAACCACGACAGCTCCTATCTGGTATTCTGTCACGCGATCCATCTTACTGCGCTGATTGCATACAACCGACTAGCTCATACACCCCGCTTAATTGGCATGATCTATGTCGGCGCTAGAGGATCGCATGATAACCTGATGATAGCGTGGAAACCTTTTGCATCTCTTCAGAACGATCTGTGGGCTCCTGTAAGAGGGTGACTAATAATTTGTCTGGTGGGTTTGTATGCAGTCTAGGCGGACATTAAAATTTGTTTAGTTATGATTTAGCCTTAATTAAATACTTATAAAAATATGGTTGCCTGAAAGCTGTGCGATTTTCTTGCTATTTATGTGCTCCGCGCTTTTTCGTAATTCACTCAAGACGAATGTGGGTACGTTTCACAGGAAGAGCCATGGCACATTTTCTGTCGCGTCCACCTCCATCGCAATCTTGTGAACCATCTCGCATTAATTTCCTTCACGTTTGTGTGCCTCCTCAACCTCTTCTGCTTGTGACATCGCGCGCCATATTCAGGGTGACTCAGAAGGAATGGTCAATATTCAGGCATATGACAGGAACGCTCATTTGAGGCAAAAAGATTTCATATGGACGTATGCCCTATTCCTATTGGTTTCCAACATAGAACTCTTTTAATGTACATTTGTTATGGGTTAGTTGAGTACTTGACCCAACCGATAGATTGGTCGTGATAGTACAGTTAACTTTCCACTAAGATCGTCAGAACTTAAGCCATTAGATTTTTGTTTGTGGGGTCGAATGAAGTCTGAAATGTACAGAGGAAAATAAACTGTTTGGTCGGATCATGGACGCTGCTGCTCTCATTAGGGAACGTGCAAAGGCACTCAGACATGCAACACAACATTTTATTTATTTATTTATTGCTTATTTAGCTTTATCAGATTAAGCCTTAATGCCCGTCCTTCATCTAACCAGGAACAACACATACAAAAAATATTACATAGTAGTCGCAATAATAATAATAATAATAATTTGCATTGCCGGCCGCAGTGGCCGAGCGGTTCTAGGCGCTTCAGTCTGGAACCGCGAGACCGCTACGGTCGCAGGTTCGAATCCTGCCTCGGGCATGGATGTGTGTAATGTCTTTAGGTTAGTTAGGTTTAAGTAGTTCTAAGTTCTAGGGGACTGATGACCTCAGATGTTAAGTCCCATAGTGCTCAGAGCCATTTGAACCATTTTGAATAATTTGCATTATTAACAAAAATAATAATTGGCAATAATAGTAATAATAGTAACACTAGCAACAATGATAAAATAATGGAAGAATTAAGAACTAAATTAATTAGTTATTACTGAACTGCAAGAGAGATAGCTTTTGTGACAGACGATGGGCCATTAGCTGTCTTTTAAAGTTTGAAAGGATATCAATTTCTCTAATATTTTAAAGAAGATTGTTGCAAAGTCGGGTTCCTGATGCAGAAAATAATATAGAGAACGTGACTTGTGTAGTGGTACAGAGAGCATTGGTTAAGTTTCAAACCTATATTCTGCGCCCACTCTGATGAAGCAAGCAAATCAGCATTTACGTTCTGGATGGCTTGCGCAGATTTGTCGGGCTTGCGCTTAGGTATAACTGAAGGTTGTCGGCGTATAAACGATATTTGCTGTAGGAGATAACAGTCGACACATCAACATACAATGAAATGAAATAATCGTATGGCATTGTTGGCCGGGAGGCGCTATCCGCGGAAGTTCGGCCGCCGAGTGCAAATCTCATGTCAGTCGACGCCACATTGGGTGACTTGCATGCCGGTAATGAGAAGAAAATCTCAAATGCGGCCGGGAATCGAACCCGGGCCCGCTGCACGGGAGGCAAGCATGTTACGACTCAGCTAAGGAAGCGGACGAACTACAACGTGTAAGGCAATGAGCTAAATACTGGTTTTTGAAGGATCCCTTACACTTCATTCTTCCATTGAGACCTCTTTGTTCCGATCATTAATCACTTTTGGCGGGATGTACGTTATGAGTGGAACCATTGTACACCACGTAAAGAAAAGTTTTGACTTTTTTTGGCAGTTTCCTTTTTTGGGTAGATGTTTTGAGAGACCCCTTTTTCCAGCCTATTGGGAAGATGCTGGAGATCAGAGAATGGTTAAAAACATGCGTTACTATGGACAGTAAGGGATCGACGAGGAACCTGATCATTTGTATTGTAATATTTTCGTGTCCTGCAGCTGCCGAACGAATTCGCGCAGTTGAGTTCCTGACTGTGCTATGATTTACCGACTGCAAAAAAAAAAAATTCCTTTGTACTGTCCACAGAAACTTCAAGAGAATCGGTGGTTTGCGTTCTTGTGCGTTGGCTAACAGAGATGTAGATGTGTCGAAATTCTCATTTAGATCATCAATAGGAACTTTTCCCAAGAGTACACAAATCCATTGAAGCTGACCAGTGTGATATTCGAACATATATTGTGAACTGTACAACAGCTGCGATGTGAAGTGTACGGTAATGCTTTGAGGTGGTTGTTCAAATGGCTCTGAGCACTATGGGACTTAACACCTGTGGTCATCAGTCCCCTAGAACTTAGAACTACTTAAACCTAACTAACCTAAGGACAGCACACACATCCATGCCCGAGGCAGGATTCGAACCTGCGACCGTAGCAGTCGCGCGGTTCCGGACTTCGCGCCTAGAACCGCTAGACCACCGCGGCCGGCCTGACGTGGTTGTGTTACAAAGTCTAACCCTGACAATGTATTGAATAATTCAGAAAATAAATATCGATGTACATTAAATGTATTCTGTCTCGGAAACCATTCGGAATATGAAGTCTTTTGCTTCAAATGATCGTTCCTGTCATACTCCCAAATACTGAGTGTTCCTCCTGGGACAGCCTGTGTCATGTATTCTTTGTGGATAAAGCGTCCACGTGGAATATTGATAACAAATAAGCAAATAAGTAATCGAAAAATGCAAATGTTATGTTCTGATGCGCAGAAGGTCCTGCTACTAGCTCATATGTGGTCTGGTACACAGTACAGCTCATTGAAAGTAACACATTCGTTTCCGAGAAACGACAAAGTGGAGCACGGCGCAGGAATTTTGTGACCACGGAGTATTTTCCTACCGTACTGTTAACAGAAATTCTGTCGCGAAAATAACTGTGAGCGTTTCATGCATGAGAGAATAGCGTTACGTTACGCCGCGTGCTGAATGGCCAGGAAACTGACGCCGCGCCGTTACATTGCAGATAAAGCTGCGGTCGCACCACTTCCGTCCCTGGAGTCCGTGACTGGCCGGCAGTTTTAAGCTGTACTAACAGGCCGTTAGCCGACAGAATACGCGCACTAGAATGTTATGAACGCCCAAACACACATAGACAGGCGACGTGGCAGCTTCTGCACAAGACACATCCACAAATCGCAGTGAATCTGCTTTTAAATCCCAAGCCACGCCATGCGCCAGCCCAATCTACTGGACCACGCGTCAGCTACTCAGTGTCTTGTGAAAGCCGAACCCATTTTTATTGAAACATCCTGTTCCTATCATTGAGGAGTCAAGATTTATCGCATTGAAAAATCAGACTTATTAAGGGAAGGGGGTGCAGACCTGTACGGTCAGTAGTACAAATAATTCACAGGGGAGCATAAAATCAACTACACTCAAAAAGGGCATCTCACAAAGTATGACAATGAATGATCTGTTCGTCCTACTAGCTGTGAACCACGTCTTGTTTTATTTGGAACGGAAGATAACGTTAGTAATTCTTACATATAGTGCAAACACACAAAAAAGCTAAAGGGGGTAAATAACATGAACCTTTTAAAACTCAAAATTCATCACAGTTTACTATAAAAACATAACAGTAAATAAAAAGTGGAATGTATAGTACGAAGCTCCGATTTTAGGAGGTACATACAGATAAAAACTTAAACCAGAAGAGCCATATGAAGATTAGGTTCAGCAAATTGTCAACGTGTGTGTGTGTGTGTGTGTGTGTGTGTGTGTGTGTGTGTGTGCACAATCTGATCAAAAGTATCCGAACACCCTTGTATAATGCAGAAATGACCACGGGATGCCTCGAAGATCGGCAGAGAAGCAATAACAGCAGAAGAGGGCGGTTAGGAGAGTGACTACGATCGTGGACTAAAAGTTGCCGGCCGCTGTGGCCGAGCGGTTCTAGGCGCTTCAGTCCGGAACCGCGCTGCTACTACGGCCTCAGGTTCGAATCCTGCCTCTGGCATGGATGTGTGTGATGTTCTTAGGTTGATTAGATGTAAGTAGTTCTAAGTCTAGCGGACTAATGGCCTCAGATTTTAAGTCCCATAGTGCTTAGAGGCATTTGAACCATTTGACTAAAAGTTGGATGCTACCTGAGGAACAAATCAACCTTACCTAACCTAACCTAAACTAAACTAACCTTTCAAGGAAATGTCAACTCTTGTGAAGTTGATCAAATCAACTGTTGGTGATGTCATTGTGAAGTGGAACTGTGAAGAAACAGCCATAACTAGATCGCGACCAGGCATCCCTCATGTACTGATGGACAGGAACCGTCATCATTAAGGAGAGTGATTGTAAAAAAACGTATGAAATCAGTGTAAGCAATTACAGCATTAATTACGATTACAGTTTTAACATGTTGAGTACACTCCCTAGCACAGTTTTTATAGATTGACTTCGTAATTTATGTTATGATACGATACCAGACGATGTTGTTGTTGTGATCTTCATCCTGAGTTTGGTTTGATGCAGCTCTCCATTCTACTCTATCCTGTGCAAGCTTCTTCATCTCCCAGTACCTACTGCAACCTATATCCATCTGAATCCGCTTAGTGTATTCATCTCTTGGTCTCCCTCCACACTGCCCTCCAATACTAAATTGATGATCCCTTGATGACTTAGAACTTGTCCTACCAACCGATCCCTTCTTCTAGTCAAGTTGTGCCACGAACTCCTCTTCTCCCCAATTCTATTCAGTATCTCCTCATTAGTTATGTGATCTACCCATCTAATCTTCAGCATTCTTCTGTAGCAACACATTTCGAAAGCTTCTATTCTCTTCTTGTCCAAACTATTTATCGTCCATGTTTCACTTCCATACTCCACACTCCATACAAATACTTTCAGAAACAACTTCCTGACACTTAAATCTATACTCAATGTTAACAAATTTCTCCTTTTCAGAAACTTTTTCCTTGCCATTGCCAGTCTACATTTGATATCCTCTCTACTTCGACCATCATCAGTTATTTTGCTCCCCAAATAGCAAAACTCTTTTACTACTTTAAGTGTCCCATTTCCTAATCTAATTCCCTCAGCATCACCCGATTTAATTCGACTACATTCGATCACCCTCGTTTTGCTTTTGTTGATGTTCGTCTTATACCCTCCTTTCAAGACACTGTCCATTCCGTTCAACTGCTCTTCCAAGTCGTTTGCTGTCTCTGACCGAATTACAATGTCATCGGCGAACCTCAAAGTTTTTATTTCTTCTCCATGGATTTTAATACCAACTCTGAATTTTTCTTTTGTTTCCTTTACTGGTTGCTCAATATACAGTTCGGATAACATCGGGGAGTGACTACAACCCTGTCTCACTCCCTACCCCACCACTGTTTCCCTTTAATGTCCCTCGACTCTTATAACTGCCATCTGGTTTCTGTACAATTGTAAATAGCCTTTCGCTCCCTGTATTTTACCCCTGCCACCTTCAGAATTTGAAAGAGAGTATTCCAGTCAACATTGTCAAAAGCTCTCTCTAAGTCTACAGATGCTGCAAACGTATGTTTTCCTTTCCTTAATCTTTCTTCTAAGATAAGTCGTATGGTCAGTATTGCCTCACGTGTTCCAACATTTCTACGGAACCCAAATTGATCTTCCCCGAGGTCGGCTTCTACCAGTTTTTCCATTCGTCTGTAAAGAATTCGCGTTAGTATTTTGCAGCTGTGACTTATTAAACTGATAATTCGGTGATTTTCACACCTGTCAACACCTGATTTCTTTGGCGATAACGATTTTATAAATCGCCTAACATGATGCTGTGAATACCTTCATGAATATGACGATGGTCAAACAGCTAAAGCTGGTAGTATAAATAAAATGTTTTACCAGCAGCTCAAGGGGGTAATATGATATTTTTCAAATATATAAGAGCTTTGGGGCACCACGTCTTGAGAATAATTCACTCGAGGGTTCCAAAGTTGCAGCAGCAGTCCAGCCAGCATAATGGTTCTGGCTAGGGAGTCATAAGCCACACGTATCTGTAATCAGCGCTAAGTGGCGCTTGAGGTGGAGCTGAGAGCGACGCCACTGGATGGTGTGTGACTATAAACGCGTGCAGAATGAGATTTTCACTCTGCAGCGGAGTGTGCGCTGATGTGAAACTTCCTGGCAGATTAAAACTGTGTGCCGGACCGAGACTCGAACTCGGGACCTTTGCCTTTCGCGGGCAAGTGCTCTACCATCTGAGATATCCTGCGAACCTTGCAGGAGAGCTTTTGTAAAGTTTGGAAGGTAGGAGACGAGGTACTGGCAGAAGTAAAGCTGTGTGACGGTGCGTAAGTCGTGCTTGGGTAGCTCAGATGGTAGAACACTTGCCCGCGAAAGGCAAAGGTCCCGAGTTCGACTCTCGGTCCGGTACACAGTTTTAATCTGCCAGGATGTTTCGTATAAACGCGTGATTTGTAGTGATGAATCAAGCTATACCTTGTGCCAAACCGGTGGAAGGATTTGGGTTTGAATTTGGCGAATGCCAATGGAATGTTTCCTGCCATCATGTGGAATGCAAACAGTGAAGTCGGAGGACAGCAGGGGTGTTTTTTGTGGATAGGGCACAGTCCTCTTATTGTTCTTGAGAAAGCTGCGGAGAAAATTTTACAGTAGTATGTACTGTCTACAGTAGAGGAACAGTTCGGCGACAGTGATTGTTTGCACCAGCATGACAATGCACCCTATCACAGGCAGTGAGACAGTGGTGTTTGGACACTAACGCTCCTGAAATGGACTGACATGCTCGGAGTTCCGACCTGAACACTTTCGGGATGAATTAGGAGGTTGACTCCGCTCCAGGCCACAGTGTCCAACATCACAACATTGTCTGGTTCAGGCTCTTGAGGAAGAATGGGCTGCCATTCCTCCACAGATATTCAGACGCCTCACTGAAAGTGTCTCCAGCAGATTTCAAGCTTTCATAAAGTTGAATGGTGGACGCATGCCATGTTAATGTCCACTAATAGGTGTCCGCATACTTTTGATCAGATAGTGTATTTTCATTTCCTGATGCTCCGTGAAATAGTATTTTGGGAAGTTTTCACTAAGGCAAAGTCGGATAGAACGTTATTAGCGCCATGCCTGACAGTGATTTTTATAGTTATTTACATTGTAAGCATCTATTAAGCAACTAGGAATATCAAGCATATCCACACGATTTATTTACTTCCTATGAAAAATTTTCTCATGAATTAAATTAGTTCGAGATTTATTGTGACTCTGATGAATATAATACTAGAAAGACATAAGCATCGACTCCACTAGTTAGCGAATGTAATTTTGGCTAAACTGGATAATGTGCAATTAAAAATAGTGGCAGTTATTGAAGTGCAGTGGCAGGAAAAACAGGATTTACGGTCAGGCGAGTACGCGGTTGTAAACACAAAAACTAAACTGGAGTAATACTGGAGCAGGACTAATAATGAAGAAGAAAATGGGAATGCGAGTGAAACTTGGACCATGAAGAAGAAAAAGGAAATGCAGCTGGAACTTGGACTTTTGGTGGTCCAAATGTTATCGTCTGGGGAGACATAATGCTGCATGCGCATAGTGACCTCCAGATCTTTAAACACGGCACGCGTAGTGGTCAACGTTACTGTGACGCTGTCTCTTTCCCCATGTGCGTCTTTTCATAAGTGTATTCGGCGCTGACTTCATTTTCATGGATGGTAATTCTCGACAGCATCGAAATGCGCAGATGGAGGAGCTCTCGGAGCGAGAGGATATGCGGCGAATGGACTTGTCTGGTCTCCCTCGACTTCAATCCCATCGATAATAGGCTACGATCGAACACGTGTGGATGCGTTAGGGCCACGTGTGGTAGGCCTTCCACATGTACCAACGTCCATCCAGCTGTTGTCAGAAAGGTTTGGTAATGGGAAACCCTACCACAAGAACCCCTTACCAACTTTCCGGCCAGCAGGGAGGACATTGAAGAGCACGCATGCCACCCAAGACGATCACGCACCCTGTTAATAACCATGTCCCGTTTTTTGTAATGACCAGGGAAATCATCATAAATCGCAATGACTTCAATGTAATTATTGTCGCTGAATAATTGAATCACTGCCTATTTTTTCAGTTACCTATACCGTAGCAGTTCTTTCTGTCTAGGTCCAAGTTCCATCAAGCCATGTTACTTGGCAATGACACATCACGCGGAGGTTACGTTCGTCTTTAAGTTTTGCGTACCCGTATACTTTATATGGCGTTACGTTTTAGGTCGCTCATC
The DNA here is from genome assembly GCF_023864345.2 of Schistocerca serialis cubense. Taxonomy (NCBI): domain Eukaryota; kingdom Metazoa; phylum Arthropoda; class Insecta; order Orthoptera; family Acrididae; genus Schistocerca; species Schistocerca serialis. Next base: position 252,452,316 of record NC_064641.1, on the reverse strand, counting down.
CAGATCAGGATAAAATTCGCTGGTCAGACTGACAACTGAAGCAAAATTTTAATTATGAAGTATATAATTTCGATCTTAAAACACAATAAACGAAAAAAAAACAATTTTTACTACAATTTACAGTGGTTCTTTCTGCATATCAATTACAAGCGCTTGTGGACAGCAAAGGCCTTACGACAACGGAAGATGTACATGCGATATATGTCAATGTGATAAAGCTGCGCCACGAAGATTGACAATGTTAAAGAGACCAACTACAGTCACGCCGAAAAATTCTGAATCTGCAACAATGAGATGATGTTAGGTTTGACAACTAAGTGGCTCCAGCCGAAAATGATGGCTCTCACGGCGTAACTTGAGGGGAATTCTCGTCAAGTGACATGACATCACCCCTTGTATGCTAATTGAAAGGTCAACGACACAAGACCAAGAGCCGTAATTGCGTAAAATAGTTCAAGGAAAATACCGAGAAAGCAAGTGTAAGAACAGTATAAAATACGACAACGTGAGATAAATTAATTGAACACTCAGTAATGTGTATTATCATTATTAATTTCTTATTTATTTCCACAATATAAGATCTCATTCATATATTGTATCTACTCCATGTTCCCCCACAGTCCCGATCAATGATTATACTTCCAGTGACATCACAGCTCTTTTCGTAGAACATAATCTGTTTCAGACGTCACTGGTCTCGAATAAGGCTTTTTTTGATACAATTTGGAACTTGAATCATTGGTTTCCTTAGTTTAGGTTATGAGGACTCAACTCAAGATCAAAAGACCCTACTTTACGAGTCATTCGAGTGGTTCATAGTTTTATAATGTTTTACATCTTGGCAACAAGTTTTATTATGTGTCGTTCATCAGTTTAGGAACACACACACATCTGATGATTATCGCTTGGATCGAAACCGATTACAAAATTACGAAAAACATTTTGTGATCAAAGGCAGTTTTTTCTCCGTTTATGTCGTGTTTCTTGTAGCCACAGTGAGCACCCGTCACTCGTTCCCCGTGTAGTATAGGCAGATTCTGCTTGACCTCCGCTTCACCTTACCCACCACGTGTCACGTAGCGTGGGGAACAGTTGCAGACGCTGGTACGAGGCAGCCTAGCCGGAAGGATCGTCCCGTAACTCCAGGCATTATAGCGAAAAGTCCTTAACTGAAATGAAGTGAATTAAATGGTAAAAACAAAAGCTATACACTGCCAAAACCAGCGACAATAACTGCCGCATATCGCCTGATTTTAAAATGGCGAAATGACACGCGAAGTATTTTGTTACTACTGCATTACGGAGGAAATAAGTGATATGCGAAGCAACACTTACACTGATCAGCAAGAACATTGTGACTACCAACCTACTATCGATATAAACCCATCAAGGCGATAGCAGCGTCACCTGGCGAGGAATGACTGCTAGTTAGACACACGGACGGTGCATGTAGAATGAGTGAGCGTACTTCAAATGGTTCAAATGGCTCTGAGCACTTTGGGACTTACATTTGAGGTCATCAGTCCCCTAAAACTTAGAACTACTTAAACCTAACTAACCTAAGGACATCACACACATCCATGCCCGAGGCAGGATTCGAACCTGCGACCGTGGCGGTCGCGCGGTTCCAGACTGTTGCGCCTAGAATCGCTTGGCGTGAGCGTACTGTCCGAGTGTAGAATGAGAAAGGCGCGCGATCTTCTGAGTTTGACCGAGAGCAAATTGTGATGGCCCAGAGGCTCGGCACGAGCATTTCGGAAACTGCACGACGTCGGGTGTTCGAGAGTGCTGTGGTAAGTATCCTCAACACATGGCGAAACCAAGGTGAAACCATGTCCAGGCGTCGTGGAGTTGGACGGTCACCCCTCGTTACAGATGCCGGACGTCGTAGGCTCGGCAGAGTGGCAAAACAGGACAGGCGGGGAACTGTAGTGGAACTAACATCATATCTGAATGCTGGGCAGAGTTCAAGTGTGTCTGAACTCACAGTGCACCGAACACTCCTAACGATGGGCCTTCGCAGCCGACGACCTATGCATGTGTCAATGTTAATACCACGACATCGGCATTACAACTGAAATGGGCAGCGCAGTGGCAGAGCGTTGCTTGGTCTGATCAATCCCGATATTTTCTTCATAACGCCGATGAGAGTGCGCGAATCCGTCGTCTTCCAGGAGAAGTGCTCCTTGACACCTGTACTGCGGAGTTGGCGGTGGCTCCATTATGTTCTGGCAGACATTCAAGTGGGCATCCATAGGTGCAGTACAGCTTGTCCCAAGGCACAATAACGGCAAAGGAGGAGACCACGCACATCCCTTCATGACTACCACGTTTCCCGGCGGCTGTGGCATTTTTCTACAAGACAATACGCCATGACATAAGCCAGGAATGTGGTGGAGTGGTTCGTAGAACACAGTGGCTAGTTCCAGTTGATGTGCTGGCCCCCCAGTTCGCCAGATCTGAACCCGATTGAGCAGGTCTGGGATGTGATTGAACGTGGCCTCAGAAGTCGTCGCCTTCCTTCCCCGAATTTACAGGAATTAGGTGACTTTTGTGTGCAGATATGGTGCTAGCAAGGCCTCACTGTTTCTAAGCCACGACTCGTCGCCGCTGTTATCCGTGCCAAAGGTGGACGTACCGGCTATTAGTTAGGTGGTCATAATGCTCTAGCTGATCAGTGGAAGTAATGAATAAAAGGAAGGAAAGTATACTACGCCACGTATAACGTGTGGAACAAACAGTGCGAATGATATGGTTGGAGCTTACATAAACTGGGAGAGAAAAATAGCGCGAATGCTCTAGTCGCCCCTGACCATCTGGAACTAAATGATGAATGTGTACCATATGCTACAAAATCCATTACCGTACAAAAGGTCAGTTTCCACCCTGTTAGGCGTGTGAAAGACTTCAGACTATACGCGGTTCTGTGACCTAATTATAAAATTGAGACAATCAGATACAACGCTGTGGTTAGATCGGACAGTTCTAACAGTTTCTAGAGAAAGAATTACCGGTGGCTTCATGTGAATTGATGTAAGGAAATCGCAGAATATTTGGCAAGGCGGCGCTTTGAGCATCAGCGCTCTGGAAGACGAGTGTAGTGTCTTACCTACGGCGCCATCAATTCTGTCTCCTTACCTGAATAAACTGATAAAGCACATCTACAGTATTGAAATGTCGATACTATTTATTAAGCAGCAAATCTAATACAGCTTTCACGTTGCAGGGTTGTTGTGGAATTCCGCATTGTTGTCTATATGGCGGTATATTACAACGAAGAGTAAGTGCAATACTTCGAAACAAAAGTTCTGCGACCCAGGTTTAAAGTTACACCGCCATTACTTAAAGTCTATGAAGTGAGTCAAGAAAAGGAGAATATTAGATTTCTCACTTTCGTATATTATTAATCGAAGGATCTAGCACGAGATCGCGTCAGATTCACTGCGGCACGAAGACAAGGCACTCGCCAAGAACGGCCCCACGGAGATATTGCAGCAAAAGCCGAAGTCTTGAAAATTAACCCTTAACTCACGAGGCGTGGTCTCTCAGACAGGGCGATAATTTTCGAACTCGCTCTCCAAGGCCAGTTGTCATGGAATGCTTCTATACTCCCCCTAGCCTCCTTATATTGCCAAGCCTACGATGTTTTGTTGTCGCTTGTGTTATCGCTTTCTATGTTTATTGTTGACACGTGTTATTGATAGGTGTTGGAGTCTCCTAGACCGAACCTCGTGAAGTACGTATCTGTTTTCTTCAGTGCGGTACAGTATAGCTCAAAATGTGTTGGCACTAGTGTGTCATTTTTAACTTTCCCGAGTTTGATGAAATTGTTAGTCGGTCTATGGAGGAAGGTGTCAGTGATATAGATCAAGACAAAAAAACGACGATTTTACATTAGCCAGTGATCACAGTTCTGCTGTCGAACAAGAGTATCATTCAGAGGAAGAACTTCAAGAAAGTTATGATGGGGATCTGTCTGTTTCTTCAATGAAATACTTAAAGTCTCTGTTAAAATCGAATGTGTTCTGAGTGGTGATAAAAAACAATGAATGTCAATTTGACAGACTTTCATTTTGTACCTATCGGGTGTAATTTTTATGCGCAAATTTAAACCCTAGAATTTAGTTTTATTTGGAAATTTATTTGATACAGAGATTGTATAATTTTTCAGAATGTAAGATTCATTACTCTAATAGTCTATGTGTACTATTTAAAATAACCACACAAAATTATTTGTTTCTGTGTGATAAATAGTAAAATGCTGCAGGGTTTGTTTAGTGCAATAAAATTAGAAGCATTTAAACAACACTTAAACAATTGTAAAAATAAATTATATACAGCATAAATTAAAAATTTCAAAGGATTTTTGCCTTAAATCCCTGTTTAAACATAGGGGTCCCAGAGACCCCACCTCGTGGTATACGTTACAGAAAAGTTACCTCGCGAGTTAAGGGTTAAGTAGAAATGAAAGAGGGTAGGTAACAACGAAATTAAGAAATAAAACTGTGCCGAATGTTACTGTTATTCAAGCTATGAATTTGACAACGTTGCGAAGCTAATCTTCACTTTGCGTAAGACAACATTGAGTTTCACTGCGATTTCATAAATGTTATAATAGGTGTGGGCCAAATGATTTTCTAAATATTTCTTGTATTCTACTGTCCCATAACACTGGGAGATTCATTGGGCACCGTAAAATCGAAAAAAGTGTACCCTCCCAACTTGAATTACTACCCATCTTCTTATTTTATTTCCGGGCTTTTAGATTAATAATCTTACATGAAGTAGGTGACTTTAGTTGTCAGAAATGTCAGTTCAGCAGTGAACTAACGTCTCAAAGTCCACAGTTTCTATTTTTGTAAATTTAGTGATCGTCACCTGAATAGATGATACTAAGAAGGAAATTGACGGAGATCCGAAATGTGAAATGATTTGGGTGAAGGTCACGGTTAAAGCAGGCTCAGACATGGTAATTGGATGTCTCTATAGGCCCCCTGGCTCAGCAGCTGTTGTGACTGAGCACCTGAAGGATAATTTGGAAAATATTTCGAGTAGATTTCCGCACCATGTTATAGTTCTGGGTGGAGATTTTAATTTGCCGGATATAGACTGGGAGACTCAGACGTTCATAACGGGTGGCAGGGACAAAGAATCCAGTGAAATTTTTATCTGAAAACTACCTTGAGCAGTTAAACAGAGAACCGACTCGTGGCGATAACATATTAGACCTTCTGGTGACAAACAGACCCGAACTATTTGAAAAAGTTAACGCAGAACAGGGAATCAGCGATCATAAAGCGGTTACGGCATCGATGATTTCAGCCGTAAATAGGAATATTAAAAAGGGTAGGAAGATTTTTCTGTTTAGAAAAAGTGACAAAAAGCAGATTTCAGAGTACCTGTTGGCTCAACACAAAAGTTTTGTCTCAAGTACAGATAGTGTTGAGGATCAGTGGACAAAGTTCAAAACCGTCGTACATAATGCGTTAGATGAGTATGTGCCAAGCAAGATCGTAAGAGATGGAAAAGAGCCACCGTGGTACAACAACGGAGTTAGGAAACTGCTGCGGAAGCAAAGGGAACTTCACAGCAAACATAAACATAGCCAAAGCCTTGCAGACAAACAAAAATTACGCGAAGCGAAATGCAGTGTGAGGAGGGCTATGCGAGAGGCGTTCAATGAATTCGAAAGTAAAGTTCTATGTACTGACTTCGCAGAAAATCCTAAGAAATTTTGGTCTTATGTCAAAGCGGTAGGTGGATCAAAACAAAATGTCCAGACACTCTGTGACCAAAATGGTACTGAAACAGAGGATGACAGACTAAAGGCCGAAATACTAAATGTCTTTTTCCAAAGTTGTTTCACAGAGGAAGATTGCACTGTAGTTCCTTCTCTAGATTGTCGCACAGATGACAAAATGGTAGATATCGAAATAGACGACAGAGGGATAGAGAAACAATTAAAATCGCTCAAAAGAGTAAAGGCCTCTGGACCTGATGGGATACCAGTTCAATTTTACACAGAGTACGCGAAGGAACTTGCCCCCCCTTCTTGCAGCGGTGTACCGTAGGTCTCTAGAAGAGCGTAGCGTTCCAAAGGATTGGAAAAGGGCACAGGTCATCCCCGTTTTCAAGAAGGGACGTCGAGCAGATGTGCAGAACTATAGACCTATATCTCTAACGTCGATCAGTTGTAGAATTTTGGAACACGTATTGAGTTCGAGTATAATGACTTTTCTGGAGACTAGAAATCTACTCTGTAGGAATCAGCATGGGTTTCGAAAAAGACGGTCATGTGAAACCCAGCTCGCGCTATTCGTCCACGAGACACAGAGGGCAATAGATACGGGTTCACAGGTAGATGCCATATTTCTTGACTTCCGCAAGGCGTTCGACACAGTTCCTCACAGTCGTTTAATGAACAAAGTAAGAGCATATGGACTATCAGACCAATTGTGTGATTGGATTGAAGAGTTCCTAGATAACAGAACGCAGCATGTCATTCTCAGTGGAGAGAAGTCTTCCGAACTAAGAGCGATTTCAGGTGTGCCGCAGGGAAGTGTCATATGACCGTTGCTATTCACAATATACATAAATGACCTTGTGGATCATATCGGAAGTTCACTGAGGCTTTTTGCGGATGATGCTGTGGTGTATCGAGAGGTTGTAACAATGGAAAATTGTACTGAAATGCAGGAGGATCTGCAGCGAATTGACGCATGGTGCAGGGAATGGCAATTAAATCTCAATGTAGACAAGTGTAATGTGCTGCGAATACACAGAAAGATAGATCCTTTATCATTTAGCTACAAAATAGCAGGTCAGCAACTGGAAGCAGTTAATACCATAAATTATCTGGGAGTACGCATTAGGAGTGATTGAAAATGGAATGATCATATAATGTTGATCGTCGGTAAAGCAGATGCCAGACTGAGATTCATTGGAAGAATCCTAAGGAAATGCAATCCGAAAACAAAGGAAGTAGGTTACAGTACGCTTGTTCGCCCACTGCTTGAATACTGCTCAGCAGTGTGGGATCTGTACCAGATAGGGTTGATAGAAGATATAGACAAGATCCAACGGGGAGCAGTGCGCTTCGTTACAGGATCATTTAGTAATCGCGAAAGCGTTACGGAGATGATAGATAAACTCCAGTGGAAGAATTTGCAGGAGAGACGCTCAGTAGCTCGGTACGGGCTTTTGTCAAAGTTTCGAGAACATACCTTCACCGAAGAGTCAAGCAGTATATTGCTCCCTCCTACGTATATCTCGCGAAGAGACCATGAGGATAAAATCAGAGAGATTAGAGCCCACACAGAGGCATACCGACAATCCTTCTTTCCACGAACAATACGAGACTGGAATAGAAGGGAGAACCGATAGAGGTACTCAAGGTACCCTCCGCCACACACCGTCAGGTGGCTTGCGGAGTATGGATGTAGATGTAGATGTAGATGTAGAAGAAGGCACTTTGACGAAATTGCTGGTTGTAAATGATGCTAATTAAGTTGTCGGTTTTGAGAATTTTGTAGACCTGCTGAGAACAGTCCTATTTCGATTTCACTCCAAACTTCGTGGCAGAGATCCCATTTCCCGATGAGCTGACTCAGTTTCAGAGATCGCCTCTGCATGTAGGTCGCACGCACAGTTGACAGTTGGTGGAATGCCTACAAGATACGAGTGGGATAACGCGTATCTCCCAGGGCAACGGGCGGCAGCTGTGACGAGATAAATGGACGGGTGGCTGCAGTTCGATGGTACATTGAATTCTGTTCAGCAGAGCGGACATTTGAGTGCATAATCGCAGTACAGACAGGGGCCTTAAAGAAAAACGAAAAGCTACAGGCTTTCCATTACATCTATACAAAACTGCACAGCGAAAATAGCGTTATTGTTCTTGCATATGAACTGTCTCCTCGGTGAATTGTGGCAAGATCTCAAAGCCCCAACTCTGGAATTAACCACGGAAATACTACTCAACTGCTAAATTATGTATGCTGCTGTTTCAACTTTCCGTGAGGAACGCAAACGAAAAGGGCGGTGGCAGTTTCTAGGTCTCTAACACGCATTCAATTAGAGATCAGTCATCATGACATGGCCCAATACGACAGCATATTCTTGTATTGGCAGCACACAGAAAATATTCGGCAAACATATATTTGTAGCGGGTCTTGAATTTGTTGCTTGTATAAATCGTAGGGTGAATTGTATATACGTGCAACAATAATTAGTTAACTGCTTGAAAGTAACACAGTACTGATGTTACTAGAATGTCTATGTTTCAGAATGAGAAACTTGTTTCTTAAGTTATTAATTTCTCCTCTTACGTGTAGCGAGAACAGAAGTTGCTCATAATGTACTGCCTCTTGCACAACGCTTTCCTTTAATGGAGACAGATTTTCTATCTCGTGTTTGGTAACGACTACTGATTTTTGACCTGATATTTAGTGAATGAGAACTGATATCTTTATCTGGAATTTGGCGAATGAATATTGTTCTGAACGGGCTCCTATTACTGGTCAATACTCGTATGCAACCTGGAACATTAGCATCGTTGAAGCTGTTATTCTTCCAAGTCGCCGGCCGAAGTGGCCGAGCGGTTCTAGGCGCTTCAGTCTGGAACCGCGCGACCGCTACGGTCGCAGGTTCGAATCCTGCCTCGGGCATGGATGTGTGTGATGTCCTTAGGCTAGTTAGGTTTAAGTAGTTCTAAGTTCTAGGGGACTGATGACCTCAGATGTTAAGTCCCATAGTGCTCAGAGCCATTTGAACCATTTTTTCTTCCAAGTGGACTTCTGCTCTTATTCTCTTTTTATCCTACACGACTCATACATTGTATATAAGAATGGATTACAGTAGAATAAATGGGAATATGTAAACAACATTATGTCTATGAATTTCCTTACAAGTGAATTCTTCGGTGATAAATGAAACTAATAGATTTCTGAGCAAGAATCTGGAAAGGAAGTTTCAAGTCCATCATTTCCCTCCAAGTTTAAAATGTTGAATTTCGAAGCTTACTAATGGTTACAAGAGCAAAAAAGTCTTTCTTAACTGAAATTGAAGTCAGAAATGGAGTACATTTGTTTCCAATATTTTTTTTCTTTTCATCGTATCATGTCTGTCTACTTCTATGTGCTGCATATCGTAATTTCTCTGTAGTTCTGCAATTTATTCTGTTACCTTCACCTGGTATAATTATTCACATTTTAGTTAAAACCCCAAAACAATTCGAATTATTTAACAAAATTAAGAGACTTTTAATTGTTTTTTACACATACTAAGAAGTTCTTCATATCTATCAGCAAAGTAAGTGGGCTGAGAACAGAATCTTAAGGCGACTATCACTTTACAGCATTCCTGGCAGCCGGAATCAAACGATCTATTTGCGCCAGTCGATAACAACATTTTCTTGTCTATATTGAAATGCTTAAAGTTCGGATTTTATTAAGTGTTTCAAATTTTGGTGCAGTTGGAATGTTTAGTCCCGGGGACTAATTATATGTAAAGGCTTAGGCACTAGTTTTCTTGGCTGGAGAGTAATATTGAAGAAAAACTGGCAGTTCTCATTTGTAAAGTGCAGTCAAATGCAAACGAGAAAGATGAAAAAAGTAAAGTTTTTATTATTTCAAAAGTAATCGCCAGAACTCTTAACACATTTACCCCACAGTGAGAGAACACGGCCAGTGTGTTCGAGGAAAATGTTTGCATTTGCCTACGGAACCCTGATTGTACTCACACGCGCACCTCTTTGTCCGAAGCAAATCGGCGGCAACGAGTTTCTTTCTTCAGGACTCATAAAATATGGAAAACAGGGGTGGCCAGCCTTTTCGGCAGGCGGGCCAAATTTTTGAGAGGAAATTCCCCTCGGGCCGCATTACTAATTTTTGTTTTGTGAACCAAAAGAAGCAAGAAATATTAATTTATTTTTTAAAGAAAATAAAACAAATCTGAGGAAAAAACATTTATTATACAGTTTAATGAAATATAATGTAAGTGATATGTCTGGCTTTGTTTGACTGAACTAAGTGAGTCAACGTTGATGTCAACTGTAGTTGTTGCTACACGCAAAGACTTTTCCAGATGAACACCAGTAATTCGTGTTCTCATTTGTGTAATGATGTAATTCAGGCGACTAAAAATCTGTTCACGCATGTAAGAGTCAATAAATGAAATAATTTTAAAAGCATGTTTGTAAAACTGTGGATATTTCTTCTTGTCCAAATATGTTTTATAGAGCTCTTCCTAACTAACATGATTACATTTCTCTTTTAACTGTACATCACACTGCATTTCACAGCAGTCATTTGTAAATGTTCCTATAGTGAACTCATGTCTACGGGGAATGGAGTAGCAAATACAGAAAAAAAGTAGACTACGTTTCTTAAAGTTTTGAAATCGGTTTTCGAATCCGCATTTCAAGTAAGTCAGATATCAGATAGGAAGTAAACGTATTTAATCCCTGCCGCCTGTGTGATGTCCGATTGCTTTGACAATGTAGGAAAGTGGGTGAAGTTTTTTGTTTGTAACTGTTGCCCTCAAAGACCAAGTTTCATTTAGAATGTGGAAATAAGACCATGCAATACATTAATCAGCTGATCTTTTTCTTTGAGTCTAGTATTCATATCATTTAGATGGCTAGTTACATCGACCTAGAACAATTCGGAAAGCCATTCTTTATCTTCGAATCCTAAAATCCCTTTGAGTTGCTTTCAAAGAATAATTGTATGTCTTGTTTCAAATCAAACACACTTTTCAATATTTTTGCACGGGTTAGCCATCTACTTCTGTATAATACGAAAATATATAATTGTGCACTGAACCCAAGGACTTCAGAGATTCTTGGAGCTGACGGTGATTCGGTGCACTCGACTTAATAAAGTTCACTGTTTGGCAACTACCTTCATGAGAGCTACTTAGCAAATAAATTCTCTTGATGGATAACGCAATGAAAGTTTAACTTCGACGTACTTCCAACTTTGGTGGCCTCGTTTTCAATCAACTGAACTAAAACTTCGTGTTTCCCAACCATTGCTGGAGCACCATCCGTTGTTAGCCCCGATGGATTGTTAAATTTCAACGAAAAGTGACTTAATGTCGATACAACTGCTTCCAACAAATCTCGTAACTGTTTTATTAAAATGGACATCAACATCTCTGACATAAATCGCCACTTGGACGGTGTCCGTCATTAACTGTGTATTCATCCAAACCTGGAGAACAAAATATAAACTCAGATGCACAACTTTTTGAATAATCTTCAGTTTGTCTTCTATTGTCATTCAGACGTCTAGTAACTGACGAAACAGGCTTTTTTTTTTTTTTTTGAGAAATTCTTTCTCTTTTCTGGACACACAATTTCAACGACGGTCTGTAAGCATTCCACAACCATTTCGCCATCTGAATATGGCGTTGATTTTTTTTGCCAGTATCAGAGCTACTGCATAAATCGTTTTCACATAGCATATTGGCTCTGGATTCTCCCTTGTAAATATCTTCTGTTGAGCAGAAAGTTTCCTTTTTAAGTCGTTTACCTGGTCTCATCGATTTTGTCATTTGTACTTATCAAACGTAACTGCATGTTTAGTCTCGTAATGCCGTTTGATATTATATTCTTTTGGAACCGAGACAGATTCATTGCATATGAGACAATTGGGTTTTGTTCTATATTCCACAAAAAAAAAAAAAAGAAATGGTTTACAGTCCACTTGTCTTGATAATTTCTCAACTTCTCTGTAACTTTCCTCTTCTTAGGTCCTATTTGTTTACTAGCTAACGTCATACGAAGTCTACGTCTTGAACTAAAACAGATTTTTTTTACAATAAGTCGGAAACTGACAAAGGGAGCATACACGGCAATTGGAGTTTTTTAATTTTTTATAGATACGCGTATGGTACGTGAAGTTCAGAATCAAATATGTTACCTAAAGTAGTTCGGTGCAACTCTCAAAAGTTCCGTACAAAATCTACTCGAAAGTCCCGCGAAGATGTTTAACAACGTAAAGCAAGATGACTGCTTTGATGGGCTGTGTGTCTCTGTGGGAGGATGCCAAACTGCCACATGGGTGACCTTCGATTCCCAGTTGTGGTAAATTTTTAAACAAAGTTTCAAGTTGCACGGGCGTTTCCGTGAAGCGTAACGTACATGTAGGTGGAAAAAAAATTTAATTTCAAATGTTTTTTTAAACAACATTGTACATAACTGACTGGTGATTACGTATTTATAGCTGCAACGGAAACGGTTTTTTTGTGTGTGATGTGTAATTAGAAATAAGAATTGTATGTTTTTCTGTAAAATGACAATTAAACATGTCCTAATTAGCATGATTTAGGTATTCGAGCTGAACTAAAAACGTAATGACCGAAGCTGCACTCCAGCATTTACCAGTCTCGAGCGCTGATTTTTTTTCCCCAATCTTTATGTATTTCACTCTTCACGGAAATACTTATAGAGCACGCGACTATGTTTAAAAATATATATCAATTATTCAGCTATCTTTAAAAATACAATCCACCTGGGAATCGAACCCTGGTACATCACAGGGCTACACTGCTCATCGAATTATCGAGTTTTCATTTGACTGTTATTTTTACTTGAGAATTCCATAATCTGTTCTCTCGAGTATTTTTGAGAGTAATATACATCTGCTTTTCAAATGTTTTAGGAAATTGATATTTTAGTTTTGAACGTCATCTACACTACTGGCCATTAAAATTGCTACACCACGAAGATGACGTGCTACAGACGCGAAATTTAACCGACAGGAAGAAGATGCTGTGATATGCAAAGGATTAGCTTTTCACAGCATCCACGCAAGGTTGGCGCCGATGGCGACACCTACAACGTGCTGACATGAGGAAAGTTTCCAACCGATTTCTCATACACAAACAGCAGTTGACAGGCGTTGCCTGGTGAAACGTTGTTTTGATGCCTCGTGTAAGGAGGAGAAATGCGTACCATCACGTTTCCGACTTTGATAAAGGTCGAATTGCAGCCTATCGAGATTGCGGTTTATTGTTTCGCGACATTGCTGCTCGCGTTGGTCGAGATCCAATGACTGTTAACAGAATATGGAATCGGTGGGTTCAGCAAGGTAATACGGAACGCCGTGCTGGATCCCAACGGCCTCAATCAGTAGCAGTCGAGATGACATGCATCTTATCCGCATAGCTGTAACGGGTCGTGCAGCCACGTCTCGATCCCTGAGTCGACAGATGGGGACGTTGCAAGACAACAACCATCTGCACGAACAGCTCGACGACGTTTGCAGTAGCATGGACTATCAGCTCGGAGACCATGGCTGCGGTTACTCTTGACGCTGCATCACAGACAGGAGCGTCTGCGATGGTGTACTCAACGACGAACCTGGGTGCACGAATAGCAAAGCGTCATTTTTTCGGATGAATCCAGGTTCTGTTTACAGCATCATGATGGTCGCATCCGTGTTTGGCGACATCGCGGTGAACGCACATTGGAAGCGTGTATTCGTCATCGCCATACTGGCGTATCACCCTGCGTGATGGTATGGGGTGCCATTGGCTACACGTTTCGGTCACCTCTTGTTCGCACTGACGGCACTTTGAACAGTGGACGTTACATTACAGATGTGTTACGACCCGTGGCACTGCCCTTCATTCGATCCCTGCGAAACCCTACATTTCAGCATGATAATACACGACCGAATGTTGCAGGTCCTGTACGAGCCTTTTTGGATACAGAAAATCCTGTTGAAGGTGCATGAGTAGCTATACCTGTACACGCCATCCAAGTTCTGTTTGACTCAATGCTCAGGTGTATCAAGGCCGTTATTATGGCCAGGGGTGGTTATTCTGGGTACTGATTTCTCAGGATCTATGCACCCAAATTGCGTGAAAATGTAATCACATGTCAGTTCTAGTATAATATATTTGTCCAATGAATACCCGTTTATGATCTGCATTTCTTCTTGGTGTAGCAATTTTAATGGCCAGTAGTGTATCATGAATTTAATTACATATGCTTTACTTAACCTAGCAGCCTTGCTTTAAAATTTCGACCCCATTTCGACTTCTTTTGTTATGACTGTTTCTTAATACTATTCTACATTTCAAGTCGATAACATTATTAGTTGCTGTAAATAAGAGAGAAAGACTGGTGGATGAAGTTGCACTAGGAGGGTTCCTTTTCTACCTTTGTAATTCCGGAATCCTTAAACGTCATGAGTAAAAACACATTATTACAATTAAGAATTTATTTATTTTCTACTACTAAAATTAAAAGAAGGTACTGAAACAGGAACCATTGCTAATGTCGATTGCTACTCTTCTTTACCATAGCTAAATACATAAAATAAATGCAAGCCTACTAAAATTAAACAAAAGCACCACAGATTAATTGTAAAAATAAAAAAGCTGCCTTTACTTCCTGAAGTGAAGACAGGTCTGTCGCTATAGAATGTGCGCCACTTATACACGTGAAGGGGCGTAACTTTACGGTCGATAGTGATGTGAGCTTGTAGTAAAATTAAATATGGGATGTACTGGCAATGTCTGCCACTTATCTCACTCGCGCAGCGCAACAGACGTATCCGGTTGCGCAGTCCATACTAATGCTGGTTGCTGGCTGCATATCGTCCAGGCGAACTATATTTTCTTCGAGATGGCGCGCGGGCATTTCAAAATAGATCCAGCACAGTGATTTCTTTCAGACGGGAATATAGACGAAAATCTAACGATAGTTGAATCAATGCTCTGAGATTTTCCTATTGTAATAGGATATGATATGAAAGACGCCTGATGGATGCTCTCTTGGAGGTTTTACGTGACATAAAAGTTAAATTTTTACTTGAAATAAAACATGTCCGCGAGCCAAAAATTAGTACCTCCCCCCCCCCCCCTGGTCGCGGCTTGGCCACCCCTGGTGTAGAATATATGCGAGGGCTCCCCATCGAAAATTCTGATGACCTTGGCAACAAGTAGCCCTGATCTCTCTTAAGGTTTTGCATTACAGAAAAAAATGGCTCTGAGCACTATGGACTTAACTGCTGTGGTCATCAGTCCCCTAGAACTTAGAACTACTTAAACTTAACCAACCTAAGGACGTCACACACATCCATGCCCGAGGCAGGATTCGAACCTGCAACCGTAGCGGTCACGCGGTTCCAGACTGAAGCGCCTGGAACCGCTCGGGCCCACCAGCCGTCAGAGGAGCGAGCACAACGCTCTTTATGCGTCAGTTAAATAACTGATCCCAATATATGCTTATAAAATGAATGATCGTAAGATCTGACCAACATATTTCAACGGAACACCATTACAGTGAGACTAACAAATTAGAAAGCAACAGAGCTGGCTTTGCTTATTTTTTTAGACAGTCGCCGAATTGGACCAGTTGCAGGGCAACAGTTTGGTTCTGAGATTCAGATTAAGTCTGAATTTACTAAATCATTTATTCACTCTAAGATCTCGACACATACCACGTTAAAACGACAAAGAAGAAATTTTCAACAAAATGAAAACTGGTTGAAAAATTGCTCCAACACAACGAGTACAATGTCACCTAAATTAAACGCAAAGCCCTCTAGAAGGTCAAATTAATCTAGAATGTCCCACTGACCCTGTGAAAAGTACCTTATTTATGTGGAAGACTGCTTTGGAAAAGCTACAGCTTTTCCTAATATGTGCAACTTGCAAAAATAAATGAAACGAATCCAAGACTCAAAAAACAATACAATTAATCTGTCAACCAAGTTTTGTAGCAAATCTCACTAATTGTGAGTTGTTCATAAATTGTATAGTACTGATGCGAAATGTGATACTTAATCGAAATTCGGCAAACCTGTGCCAGATTGTACTGATCGCTATCAATAGAGATCAACCTTATGGGCGACAGCAAACGTGTGCCCCCCCACACCTCTAGGATCGGAATTCTCTCTTCCTCCACAGCACGACCGCAAATGTCTGAAATTATCCTCCCCTAAACCTAACTCCCAGCTTCTTGAAAACTCCATGTGGAAGGAATAACACAATGTGACCGCTGAAATGTTAGTTTTGTTTACGTGAGCACACGGGAAGCCTACAATACGGATTTTAATGGGCAAGAGATTAGTATCGGCTGCTAGCCATGTCGATCCCTTTCTAGTGAGGCACGGTGGCGGCTAAGACGCATTTGATTGGATAAAAAAAATCGAGAGTGTAAGCTAAGAAATTTTTCACGGTGGCTGAGCAGAGCCACAGCGATCCATTCTTAGATGTGCGTACAGTGAGGTGAATTCGTCACGCTCAGTCATACAATAACGTCGAGAAATGGTTTAGCGGCAAACTACCTTCAAATGAAAAAAAAAAACAAAAAAAACGCATTTGCCGACAAAGTGCCCGAGCAGTGGCTTGCTGCAACCGGCTCCCGCAGACTGCAGTGCTCTGAGGACCCTCGTCCCTTGTCTAGAGCCTCTAGGATTGACCTCCTGTGGTCAAGCCAGATTACGGTAGGAGCACTTGGGTTCACCTATTTCTAACAAAATGTGAATCCTTCTTGTTGAGTTAGCATGTATTTACCCCAAAAATAGCCAAGAAATAAGCTGAAAGATAATAAAATATCTGTCAGCGATATATAGCTGTCATGCCACAAAATTTACCATCAAACACTGTAGAAAAGAGAAATTTGCTGGTTAACAGGGTTGGATCCGCTCATACAAGAAGAACTGGAATGCCAAAATTTTATGATAGGAAGTTCAAATGGCTCTGAGCGCTAAGGGATTTAACATCTGAGGTCATCAGTCCCCTAGAACTTAGAACGACTTAAGTCTAACTAACCTAAGGACATCACACACATCCATGTCCGAGGCAGGATTCGAACCTGCGACCATAGCAGTCGCTCGGTTCCGTACTGAAGCGCCTAGAGCCGTATGATAGGAAGTGACCATGTTTTGTCTAGGTGCGAGAAAAATCATACTCATTATCCATCTTCTGTACAACAGTAAAAGAGAAAAGAAACTGAGTGTGAGAAGGTGAACGGAATTCATTACTGCTTCTCTCTGACTTAGTTAATGCCGGCCGCAGTGGCCGAGCGTTTCTAGGCGTTTCAGTCTGGCGCTACAGTCGCGGGTTCGAATCCTGCCTCGGGCATGAATGTGTGTGATGTCCTTAGATTAGTTAGGTTTAAGTAGTTCTAAGTTCTAGGGAACTGATGACCTCAGATGTTAAGTCCCTTAGTGCTCAGAGCCATTCGAACCATTTTTGAACTTAGTTAATACATGAAGAAGAAGGAGAAGCATTTTGTAATCTAATGAGCATTATGCCACAAGATCCACTACCTGCACAGTTCCAAGCCTACTCCATAGAAAATTATATTGACGAGGAAAATGTATGTATTTGTATAGACGAGTCTTCAGCACTTTTGTGAACGACAAATATATGCGAGAGTTTGCTTTCTCTTTGTAATTCCTTGTGTGCATCGGCTCATAACAAATTTTACTTTTTTTTTGCATAACTTGAGAAGAGCGCAAACGGGCTCTTAGAAGTGGCTAAATAATGTCAGCTCTGGATTGGTAAAAAGAAAGGAAGAAAAGAAAGATAAGTAATCATCTAAAAAAATTACATAATAAGAAAATGGTGAAATTGACAGATTGCAAGTTTTAAGTGTGTTTACGTTCAAACATAATTTAGATGTTATCGATAGCTGAAAAATATCTTCTGAATAAATGTACGCTGAAGTGCCAAAAATCATGGAATAGCGATATGCACATGTACAGATGACGGTAGTATTGCGAACACAAGGTATAAAATGACAGTACATTGGTGGAGCTGTCATTTGTAATCAGGTGATTCATATGAAAAGGTTTCCGACGTGATTATGGCCGCACGGCGGGAATAAACAGATTTTGAACGCGGAGTGGTAGTTGGAGCTAGACGTATGGGACATCCCATTTCGGAAATCGTTAAGGAATTCAATATGCCGAGGTCCACAGTGTCAAGAATGAGCCGAGAATACCACATTTCAGACTTTACCTCTCACCACAGACATCGTAACGACTTTCACTTAACGACCGAGAACAACGGCTTTTGCATTGAATTGTCAGTGCTAACGGACAAGCAACACTGCGTAAGAGAACTACAGAAATCAATGCGGGATGTTCGACAAACGTATCCGTTAGGACAGTGCGTCTAAATTGGGCGTTAATGGGCAATGGCAACAGACGACGCGAGTGCCTTTGTTAACAGCTCGACATCGCTTGCAGTGCCTTTCCTCGGCTCGCGACCATATAGGTTGGACTTTAGATGACTATAAAACCATGGCCTGGTCAGATGAAACCTAATTTCAGTTGGTAAGAGCTGGTGGTAGCGTTCGAGTGTGGCTCAGACCCCGCTAAGACATGGACCTAAGTTGTGAACAAGGCACTGTGCAATCTGGTAATGGCTCCATAATAGTGTGGGCTGTGTATACGTAGAATAAATTGGGTCCACTGGTCCAACTGAACCGATCATTGACTGGAAACAGTCATGTTCGGCTACTTGAGACCATATGTAGTCATTTATGAACTTCAGTTCCCAAACAACAATGGAATTTTTATGATTGATAATGCGACCTGTCACTGGGCCACAGTTGTTCGTGATCGATTTGTGTAACATTATGGACAATTCGAGCGAATAATTTGGCCACACAGACTGCCCGACATGAATGTCATCAAACATTTATGGGACATAATTGGTAGGTCAGTTTGTACACAAAATCCTGCAGTAGCAATCCTTTCGCAATTACAGACGGCTATAGAGGCATCATGGCCCAATATTTTCGTAGAGGACTTCCAACGACCTGGTGAGTTCATGCCACGTCAAGCTACTGCACTACGCCGGGCAAAAGGAGGTCCGCCACGGTATTAGGAGATATCCCTTGACTTTCGTCACTTCAGAGTATTTTCAGTTAAAGCCCATTATTAAATATTTTTTTTCCTTTAAACACTTTGTCGCTTTCCTTCTATCAGTTAATGCATATGAGATGATAAGTTACATTTTCGTAAATGTTGGTGTATATGAGATGATAAATGAGACGATAAATTTTCGTAAGTTTTGTAGTAATGTTACTCTTGAGCTTAACTTTACTCCACTCCTGCAGTAAGGTTTATCAGAGCCCGTCCGGCTAGCCGCGCAGTCTAAAGCGCGGTTTTCCACCTGCCTCTTTTCCACCTGCCTCGGCGAATGCGGGCTGGTTCCCGTTATGCCGCCTCAGTTCAACTATGTCGGCGATTGCTGCGCACTGTCTCCACGTAAGCGTATACCATAATTAATCTATAACTCAAACATTGGGGGTTACACACGTCTGGTATGAGACGTTCCTGTGAGGCGGGGGGGCGGGGGGAGTTCCACTAGGAGACGAACCGCACCGCACAATAATCCTGGGTTCGGTGTGGGGTGGCGGTGGGGTGAGTGGACTGCTGTGGCCTGTTGTGTGGTTGTGAACCACTTAGGGCTACGGTGGGACGAAGCCCCTCAGTCGTTTCTAAGTCCTCAGTTTAATACATAATACACGCAATGGTTTATCAGTGTGTTGCAGGTATTGGCCAGAGGGCTGGGACTTGTTCGGGTACTGGCGGTAAGGACAGTTTTGGGCAAGTTGGGGAGTTCCTGTCCTGAACAGGTTGTGGAGGTCGTGTGAGCTGTTGCGAGTAGTTCGGGGGACTGCAGGTTGAATAGGCGACCCCTGGACGGCGGATGCGGTAGCACCAAGCAGTCGGTAAGGTCGTCTACCAGTGAATGGGAACGGGCAGTAGCAAATTTAAAGGCGGGCGCGACGGGTACGACCCTGGGGCCTATCTTTTGGGGAGAGAAAGGAGGGGAGGGGACGCAAGCCCAGATTACCATTTTTTAGATTACTTTTATTTCAGATTATTGACTTTGATGCAGCAGTTAATTAGTTCTCCAAAGCACAAAACAAAAAATATCGTAAATCTTCTCACATTTCTCATTACAATAAAATTTTGACACTTGTATTCAAATTTCTAATTTAATTCCCATTATTCTAATCCATTGATACAGCTTTTACGAAGAATGAATGAGCCCGTTGATAGATTACATAAAAGAAAAATGAAGTTTTGCATGTTTACCTGTTCCTTTTAGGAATACTCTTTCACCATCTTGTAGCCTCTCTAGCCTTTTTTCTTTTTCCAGCTTTGCCACTTTTACCTAGCGTTCTTGCGCTTCTATCTTCGTAAAATGTCTTCTGTGTCACGTAACATTGCTGGCACGTCCTATTGAAATGTGCGCCCGGAAAACTGTCGCAAGATAATCCAAATCTATAATCCACTAGCCACCTTGCGGTGTGTGATGGGGGATACTCCCCGCACCCCCTCCCCCTTACCTGGTCTCGGATTCCTCTAATTTTATTTTCAAGCTCATTTTTTGAGATATACGTAGCAGGCAGCAATATGTTGTCGGACGCATCTAGGAACTATGCACTCGGAATATAACAAAAAAAAAAAAAAAAAAAAACACTCAGTGGTGCATAACGACTCTTTTTTAACGTCTGGCACTGGAGTTGTATGAGCATCTCTGTGATGTTTTCTCTATTACTAAACGAAACAGTGACGAATTGAGCTGCTCTCTTTTGGATCTTCCCTGTAAGCTACCTTCTTAGTGAGTGCTCTTGCAATGGATTTGTCCCGTATCTGCTTTTACTACGATTATTTTTATGTGGTCCTTCCCCTTTAAATCGCTCTTCCAAATATGTGACTGTTTCCAGTGATTGTTCGGCTATCGAGTTGTTGTATACTAACGAATCTCGCCGCCTGTTTATGCACGGTACGGTACATTCGCTTTTTTTTTTTTTTTTTTAGAGTCGGCTGCTAAGGGTCGAATTTTTTTTTATACAACATAGTTGTGTGGAGATAACAGCGATTGGTTTACTTATAATCAATTATTCAAAATGACAGTCACAATCGTATTATTTATTTTGCGGCCAACCGGTTTCTACCCGCGATGGTAGTTACCAACCGTGCACAGGCAGGGTGACGACTCCAGCGAGCGACCAAATGGTGTAAATTGCCCTGAAGATGACCCCATCGCGGATTGAAACCGGTTGGCGGCAAAATAAATGATGCGATTGTGACTGTCATTTTGAATAATTGATGCTAAGGGTCGATTCCCTGCGGGTCTTCTGCGTTTCTCTACAACCTTCTAACGTTGCGACGTCCCTATACGTTATGTAAAATCCACAACAGCCACACGGAGCTCTCACGTTATCAGTTAGTTCGTTCGTATATGGTGTGGGCAGTAACGGTCCTGTAACATTTCCTTAGTGGAAGCTATTTCAACAATTGAAGACTTTTCCGAATCCGTTGAACGTCCCACGCGTGGCCCTCACGCAAATTTTTCTTCGTTCAGTTTTTGTTTTTCCAACGAGGATTCGGCTCAGTTTAAATCAGTCTGCTTCCTGAGCCACTTTCTAACATGGCTATCGATCCACGGCAGGCCTTTCCCATTCCTCACAACTTTTCTCGGCACATAGCTGCCTGACTATTGTACAGTTCTCTTGAATTTTGTGCCTTTATACTGAACATTTTCAGCCTCAGGTGTTAATGTTTGATGTTGGATGGTGAGGTAAGCTCAATTATTTCTTGTCGTGCTTAGTAACAAGAAATAGCTAGCTTCCTTTCTTAACATTTCCCTTTATAACCTGTCTGTTGTGCTATAACGGCCTCATAGCAATGATTCCAAAATCTACGTAAACTGTATCGAAACGTTCGGGCCTGTATGTAATGAGGAAATAGAAACTTTCACCCTAATGAGTAAGTTCTCTAACCGCTCACATAATTTTCGGGTAAGGCATTTAGAACAATATCACACAACTGCCTCTCCCTACTACCCAGCCTAATCACTGGAGTTCCCCATTCTCTAGCTCGTAAGCTGAAATTTCCCCTTAATACTATTACATGATCAGGAAAACAACCCACGACTATCACCACGTTTTCCCAGAAATAACCTTCCACTTTGACTCCCGAGGCAGGGAATCTTAAAAAGCATCCGATTATCATATTTGATCCATCTTTAACGTTTATTTTCACTCAATTTTTTCATACATGAAATCTTTACTAATCTCACTAGCCTTTATCTGTTATTTACGGCTACATACATGCCTTCACCAGCAATGTTTAGGCTGTCTTTGCGATATGCAACCCACTTGGAATTAAAAATTTCGTTGCTATTCGTTACTAGTTGAGCCAACATTTTGATCAAAGTACTGTGTGTGCCCTATTATAGGTTTTAATCAAGATTAGTTCTGGGGTTCATTGACGTTCCTGCAGTTAACTAATTGTACATTAACATTTTATTTCACCGATCTGTTATTATTTCATCGTTAGACGGCAGACTAGATGTTCATGTTATGGTTGATAACAGACGAGGGATGTTATACGCAGAAGTATGAGCATTCTATATATATATTAGTTTTCTCCCCACAAATTTGTGAAAAATCTGTGACAGTATTAGAGCAAATATAAAATTACTCATTCTGATATAGAGATGGCTTTGAGGCCAATGAAATATTGTTTTCGTTATACTGATACATGTTTCGCAATAACAGAAAACATTCCGTACAAAATCACACCAGTCGCATATGCATTGCGTATACACATTCGAATAATGCTGTTGTCTTAGTGTTTTGTCTGTGTGTGTGTGTGTGTGTGTGTGTGTGTGTGTGTGTGTGTGTGTGTGTGTGTGTGTGTGGCTCAGAGACATCCAAAGTGTGCCGAACATCCTCAACTTACGCAAAATGACGCATGTAATGGAGGAATATGTGAGGAATTACTGTAAGGCAAGTGTAAGACACCTGATGGAGCATGTTATGCCGAAACACATTGAGCAAATCAAGTTAGTTAATAGTGACGAACAGAAAACTGTGGTTATTTTGTGTAACTGATTGTACCAGTCACAGACCTAATAGAAACCTGCTTCTACCTAATGATTAAAGTTAAGACATGTCTCATACGCCTGCCAAAGGCGGTACTAAAAATATCCGGGTGGCAATGAGGGAACAAGTTTATTTATCAAAGATTAATAGCATGTCTGCTCCGACGTCGATTGAAGCAAAACATAAAATAAGCACTTCTTGAAACAAAACAATAATACTTCCCATCGCTGAAGGCCGTTTTGAAGCTCACTGACTCTAGGTTCATCACATACACATATATAAAAGTCGAAGTACTATAGGGAGCATAATTTACTATCCCAGCTTATACCTGTTTCAAAGTTAAACACGAATAAATTTACAAGTCTACAAGTCAGCACAATGACAGTCCCATCTTCTTCGAGAAGATGGCCTAAGTCCACAGCTGAAAGCTCCTGGGATCACGAAGTCAGACAGGAATGGCGGCGACACCGTGGAGGCAGCTCACGAGTGAGAATCCTGATTGATGGAATCGTTTGCAGAATCGGCGTCTGGCCCAGGAAAGCTGACATGTAGCGAGCTGGTCTCCTCTGACCTAAGTGCTGCCCTAAATACCACTCAGAGCTAGGATACCGCTGGGCCTCGTTTCGATCACGTGTCTTCTGTGGAAGAGAATAGGTCTGTGCGGCTTGCAGGCTCTAGTGGCGCTCGGGTCGCCTCCTAGTGGACGGACGAGCAGGGCTGCCGGTCTTCAGGAAAACTGTGTCCTGTGTATTAAACATCTTCAAAGCACTGGTGTGATGTTGGTTGCTGACACTACAGGCGTTAAGCTTCGGTACAGCACCCCATTGCAGAAGCGAGGAGATGATGAAGCTCGTCTGTGTCCCTGTAGTAGGTAAGTTGTGCGCTGGCAGCTGGGGCAGCTGGGAGAATGATACCCACATCCATTGATGTCGACCCTGGTGTGGCGTGTGGAGTTGGTGAAGGCCCCTCCAGTGAGTTGGCGGCCGGCAGTGGCTGGGGTGGTCTGGTAGTGTCCGAGTTGTATACTGTGGTTGGCTCCATTTCTGGAACAAAAGAAAATGGCTTTTTCTTCATCAGGAGGCTCCAAATGGTTCAAATGACTCTGAGCACTATGGGACTTAACTTCTGAGGTCATCAGTCCCCTAGAACTTAGAACTACTTAAACCTAACTAACCTAAGGATATCACACACATCCATGCCCGAGGAAGGATTCGAACCTGCGACCGTAGCGGTCGCTCGGCTCCAGACTGTAGCGCCTAGAACCGCACGCCCACTCCGGCCGGCAAATGCTGGTGAACTGTGGGGTCGAAGATAGAAAGCTGGGACCTGTGAGATCGGCTGTGAAGTTTCTTGGTATGAGATGAGCCGTCCTCTAAGACTGACCTATAGGATGCCAAATAAAGGGTGGCAACTTCATCCAGCGGATGATGACAGTCAAGTTTAGATATCCCCGTTTAGATGTGTGGACGAAACGTTCCACTGGTCAATTTGAAGCATCGTGGAACGGTGCTATGTGAACTAGGGAGACGCCATTTTTGTGGAGACTTCCGCAGATGCAAATTGGGGACCACTGTGTGTGAAACTGGTGTCAGAAAGTAATTCAGTGAAAAAAATGCTAGATAAGGTTTGAATAGTCAGCTATTTGATGTGGCAGACACGAGGGGGAGCACTCCTGTATAGCACAGGAACTGAAATAGTGCGTAGCAAAGCAAAAGCAGAAATACTGAACTTACTTTCCAGATGTTGTTTTACTCAAGGAGACACGGAAGGTACTGGCTCAGTTTACTTTGCATAGCATTGCTAAGATGAGTGGTGCAGATATTACTGTTAGCGGAATCGAGAAACAGCTGGAATAGTTAAAAACGGTTTCAGGACCCAACAGTATCCATGTCAGACTCCATACAGAATCTGCAATTGTACTATCTATCGTTTTAACCATAATTACTGTAGATATATTGTACAAAAAATTATGCCTAGTGATTAGGAAAAAGCATAGGTCACACCTGCCTACAAGAAGGGTAACAGAAGTGAGCCACAAATTTCCTGTCCAATCTCACTGATGTCTTAGAACATATTTTATTTTGTGCTCAAACATAGTGAAATATCTCATCAGTCACACGAAGCCCAATTTTCACATTTCTCATACGACGCCTGAAAGCCACGTATCAGGGAAATTAGGTAGACGCTGTATTCATTTACTTCTGAACAGCATTTGATCCGGTGCTAAACCTGCGTCTGTTGCCTAAAGTATCATTATACGGGGTGTAAAACAAAATTTGAGACTTGATTGAGGTCTTCTTGGAAGGCAGGACGAAACAGGACACATCATGAAGCATGAAGGCGTAATTGGTTTCGTAATGGAGGAAAATCTGGGTAAAAATTGTAGAAGGAGACCAAAACTCGACTACAACAAGCGAATTCAAGTGGACATACGTTGTAGTACTTTTGCAAAGATGAAGAGGCTTCCACAGTACTGATTAGCGCAGGGAGCTGCAACAAACCAGTTTTCGGAGTGATGACCACAACAGGACTCAAACTGACTGAGACATACGGGAAATAGCGGTATGATAGTGAGACAGAATGGAATCAAGTCGCATAGCTAGGTGTCCATAAAGGCACGAACTTACTTTTCTTTTCTTTAAGTGATCAGACACAGAGGACCGCGTGTAGCAACAAGGCTCAACTTCCAATGGATTGTGTTTTGTGTCTTCTGTCGCTAATCACCCTCTTCGACGACCTGCATAAAGTCATCGGTTCTATCTTTCCTCTTCTCTGTTTTGATCTTCTTAGTGGTCTTCTTCCTCAGGGAGTAAACTCCATAGGTTTCAAAGGTAGCCGAGCGGTCATAGGCGCTAAAGTCAAGGACTGTGCGGCTGGTCGCGGCGGAGGTTCGAGTCCTCCCTCGGGCATGGATGTGTCTGTTTGTCCTTAGGATAATTTAAGTAGTGTGTAAGCTTAGGGACTGATGACCTTAGCAGTTAAGTCCCATAAGATTTCACATTTGATTTCAAAGGCCACCTGTGTCCATCCATCCGAGCGACAAGTCCGACCCATACAAGCCGCTCGCTTCTCATCAGGCCTACAATGTTTGATCTATTGTAGATTTTAACCAGGTTCCAATTATACCGGATCCTCCATTCTCCAGTGATCTCATCTTGTGCCGGACCACACATATTAAGACTTTCCGCTCGAAAACGAGAGGAGCATTTAAATCTTTTTTCCGGATACTCCAAGTTTCGATCAGCGTTTTGTACAGCTATAGTTCGAAATTCCTTGAGAGACTGCACGATTTAAATGGCTGACTCAGACGGAATTATGATCTACGAGACTTTCGGCCTGAATCCTCGCTTTAATTTCTGCCTCACACTATTTGTCCTCTATAAAGATTGCCTCCAGATATTTTAAATTATGTACCCTTTTCTATGAACGGGTCCCGACTGGCGGAGTCTGGAGTGGGTCCAGCTCATCACCAGATACGCAGTTTTCGATTCTTTCACAAGGAGGGCGATTTTACTCGCTGCCACCTCCACGGTGTCGTTCAGCCGCATCAGTTCTTCATTAGACCTAGACAACAACGCCACATCGTCGGCAAATGTGAGATGTGTGATTTTCTCGCCCTCTACCTCGATCCTCTCGAAGTTCTCATGAAAATGTTCCCTCATTATCTTTTCGAGTGTCAGGTTGGACAATATGGTTGACACACCATCTCCCTGTCCCAGCCTGTGCTTATGTAAAAGTTCTCCGTCGCTTTGTTTCCGAGCTTCACTTTGTCTTTTGAATCAGTGAGACAAACTGGAACGAGGCCCACGAGTTTCTTGGGTATTGAAAACTCAGCTAGGCAATTTATTAGGCTCTCCCGGTGGATACAGCGATGCTGCTGCTGTGGTCTTCAGTCCTGAGACTGGTTTGATGCAGCTCTCTATGCTACTCTATCCTGTGCAAGCTTCTTTATCTCCCAATACGTACTGCAGCCTACATCCTTCTGAATCTGTTTAGTGTATTCATCTCTTGGTCTCCCTCTACGATTTTTACCCTCTACGCTTCCTTCCAATACTAAATTGGTGATCCCTTGATGCCTCAGAACATGTGCTACCAACCGATCCCTTGTTCTAGTCAAGTTATGCCACAAACTTCTCTTCTCCCCAATCCTATTCAATATTTCCTCATTAGTTACATGATCTACCCATCTAATCTTCAGCATTCTTCTGTAGCACGACATTTCGAAAGCTTCTATTCTCTTCTTGTCCAAACTATTTATCGTCCATGTTTCACTTCCATACATGACTACGCTCCATACAAATACTTTGAGAAACGACTTCCTGACACTTACATCTATACTCGATGTTAACAGATTTTTCTTCTTCAGAAACGCTTTCCTTGCCATTGCCAGTCTACATTTTATATCCTCTCTACTTCGACCATCATCAGTTATTTTGCTCCCCAAATAGCAATACTTCTTTACTACTTTAAGTGTCCCATTTCCTAATCTAATTCCCTCAGCATCACCCGATTTAATTCGACTACATTCCATCATCCTCGTTTTGCTTTTGTTTATGTTCATCTTGTATCCTCCTTTCAAGACACTGTCCATTCTGTTTAACTGCTCTTACAGGTCCTTTGCTGTCTCTCACAGAATTACAATGTCATCGGCGAACCTCAAAGGTTTATATTTCTTCTCCATGGATTTTAATACCTACTCCGAATTTTTCTTTTGTTTCCTTCACTGCTTGCTCAATATACAGACTGAATAATATCGGGGAGAGGCTACAACCCTGTCTCACTCCCTTCCCAACCACTGCTTCCCTTTCATGTCCCTCGACTCTTATAACTGCCATCTGGTTTCTGTACAAATTGTAAATAGTCTTTCGCTCCCTGTATTTTACCCCTGCCACCTTCAGAATTTGAAAGAGAGTATTCCAGTCAACATTGTCAAACGCTTTCTCTAAGTCTACAAATGCTAGAAAGGTAGGTTTGGCTTTCCTTAATCTAGCTTCTAAGATAAGTCGTAGGGTCAGTATTGCCTCACGTGTTCATGTTTTCTTAAACACTATGAAGAACACATGCACATCTTCATCACATTCTCACATCTTCTCAGTGAGCTGCAGTTGTTGCCGACAGTCATAAGGCCCTTTTTTTAAATTCTCTGTTATTGGCCAATCAGTTGTTCCACAAATGGTTGGATGCTCTCCGATATACAGTTACACAAGATCTTATAGCAGACGTTGTTGCAGACCATTTTTCATCTTTATTGCGTGTAGGGCAGATGACTGCTGTCTTTCAGTCTCCAGGAAGTCACGAACAACAAGTCATATTGGCGCTAGCAGACTACTGTTGGCTGCTGGGTTCCTTAGCGGGACACACGGCTGTGTGATGCTGGCACAGTTTGCCCAATTAAGCAGAGAGCCGGGCGAACTTTCACTGTCGGCGGCCGTCCGCTCTCCCTCGCATTGCGTACGCGGCCTCGCCAGCTCTATAAATGGCCAGCCTGCCTGCGGGCCCCCGCAGCAAAAGGAGGAAAACCAGCCTGTCAGAGTGCCAGATCCTTTCTCCTCCCCTGTCCGGCCCATCACCCAGCTGCCCGTGTCCCCAGCGTACACTGACCACACTGTGTGCGATCGAGAGTAGTTGGGGACGGAACAGTGCCAATGGGCGAGTTACTGGTGCCGTGACATGACGGACGAGATGACATCACTCCTCTCACAAGCACAACAGTCCTCGACCAGAATGTTGGTGTGTTATTTGGTACGCACGTCTACAACGGCACAATTATTGGACGACGTGATTATTGGAAACGGCATGACTTCGTCCCCCAACTGGCAGGTCAAATCACTAGCGCTAATTTAGAAACGGAACGCATTAACTTGAAATTGACCCACGCTTCGTTGGGTATTTTCGACATACCAATTGCAGGCAAGGTACAGGTACCTTCCGTCTGCTTCAGGACCCCATACGCAGCAGTGTTCGATGAACGTTTGTGTACACGGGAGGCTGGCAGCCACTGATTTATTTGAACAATGCGACGTTCCACGGAAGTATGTAGTTCTACTTGCACACACTGTCATTGTAGAGGTGATTTTGGACGTTAGTGGCAAGGGATTTCCGTGGTTTCTATTACGGTTCTGCATCTATAGAAATAACCTATACGTCACTGTAAAGTGAATGGCTGAGGAAATATCGTACCACCATGCCCTACTCACTGCTGGTGACGTCAGAAAACATCATTAAAGATCCCGAGACGAAAGTCAACAGGCAATACGTTACACAACAGTCCTTCGCGAGAACTACGTCGTCTTTCTTTCAAGGATTTCAGTTTAAGTTCCCAGAGCATTTTTGTTAAACTTTCCCATCTTACAATCCTAGCACCATTGTCTCCAAAGTCGTTCCATGTCTTTTGTCAAGATTTCTTGATAAGGACTCCTTATCGCTGATATAATCCTCTATAACTGGTCTCACTAGAGTCTTGTACGAGGTTTCCTTTACAGATGCATTGCATTTTCGCAGAACCCTTCCAAGAAATCTAAGTGTTCCATTAGCCTTCTCCAGTACTGATTTTATTCATCATCCCATTTCATTTCGTTTAGTAACATTACCCTACCTATGGGTTTATTTATCGATTGTCAGTTTTAATTTGTAGTTCACTGTTGCTATTCAAGTTTACATATTGCCATTTTGTCATTTGGAGATAGTGAGTGGAGCTGTGGAGAAATCGGAACATCTGCGACCTATTCTTCTGTTAGAGTTCAGTAGAGGGGTGACAGCAGCGGAAGCAGCCAGAAACATTTGCACCGTGTACGGGGATAACGCCATTGGACACAACACGGGAAGAAAATGGTTTTCTCGTTTCAAGGAGGATCATTTTGACATTAGTGGCTCTCCACGATCAACGAGACCTTTGGAGTTAGGTGAAGATCACTTAAATGCGTTAATTCACCATGGTCCACGTCAGTGTACTCGAGAACTGCCCATTGTGACGAACTGTGATCATTCACCATCGTGCGACATTTGCATGTAGTGGGGAAGGTTCAAAGATGGTATGTATGGGTACCGCATGCTTTAAGCCAAAATCACAAAAATCAGCAGGTGACCATATGTGCACCTCTGCTTGCTCGCCATCAATTGGCTCGTGAACAGCATGGACAATTCCTATCCAGTATTGTTTGACGAAGAGAAATAGTGTATTTAAGCTCACATTACAAAAAGAAAGGGATGATTGAGCCCAAACAAAGCACCAACTTGCTGCACAAAGACTTGAGCGCATCCACGAAAGGTAATGTTATGCATCTGGGGGAACAGCGGCGGTTTGATGTACTACGAATAGCTTCCCCAGGGTCTAACCATCACTGCTGACATTTATTGTCAACAATTGAGACGTCATGCAAACAAACTTCAAGAGCAATCAGGAAGACTGTGTACAATGCTGCTACTACACAATAACGCCCTCCCCATTCTGCTGGACTAACAAAAAACACTATCCAGGACTTGGGATGGAATGTCATTCCTCACTCATCTTATTCGCCTGAACCTGCGCTCTCAGGTTTTCACCTTTTCCTCTCTCTATCGACTAACCTTCAAGAAACTTCTTTTCCGGTTGAAAATGCGCTCCGAACATGGCTCCGAACATGGTTCTTCGGCTCAGAACCACGTGAATTCTGCAGCCACTGAATCTATAAGTTACCCGAGCATTAGCAGACTGCTGTAAAAAGTGAAGGAGAATGTATTATTGACAATTAAAGTCTCTGTTATGTGTATCTGCTGTGTTTATTGTACTTACGGAAAAACGATTCGAACTTATGCACAAAGCTAATACACTACTGCCCATTAAAATTGCTACACCACGAAGAAGACGTGCTACAGACGCGAAATTTTAACGACAGGAAGAAGATGCTGTGATATGCAAATAATTAGCTTTTCAGAGCATTCACACAAGGTTGGCGCAGGTGGCGACACCTACAACGTGCTGACATGAGGAAAGTTTCCAACCGATTTCTCATACATAAACAGCAGTTGGCCGGCGTTGCCTGGTGAAACGTTGTTGTGATGCCTCGTGTAAGGAGAACAAATGCGTACCATCACGTTTCAGATTTTGATAAAGGTCGGATCGTAGCCTATCGCGATTGCCGTTTATCGTATCGCGACATTGCTGCTCGCGGTGGTCGAGATCCAATGACTGTTAGCAGAATATGGAATCGGTGGGTTCAGGAGGGTAATACGGAACGCCGTGCTGGATCCCAACGGCCTCGTATCACTAGCAGTGATGACAGGCATCTTATCCGCATGGCTGTAGCATATCGTGCAGCCACGTCTCGATCCCTGAGTGAACAGATGGAGAAGTGTGCAAGACAACAACCATCTGCACGAACAGATCGAAGATGTTTGCAGCAGCATGGACTATCAGCTCGGAGACCATGTCTGTGGTTAGCCTTGACGCTGCATCACAGACAGAAGCGCCTGCGATGGTGTACTCAACGACGAACCTGGGTGCACGAATGGCAAAGCGTAATTTTTTCGGATGAAGACAGGTTCTGTTTATAGCATCATGATGGTCGCATCCGTGCTTGGAAACATCGCGGTGAACGCACATTGGAAGCGTGTATTCGTCATCGCCATACTGGCGTATCACCCGGTGTGATGGTATGGGGTGCCATTGGTTACACGTCTCGGTCACCTCTTGTTCGCATTGACGGCACTTTGGACATTGGACGTTACTTTTCAGATGTGTTGCGACCCGTGGCTCTACCCTTCATTCGATCCCTGCGAAACCCTACATTTCATCAGGATAATGTAAGACCGCATGTTGCAGGTCCTGAACGGGCGTTTCTGGATACAGAATATGTTCAACTGCTGCCCTGGCCAGCACATTCTCCAGATGTCTCACCAATTGATAACGTCTGGTCAAAGGTGACCGAGCAACTGGCTCCTCACACTACACCAGTCACTACTCTTGATGAACTGTGGTATCGTGTTGAAGCTGCATGGGCAGCTGTACCTGTACACGCCATCCAAGCTCTGTTTGACTCAAGGCCCAGGCGTATCAAACCTGTTATTACGGCCAGAGGTGGTTGTTCTGGGTACTGATTTCTCAGGATCTATGCACCCAAATTGCGTGAAAATGTAATCACATGTCAGTTCTAGTATAATATATTTGTCCAATGAATACCCGTTTATCATCTGCATTCCTTCTTGGTGTAGCAGTTTTAATGGCCAGTAGTGTACTTATACAATGTGACATACGCCATAGGTCTACAACTAATCTTTTATTATGATATATCGGGTGCTTTTCTTTATTAAAGGCATTTTCTTAATTATTCCGCATTTAAAGAGAGCTTGCCACTCGTTACTCAAAGTGGAAATTTTTCAACACCTTTCTACAATTACTTATGGTCGTCCAACGATGATATACACACAGCAGTGTCAGAGAACAACCTTAAAATGCTGCTAATCCACTCCGATAAATTGATTATTTATGAAAACATGAGTGGTCCTGTTACTCTACCTTGGGCGATACCCAATATTACTTTCCTCTCTGTGAATCATTCACCGTCCCGTGAAACGTACTGGATCCTATTACCCAAATACACTAAGGTGGCAAAAGTCATGTGATAGTGATATGCACATAAACAAATGGCGGTAGTACCACGTATCGCGTATACAAGGTATAAAAGGGCAGTGCTTTGGCGGAGATATCCTTTGTATTCAGGTGATTCATATTAAAAGGTTTCCGACGTGATTAGGGCCGCACGACGGGAGTTACACACTCTGGATGCGGAATGGTAGTTGGACCTAGAAGCACTGGACATTCCATTTCAGAAATTGGTAGGAAACTCAATATTTCTAGACCCACAATGTCAAGAGTGTGCCAAGAATACTACATTGCGGGCTTTACCTTTCATTACGGTCAACGCAGTGACCAATAGTCTTCATTTAACGACCGAGAGTAGTGGCGTTTGCTTAGACTTGTCAGTGCTAACAAACAAACAACAGTGGGTGAAATATCCACAATCGATGTGGGACGTACGACGAACGTATCCGTTAGAACAGACGATCGATGCGACTGCCATTGCTAACAGCAAAATATCGCTTACAGCGCCTCTCCTGAGCTTGTGAACATGTCGACTGGACCCTAGACGACTGGAAAATCGTGTTCTGGTCAGAGGAGTCCCGATTTCAGTTGTTAAGAGCTGATGGCAGATTTCGAGTGTGGCGCAGACCCTACGAAGACGTGGACCCAAGTTGTCAATAAGGCACTGTGCAAGTTGGTGGTGGCTCCATAATGGTGTGGGCTGTGTTTACATAGAATGGACTGGGTCCTCTGGTCCAAGTGAACCGATTATTGACTGGAAATGGTTATGTTCGGCTACGTGCAGACCATTTGTAGCCATTCATGGATTTCATGTTCCCAAACAATGACGGAATTTTTATGAATGACATTGCGCCATGTCATCGTGCCACAGTTGTTCGCGATTGGTTTGAAGAACATTTTGGACAATTCGAGCCAAGGAATTGGCCAGCCGGATAGCCTAACATGAATCCCATCGAATATTTATGGGACGTAATGGAGAGGTCAGTTCGTGCACAAAATTCTGCACCGGTAACACGTTTGGAATTATGGATGGCTATAGAGGCAGCATGGCTCAATGTTTCTGCAGAGGACTATCAACGACTAGCTGAGTCCATGCCATGTCGAGTTGGCTGGGCAGAAGGAGGTCCAACACAATATTAGGAGGTATCCCATAGTTCCGTCACCTCAGTGTAATCCAAGAACCAATCACATATCTGCAAAGATACTGCATGTGACGCCGGCCGATGTGACCGAGCGCTTCTAGGGGCTTCAGTCCGGAACCGCGCTGCTGCTACGGTCGCATGTTCGAATCCTGCCTCGGGCATGGATGTATATGATGTCCTTAGGTTAGTTAGATTTAAGTCTAGGGGACTGATGACCTCAGATGGTAAGTTCAAATGGCTCTGAGCACTATGGGACTTAAATTCTGAGGTCATCAGTCACCTAGAACTTAGAACTACTTAAACCTAACAAACCTAAGGACATCATACACATCCATGCCTGAGGCAGGATTCAAACCTGCGACCGTAGCGGTCGCGCGGTTCCAAACTGTAGCGCCTAGAACCGCTCGGGCACCCCGGCCGGCAGATGTTAAGTCCCATAGTGCTCAGATCCGTTAGAACCATTTTGAACTGCATGTGATCGTATCGTGGTTAGCAGAAGACGAAGTAATAGAGTGTCGGACACCTTCGGAAATCTGGAAAAACGGAATCTACCAGCTCAAATACGCCTTTTGTTTGCGAGATGTTATTTGTGAAGAAAGAAACTTCAGTTTCAAACGAGTTGTGTTTCCTGAATCTGTGACGATTCCTTGAGAGAAGCTTGTCTTCTCCACGAGCGTCATAATGTTTGGGCTTATAATCGTGCAATAGACGCATGTGAGTAATAATGGTTTGTAATTCTGTGCATACAATCTTATACCTTTGTTCCAGTCACAAGGGACAGTTCTCATCCTACAGCATGTGCGGTGTAAAATCTAAATGGAATTTCGTCAGGAACTGATGCCTTGTTGACTTTTAGCAGTGTTAATAACACTGAGGTTTGGAATATCGATATCTCTTACGTGCAAGTCTTTGCGGCGTTCAAACCTTAGTATTCCCAATGCTGTCCCTACTTCAATTTTGATACAGATAAATCAGAGCGGCGTTTCAGCAGCGTTAACTCCGCTGACCTGAAGACCGATTATCGTATTATCTTGCACTGAAGACCTACTTCCCGGTAGGTTCGATCAACGCGAGAGTATTACGAAAATACTCCCTTGCTGTAATTCAAACGGAAATCCTTATAGGGATGATGATGTTCTTTTCGAGGAACGCTATTGAGGAAGTTTAGAGAGCTGGAATTTGAAGCTGACAGCAGGACGATTCCACTGCCACCAACATACATCTCGCATGAGGACTGCGAAAACAAGATAAAGGAAATTAGGGCTCGCACGGAGGTTCATTTACAATCAATTTTCCTTCGCTCCTTTTTCAAGTGGAACAGGCAAGGTAACGACTAGAAGTGGTGCAAGATACCCTCTGCCACGCACCTTATGATGGTTTGCGGAGTACGTGTATAGATATAGATTAGCATTGTGTACACGAAATGCTTTGCCAGTAAAGTATCGTTTATAGAGGAGCTTCACTTTCCTATAAATATCCCAATAGACCGAAGTCGACCATTCGCCTTCCCAACAATCGACCTTACATGCTCGTTCCATTTCATATCGCTCTGCAGTGTGACAAATACGAGTATGTAATGGAGGTGACCGTGTCAAACAACACACCAGTAACACCGTACTCCAACAATGCAGGCTGTTTTGTCCTAATCATTGCGTTTACACGTGTTTCCCTGCGTTTAGAGCAAGCCGCCATTCGCTCACCAAACATAATCTCTGTCATCCTGAAAGATCCTACACTCATTCGACGAAGACACCTTCCCGCACACTGCTGCATCATTAGCACAGTCGCAGATTGCTGCTCATCCTATCCGTCAGATATGTCTACAGAGAACAAGAGCGGTCCAACCATAGTTTACTGACATACTTCTGACTATATCCTCGTCTCTGATGAACACTCGCCATCCCGTACAACGTACCGTGCTCGTTTATTTAAAAATAGTCCGGGACTCACTCACATATACCGGGTGATCAAAAAGTCAGTATAAATTTGAAAACTGAATAAATCACGGAATAATGTAGATAGAGAGGTACAAATTGACACACATGCTTGGAATTACATGGGGTTTTATGAGAACCCAAAAAAATACTAAAGTTCAAAAAATTGTCCGACAGATGGCGCTTCATCTGATCAGAATAGCATAATTAGCATAACAAAGTAAGACAAAGCAAAGATGATGTTCATTACAGGAAATGCACAATATGTCCACCATCATTCCTCAACAATAGCTGTAGTCGAGGAATGAGGTTGTGAACAGCACTGTAAAGCATGTCTGGAGTTATGGTGAGGCATTGGCGTCGGATGTTGTCTTTCAGCATCCCTAGAGATGTCGGTCGATCACGATACACTAGCGACTTCAGCTAACCCCAAAGCCAATAATCGTACGGTCTGAGGTCTGGGGACCTGGGAGGCCAAGCATGACGAAAGTGGCGACTGAGCACACGATCATCACCAAACGACGCGCGCAAGAGATCTTTCACGCGTCTAGCAATATGGGGTGGAGCGCCATCCTGCATAAACATCGTACGTTCCAGCAGGTGTTTATCAGCCAGGCTGGGGATGATACGATTCTGTAACATATCGGCATACCTCTCACCCGTCAGGGTAGCAGTTTTGCTGTCCAGCGCCATCTGTCGGACATTTTGTGGACTTTTTTTTCTAATAAAACCTCATATCATTCCAAGTATGTGTGTCAATTTTTACCTCTCTATCTACATTATTCCGTGATTTATTCAGTTTTCAAATTTATACTGACTTTTTGATCACCCGGTATGAACAATTGTTAACATTTTTTGCAGTGAGCCACCATGACAAACGCTTTCCGGAAACACAGGAATATAGAATCGGCCTGTTGCCCTTCGCTCATGGTTCGCTGGATATAGTGGGAGAAAAGGACAAAGGACGAGCTGAATTTCCCACGAGGGATGCTTTCTGAATCCGTTATGTTCAGTCATTACATACTTCTGAATGTGTGCTCTTGTTCGCTGGTCACCAGTATCAAGAGCATTCTACCTATCACTCAGTAAGCCTCTGTGGCGATCATACTAACTTTCAGACAGATATCTGATTTTACATCTACACATCAACAGAAGACGAAATTTACCTGGTCATGGCTGCGAGTTTTACTGCTAGTAATGTACAGATAGTATTGGGATGGGTGTTGGATCCAGTTTCAGATGTATTCTGGTAACTCTTGTCCTTTACAATCCTGTTTCCACAACCTATTTAATTATCTGTTGACTTTTTCTTGTTACTGTATTTCGTTTGATTCTCACAACAGCGCTAGTATTCACCATCCTAAAATACTTATACAATGTGTTATCTCATTTTACATAACAGCTGATATCCTAAATATTGCAAGTAATCTGTCAGCTTCGACACTGATCTCATCTGTTGCGATTTATCAGTCGACAGACTGATTCTCTAGAAACTAGCTTTAATATTGTCTCACATTTCAGTTACAGGAAACAAAAGTATTACGAGCACAGTGGGAGGCGTGCGAGAAAGCTCTATGCAGCCTTAAGGATAACCCTTTGCACACGGTGACTGTTTAGGAAAATATTTACTACGACCAGATCACGTAATGAATCATCTGTAAACGACGTTCCAAATTTCCGCTCCAACTTCCCATAATCCTCGTAATTAACTGTTAATTTTGGATACTAATACTATTTTAGTATTCAGGATATCTTCATATTTTGCTGTAAATCAATGGTTTTGGGCTTCAGTTGTGTATTCTGAAAACTTTTGCAGCAACAGCTTTCCGAAAAATCGTTTCTCCTTATTGTATTGTAGGTAATTATGTAATTAGATCCATTTTTCAACTTTTCCATTCGTTAATCTGTTCATTGGAAATCAGTGTTTGAAGTTTTACAATTTCTTCATAAACTTTGTTGTTACAAAGTCGACTGTTACAGCACAATATTACTTGTATATGTAACTTGTATAATATTGTCTTTTGAGGATATTATAACTGCTATATTGTGTCTCGCTTGGTTTCCCCCTTTCGCAGAGTTGTATTTTGTCCAAATTTGACAAACATTTCTGCTATTTCCTGCATTATTACGAGCGTTTTTAGTGAGCATAACCAACGAAAGTTCGCGATGCAAAATTAATGAATCTGCATGTTGTATCCCAACTTTTCCTCTCTTTATAACACCAACCACTTTTTAACTCCTGTATCTTTAGTTCTTAAACAAAATTTGAAATCTTTATAGCGTAACGGATCCTTAAATCGAAAGATAATCAGCGAGATTAATTTAGAGATATTTATTTATTGTTCCGATAAAGTTACTCCAGCCGCAATTGAGCCCCACTGTGAATGCTTTTGTCAGGCATGGGAGGAATTAGTTTGCAAGCTGTTCGATATCGCCCTGATAGCTGTTAAGCCATTGGAAGTTTCTGAGAATATTTGTGTTGGGCGAACTACCAAGAATCATATAACAAAGATACCGAAAGTACATTACGTAATAACCTCTGCCACGGATTCTGTCTCCTCTCCAGGAAACACAGGATCTATTATTAGATGGCAGTTTTTCTCCAAAACTGTCCTGTGACGGATATACAAGGTGTTTCAAAAATGACCGGTATATTTGAAACGGCAATAAAAACTAAACGAGCAGCGATAGAAATACACCGTTTGTTGCAATATTCTTGGGACAACAGTACATTTTCAGGCAGACAAACTTTCGAAATTACAGTAGTTACAATTTTCAACAACAGATGGCGCTGCGGTCTGGGAAACTCTATAGTACGATATTTTCCACATATCCACCATGCGTAGCAATAATATGGCGTAGTCTCTGAATGAAATTACCCGAAACCTTTGACAACGTGTCTGGCGGAATGGCTTCACATGCAGATGAGATGTACTGCTTCAGCTGTTCAATTGTTTCTGGATTCTGGCGGTACACCTGGTCTTTCAAGTGTCCCTACAGAAAGAAGTCACAGGGGTTCATGTCTGGCGAATAGGGAGGCCAATCCACGCCGCCTCCTGTATGTTTCGGATAGCCCAAAGCAATCACACGATCATCGAAATATTCATTCAGGAAATTAAAGACGTCGGCCGTGCGATGTGGCGGGGCACCATCTTGCATAAACCACGATGTGTTCGCAGTGTCGTCTAAGGCAGTTTGTACCGCCACAAATTCACGAAGTATGTCCAGATAGCGTGATGCAGTAATCGTTTCGGATCTGAAAAATGGGCCAATGATTCCTTTGGAAGAAATGGCGGCCCAGACCAGTACTGTTTGAGGATGCAGGGACGATGGGACTGCAACATGGGGCTTTTCGGTTCCCCATATGCGCCAGTTCTGTTTATTGACGAAGCCGTCCAGGTAAAAATAAGCTTCGTCAGTAAACCAAATGCTGCCCACATGCATATCGCCGTCACCAATCCTGTGCACTATATCGTTAGCGAATGTCTCTCGTGTAGCAATGGTAGCGGCGCTGAGGGGTTGCCGCATTTGGATTTTGTATGGATAGAGGTGTAAACTCTGGCGCATGAGACGATACGTGGACGTTGGCGTCATTTGGACCGCAGCTGCAACACGGCGAACGGAAACCCGAGGCCGCTGTTGGATCACCTGCTGCACTAGCTGCGCGTTGCCCTCTGTGGTTGCCGTACGCGGTCGCCCTACCTTTCCAGCACGTTCATCCGTCACGTTCCCAGTCCGTTGAAATTTTTCAAACAGATCCTTTATTGTATCGCTTTTCGGTCCTTTGGTTACATTAAACCTCCATTGAAAACTTCGTCTTGTTGCAACAACACTGTGTTCTAGGCTGTGTTCTAAGGAATAAACCATGTTGTCTACAGCACACTTGCACGTTGTGAACAGCACACGCTTACAGCAGAAAGACGACGTACAGAATGGCGCACCCACAGACTGCGTTGTCTTCTATATCTTTCACATCACTTGCAGCGCCATCTGTTGTTGAAAATTGTAACTACTGTAATTTCGAACATTTGTCCGCCTGAAAATGTACTGTTGTCCCAAGCATATTGCAACAAACGGTGTATTTCTATCGCTGCTCGTTTAGTTTTTATTGCCGTTTCAAATATACATTTTTGAAACACCCTGTAAAATCAGAATACAAAGAGCTGTTAAATCAGAATATTTAATCAACACTGAGAAATGGAATGCATATCAATACCAGTGATCTTTATATGAGTAAGAGGACTTTGGAAGCACACTGAGATGAGATGACGGTGCTTAGGCGAGTGGCAGTGTAGCAGAGTCACATATGGCCAGAGCGGCCACCCTCGAGGAAGTTCTCAGAAGGACCTACCGAAAGGGGTGCAGTCAATGCCATGCGGTCCACTGGACTTTCTTTTGCAGTGTCTTCACTGAGCACCGGAAGCACCACAGGCAACACAAATACGATTTCCTGAGGCATTACGCCTCCAGCAGCGACCATTTAACGTCTCAGAAGTGGAAAGAGAAGGAATGCTGTTTTTAGCAAGGTTCAGGAAAGCACTATTGTGCGCAAAACGTAGAAAGCTGGGTTTCTTTCTAACACACCGGACGCTATACATAACATCTATAACATACACTCCTGGAAATGGAAAAAAGAACACATTGACACCGGTGTGTCAGACCCACCATACTTGCTC
Source organism: Schistocerca serialis cubense (assembly GCF_023864345.2). Lineage (NCBI taxonomy): Eukaryota > Metazoa > Arthropoda > Insecta > Orthoptera > Acrididae > Schistocerca > Schistocerca serialis. Next base: position 252,412,105 of record NC_064641.1, on the reverse strand, counting down.
CGGACACTGCGAGAGGTCTGTACAAGCAATGATCACACGCACGGCACAGCGGACACACCAGAAACCGCGGTGTTGGCCGTCGAATGGCGCTAGCTGCGCAGCATTTGTGCACCGCCGCCGTCAGTGTCAGCCAGTTTGCCGTGGCATACGGAGCTCCATCGCAGTCTTTAACACTGGTAGCATGCCGCGACAGCGTGGACGTGAACCGTATGTGCAGTTGACGGACTTTGAGCGAGGGCGTATAGTGGGCATGCGGGAGGCCGGGTGGACATACCGCCGAATTGCTCAACACGTGGGGCGTGAGGTCTCCACAGTACATCGATGTTGTCGCCAGTGGTCGGCGGAAGGTGCATGTGCCCGTCGACCTGGGACCGGACCGCAGCGACGCACGGATGCACGCCAAGACCGTAGGATCCTACGCAGTGCCGTAGGGGACCGTACCGCCACTTCCCAGCAAATTAGGGACACTGTTGCTCCTGGGGTATCGGCGAGGACCATTCGCAACCGTCTCCATGAAGCTGGGCTACGGTCCCGCACACCGTTAGGCCGTCTTCCGCTCACGCCCCAACATCGTGCAGCCCGCCTCCAGTGGTGTCGCGACAGGCGTGAATGGAGGGACGAATGGAGACGTGTCGTCTTCAGCGATGAGAGTCGCTTCTGCCTTGGTGCCAATGATGGTCGTATGCGTGTTTGGCGCCGTGCAGGTGAGCGCCCAATCAGGACTGCATACGACCGAGGCACACAGGGCCAACACCCGGCATCATGGTGTGGGGAGCGATCTCCTACACTGGCCGTACACCACTGGTGATCGTCGAGGGGACACTGAATAGTGCACGGTACATCCAAACCGTCACCGAACCCATCGTTCTACCATTCCTAGACCGGCAAGGGAACTTGCTGTTCCAACAGGACAATGCACGTCCGCATGTATCCCGTGCCACCCAACGCGCTCTAGAAGGTGTAAGTCAACTACCCTGGCCAGCAAGATCTCCGAATCTATCCCCCATTGAGCATGTTTGGGACTGGATGAAGCGTCGTCTCACGCGGTCTGCATGTCCAGCACGAACGCTGGTCCAACTGAGGCGCCAGGTGGAAATGGCATGGCAAGTCGTTCCACAGGACTACATCCAGCATCTCTACGATCGTCTCCATGGGGGAATAGCAGCCTGCATTGCTGCGAAAGGTGGATATACACTGTACTAGTGCCGACATTGTGCATGCTCTGTTGCCTGTGTCTATGTGCCTGTGGTTCTGTCAGTGTGATCATGTGATGTATCTGACCCCAGGAATGTGTCAATAAAGTTTCCCCTTCCTGGGACAATGAATTCACGGTGTTCTTATTTCAATTTCCAGGAGTGTATAATAAGGGCCCACAGTTTTGGGTGCCTCTGAAACTGTGGGATGCCGCCGAACGTTGACTTCACAAAAACACAGTATAGGAACTGCCAGGGTTGGCTAAACTACATAAACTGAAAGTTAGAGGAACTCTATTGTGCTGCTGAGGGGCAACTCCGTTGGCCACAGAGAGAGATAGAAAAAGAGTGTGAGACCTTTTTTCAACACTGAATGATAGAACACACGTTACTGGTTAACCACCTGAAGAAAAACTCAGAGAAGGGGACCAGTATCGTCTAAGGAATATTTTTAACAGTTGGTGCCTGGAGTGTCCATACCCAACCAATCTGAACGGAGTGAAGAGCGCAAAACTTAGAGATACGGGTTTTGCTTTCAGTAATCATTTGGTACAAAAATACTTCACTTCTTGGTCTCTGGGAGTCTTCTCCACCAGACGTCACCTAGTCATCACAACCAGCGCTTATATCCAAGCAGATAAGCTGAGGGTCTTGGAAAGATTTCGGGCTGGCTTGAACTTAGCCGCTAGCGATGGACGTTGGTGTGCCACCAATGACTGATTCTTAGCCTCCACCTGTAGATTGACATAGTGAAATCGTGGCACGACCACAAGATGATATATAGGAACAGTAAAACCTTTTTATAGAATTTTAATAACTTCGAGCTTCACTCTGAAGCCTTGTTTTCAGATTCAAATTATCAGTGTGTTTTCTAATCCTGCCACAGATGCTACGCATTCCCTTATCTAGTACCATCTGTCTTTTACTCATATACTAACATCACAACAATCACGGTACAAATTTGCGACTGCAGTTGTTTCAGTTTATACGTGATACTACCGTCTTACCATAGCCCTTGCAGATGTGCCAAGATTGTACTTCTGTATTATTATTGCTTGTCAGATGATTTATGAGTCACTTTATCGTTATAAATGAATTGATTATGATTCTTGTTTCATCTAGTAGTCATTGAATTTCCAATTCTTTATTTTAGAGGCTGTCTAATTAAGCCACGTCAGATCACATGGCCAATTAGCATACTTCCAGAGTAGATGACCCTGGTGACTTATGCTATCATTATTTTACCATTAGTCAGTGATAGGTGTAGGGGGGAGGGGGGCACAGAGAACTCAGGTGCTACAATCTTCCCTTTCGCCACCAGTGCTGTCATCCACTAAAACTGGAACTGAGACAGTGTGATGCACTTCACTTGTAGGGAAGACTGCTGTGACCAGTGGCAGGGGGAGGCACGCGCAAAAGGGTAGGGGTCTACTAACGGTAGGCAGTTAGAACCTACGGTGAATAGTGGTACTCCTTAGAGAAGTGACAGCAGTAGATGGGCAGCATCACCGTGTGCACTAAGTACGCATGTCTATGGGGCTTCATTCAAAGCATAGAGGGGACCAGTTGGAGGTTATGCTACACATTGGAACGAACGATGCCTGTCACTTGGTCTCTGAGGTCATAATTGGTCCATTCGAGAGAGTAGCGGAGAAGGTGAGAAACATGAGTTTTGCTCACGGAATTTCAACGAATTTCACAGTCTGCAGTAATGACCCAAAGAGCTTCCCATGGACATCTGGTTCTGAGCGTACGAGAAGACTTGGACCAGAAAATTAATAGGTTGTGTGACAAGCTAGACTGTGACTTACTAGACTTACGACACAAGTTTGAAAACTGTAGGATCCCCCTAAATGGATGATGTGTGCATTACTTATGGGGGGGCTGGTACCCAAGTAGTCGATAGTGTGTGTAGTTCACAAGGTCTTTTTAGATTAGACAACTCTCCATCCAGTCAAGATAATGATAGCTGTAGGAGACTGAGAAGTATTAGTGTAAGGAACAAAGATATACCCCTCCCCCCAAAGATGAGACGATATAACTCCTAGCGATAAACTACCGAATCATACGCCATAACGTCCCAGGGTTTGAGCAGTCCTAAAATGCAGGGGAGTGCATATAAACTACAGAAAGCTGGCTGGGATAGGCTAATGGGAAATCCATGTGGTGTATTCAACGCTACAGACAGCAAACTCAAATCAACCGAGATAGAAATTGAAGCTGCATGCGAAATTGTTTGGGAAAGACTCGGTATCAATGGTAGCAATAAACGTATAATCTGGTAGATAAGACACATCCTAAAGCGTCAAGGAATCGTCAGTGTGGTGATAGAGGGAGACGTGGGAATGGAGGTAAAAATTGTAAAGTGAGACCAAGACTTGACTACAATAAACAGCTTGAAATAGAAATAGCTGGCAGCTGTTATCCAGAGATGGGGAGGCTTTCGCAGGATGGACTCGCATGGAAAGTTGCAGTTTTAGGACTGAAGACCATGACAACGACAACGATAAAGTACAGAACTGAAGCTACACTTCAACATGTCTCAGCCGGCCGCGGTGGTCTAGCGGTTCTAGGCGCTCAGTCGGAGCCGCGCGACTGCTACGGTCGCAGTTTCGAATCCTGCCTTGGGCATGGATGTGTGGGATGTCCTTAGGTTGGTTAGGTTTAAGTAGTTCTAAGTTCTAGGGGGCTGATGACCTCAGAAGTTTAGTCCCATAGTGCTCAGAGCCATTTGAACATGTCTCATTCTAAACTTTAGCTATACTGCTCGATATCAATTGGCGATGTACTATTGCGTTTGCCTTTTTTTACCATACTTACTGAGTTGTTCAACCCTGCCTCAAACACATACCTCCCCGCGCTAATGAATAAACTAAATAATGCGTATGCATGTGGATGTGGCTGGTTAAGTGCTAAAGTGACAAACTATAAATCCAACAGTTCAATCCCCAGTCAGTTCTAGTATTTTATCTGTCACTTATCACTTCTTACTGACAATGTTCGTTACGTAAGTCAGTTCAAAGGTCAAAGGAAGACAATGGGCCGGCCGCGGTGGTCTCGCGGTTCTAGGCGCGCAGTCCGGAACCGTGCAACTGCTACGGTCGCAGGTTCGAATCCTGCCTCGGGCATGGATGTGTGTGATGTCCTTAGGTTAGTTAGGTTTAAGTAGTTCTAAGTTCTAGGGGACTGATAACCACAGCAGTTGAGTCCCATAGTGCTCAGAGCCATTTGAACCTTTTTTTTTAAGGCAATGGAGTACCAACTCCATTAGGACTATGCCTAGTAAAGCGCTGTGGCGTTCACCACACATTTCGGTTGAAGGTAGCTTTATATTTTATGTTTTCGTTGCAGCTGAAGTTCCAAAAAGTTTTTGCGTTGCCAAGTCCATGTCAACTGTGGTGTTATGGTCGTGGAATTTGTAAAGTCGATGAAGTGTTGGCAGAAGAGCCAACACCGTGTTGCTAGAGGAGGCCGAAATGCACGCTTTTAAGCTCACGCAGATTGGTGTGAGGTCTGGAACAAGGTAAAGTAATTATCCTATAAAGAAAAGAACGTAGTTCTTGGAATACTTAACTTTAATCCACAATTGGAGAACATCGCTCTTGTTTACACATTATTAACAATCTCAATAAAAACTGGTAATGGCGCCGTGCTAGGTCGTAGCAAATGACGTAGCTGAAGGCTATGCTAACTATTGTCTCGGCAAATGAGAGCGTATTTGTCAATGTAGCATCGCTAGCAAAGTCGGCTGTACAACTGGGGCGAGTGCTAGGAAGTCTCTCTAGACCTACCGTGTGGCGGCGCTCGGTCTGCAATCACTGACAGTGGCGACACGCGGGTCCGGTGTATACTAATGGACCGCAGCCGATTTAAAGGCTACCACCTAGCAAGTGTGTCTGGCGGTGACACCACATTCCTCCCCCGCAAATCGGCGTACGGTTGTGTTATAAGGCTTCCGCCCGCCGTGGGGAGGACCCCATGTTGACGTATGCGACGAGGTGGGGAGCCTAACAACAGGCGAGGCTGTGCCACCCGCATCCGGCCATTCGGTCCGAGGGGAGCTAGGAAACGCCTGAAAACCTAGTCCAGGGTGCACGCCAACATGCGGTGTATGCGCCCGTAAAGAGACAGGAGGGGCCGTAGGTCGACCTCCATCAGAACGGGGCACCCGACGGGCGAAGACGACATCTGGTCCGGAGCGGGCAAGAGTTCCTTGTCGGAGGACAGCTTGTCACGGGAAGCGATCGGCGGCGCGTGACCCAGGGAGGCGCATGGCGGCTGCCGCGAAGCGTCCACTGCGGGCGTCGCCGGCGGGAGAACAGGCGGCGGCGGCGGCGGCGCGTCGCCATGGGGCAAAATGGAAGGCAGCGTCGGGAACACCTGGGGATGAGGCGAGCCAGTAGATGGGTCCCCAGGGCGCTGACCGGACGGCACCGTCGCTGAAAGCAGACGGGGAGCGGCAGAACCCAGGCGACGACAGAGGCGCAGCTGATGGAGATGCCGACACACCTCACCAGAGGCCCCCAAAACCATAGCGCGGCCGAGGCAGCGAAGAATGCGCCTTGCGAGCCAACGCCGTGAACCTCGATAGTTGCGATAGTATACAACGTCGCCTGGGGCAAAAGCAGGTGTCTGCCGCAGCACAGGAACTTGATGCAGCGGATGTAGCAAAGACATCAAGGTTCGATGAGGACGACCGTGGAGCAACTCAGCCGGCGAGCGACCATCTCGGGGCTGAGAGCGATACGAGGACAAGAAGAGCAATAACGCGTCCTCCCGAGAATGCGACTCTTTCAACTTCAACATCTGTGACTTGAAAGTCCGAACCAATCGTTCAGCGGCACCGTTTGACTGAGGCGAAAACGGCGCGGACGTCAGATGTTGAATACCATTGGCCTTGCAGAATGACTGAAATTCTGCGGACATGAATTGTGGGCCATTGTCGGAAACAATAGTCTGTGGAAAACCTTCAATACAAAAGATAGCAGATAACGCTTGGATGGTGGCAGATGACGTCGTGGAAGACATCCGGACAACAAAAGGAAAATTACTGAATGAATCTAACACAACCAACCATCCAGAATGGACCAGCAAAATCTATGTGTAAGGGTTGCCGAGGGGAAGTGGCTTTTGGCCATGCAAAGAATTTCCGCGGTGGTGCGGATTGTTGTTCAGCACACGCCATGCAAGAAGAGCACATATTCGTAATCGCAGCATCGATCCCAAACCAAGTACAGTGCTGACGAGCAAGTTGTTTCGTTCTCACTATACCCCAATGTCCTTGGTGGAGAAGCCGTAAGACAGAGGACCATGGACTGATCATTATCAGAACGCAACAGCAAAACACCACGTCGAACAAAAAGTCTCTCCTTGTGAGCAAAAAATAGGCGAACCAACGGATCCTCGATCCGTGACTTTGACAAGGGCCATTGCGTGGCAACAAAACGCAAAACGGTAGCAAGGATAGGGTCAGCAGCTGTGGCTGTAGCTACACGACGAAAATCAATCGGAAACGATTCGACCACGTCAGCGGTTTCCGCATCAATGAACATGCAAGCAAGTTCGGAAGAATCGAATGCTCTATCCTCAGCAACAGGCAAACGGGACAACGCATCGGCGTTTCCGTGCTGAGCAGTGGACCGATACAAGATATCATAGCGGTACTGCGAGAGGAAAATTGGCCAGCGAATGAATGTCTGCGCTGTACGTGGAGGTACAGGCTTGTTCAGATGAAAAAGCGACGTCAAAGGTTTGTGGTCTGTGATGATGGTAAAGTGACGACCATACAAGAAATCATGAAACTTTGCGACACCAAATACGAGAGCCAAAGCTTCTTTCTCTATCTGGGAATAATTTCTTTGCGCAGACGAGAGTAATTTGGACGCAAAGGCAATAGGGCGATCATGCGATCCATCTTTGTGCGCAAGCACAGCACCGATCCCGAAATCCGATGCATCTACCATCAACAAAAGGGGTTTCTGGGGATCGAATGGCGTAAGGCAAGTATTGGAAAGCAACGCCGATTTCAACTGGCGAAAGGCGCGTTCGCATTCCGTCGTCCAGACGAACGGAACACCTTTACGGCGTAAGCGATGAAGCGGAGCTGAAATGGAAGGGGCGTGGCGCACATATTTGTTATAGTAATTTATTTTTCCCAGCACACTCTGTAGCTGCTTCAAATTCTGTGGCGAAGGCAAGTCTTGTATGGCACGGAGGTGCTCTGGACTGGGGTGTATGCCTTGGGCATTGAGTACATGGCCCAGATATGGTAAGTCACGAGCAAAAAACACACATTTGTCCTTCCACAAGCGAAGACCATTTTGTCGCAAGACCTGAAATTATGTTCTGAGATTGGCTAAATGTTCTTGCTCCGTCTTTCCGGAAATCACAATATCGTCCAGATGGTTTGCTGCAGTAGGGACCGACGCACAAACAGTTTGCAGATACTGCTGAAACAATGCAGGGGCGGATGCACACCTGAATGGCAGTCGTTTGAAGCGATACAAACCAAGATGCGTGTTAACCACCAAAACGCGCTGGGATTCTTCGTCCACCGATATTTGCAAGTACGCATCTGCTAGGTCCAACTTCGAAAAATATTTACCCGGGCGCAGTTTGTCAAAAAGGTCTTCTGGGCGGGGTAAAGGAAAAGTTGCATTCACTAGTTGTGGATTCACTGTAGCTTTGAAGTCCACACAAAGTCTCAATTTTCCTGAAGGTTTTGGCAATATTACTAAGGGTGAAGCCCAGAGAGAAGCGTGCACACGTTCAATCAGACCTTGTGATTCCAAATCGTGTAATGTTCTTGTGACCTCATCACGCAATGCGTGGGGAACATTGCGCGCTCTGAAAAATTTCGGTTGCGCGTTTACTTTCAGTTCCAAACGTGCTTTATAGTTCTTAGCGCAACCAAGGCCCATTGCAAAAAGTCTGCAAATTCTGCACATAGACGAAAAACACTGTGGGAAGGCACAGTCTGGTTCACTGATAGGACCTGATTTACTACAGACCTGTTAAGCAACTGAAATAAATCTAAACCAAACAAGTTCACTGCAGAAGAAGAACGAAGTACGTAAAACGACACAAGTTTTGCTTGTCCCTTGTATGTTGCAAGAAGGCTGCACTGTCCTAACACAGGGATATTCTGACCGGAATAGCTATTTAACTTAACTTTTGCGGCACGCAATGGAGGTGTGCCCAGTTGTTTGTACGTGTCTTTATTGATAAATGAAACTGCAGCTCCGGTATCGAGCTCGAATGGTATCACGTTGCCATGAATGTCCAAGTCTACAAAAAGTTTATTGTCCTGCTGACGACAAGAGCGACTGTCTCGTGCAACGTGAACAGACACTGGTACAGAAGCACTTGCGACTTGACGCGATTTCCGGCGATGTCGAAGCACACTATTTGTGGGACGAACACAGTCACTGTTAGAGAGAGTGGCACTGGGCGGAGTGGATTGAACTACATGAATATCCATGGGCGAAGGTTCACGAGCCTCAGTATTCGTGGTTCGCTTCCAGCGCGAAGCAAAGGGCCTGGAATGGTTGTGAGTGTCCGATCTAAGCTTTTTCTGGCAAACACTCTGAACATGTCCTTTTTTATTACAGAAAAAGCAAATAGCCTGGCGGGACGGGCAATTCTCACGCCAATGTCTAGTTGCACACCGCGGACATGATTTTAGCACTGCATTTGCGTGCTTGCGCGGCACACGTAGCGGAGATCTTGGCGGCAGCTGCGCGGACGGGCACGAGGGCGGCTGTTTACTGTTCCGTGCAGCGCGCCCGGCGGGCCGGTTAATGTGACACACGGCTGGCGAAGTTTCAAATGATTCCTAAGCAAAGTCAAGTGTGTCTTGCCTATCCAATATGTCCATCACTTGTTCAAGGGAGGGATTGACTAGTTTCAAAATCTGTTCCCGTATACGAACATCAGAAACGTTCTGTGCAACTGCATCACACACCATAGTATCTGAGTAAGGGAGGCCACATTCACACTCAAAAGCACAATCCCTAGTAAGGCCTTGCAAAGTTGCAACCCACTCCCGATTAGTTTGACCGGCCGTATGTTTTGTACGAAAGAACGTATACCGTTTTGCAACGACATTGACTGATTCTTTGAAATATGCATCTAGTGCAGACAAAATTTCTTCATAGGACAGCGTTGCCACGTCGCGTTGGGGAAATAATTTCACTATCACACGGTAGGTGGACACTCCGACACATGCCAACAAAAAAGGCTGCCGCTCGTTACCTTGAATTCTGTAGGCGGCGAGATGGAATCCAAATTGGCGTGACCACTCCGTCCAGCTTTCCAGTGCCGCATCAAAAGGACGAAAAGGTGGTGCAACTGCGTGTTGTGGCTGCGGAAGCGGTGGAGCGGCTGCTGCCGCATCGTTTTGCATCGCACGTTGACCCTGGATGAGCTGTCCAATGGCATCCTAAAAGGCCTGCGTCTGCTGATTCTGCAAGCGATAAAATTCGGACAGTACATATGGCGAAGCCATGACACAAGTAATGCAGTCTATCAATACGAACACAAAATCCTCGGCGCCATGTGATGTGTTGGCAGAAGAGCCAACACCGTGTTGCTAGAGGAGGCCGAAATGCACGCTTTTAAGCTCACGCAGATTGGCGTGAGGTCTGTAACAAGGTAAAGTAATTATCCTATAAAGAAAAGGACGTGGTTCTTGGAATACTTAACTTTAATCCACAATTGGAGAACATCGCTCTTGTTTAGACATTATTAACAATCTCAATAAAAACTGGTAATGGCGCCTTGCTAGGTCGTAGCAAATGACGTAGCTGAAGGCTATGCTAACTATCGTCTCGGCAAATGAGAGCGTATTTGTCAGTGTATAATCGCTAGCAAAGTCGGCTGTACAACTGGGGCGAGTGCTAGGAAGTCTCTCTAGACCTACCGTGTGGCGGCGCTCGGTCTGCAATCACTGACAGTGGCGACACGCGGGTCTGGCGTATACTAATGGACCGCGGCCGATTTAAAGGCTACCACCTAGCAAGTGTGGTGTCTGGCGGTGACACCACAGTCGGCGCCTTGTATCTTTTAGTTAACGTTTGCCAAACATGGTACCATAAAAGCTGTAGCACTGAAACTGCAAATAAATTGACAAATAATAAAAAATAAGCACCTTCTGGTTTTCCCTTGTAATCTTCTCAACAGATTCATATATATCGAACTACAAGTACTTTGCACATCAGAGTACCCTCGTTCTGCATACGTAATCGTCTTCAAGTCACTCTCAGAGTGAAAAATGGGTTACTGTAACATTTACAGGGAACAAATTACCTCGTGGTTGCTGATGGCATTTGTTGACACAGCACTGTGAGTACTAGCTATTGAATGCCGGAAACTCAGCATTTCAGCCTATAAGGCTGGTATTACACTATCAGATTTCTTTGTCAAAGATTTGATCAAAGATGTAATCGAATACTCATCAAATATATTTGACAAAGATCTTTGACGTGGCGCTAAAAAGGGGTATTGCACAGTCATATTTTTCGTCAAAGTTCAAGATGGCTGACAACAACAACTTGTTATTAACCACAGCAGTTGCATGTACCACAATTGCACTGTGTGCACATTTGGAAGAGAAACAGGGGAAAAAAAGGAAACGTACCTGGATGAAGCCGTGGTTGTTACGACTACACGATAAAAGCATTCAACAAAACTGTTACGTTAGCTTATAGTGGAGGACGTCAAGTCGTACATCAGTCACTTAGGAAGGGATGAGCATAACATTTCTGCATGTGTTCAGTGAAGTGTATCCTCATATCATAAAGCACAGTACTCACTTAAGAACTACTATACCTGCAGAAGACTGGCTCACTGTAACACTCCGACTACTTGCTACAGGAGAGAGTTAGGTTAGGTTAGGTTAGGTTAGGTTAGGTCAGGTCTCCAATCTTCTTAATCTTTGTATTCAGGGTGCCTCATGTTGTAAAGCGCCTCATCAGCTTCATACATCTCTATTAATTTTGTAGTTGTCGGTACACACCAATTGTATTTACCGGCAATATTGTAAGATGGCAAGAACTATGCCCCTTACATGAAGTCATTAAAGATCACCTAACTCACGTTGAGCGAACAGTAGGGCTGAACAAAATGACTGACAAGGCACAATGTGTCTTGTAGAGGGTATAGTATGGACGAATTGGAATAATTAATGTCGGGTGATGGTTTTAAAGTAAGTCACACGACATGAAAACTTTGTGGAAACGAGTCGATTTACTGGACGCTAGTTTACCCCAGGGAAATATTTAGAGTTGACCGTGGCCGGCTGGGGAACGGCGAAGGGAAGCGACAATAGGCAGCTTAGGGCGGCTCAAGCTCTGAGAAAGCGGTAACGCGTCATAGCCTCCAGCCTCCTTAAGATGAGTGACAGCATGGGTGGTTGACCCCGACCCCATGCTGGTTTACCGGGAAGCAGACGGAGAACTTGTATGCCTGTTGACAAATGTCTGTCGTCCCGTTTTCAGGGAAACATGCGAGAAAGCCGTGCAAAGCTAGGGTGGAGCGGTCAACAGAGGTCAAAATATGCGTGTTCATGACTATAGCAACTTCACGGTGAATTCACGGTCCGCAGAGCCTGAAGTAAATCAGGTGAAGAGCGATAGCATGAAATACGCCGGCCTCTGATGGGAATGTAGGACCAAGGAATTTGAAGTACTCTCCTGGGAATCAGAATTCCGGAAAAATTGGTGTTTGTGCAGACCCTAACCTTGATGGGTGACCTGGGAGGAGCGAAATAGCAGAAGTTGAGAGGAAGGGAAATTTTGTGGGAATTTGTTCACTTCCCAGAGCAGGCATTGGTCGGTGCTGGGAAGTGATGCATAATTAACGCGACTTGCACTGCAATTGGCGTAAGTGATTTTGCTGGTGGGGAAACTGAGGCGAAGAGCGGACTGTGAGAAGTCTCCGTAGAGGTCTTCCGTTCCCAGCTTGCCTAGAGTGCGGACGTGGCGTTCTTTACTCAGCTTGCCTGAGAAAGAGTGAGCATCTCTGCAGTTTAGGACTTAGCAAATGGAACGATTGAGCTTGGAGATAGAAAGTTTTGGTTCAGCTATGTACTGAGCAAGATAGCTAGGAGTGAATAGACGAGCACAGCCTTGCAGCACCATGACGTCGGCTGACGTCCACACATCGACGACGCTCTGCCACGCTGTATTCGGTGATATTGCGCCCACTCCGGCCACTGATTAATTTGTTGGATCACGTCGGCAAAGTTTCCACGAGGATTTCATGGGCCGTGTATTGTAGAATTCTTCTCACACTTCGCATTACGCCTGGGTCAGTCGATAGGAATTACTTTTGAGTTATCGCGCTTTACTCCATGCAAACGCAATTTATTACCACTGCCTGGTAGGAGTCTTGTAATGTGATGATTGAAGATCGGGAGTTAAAAATAAATTTGTGCTAATTGACTGCATCTGTTTTCAATCAAGTAGTTGAAATCCCAAGTCAGTTTCTTAATTAATTTTATGTTCAACTTTCGCATCTGGTGTTCAATCGTTGAATATAACATCAATGTGCACCACTTTTTAATTAAAAGTGATCAATTCTGAATAAATTAATGTCAACACTGCCACCACAGTTCTATCAGGAGTCACAGGGCCATATTACTTTTTTGCATTATCCGATATTGCGGCAGTTTTGCACTCTCTGTTGATCTGTTAGTCAATAAGTTGGGGTGAACACACGCCAAAACCAGCTAAGTGATGGGTGGGAGTGTTGCAATGTTTATAAAAACACTACAGATGACAGAACGCTGCAGCGATGCTAGCGCTCCACATGGTAACATGTCACATTGCAGTGAACAGGAGACAAGCGACTTCTTTGATCAAATCTACAGCAAGATTTGATGCAATATTTGACAACATTTGACAAAGTTCCCTATTACACCATCAAATTTCTTTGACAAAGTGTAATACCGGTCTTAGCACCATTGTTGTGTTAGCAATTCCGATAAACGACCCGTTTGTATGTGGTGCCCCATTCAACTCTCCGTTCATTATAGTAGCGAAGAAAGATGTTGCCAGGCACTTAGTGTCAGCTCGTCATCTGCTCTGAGATCCTTGTCAGGTACTTGGAAACGCATACAGTCCAGCCATTTGGCTCTCTTTTAATGTGTCGCGCAGTTATGTAACCCATTCTAAACTCTCTGAGCACTGTCGCTTATGCTCAAGGACTTGGGTGACCATATTTTCTTCGGACAAAAGTGGAACTTTCATACATTTTCGTGGCCAAAAAGTGGGACAATTTTCATTTCTCGTTAAATATCACTTTTAATGCTAACATTTCTTCTTCCTCTGCAAATATAGCCTTCACTGATATTTGTGTGTGTGTGTGTGTGTGTGTGTGTGTGTGTACAAAACCAAACAAAGAATGGAAAGACTGGAAAGAAGTACATTTCAAGTTTTCAGAAATTTACTTATTAAGAAATGTAACATTCATCACACAGAGTGTACATCACAGTAACAATCACTACAAAAAAAGTTCGTAGTGAACACAAGGAATTTATGGCTTTGTGGATTCCACACTGCAATCATATTTCTTCGAAGATGAAATTTCATTCAGCAACTCAGGTTTGCCTAATAGGTATGAATAGAAGTCAGTGCAACTGTATTTACTGAAGTTTAAACAGGTCAGTAAAATACACTTAACGCTCCTCACCGTAAATCTATTCCTCTCAACTGTCCACTGTGACGATAGTAAGCTGAAAACTCTTTCAACATTTGCATTGTGGGCAGGGAGTGAAAAGAAGTACTGCACTATATTAAGCGATTCTCTGAACTGTTCATCACACTGGCAAGATCTGAAAAACCTACACCATTTTTCATGTGCCATCAACTGAATCCATTGTTCACTGTCAGTTTCCACTTGTTGTTTAACAGATGACTGTATATGAACTATTTCATCAAATAAGAGGCTGTCATTTACTAGAATGCCCGTTTCATTTAGCCACATTAAAGTATTTTCAACTACTGACCATTCTGGTGGTTCTGTGAGCATCATCCATGAGAATACTGAAAACTCAGCTATTCTCTGTAACCATGAGGATAAATAGTCTACTGAAGCATCATAAAACTTTGATACTGCTATGTCAAATTTCTTAACAGACTGGTCATCACAATCATTCAGCAGTTTTTTTACACTTAGTGGTACAAAAATGTTCATGTTTCCTTGAATTTAGACTTGTAAAAGCTTTATTTAAGACGGCTAATACTTCACATATCGAATTATTTTGCTTCTCAATGCTCAGAATGGATTGTTGGAAAACACTCATTTGTGAATGTACAAAAAGTAAATAACATTCATTTATAGGATCACTGAAAAAACTCTTTAAGATTGCAGGGCACTTTGAGTTAGACTGTGACAAAAAGTAAGATTTCAAAGGTTCATACATTTTCAACTCCTTTCTATGTCTGGCAACAATGAAAGCCACGTGGTTTTGGAAAAGGAAAGTAAATTTTTGTAAGTGACGCCAACAGATTCACAGAATTCAGTGAGTTCTGCAACACGAATAGAAAAAATATGAAAATGGTTGTACAACTTCATGACAATGCAGTCAATGTCAACAGGTAAAACATCACAAGCACTTTGAAGTGTGTTATGAACAACATGTGCTGGACAACCTATGCCAACAATGTTAGAGTTTTTTAATTTTTCTTTCAGATGTGTGAAAACATTATTACCCTCTTTCTTCATTAACCCCCCGAAATTACAGTTAGTATTGTCTGCACCAAATGCAACACACTTTGAGATGATACTGAATGACTGTATAACGTGAGAAAGATAATTGGAAATTGTTTCAGACTTTACGTTCTGCAATTCATCAAGCTCAAGCAATTTCGTCTGCAGTCCACCCTCACTTACAGAAAAATACTGAACTATCACGGGAAAAATTTTCTGATGCCCATGGATGCTAGCATCAGTAGATATTGAAAAGTATTTTGCACTGTTTACAGCAGCTATTACCTGTTTCTGGGAATGCGGAGCTATAACATTGTTGACAATTGCTTCACGCTTTGTTCTTCCACACGAAACATTTTCTGCAATCTTAGAATCAGGAAAAAATTTTTTGTTTAGTTGAACACTGCAGTCATTAGAACGATAGCTTTGGTGGTGTTTAACAACATGAAATGACAGGGTTCCTTCTGCTGCAGCTACGTTTTTCTGTTCCCGTGTATTTGAAGTTACAAAATATCTCGTCATTTTTTGCGAGGAACCTGCCGATAGAAGATTCTTCCTGTGTTTCTGTGATTCCATATGATGCTTGAGATCTGCAGCACCACCATGAGACACGGATACAGTACAGTTACATACGTTACATTTTGCTGAACAATCATTGTTTATAGCAGTGAAGCAAGGAAATTTCCTCTGAAGCTCTTCCGAAAACTTTGATTTTCGTTCCGGCATCGCCACGACGTGCTAGCACTTCACGAAACTCATACTGAGTGCTGACAACAATGACAAGCAAAAGCAAAGAAAATAAGAGTACGCAACAATTATAGTGCTTAAGCTGTACATTATCAGGGGGTACCAACATACGGAATGTCAGTTTCAATTGATAGTTTATAAAATCGACACTCAGAAAATATTTTAACCACTTTGTAATTGTCTGAAACTAATCCTTGAAAATCGGGACAAATTGCTTATTTTTAAAAAAAAGTCGGGACAAATTTTTGAGCCTCAAAAAACGGGACAATCCCAATTAATCGGGACATATGGTCACCCTATCTCTCCGTTGAAAAAGATATCGTTCGTAGTCGTGGCTATTTATTCGCGAAAACTGTTAAAATCTGCTTATAACTGCATCTCGGACATAGCAGGTTGCTATCTACACGTATATAAACAACGGCTGATACATCTTCATTCACATTCCCGGTTGTGAAACTAGAGCTGCGTTTTCAAACACAAGGGAAAAAACTTTTCTGATCTGGTAAATGGTGTTCTTTCTTGCTAATACTTATGAGTGGAACGGCAATGCAAATGAAGAAGTTTCTTTGGATGTGGGTGTGGAAAGAATTTCTAATCAGATTTCCTAAACAATTACGTCGGTGAATCCGCAAAGGACGATGATGGTAGTGGTGGTGGTGGTGATGGTGATGGTGGTGGTGCTGGTGCTGGTGCTGATGATGATGATGATGATGATGATGATGATGATGAGGATGAGGAAAGTGTAGTAATGAGACAAACGTAGCTGTGTTGCTGTGACCTACCAGCTCCATGGGCTTTACATGGACACGCGCCGGCTGAAGTGGCCATGCGGTTAAAGGCGCTGCAGTCTGGAACCGCAAGACCGCTACGGTCGCAGGTTCGAATCCTGCCTCGGGCATGGATGTTTGTGATGTCCTTAGGTTAGTTAGGTTTAACTAGTTCTAAGTTCTAGGGGACTAATGACCTCAGCAGTTGAGTCCCATAGTGCTCAGAGCCAACTATGGACACGCTATGGTGTACGCCGCACCCATGATCTGTATTGTAGTATATGCTTTATAAGCAGAAAAATACCCCTTTAGTATTGTACTAACAAATCAGAGTTTCACTCATGGGTGAATGTATGTATTCGATCCATTCCATGTATCTAAACACTGTACAATAATTCCCAGGTAGTTGTATACTATGACCTGAATCCCACCAGCCAAAGATTGCAATGTTTTTACGCTGCCTGAAGTGGAGACAACGGCAACTCATTTGCGCTAGTTTCCTACCTGGAACGGTACTGATATTTCGTTCAAGAACAAATTGCACTGCGCAACATAATAAAAGGATCTCTTTTCCGAAACTCCTTAATTGTCTTCCATTGCGGCACATAAGTTTAAAATTTGGCTCAAAGATGCCCACAACCTTCCTCTCTAATGGTGAAAAAGTGCGACGCCCTGTAACCTCACCTTCAGGTTTGAAGACGCTTCGAACAACAAGGTGTCGGCGCAAGTGAAAAAAAGACCAGACGTCAGAAGTTCATATGAAGTATAAGATCGGCTAATGCTGTCACACTCGTACCTAATTTCACCGCTCCTGAAGCCATCGTGGAAAAATGAAGTGATCGTATGGCATTTATTAGCCGGGATACCCCCTTCGGGGTTCGGCCGCCGTACTGCAAGCCTTTTTAGTTGACGCCACTTCGGCGACTTGCGTGTCAATGACGATGAAAATGATGATGAAGGACACACAACACCCAGGCCCCTGCCAGGAATCGAATCCGGGTGCCCTTGCGGTAACGCTACCGCTGCGCTACGGAGGTGGACTGCCATCGTGGAAGTGTCACACGGGAAGGTCATCACACCCCCTCTTACCCATATTTCATCTCTTCTTTTGACGCCTCTGCTATGGAAGTCAGAACCGCGACGACCAGCAATGAGATCGAGCGGTTTTCTCATAGGTGGCCGAAGAAATAGTTTCAGATACACCACCACTCAGAACCGGCAGGAAAAGACTCCAGGAGATGGCATAAAGAGCGTTAACAACTCACCTCTCCCTTGGGACGTTGATTCCCAAACATTTCGTGGACAAAAACAACAGTTCACAGTGCGATGAGCAATGGGACGATGTTCTTGACAACATTCTACACTGCTGACACCACCCGAACGATTCAACCCTTCTATAAGGACATAGTGGGGATGCAACACCCTTGACTGTGATGTGAACTCTTTAGAGTGTAGCAGAAATTTTTGCTGTAATATACAGGGTAGAAACGCTACAGGCTGCTCAAAGGCATTAAAAGCATTCGACGAAGTTTAAACGTGACACGAAGCAGCAGAGGGTGTGTATGCTTTTTCAGTCCTCCGTTTTTGCGCCCTTCTGTGTACCTTGACCATGGGGAGGGGGGGGGGGGGCGATGGGTTACAACATTGTCATATGCGCGAATTAAACGGAAAAGGGTCCCTCTAAGACCTCCCCCCATTTTGGTAACACTCCCGTTGCCACCCACACACCTTTGTTTGGCACAATAAAATGCACTGTTTAGAGATTTCGATAGCCATTCAAGTGAGTGGCGCTCCACTGCTGCTATAGCGCCTGAGTGCAGCAGGCAACCCTTTAGAAGGAAGAAAGAGTGCCAGAAAGATGCGCAGGTCGCACCGAGGGTGTTGCCGAACTGGGGGTCTTAGAGGGACCCTTCGTTATTTTATTCCTGTATGTGTTAATGTCGCATCCCTCCCCCCCCCACCCCCCCACCCCCCCTCCCCGCCATGGTCACGTCACAGGAGGACTGAGAAAGCATACACATTCCCTGATGCTTCGCATCACTTTCGGATTTCATCGAATGGTATTGAACGGTCCTTAATGGTTTTCCACCCTGTATATCATGGCAAAAATTGCCGTGAACCGTCCAGGAAGTGTCAGCAGTGTCGAACTTTGTAAAGAACGTACTCCTGTTGCTTGTCGCACTGCGAACTGTCGTTGTCGTTAGCTAAATGGGTGGCACGATGCACGTTTTGAGCAGCTGCTCGGCTGGTTGACGGCGTACCCGTACACGACCATCGACCTGGTGTAACAAGAAACACGATTCATCTGACTAGGCGACAGGTTCCTGTTGATCCACGGTCAAATCTCGGAAGATTCCGCGCACAGTAGCAATTGATGATATCAGTAGATAACTATGGGAACACGGATGAGTCGTTTGCTGTGGAACACCGTGTTCAGCAACGTGTACTGAACGGTAGGCGACGAAACACTTGTGCCAGCATCAACTCTGTGCTCTGCCCTCAGATCTGCTTTACAGAGCGGTCAAACCTCCGATCTCCATGTTCTTTGATGGGACGTGGGCGACCAACCACTCCATCGCCTCGAAGGAAAGGCCGAACAACTGCCAGAACTCAAAGTTGTGACGTCAGCGAGAAGCGGCGAAAGTCAACAGCAGCCTTGCGCTGTATCAACAACTTGGGTGGAAAAAGTTCGTGATGTTATATGATAGTTACCAGATTGTTGCCGGCCGGAGTGGCCAAGCTGTTCTAGGCGCTACAGTCCGGAACCGCGCGACCGCTACGACCGCAGGTTCGAATCCTGCCTCGGGCATGGATGTGTGTGATGTCCTTAGGTTAGTTAGGTTTAAGTAATTCTAAGTTCTAGCGGACTGATGACCACAGCAGTTAAGTCCCATAGTGCTCAGAGTCATTTGAACCATTTGAATCAGATTGTTATCTAAGGGCACAGAAAACATTCTGTGTTACTAACCTGTGTCTATATGAGCTTAACGCAACATAATATGCGTTTACGCAGTTTCATCTTCATTAGGTTGTAAAGCATTGCGTACCAAACGGGAGTGGAAATTACAATGTAGGGAACAAGGCTAATGTGTTCAAGTTCCCTTAACAGTATGTAATGAGATAAAAGTGGCTCTGTTCAGTTACAAGGCGGGATTTCATAGTCACAAATTATGCAGTAGTTAGTTTTGTTTTGAATGTAATTTATTACTGCATGTTTTAGATTATGTTATTGTGTGCCAGATGAATTGGCTTGAATATATTACGATTACTATACTTCACTGCTAATTGTTCAGGTTGTCACAGGCATTCCAAAGCTAGCAGCGTTATCTGAGAAGTACCTGTCACAGACGGAAAACTCATACAGGGTGTTTCAAAAATGACCGGTATATTTGAAACGGCAATAAAAACTAAACGAGCAGCGATAGAAATACACCGTTTGTTGCAATATGCTTGGGACAACAGTGCATTTTCAGGCGGACAAACTTTCGAAATTACAGTACTTACAATTTTCAACAACAGATGGCGCTGCAAGTGATGTGAAAGATATAGAAGACAACGCAGTCTGTGGGTGCGCCATTCTGTACGTCGTCTTTCTGCTGTAAACGTGTGCTGTTCACAACATGCAAGTGTGCTGTGGACAACATGGTTTATTCCTTAGAACAGAGGATTTTTCTGGTGTTGGAATTCCACCGCCTAGAACACAGTGTTGTTGCAACAAGACGAAGTTTTCAACGGAGGTTTAATGTAACCAAAGGACCGAAAAGCGATACAATAAAGGATCTGTTTGAAAAATTTCAACGGACTGGGAACGTGACGGATGAACGTGCTGGAAAGGTAGGGCGACCGCGTATGGCAACCACAGAGGGCAACGCGCAGCTAGTGCAGCAGGTGATCCAACAGCGGTCTGGGGTTTCCATTCGCCGTGTTGCAGCTGCGGTCCAAATGACGCCAACATCCACGTATCGTCTCATGCGCCAGAGTTTACACCTCTATCCATACAAAATTCAAATGCGGCAACCCCTCAGCGCCGCTACCGTTGCTGCACGAGAGACATTCGCTAACGATATAGTGCACAGGATTGATGACGGCGATATGCATATGGGCAGCATTTGGTTTACTGACGAAGCTTATTTTTACCTGGACGGCTTCGTCAATAAACAGAACTGGCGCATATGGGGAAAGGAAAAGCCCCATGTTGCAGTCCCATCGTCCCTGCATCCTCAAAAAGTACTGGTCTGGGCCGCCATTTCTTCCAAAGGAATCATTGGCCCATTCTTCAGATCCGAAACGATTACTGCATCACGCTATCTGGACATTCTTCGTGAATTTGTGGCGGTACAAACTGCCTTAGACGACACTGCGAACACCTCGTGGTTTATGCAAGATGGTGCCCGGCCACATCGCACGGCCGACGTCTTTAATTTCCTGAATGAATATTTCGATGATCGTGTGATTGCTTTGGGCTATCCGAAACATACAGGAGGCGGCGTGGATTGGCCTCCCTATTCGCCAGACATGAACCCCTGTGACTTCTTTCTGTGGGGACACTTGAAAGACCAGGTGTACCGCCAGAATCCAGAAACAATTGAACAGCTGAAGCAGTACATCTCATCTCCATGTGAAGCCATTCCGCCAGACACGTTGTCAAAGGTTTCGGGTAATTTCATTCAGAGACTACGCCATATTATTGCTACGCATGATGGATATGTGGAAAATATCGTACTATAGAGTTTCCCAGACCGCAGCGCCATCTGTTGTTGAAAATTGTAACTACTGTAATTTCGAAAGTTTGTCTGCCTGAAAATGTACTATTGTCCCAAGCATGTTGCAACAAACGGTGTATTTCTATCGCTGCTCGTTTAGTTTTTATTGCCGTTTCAAATATATCGGTCATTTTTGAAACACCCTGTATCTGGTGCAATTTCAAAACCACGCCTTGATTCAGATGCCGTGCCAGGGATTTTCCCTATAAGACCATCCAAACTATCTTTAGCTGCAAGACCATCCAGATAGGGACAAGGAGAAAAAAGGAGCACGCAGGAGGCAGCAGCATTGCAAAGAATCATCAAGATCTGCGTAGCCAGTCAAGAATATTTAAAAAGAATTTCGTGTAACAAGCTCCAGGAAGTTAAAGTTAATGTAATACATTAAGGTGACAAAAGTCATGAGATACCTCCTAATATCGTGTCGGATATCCTTTTGCCCGGTTTAGTGCAACGGCTCGGCGTGGCATGGACTCGACAAGCTGTAGAAAGTCCGCTGCAGAAATATTGAGCCTTGCTGCCTCTGTAGCCAACCATTATTGTGATAGTGTTGCCAGTGCGGGATCTTGTCCACGGGCTGACATCATGATTATGTGTGATCACTCTGCTATTCACAATAAAGTGCCTGGCAGAGGGTTCAATGAACCACCTTCATGCTGTCTCTCTACCGTTCCACTCTCGAACGGCAAGCGGGAAAAACGAGCACTTAAATTTTTCTGTGCGATCCCTGATTTCTCTTATTTTATCGTGATGGTCATTTCTCCCTATGTAGGTGAGTGCCAACAGAATGTTTTCGCAATCGGAGGAGAAAACTGATGACTGAAATTTCATGCGAAGGTAGTGTCCTTCAAGGAACGTCGCCATACTTGAAGTCATTGTGCTTAAATGACATTTGCTTAATCTGAAGAACGGGACGGTTTGTGTCCACAGTTGGTATTATGTGGCAATTTCGGACTCTATTGTTGAAACGTTATGGAAATGTGGTGCCCTATAACAAATCAAAATGTTAAAAGAGTCGTACCAGGACTTATAATTAAATCTCGCTCTCACATGACTATTTCAGTCGACACATACTTGAAATTTCTGAATCACTTCTATAGAACTGAGCCCTCATATGCAAATATTCATACTATATGTCGTCACAGAAAAGAAAAAAATAACTGCATTCCACAAGCCACACTCGATGTGAAACAATTCATCCTGAAGAAGAAAATGTAACGTTTCTAACATGTTGATAACTCTGTTTTCATAAAATGAATACAGCAGCTAGTTGTAACTGATTGATATTTTCACTTCAGTGGTTCACTGTCTTTCTACGGTATTGAAATATAGTCCAGCTTAAACTAACTGGCACCTGTCGGCTAGCATGCTGGACCACTTCCGCCAGCAGTTTACCATTTGGGAGGCTGGCATTTTTGGCTTTGACTGTATTGGCACGTCGCGGCGCAAAGCATTGTGCTGCCTGCCATTCCTCGGTGAGTTATTGCAGTCGGAGATTCGCTTGACATTCAGTTTCGTGTGACTTACGATATGCATTGAAAGTAGTCGAAAGAGTAGCACAGGGCATAAACGATGGAGATGTATACCATATGTGAGTTTCAGAAATTTTTCGTGATTTTGTAGGAGACAGATACTAAACTTCTTATTTTTTACGAATTACATACTGATAAAACTGCAAAAAAATTAAAAAATAAAAGAAATAAAACACAGTTTTTCGATGGTTATTCATATTAAACGCAATTTTGGGAAGATACTTTGCCTAGATACGTATTTCGGTAATCAATGGGAGAATGGGATTTCACTCAGTTCAACAGGTTTCGAGATGTGACCTGATAACATTTAAGCTGTTTCAAAAACGGAAAAGTATCATTCATTTCAAAGAATTAACATAACTCTGACACTAATTAAATTTAAGGAGAGATTTTTGACAAGCTTAGAAACGCTATAGACATCCATATCATACCGTCAATTTCTGATTTCTTGCTCGATTTTTGTAGGAGATAGAAACTTTAGAGCGATGTTCTATCGCTGCGTTCTGAGCAGATCCATGTGTCCGCTGCTTAAACAAACAGTACTGTTCTTGAAAAAGTCAGTGTTACAAACGCGATATGTGTCTCAGTTCATTACAAAGTATAAAACACAACTGTCATAGATAATTAGTCTACAAAATACACTAAGCTGCCTTCACGTTACAATAAAAGTCATACATTTTAATATAAAATCCAAATATATACATCGAAACATAAGAAAGCTCCATAAATTTTAAAATTACCTTTTATAGAGAGGGATGGAACGGCAAACACTATTGGCAATGGAGTATCCATGGAACTAAGAGCTACTCTAAGAGATAAATAATGTTTAGTTTTTAAAAATATTGTACTGTGTAATTGTTTTTGGATGACTATGTTTATCACATGTTGTTAGTACATGCAGAGTGTCCTCGTCAATGACGCGGGAATTACGGCCCGGAGAGGATATTATTTTTAACAAATGTCTCGTTTTATTGGTATTCATATGACCTGGTCGCCGTCTGTTAATAGTAACAATTTCTTTCTCTAGCGAGCGCCGAGTTGAGAAAGCAAGAGACCTGTGGGATCTGTTGCTGAATCATGTAATACCACGTTCGTTTGACGTAACGGTGAGTGTTCACGAACATCGTCCATTCCGTCTTAGCTTGTTTGGCGAGTATATTATGAAACTCACTGTATGACATGGGTATGTCGGTGGGAAGAAGACGTTGCACCATTTTCGCCAGTTGGCCTACACGTTCGTTGCCCGTAATACCAACATGTCACGCTATTCAGTGGAGATGAATCATTGACACGGCTCCTTTGTTCCACTGAGATTTTCCGCTGTATTCGTGTTCCAAGGGATCTCCTTCGTCTGCCCTTGTCGAGTCAGTTCATATTAGGATATCGTCGACTTTTAAAAAAACTATGTAAGGAATAGCTTGATGAATGGCATAAATATCCATGATTAATATCGACGTTTCTGCTGGTAGCAAGGATTGCCCTTACCGAGTTCGGTCACAAAAGACAGCAGCTCGTGCAGAGATATACATTCTCGAACCATCTGTGAACAGTTCTTACCAGTCCGGCAAGTCACGTTCCGAACCAGTCCTGCCAGTCACGCACGATCCAGTTTTGACAGTGCGGAGGCTCCCAGATAACTCGGCGGTACGGATCCTGTAGCTACATGATAATCATTTTTGAAGAGACATCGTTTGACCACACATATCAGCTGCGAAACTGATGTTAACAATATGCTAACAGATGTTCCAGGATTTCACCATATTGTGTGATATTGCTGTAGGGGCTTGAGTTTCTTCTTCCTGTAAAACTTAGGCTGTATGAGATTTAATAATGGAAGTAATTTCAATGTACTGGATGACTGATAGCTTCTCTGACCCTCAAAGTGTGTCGGCCACATTAGTTTTCGTCTCGTAGCGAATGGCGGAATTGTCAGTTGCTTGACAGATATGATTGTCGTCTTAATATAGATTCTATAAATACGCAAAACTGCTGATTCTATACGATCTAGAATCTTCAGTTTTGACGTACGAGGGGAGTTACACAATATACAATCATATTGCATCTTGCCCCTAATTAAGTGTTTATACAAATGTAAGAGGCTACTAGGGTCAGCTCCCGAGCCAGTGCAAAAGAAAGTTTCCAGGACGTTAATTCTCTTATGTACCTTAGGTGAAGGTCATTAATATGTCTTTGCTACGTCAGTCGAATAAATAGACCCAAAAATTTAATGTGAGTAGGGGTAAAATAATGTGGCTATTAATCAGCAAGGAAATTGCTATAGACAGTACTTGTCGCGAGAACGTCACATCTTTGGTCCTTAAACGTCACACACCGACTAATTTAAATCCATATATATTATAAAATGGGTGTATGTAAGTGTGAATGCAAGTGTGTATGTATGTGTGTCTTTTCCACATCTGATCCTAAATCACTGGACTGATTTCAATCAAACTTGGTACACATATCCCTTATTGTCAGACAACAATCGCTGTGCGAATAAAAAAAAAAGGTTCAAATGGCTCTGAGCGCTATGGGACTTAACATCTGAGGTCATCAGTCCCCTAGAACTTAGAACTACTTAAACCTAACTAACCTAAGGACAGCACACACATCCATGCCCTGTGCGAATAAGATCCATCTGTCTATCACAGTTCTGGAGATATGACTTCATAAACACTGAGATGCGTGAAAAACTGCCGCATTGTGCACGACGTTTAAATTTATTACTTCTTTGTTAATAACCATTTGCAACACATTTTGCAGACAGTATCCACATAAGCCGCTGAATGTAACTACACAAATACATCATTTTACGACGCATAGTTCAAGAAATACGACGTCATAAATATTGAAATGCGTGAAAAAAATTACATATCATGCATGAAGTTTTAATACAATCATTCTTTACTGCTAAGACTGTACTACAGTCGAGTCAGCTTAAGGAGATCCATGGCACCTAGCAGTGCTTTTGACAGCTTTCAACTGCGAAGAGCAAACGGCTGCAGGCGAAAATAGTAACCGTCTTTTGAGCTGTCAAGAGGCGTTGCCATAGAGACGTTTGAAAAAATTGCGTTCTAAACATCCGAAGCAGCTGCGGCCAGAGTGCAGAAACTATCTGGGATCATCTCACAACGAGTCTACTGCGGGGTCATACATAACGTTTCGTTTCTAACAGAAAACTAGCAAGCTGAATGCCGGATTGGTCAGCTAGTTAGTTTATAAAATAGTATATTGCGAAGCATTTGGCAGGATGCTGCTGTATTGAAGACTTTTATTTGTTTGCATTTCCTACTGATTTCTACGCAATGAGGATGATAGTGTTATGTGTATTCATACATACAGTGCGTTGTGCTGTAACCGGTTACTGCGTTTTAATTTTATTAACGCTGTGGCACAGCGTAATTTTCACTGCTTCCGCACACTGGTTTCGTGGCGTGGTGTTGTCCAGTGGTTTGGCAGCCCCCACCCTAACGGTCGGTTACAAGGGAGAAGGGAACAGACGC
Source organism: Schistocerca serialis cubense (assembly GCF_023864345.2). Lineage (NCBI taxonomy): Eukaryota > Metazoa > Arthropoda > Insecta > Orthoptera > Acrididae > Schistocerca > Schistocerca serialis. Next base: position 252,385,890 of record NC_064641.1, on the reverse strand, counting down.
CTCTCCATTCAGCTGGAGCGGCCCAGCCCAGCAGTTGGCTTGTCTTTTCAAAAGAGGCTGGTCCCGGCAGGAATAGACCTGCAGGTATAAGAGTCGCGCAGGCAGCTGCTCCTTGGGTCTCAACGCGTACTGCTCCGCGAACTCAGAGCACACGCTAGTATCGTGTACGGCTTATGCTCAGATAAGACCAGGGACAAGGAGGAGGGGCAGAGGGAGCACTCGCTCGCTCCTTCCCCTTCCTCCTCCCCCCCCCCCCCCACCGCACCCACCAGGATTTCAAAGTGTGACCCACTGTATTTTTAGAAGGTATGTATATTAGACGAAAGTTTTGACTGTGTAACTCAAATATTTTCGTTTGGCGGGTTACAGTATAATAACAGGGACGTAAACCGCTTCTTGTCTCGTCATGCCGCTTCTTGTCTCGTCATGCAGAAAAACACATCAATTGAGTGTCAATTTGCAGAAATACGGAACAGGTAATGGATACTAGGTGGTATGAAGGGTACATATTTATCGTAAAATCTCGAAAATATTTCGCTTTCACCGTGAATCTAAAATGAGTTGCCCTTCTAGTTCAGATACTGTTCACGCTCTGGGTAGCGGAAAATCCAAAATTAAAGGTACTCTTATTCCAGCGGACAATAACCAGTGCGGCAGATTGTCTCCATAAAAAGTTTTTTTTTGTCAATTATAATGAATTTATTCAGTAGCTGGGTACTGATCGCTTCTATTAATATTACCAGTGAACACTTAATAATATGTGGAACCTTATGAAAAAGTTTCAACCTCACCCTTCGGGAAATTTTATTCAGTACACCAAAATAAGACTTCGGAAGTTTTAAAAATGATTTGTTTCTACATGGTACTGATCATTTTGCAACATAAAATATCTATTGGCCGCTTAATCGAGTGCAGTAAGACTTAATGACAGTACAGCCGGATTACATGGCTGCCTGAATTTGTCACTGCCAGAAACACTCTTACACTCACAGTCCCTGCGATAAACTCTCTATTGTTTACCAGAACGATGGCAGACTATAGTCGCTCCCTCCATAGCACAACCATCAACAATTCTTAGAGAATGCACAGAACGTTATGAACTCCAAAAATTGCAGGGAATCGTAGCCAGTATAACGCCAAGTTTCGGAACCACCCAAATTCAAGCTTACAACAAGCACAAATTAAATACAGTAACGTGCCCGTCAACTACTTCTACAACTATATCAAAAACACTACGCTTGTCTAAATGTGCCGTGAATTAACAGTCATCGAGTAAGTTAATGAAACTTTATGTATTGTTTTTCCTGCGAATGCATGCTGTTACAGATTACAGTACGTTCGCCTTCGTTTTGCAAGACTATTGCATTATTTATACGAAAATCCGTCGTTGACCACATGCTTCTGTTTATAATCCAAACACACGAAATTATAATTGTCCATTATTTATACATTGCATTGTTTATACAAAAATCCGTCGTTTATCACTTCTGTTTATAATCCGAACACACGACATTATAATCTTGCATTATTCATACAGATTTCTCTTCATCTTCGTTTTACAAGGCTATTGCATTGTTTATACGAAAATCCGCCGTTTACCATGTGTTTCTGTTTATAACCCAATCACACGAAATTACAAATTCCCATTACTTGTACAAATTTCTGAAAAATATGTTAGTTTACACTCTCTCTTGATGGTTGCAGTTACTAAGCAGTTTAATTTTCGTAAATGCGCTGCAAGAACTAATGCTGTTCAACAAGCTAGACAGACAATATTAAACTGATGTTGAAAAATTCTTTAATTGTACTGGGTGTTCTCTGTAACTTTGGCCTAATTTCAGCTTGAATCACCCAACTCGTACATGTCTTTCCAATCAGCTACTGCCGAGGTTGGTCAAACCACGTTGCACAGATACCTTTTATGCCTACACGACCCATGTGTTACGATTTTTTTTTCTCTCTCTCTGAGCTCTATGGGACTAAACTTCTGAGGTCATCAGTCCCCTAGGACTTAGAACTACTTAAACCTAACTGACCTAAGGACATCACACACATCCATGCCCGAGGCAAGATTCGAACATGCGACCGTAGCGGTCGCGCGGTTCCAGACTGTAGCGCCTAGAACCGCTCGGCCACACTGGCCGGCGCAAATGTTTATTCAATACGTCTTGACAAGATTGGAGCTGTCGACGTTATGAAGTCTCTCCTCCAGCGCATTATAAAGTGATTCCGTTGCTCTGTATGATAGCGATGCATGATTTCCCCGTTTTCAATAAATCCACTCAGAAGCAATTCTACGAGGGCGTGCTGAAAACTAATGCCTCCAAATTTTTTATTCTGTTCTCAATATCGGTTAACATATTATATTTCATGCATATTATTCGATCGACCTTCTCGTTTCGCAGCCGTTAAGTTGGATCGCTCTGCTGCTAGAGGCCTCCGAATTGTAGCATGTAACATGGCAGTGGGTAAGGTAATTACGTCGATGCGTGAGAGACAGCGTGCTACAATCGTGTTTCTAATCGCAGAAAAGCGCCTCCAATTGAAATCCACAGAGGAATGAAAGCTGTGTAAGGTGATGATTATATCGACATTTGTAATGTGTGATGTTGGGTTGCTCTTGCTCGTAATGAAGGAAACAATGGTGCTAACGTCAACATGTGTGACAGAGATTAGAATATTTCCAGAATTTAAAGGACACTTTCGATGACTTCACTTTGATAGTGATGAAGCGGTGCAAGCAGAGATGAGGATGTGGCTCCGTCAACAAAGTCATGCATTCTACAGTGATGGTATCAATAAATAGTCTCTCGTTAGGAGAAATGTGTTCGTCGCCAGGGTAGCTATGTTGAGAAATAAATGTGTAGACATGAAGAATAATGATGCTGAAAGTTAATAACGTTTATTTTATTTACAAATCTTTAAGAGTTTTCACGTAAAAAAATTGGGAGTCATTGCTTTTCAGCACAACCTCGTAACTATCTCCGCGGCTAGCGAACATCACAATCCACTGTTATGAAATTACACAATATGACAGAAATATTTATCTTCAGTAGGAGAGAGGAATTAGTGCTTAGTTGTACACTCATTCACTATAAACCTACACTTCTGCATACTTCGCAGACGCTGTTTCTGTTACCGAGAGTTGCAAGAGTATTGATTAAAGAAATGCAGTGGCCCAGCGGAGTTGCGAATGTATACTGCCGAATATTGCAAATATACTCACCGCTTATTGCCGCTAATTTTTTCAAACTTTCTGTGCTCTGCCCATCTCGATTAATGTAGCTATAAATTAATTTTTTCGCCGCGCGGGGTAGCCGCGCGGTCTTAGGCGTATTGGCACGGTTCCCCCCTCCCTCCCCCCCTCCCCTGTCGGAGGTTCGAGTCCTCCTTCGGGCATTGGTGTGAGTGTTGTTCTTAGCGTAAGTTATTTTAAGTTGGATTAAGTAGTGTGTAAGCCTAGAGACCGATGACCTTAGCACTTTTGGTCCCATAGGAACTTACCACAAAAATTGTTATTAAAATTGTTAATTAATTTTTCTACTCTTTGAATAAACTCAGTCACATCGGAATTTTTCGCACATTTCACAATTCATTATTCTTAATTTCGATACAAAACACTTCCACTCTGTCAACATTCGAAAGCCATTCCTTTCAGTATAGTCATCTTTCTTTGAATTTGTCACTTGTTTCAGAGATTAACAAATCGGTAGATTCATTCTGGGCAAGGCCATCTTTAATGTACTAATATATCTTTTTTTGAGTCATCAGTCGTCTGGTTTGACGCGACCCGCCACTACAGGCCACGTGCCCTGTGGACACACACATTATGTGTTTTTAATGCACCGATTTCCATTGCCTCTTGCATCCTCATGCCGTTGATCATTGCTGATTCTTCCGAGTTTAGGGGCAAGGACAAGAGAGTGTGATAAGGCCGTTGGCAGAATGAGGGTGAGTCTTCAGCCCCCAATACTGATGATTTTTATTCGAAATCGATGCGGTGACGGGGTTCGAACCCTTGACCGAGCACGTTTTGATTGTTAATCACAGACGCTAACTCTACACCACAGGTAGATCCTACACAAAAAGAAATTCTCTGACAAATTATTTTCTTTACAATTTTCTTCGCAACATAAAAACAGTTTTCGTTTGACAGTTATAGTTACAGTTCCATTTGTAATTATGCTTAAGTTTAATCATAAAGATTTTATAAATAGTGGCTTCACTTCTATCATAAACTTACGCAGTCTCCTCAAACAAATAAAAACTCAAGTTTCGGATTTTTTCTTTGACTTTAATTAAAGATAAGTTGCAGAGCGTCAGAAGAGGAAGTTAGGTCGGACGATGTATCTCGCTCTTATTCTTCTCTCAAAAAGTCGGTTCATGTTCTCACCACTATGATCTTGAGCGTCGCGGCGGAAAAACAACAGATATTTTGAGAAGCAGAAACCAACTGATGTCCCGCGTTGACTTTCCTACAGCTAAGATCCCTTTCATGAGCGTCAGTAAGGGGAAGGGGGGCAAGTGTCTAAAACTGCCACTTTTATACATCTGAGTTGATGAGTTTGGATATCCGTGCCAGAAGAACTAAATTTTATAGGTGACACAAAAATCTTATTCCAGAGATCTGTCGGCTACACCCCAGACTAACTGCTCGAAGAGGTCTGAACAACATGCATTTGTTAGACAATTTTTAAGCGTGAATATAAGAAAAGCGAGTTTAATTAATAGAAGTTTGAATTTATGGCACAAGGAATATCACCTTCTCTGTTAGGAACGAGTGAAAAAGAAAAGCGGTGAAAAAACTGCTCTTGTGCCATGCCGACGTTTATTATTGTCTTCTTCAGCATACTTTTATCAAGTTGACTACGAGGCGTAACCCGATTGTTGGGGTAATCAAACTCCTCGTACTGTACACCGCTAAAACACGCTAGGGAATATGCTATAAACCTTATATCCTACATGATTTTCTAAAGTCTGAGTTCTTTACTTTGCACGTATTCTAACATAAATCAACACCACTCCACCCATTCGACTTCGTGCTGCTCAGCCACTGGATGTGGCGTCAACTGGTACATTGCTCAGTGAAACATACATCTGGGAAAGGTTTGTGGCATTTAAGCGAACTTTCATATCTTAACTCAATTATTTTTTATTCATGTTCAAATCTGCTTATGTACTCATATATTGGTCTCTCTCTAAAGTTTTCAATCCCCACATTTCTCTCGAATACTAAATTAATGATTCATTGATGTCTCAGAATGTGTCCTATCAACCGATAGCTTCTTTTAGTCAAGGTGTGACACAAATTTGTTTTTTTCCTCAATTCTATTCAGTACCTCCTCATTAATTACGTGATCTACCCACCTGGTTGTCAGCATTGTTCTGTATCACCAGAATTCAAATGTTTGTATTCTCTTTTTGTCTGAATTGCTTATCGTCTACGTTTCACATCCGTACATGGCTACATTCCAGACAAACACCTCCAGAACAGATATCCTAACACTTACATTTATATTCGATGTAAACAAATTTTTCTTCTTCAGAAATGCTTTTCTTTGCCATTGTCAGTCTACATTTTATATCTCCTTTATTACGGCCAACATCAACTACTTCACTGTCCAAGTAACAAAATTCATCTACTGTTTTTAGTGTCTGATTTACTAACGTACTTACCTCAGCATCGTCTGATTTAATTCGACTACAATCCATTACCCTTGTTTTGCTTTTGTAGATGTTCATCTTACATCCTCCTTTCAAGACACTGTCCATTCCGTTCAACCGCTCTTCCAGGTGCTTTGGTGTCTCTGAGAGAATTACAGTGTCATCGACAAACCTCAAGATTTTTACTAGGTTGATGCAAACGTTCGTAGCGTTTTTGTTTTGCAAGTTGGTATTCCAGTTGCCATGGGTTTATTTATCGTTTGTCATTTTTTACTTGTGGTTTACTGTTGGTGATAATGCCACTGGATAGAGCATGGCAAGAAACTGGATTCCCGATTTTAAGGAGGATCGTTTTGACATTAGTGACTCTCCACATTCGGGAATACTTTCGGGGTTTGAGGAAGGTGGTTTAAACACATTAATCCACATTGATCCATGTCAGTCTACTCGAGAAGTGACAAATGTGATGAACTGTGATCATTTCACCATCGTGCGACATTTGCATGCAATGGGGAAGGTTCAAAAATCAAGTGTATTGGTACTTAGCTCTAAACCAAAATCACACATCCTCATCATCAAATGGCTTGTGAACAACACCGACCATTCCTATCCTGTGTGGTCACTGGTTGCAAGAAATGGTGTCTTTATACTAAAATTAGGGAAAAAAGGGAATGGCTGAGCCCAAACGTAACTGAAACTCTCCGTACAAAAATCTGCGTGCATCGGCAAAAGAAAACGTTATGCATCTGGTGGAACAGAGATGGTGTGGTGTACTATGAATTGCTTCCCCGAGATGTAACCACCACTGCTGACATTTATTGTCAAGAACTGAAACGTATTGCAGAAAAAAATCAAGAACAACACAAAAAACATTATGCAGGAGTTGGTTTGGAATGTCATTCCGCACCCACCTTATTCACCAGATCTTGCGCTCTCAGATTTTCACCTTTTCCGCTCTCTGTCAAACAACCTTCAAGGAACTTCATTTCCGGATGAAAATGCACTCCGTACATGTTTCGACGACTTGTTCGCCGCAAAAGACGTGTTTTCTACAGTCGTGGAATCGAAAAGTTACCCCAGCGTTAGCAGACTGTTGTAAATAGCGAAGGACAAAATTATTGATGGTTAAAGTCTCGGTTATGGTTCAAATGGCTCTGAACACTGTGGTCATCAGTCCCCTAGAACTTAGAACTACTTAAACCTAACTAACCTAAGGACATCACACACATCCATGCCCGAGGCAGGATTCGAACCTGCGACCGTAGCAGTCGCGCGGTTCCGGACTGAGCGCCTAGAACCGCTAGACCACCGCGGCCGGCTCGGCTATGTGTGTCTGATTAAACTTATAGAAAAATCATACGAATTTACACACCAACCTAATATTTTTCTACCTGATGTGTAACTCCTTTTCCAAATTTTTCTTTGAAATCCGTAACTGTTTGCTCAATGTACAGATTGAAAAACATTGGAGATAGCGTACACGCCTGTCTCACTCTCTACTCGATTACTACTTCCTTTTCATGCTCTTCGACGTTCATAACTGCCGTCCGGTTTCCGTTTAAGCTGTAAATAACCTTTCGTTTCCGCATTTTACTCCTTCTACCTTCAGAATTTCAAAATAGCATGGCACCCAAAATTATCGAGAGCTTAATGCTATAGACATAGGTTTGCCTTTCTTTAGCCTCTCTTCTAAGATAAGTATTAGGGTCAGTATTGCCTCGCGTGTTCCTACATTTCTCCGGAAGCCAAACTGATCTTCCCCGAGGTAGGCTTCTAGCAGTTTTAGCATCCGTCTGTAAATAATTCGTTTCAGTATTTTTCTGCCGTGGTTTATTACTGATACTTCGGTAACATTCACACTTGTCAGCGCGCTCGCTCGTTCATTGTCCACTGTCCATCGATTCGAGATGGCGAGAACACAGCAACAAGCACGTTTCGCGTCCCGCGTTGCAACAGCCGTAGTTCAGTTTTAACGGCGCGGCCTGATTTTCGTCGAGAGTACGGCACTGCACCACCTACAGCTCAAAGCATTCGACGATAGCGCCAGCAGTCTAAATACACTGGTTGTTTATGTGACAGGAAATCCACAGCTCAGCCCAGTGTGCTCGTTCAAGACACACAGCGCATTCAACAGACGTGTTTGCACGTAGACCACATGTCTTGTCAGCGGAGAGTTACGTCAGTCTTCGTGGATCTCTCTGGGCTATTTTGCTGTGACGCTTGCGATTTAAACCATACTGGGTTCTGTTGCTATAAGCCCTTCGCCATGTTATTAGATAACAATATGTAGAGTTTTGTGAATCCATTCTGGGGTCGAGATGGAAGATAACGGATTCCTTTCACATTTAGTGTTCAGTATTAAGGCAACGTACAATTTAAGTGAATAAGTGAACCGCCACAATATAAGAGTATCGTGAAAATAGCAGTCACATACCATAGCCGAATAGAAGACAAACTCTTCAAAGCTTCGCTTGTTTTGCACCATTTTCCAAGGAAAGACTTAAGCCCTTTCTTTCCTGCAGAAACGATGGTTCGGTTACACGAATCACGTACCTGGTTATGTCAGAGAATTGCGTTTTCCACAATTCGAAGCATGTGCCGAAAATTTCACTTTTCAAAAGGACAGAGTACCAATCTGGCACCTACATGTTACAGTATTTTCCTAACAATGATGGATTGGCCAATTGCTATGCCACATACCATCAGCAGTGAGTGCACTAACACCAGGCAAGCTATCAGTTGTTTATAGTGCATCTCAATTGTGGAATAATGTCTGTTCAGGGACACTGTTGATATCAAATTTTTTATGCAAATTAATTAAATTGATCAAATCATTACCACCATTTACTGGTGATATCACAGGTTTCCCCAGCCAGCACGTCTACCCTTCCCCCACCACCCCTCTAGGAAATCCCAAACCCTTGCCTGTCCTTTCCCCCTCTCCCTCCCCCCTCCTCTCTCACCCACCTGACAAAAATGGCGGGAACTCGCTCAGTTTGTGTTGAGCTGCTAACTGGATCAGTACAGTATTTATTTAAACTATTCCACCTGCTTGATTTATTTATTTAAGCAATAATGAATGCCACCAATAGAGGACGTCCCACCACTTGCCCCTCCATCGCCACCCCTCCCAGACAAAAATGGCAGGAAAAATCGCTCAGTCTGTGCTGGACTGCGATTATCTCACGACAATAGGCTAATATATCGTCAATCACATTGCATTAAGCATTTAAGGCATTGAAATATTGTTTAAGCAATTTGCAAATTTCACAGTACCACTCAAAACCAGCAGCAGGCATACTCAAACTCTATATAGAGCGCTCCCTTTCAAAATAAATAAATAAATCTCTCTATAACTCTAATTAGCACACTCGCCACTTTTCGAGTTTCAGCTGCTTGTTTGAAGACACTGTTGGAGAGTAAAAAATTCTGAGTCCTAGAGCTGCTGTGATGTTCATCACTTTTCTGAAACGCTGAGTGGGCTTAGTTTATATTTTCTGCCAGAGTCAAGGATATTAAGGCACTTACTTTTTATTTTCCTCTCTTTTCGAAGCACACTGGTGTCTAAATGTTCATGGTGTATTTTGAAAAACACAACAAATCGTGAAAAAAACACAGGCACACAGCAGACTGGGCATCTAAAGTATTCTCCTAGAATTCGAAGCACTCTCCTACAGACGAGAAAAATGTCTGGAATTTTCGGTGTCCTACAACTGCTGGTCTGGGATGTTCTAAAGCCATAATGGCGAATAGGGGATAGCATCCAACCTCTCCAAAGCAGAGGAGGCTGTTCTGCCTAGACTTGTCTCTGAACATTCGAACAAAGAAGGTATCACATGACTCTCTGACGTCACAGTCCTTTTTTTAGATACCTTGTTCTCCCCCTGTCTTATTCAAACCAGTCTGTAGACGCTCCTATGCCCCCAGCAAATGATGTCTTGTGACTCTCTCAAGTCATGTAACTTTCTGCAAATGGAGCATTCTGATTGGTTCTTATTGAACCGACCCGCCAAATTGCTGCTGCTTGTATGGAAGCACTGTCCGCCACTTTCTGCAGACGGTCAGATTACAAGAATTTCAATGACAAACTGTTTTGTACAGATCGAAAACCATATTGCAGTTATTTTGCACTGATAGTTATGAGAGGTGGCATGAGCCCCCTCTCATATTTCTATCTTACAATTTTCCTCTCTAATTGCATGCAGTGAAAAGTCGCTATTCCTTCACACGCGGACTTCCCACGCAGCGTCTCTCGTCACCCGGGTGGTCCGGTGACAGGCGGGCTCTGCTGATCTGGAAAGGGTTAAGCCGACGGGTGTGAGGAAATCGAGTGAATGCTTTGCAGACGCCGACATTGTCAAAAGACACGCCCGGAGGGGTCTGAAGTAGCGGCTGGGCTAGAGGTTCCGTTACTTCGCAGAAACTTAGCGAAAACACTTTCTGGCGGGCTACCAGCGAGGTGTGGGAATGACTTGTGTACCCAGGCAGTTGTGGCGTGAAAATTCCCGAGCTTTCTGCAAAATAGTAACTGTGATTGGCTTGCTCAGGGCATAGCTCCGTGACGTAGCAAAATCAGCGCAGAAATTGGCGCCAAGAATCTCCATTGGTGGAATGGTAGTGCTCCGGCGATAGAGTGGAATTTTCCACCGGTTTTCGAGTTGCTGATTGGAACGTTTAACCACGGCCACTGTCGTGGGGGCGGGTATGTTGTGTGTTCGGCCTGTACATATGTAGATTGTAGAAGAATTTAGTGTTAAATACACTGCTAGCCCTGGCACCTCGCAATTAAACCCTGCAAAAAGTGGCCTACAGAACATGAAAAACGGAACCTATCGCCAAAGGCACTTCCTCAATTACACTGCTCTGCTACTATTGAGGGAAGCTTGAATTATGCGGCGTGAAACCGATCTCCAACCATGCTATATCATCACAAACGATTGTACAACCATACTATATCGTTATAATAAACACAATCAGTATCCTGCACCAAACAAAATCATCACGTCTGTTTCCTGCATATAGGTGTCGACCACCAGACACTTATATATATATATATATACCGCAAAGACACATATATCCCAAAAAACATAAGCACATACGCCATATATAGTCGCAATACTAGATATTCCCCGCCAGGTCGATCGGTAACTGGAGAGAGCGAAATCAAGGACCACAGGAGAACCAGGAGATTGAAATTAGACCTGCAAATCCTAATGCACGTCAGAGGAGGGGGAGTCTGACAAAGGATTGGCGCTAGTCCATAGGACTCCACCACATCTCTCACACAAAGAAGTTCGTGGAATAATAGTAGTTTAAGTGGTGTACATAGTAGAATAGGCAAATATATGAACCTTTCTTCGGGGAACAATAATCGTTGCATTAATAGATTAAGATTGTTAAAGTATTAACACGCCGCGTTTTCTCACATAAGAATTTACTGCTGTTAACTTTTTTGTCTATGTTCGGGATCTCCTCTGTCATTGCGATAAGAGGCACTACCTTTCCACGAGCAATGTTTTTGTCCTTTCCTATCTGGTGTCCATGTTAAGGGATAAAAGATGAGTGACGAGATGTCGCACAAACGGGCGCATACAAGAACGTGCTCTTAGAAGCGTTCTGAGAAGTTGTGATACGCTCCATAGCGGCCACAACCAGTTCGTGAGACATTCATACCAATGCTTGCAGGCACGCGTCAGTGCACTGCAAGATTGTGGTATATTGAGTGATTTCGAGGATGAATATGGGCAGTATAGTTTTTTGCAGAGCTGCGCCAGCATCGTTGTCTTGCAAGTCGGGGTGAACCTGTGAGTGTTTGACTCCAATGGTGCCCTAGACGAGAGAAATGCGGGCATAAAGCCTACCATGCCAATGTGCTGGTTGGGGATTTAGCGTGCTGCTTGTGACTGTCACAGATGAATAACCAGGGACTTATACTTGGATATTCGTGACATACTGTGTAGCTGGAGTGTGTTTGGCTACTGAATCCTCAACAGGAACCAGTCCTGGCTTGGTCATATTACATTGCCTCTGGAAAGGTGTGCTTTGATCGCGAAAACCGCATCACATAGAGAAGGAAGTTGCAACTATAAATTTATTGTCGTGTATAGCCATGGCTAACCCAGTCTCTGGAGTTTCAGTGAGGCGTAATGAAAACTCGGAGGTCGTATCGTACGGCGCGCACATCACTGTCGTCAATAGCGGCGAGCAGCGAGACATCTCAACGTAACAGGAATTATGTAAGAGTATTGTATAAGGTAAACAAAAAAAAAAAAAAAAAAAAGGTACGATATACTAGGATAAGTTAAACTGTAGGATTTAACAATAACTAGATTAATATTGTGGGGGTTTTCTACCACAAGTGTTTGGCACGCGCCTGTTGGGATGTTATTTTTCAGGTCATCAAATCACAGACCCAAAATGGAGGGACGACCGGCGAGCGAACGTAGAATAGTTGCTTGTTCTTTATAAGCTCAGTAAAACTTCGACCTGCATAATAACATAATTTATTCAAAAGACATAGAATGTAGATCGTTGGCAAATGGTAGTTAATTCTTGAGCATGTCTACTGTCGATCTGTATAATTAATAGTAATATTAGTGCGGGCCCGCACATTTAGCTGTTCATCCAGTGTAGCGTCACACACCATGTACAGTAGTGAGACTGGTCTCTACACAAATATCAAGATAAATTATTTCCATGTCTAAATTTGATACACCAAGATTTTGTTTTAATGATAGCCATAGATTAATAACTATAAAAGTAAAATAAGAGTGTCTGAAATGACAGACCATCAATGTGTCATTATGTAAATTTATTATAACATAGAAGGTCACGGGAAAAAGTTAGGCATAAGATTTTTGTCAGAACTGTGCAGATGACGGGTATCCTAGCAATGCAGAGGCCAGCCAGCGCAAAAACAAGAGGTCTTCAGCTACCTGCAAGAAGGCGAGCGTCCGGTCCTGCAAGCTGACAGTCACCGGGCCGTATAACTGAGGGATTAGGCGGGATCCTCGCCGGGCCACAAGCGAAAGTGAGGCTGGCCGTTGACACTGACACGCGACCCACACGCGACAGCCTGCTAGCTCTCCAGACGCGGCAGCCGTTTGGAGGGATTCCCTGCGGCAGACCATGTTGTCGTGAGTACACGAAGAAGATCACATATCGTGTCAGAACCTGCGCCTCATGTGCCTCAGGACAGAAAGGGACGCTATATACTCACCTGTTTGGGTTTTTACAACTCACTAGCATTGGCCAATCTGCATACACAAATGAGTATCGTGCCACACTAACAAATGTATGGTCTCATTTCTAACTTCTCCTCTCTATTAGAGAGCAGTTTTAGCAATCGTCGCTCCTAGTTCGATCCTGTATGGATGACCTCACACACTTGTGGAGTCACTCCACGTGCCATCATCCCTCGTCAAACTGCAATATTGGGAAATGTAAAGTACTGTCCAGCGAGAGAAGAGACCTAGACTAGTGATGTATCCCAACAAGTAGATCTCAGAGACAATTAATCGACGTGAGGAGAGCCTATCACTGTGTCTTCCTACCGTACTGCCGTGATCATATGCGTGGGTCTTGGTGCAATCTCAACAGAGTACTGCAGATGCTCCAGCACACCCTATTGCCGTTGCAACAACGTAGCAACAACACCCGACGTTTAGCCCTATGCGATGTCAGTACTGTGGAATTTGTGAAGTGCTTCGAATATTTCTAACAATGTGATTTAGTGCCTCATTCTCAGCACAGTCGTGAACTTTGTGCAATGTGCACGCACAACTTGATGCCCCATGAACCTTGTTTTTCTTCTTAAATTTCTTTCTCTAGTGTTGTTTTTGTAATGTATGTTATACCTTGTATATGTTTGTGTTTTACACTGTAATTCTTATTACAAATTACTGTATTGTTCTCCACACCATGTTTTTTTTGTATTTTGTATTTATTGTTGTGTGTACACAAACAGTGTGTCTGAAGTCCCCATAAACTGAAGCAGATACCACCACTGTCATTGTGAATGGACCATCAGTTCAGGGAACATTTTGTAAAGGTTATTCTTGCTGCAGGGAGACAGAATGAATTGGAGGTTGTAATTAGATTCTGAAAGCTCACAAAGAGATTGTTAACTTAAATAGTATCATGTGTGAGTGAGTTCAGGTTAGTTTAATGATTAAAATTGTTGTAACATCTTGGGCATTTAATTACGGAGCACTCCAACTCTGATTGTAAAGAATAAATTGCTCCATATTTGGCTCACATGCCCGGGCCATATTTAGAGAGTGAATGTCTGTGTGAATCGGTGTTTGGAAGGGGCTCCCTGGGTATGGATGTGTGATGTGAGTGTCAGTGTTCCATATTAAGAAGGTGAAGTTGGCTACATCATAAATAATCCTCCCTCTATGAGCTGCATTTTTCAGTTGCAGTGATTTTCTTTATAGAATGTGGCATGTGCAGCCAGTTTGCGAGATTATTCTTGGGCGATTGACTCACTACCTTGCTCCTAAGTGAGCCAACCACTCACCAATTACAATCTAAAATGGCGTAGGGGCTATGAGAGGTGGCATGAGTCCCCTCTCATATTTCTATCTTACGATTTTCCTCTCTAATTGCATGCAGTGAAAAGTCGCTATTCCTTCACACGCGGACTTCCCACGCAGCGTCTCTCGTCACCCGGGTGGTCCGGTGACAGGCGGGCTCTGCTGATCTGGAAAGGGTTAAGCCGACGAGTGTGAGGAAGTCGAGTGAATGCTTTGCAGACGCCGACATTGTCAAATGACACGCTCGGAGGGGTCTGAAGTAGCGCCTGGGCTAGAGGTTCCGTTACTTTGCAGAAACTTAGCGAAAACACTTTCTGGCAGGCTACCAGCGTGGCGTGGGAATGACTTGTGTACCCAGGCAGTTGTGGCGGGAAAATTCCCGCGCTTTCTGCAAAATAGTAACTGTGATTGGCTTGCTCAGGGCATAGCTCCGTGACGTAGCAAAATTAGTGCCGAAATTGGCGCCAAGAATCTCCATTGGTGGAATGGTAGTGCTCCGGCGATAGAGTGGAATTTTCCGCCGGTTTTTGAGTTGCTGATTGGAACGTTTAACCACGGCCACTGTCGTGGGGGCGGGAATGTTGTGTGTTCGGCCTGTACGGGTGCTCCAGGTAGTCGGCTCTCGCCTTTCGGTCGAGGACGTCGAAGCAACCAGCCATCGCCTCCGGTACGCCAGATCGTGTTCTGGCAGTTAAGAAGACACTTTGGTAATGTATGTCCGCAGCACCAGCAGATAGGGATTTTCCTAGGTGATAATCAGAGATCAGCAGAGCGCGCCTGTTCGTCTTTTTCTAACTTTGTTCTGTCTTGAGTAGCAGCAATTAATGTTGGGTTAGCTGTGTGTCTCTCTTAAGATTTGAATGGCAAGGAATTGGCTCCACATACCACTTCGTCATAAACCTCACAATTTAGTGTAGGGACAACTTCATCTTCACAGCGTTTGTTTGAGTATCCAATTTGAGCCAATTTGATGTATTATAAATGTTTCATGTGTTTTTGTTTATTATTTTGTGTTTAGTCTTAATAAATCATATTGTTATTTTGGACAGAACTTTCATTCTGTTAATCGGTAGAACAACCCATCATTTTTCACTATGTTAATGAAACCTTCGTTTATTTAACTTATTTATCAAATTAAATTATTGCAGGTGCCAAACTCTCTTCTACTCCACTGGCAGGGTTGATTAGAGTCAGTTCGCGTATTTTTTTAATCCTTGTGCAACAGCAAAAGTCGGAGTTAGAATAGGGGGGCTTAGAGTCATTTACATATGTAGATTCTAGAAGAATTTAGTGTTAAATACACTGCTATCCCCGGCACCTCGCAGTTAAACCCTGCAAAAAGTGGCCTACAGAATATGAAAAACGGAACCAATCGCCAAAGGCACTTCCTCAATTACACTGCGCTGCTACTATTGAGGGAAGCTTGAATTATGCGGCGTGAAACTGATCTCCAACCATGCTATATCATCACAAACGATTGTACAACCATACTATATCGTTATAATAAACACAATCAGTATCCTGCACCAAACAAAATCATCACGTCTGTTTCCTGCATATAGGTGTCGACCACCAGACACTTTTATATATATATATATATATATATATATATATATATATATATATATACCGCAAAGACACATATATCCCAAAAAACATAAGCACATACGCCCTATATAGTCGCAATACTAGATATTCCCCGCCAGGTCGATCGGTCATCCAGCGTGGCCAACGGTCACGAGTCAACTGTCCCCGCATTCGCTGGCCTGATGTGTCATCAGAGCACCCTTTGAGGACTTCAACCGCTCTCTGAATGGGGTACAAAGACTGGGCTGGTTCCCCTGGCACAAAGACGACTGCTAAACGTACTATTTCCGGTCTGACCTGCTTCCTTCCGTCGTTTCTGCAAAGAGCTGTGACCATATCCACACTCCAGGCTTACAAGAACATTTACTTCCTACATCTCTCGATGAGAAATTCTTCTTCAACATCCCATTAATTTATCGATTTCGAAACCAATATCAGATACAATATCCGATTTTACACACAAAAAAACGACGTATTTATACACTTTTAGATTGCAATCATCCAGTAGCATATGAAACTTTCCAGAATTTCATGTATTTTCACATGGTTTGCGAAAATATCGTACCATTTACGCGACTGTTCTCGGTATCAACCACATAGCAGTATGCTGCCAATCATATGCACACTATAACTCTGAAGGTAAAGAGTGGAAATTGTGACTCTAGAAAACCGAAACTATAGTGAGGTCATTATGTGAGATGTGCTGCAAACTTTTCAGTAACTAGAAACTTATCTCGTCTGCGAAGATTTTTACGTGAAAACTCGAAAATAGAGGAAATTGGTAGTTCCACTATTAGTTTTTAATGAATACCAAAATCAATTATATAACAAATTCCATATCATTCTTTTATTTTACAGAGTGAACTAAGTTTATGTACTTATGTGGTTCAAATGGCTCTAAGCACTATGGGACTTAACATCTGAGGTCATCAGTCCCCTAAACTTAGAACTACTTAACCTAAGGACATCACACACATTCACGCCCGAGGCAGGATTCGAACCTGCGACCGTAGCAGCAGCGCGGTTCTGGACTGAGACGCCTAGAAGCTCTCGGCCACAGCGGCCGGCTTTAATACACTACTGACCATTAAAATTGTTACACCACGAAGATGATGTGCTACAGACATGAAATTTAACCGACAGGAAGAAGATGCTATGATATGCAGATGCTTAGCTTGAAAGAGTACAGTACCCCCCGACATTGAAAATAGGTACAACATACTTCATTATTTTTGTCAGAATAACACATTTTTTTGTAAAATAACTCAATTTCAATTAATACAGTGAATCCGGATACCAGTGTGGGAAAGAATGTCAATTTATTTATGTAATTGATCACATGTGCACTCCCACAAAATAAATCCCTACATCCAGTTTGATGAGATCTGTGAAATGAATGAATGTATGGTCGTCTGCTAACTGCAGATAGTAAATGTGAATATATGATCATCTTTGAGATGATCCTTTGGCCACCTTTGGTGGGACTAAAGAGATGAAATTTACCTGAGCTTTGAGCGCCAGAAATGTGGCTGACCAATACGGTAGCAAGGTGCTCCCCCACTTCGACAGAGGTGCGAGAGGACCTGAAGAACGGCCATGTTTCAGGACTCTGCCGCTGGATCTTGTGCTGTTAAGACCTGTCTTAGTTGTGCTCCATAGAGACAAAAGAGTGGAGACATGGTATGCATGTGGAATATTTAAGAGTAGTTTGAAATAATAATTTCTCTATTTCTGGAACTTTTGTGGGGAGAATTAAATGTCAGGCAGGTAATATTAATGGGATCGTAGTAATCTTCGGAAGTGACCAACGATCACAATGAAACCACATGTAGCAATAAGTTGAAATACTTCCGTGTGCTTAAGTTAAGCTGAATTACTAGTGTGTGTACTATAAGTTGAAATATTTAAGAAATGGCGTGTGCAGGACTTGAAATTAGAGAAGAGTACTTGCATGTGGTGAGTACTGTGTGAGTCTCAATCTGTGCATGAGACAAAGGATAAAGAGAAGTACTCATCCATGGTATCAGTTGAGGACTCGTGTGTGTGATGAATATGTTCTTAATATTACTTTGCGAGATATGTTTCCGTGTGACGCTTGATTCAAACTATAATACTCTGAGAGAGAAGCAAGGTGAGTCAGCCGTCTATCCAGCAACGCCACATGGCTTGCATTGCACAGGAAGACGTGCTTATATCTCCAGACTTCATAGTAGGAAAGTAGAATTACGAAGTGGGGCGTGTCGTGTGAAACTGGGATAAATACTAATTGAAGTGGGAAAGCTGAAAGTGATAGTGTTGTCACTATTTATTGTATTGTATTCCATGTTGTAGTGTGGTGTATGTCATGTAATTTTGGTATGTGTGGTTTGCATGGGAGAGTAGCAATGTAGTTTCAAAAGATTAGTGGGTTATGCTTGTTCCTTCTGTACCGCTCGATCTGGAGGAAAGTTTCGTGATGATGATTGTGAGAGTCGAAGTGTGAGATATAATAAAAGATCCACCATCCTATCCAGAAAGTGCACTGTAGCGTTAAATAATTACGAGACCATAACGTAGAGAATCACCAATGTAAAGCCATGCCCACTGGGCGGAATTTCTCATGTGTTATTGTTGTAGGTTATAGAATTTGTGTGTTTAGGTTATAGAATTTTTCGGAATAAATAAGATAGTGAAAAGAAAAAGATTGGTGGCCTTTTCCTTCGAATTGTATGTTGTCATGATATCCAGAATTTATAATGTGTGCGCCATTCATATTCAGTGCGATGGCCACGTGTTGATAAAAGCCGTTAAATACAAGACAAAAAGAAAATGTGGTATTGCCAGTGTGTAGTGAACAGTCAGAGTTCTGTAAATTACTGATAGTCAGATGTGCGTTTCCGTTGCGTATTATTCTTATAGGAGGATAATTTGTAACTTAGTTGTGAGTACGAGAGTTCATGTTACTCGATAAAAAAGAATGAATCCACTCGCTTGGCAGACCACTCATCTTGCAGGCCTGACTGCTTGATGCCACAGTATGAGCAAGGCATGTGGGTGCCTCTCAAGCTTTTCAGAGCATTCACACAAGGTTGGCGCCAGTGGCGACATCTACAACGTGCTGACATGAGGAAAGTTTCCAACCGATTTCTCATACACAAACAGCAGTTGACCGGCGTTGCCTGTGTGAAACGTTGTTGTGATGCCTCGTGTAAGGAGAACAAACGCGTACCATCACGTTTATGACTTTGATAAAGGTCCAATTGTAGCCTACAGCGATTGCGGTTAATCGTATCGCGACATTGCTGCTCGCGTTGGTCGAGATCCAATGACTGTTAGCAGAATATGGAATCGGAGGGTTCAGGAGGGTAATACGGAACGCCGTGCTGGATCCCAACGGCCTCGTATCACTAGCAGTCGAGTTGACAGCCATTTTATCTGCATGGCTGTAATGGATCGCGCAGCCACGTCTCGATCCCTGAGTCAAGAGATCGAGACGTTTGCAAGACAACAACCATCTGCACGAACAGTTCGACGACTTTTGCAGCAGCATGGACTATCAGCTCGGAGACCATGGCTGCAGTTACCCTTGACGTTACATCACAGACAGTAGCGCCTTGATGGTGTACTCAACGACGAACCTGGGTGCACCAATGGCAAAACGTCATTTTTTCAGATGAATCCAGGTTCTGTTTACAGCATCATGATGGACGCATCCGTGTTTGGCGACATCGCGGTGAATGCACATTGGAAGCGTGTATTCGTCATCGCCATACTGGCGTATCACCCGGCTTGATGGTATGGGGTGCCATTGGTTACACGTCTCGGTCACCTCTTGTTGGCATTGACGACACTTTGAACAGTGGGTGTTACATTTCAGATGTGTTAAGACTCGTGGCTCTACCCTTTATTCGATCTCTGTGAAACCCTACATTTCAGCAGGATAATGCACGACCGCATGTTGCAGGTCCTGTACGGGCCTTTCTGGATACAGAAAATGTTCGACTGCTGCCCTGGCCAGCACATTCTCCAGATCTCTCACCAATTGAAAACGTCTGGTTAATGGTGGCCGAGCAACTGGCTCGTCAGAACACGCCAGTCACTACTCTTAATGAACTGTGATATCGTGTTGAAGCTGCATGGGCAGCTGTACCTGTACACGGCATCCAAGCTCCGTTCGACTCAATGCCCAGGCGTATCAAGGCCGTTATTATGGCCAGAGGAGGTTGTTCTGGGTACTGATTTCTCAGGATCTATGAACCCAAATTGAGTGAAAACGTAATCACATGTCAGTTCTAGTATAATATATTTGTCCAATGAATACCCGTTTATCATATGCATTTCTTCTTGGTGTAGCAATTTTAATGGCCAGTACTGTACTTCTAATCGTTTGTGTTTCTCATGTCTAGAGAACCAGCAAATGACTCTTAAACCTGTTTTTCGCAATCTAGATGCAAACAAGACACCACAATAGATGCTCTCTCAACCAACTAACACATGGGAATGTGTAGAACGGCAGTACAAGCAGGCAACTGATCAATTTACATGGAGGAAATTATAGTCCAGTTAAAACACTCGTCATATTGAATGTTCTCAAGCGGCAATATAAAAATAAGAGAATACTCGCAACACACATGATCGCAGTTCAGACACTGCGCATATTGAATACTCTCAAACTGCAACATAAAAATTAGAGAATACTCACAACACACAATCCCAGTTGCTACTCAACACATTATGAGTATTAGTTTACTAATCACCCACCCAGAGGGCGGCAGGGGTAGGTCAGGTGCATGCTTGTAGTCAATCCATCCAGTTCGAGATAGTCAGTGGCGGCTTGTGCGTTAAGCCAGAAATGTCCACTTGTTCCAGTCGCTGGCTACTTCTGCTTCACCCCCACATGCCAGGCGCAGTCGTCGTAGAAACCCAGCTACATTTTTATCAGAGCAATTATAATCAAATATTACGACCGTAGCACCAATCTGATGACATTTGACAATTAGCGAAGTATCGTAAATACCTGCTCCTGAGCCGTCGGTTAAAGGCGCTACAGTCTGGAACCGCACGACCGCTACCGTCGCAGGTTAGAATCCTGCCTCGGGCATGGATGTGTGTGATGTCCTTAGGTTAGTTAGGTTTAAGTAGTTCTAAGTTCTAGGGGACTTATGACCACAGCAGTTGAGTCCCATAGTGCTCAGAGCCATTTGAACCATTTTTTTGAACCTGCTCCTGACGACTGTGGCTCTGGAAATAATAAATCTACATCCTTCTTATTAATAGACATAATTTCCCATGTAGAACGTTTCGTCCCCCTCACGGCTATAGATGCACTGAAATCGCAATTTTCTACATCATATCGGCACCTCCCTTACGACCAGACACAGACATTTTCCTTGCACATTTCGGAACACTGACCACAGCTACGTTGTGTTCCAACAGCATAAGTTTCCTGACAAGTAGCATAATTATCATTTATAGGTATAGCGTCGGAAAAATTATGGTATGTCAACAGTCACACCAACTGGGTGTTTTTTCTCACGGCTTCTCATAGCTTCCCAGTATCAAAACCCTCCCACCAAATCGCCGTTATCACATTTCTGTTGAGGAATAAAGGGCATAACTGCAATTTAAATGCCCTCGCTCCTTTTATTTACGTTATGCAGTTTGCCTATGGTCTTTGAATAGTAATCAAAACGATCTCGGTCCTGGTTTCGAATCCCGCCACCGTTCAAAGTTTGATTAATATTCAGCATTAGCAGCCGAAACTTCCGGCATAAGAAGTCACCCCTCAAGCTGCAAACGGCCTTGTCAAAGAGAGCGGAGGAGCGGACAGCGGTTCAGGGCACTCCCTTTTCCTTGAGGTGGCAAACTGCCCCTAAAGGCGGAAGAATCAGCAATCATCAGCGTCATGAGGATGCAGAAGGCAATGGAAACCACCGCATTAAAAACACATAATGTATATCCACAGGACATGTGGCCTGTAATTGGAAAAGTGTCATGATGATCTCTCCATTGACAAATATTCTGGAATAGTTCTCCATTTAGATCTCTGAGGGGGGACTGCAAGGGGGAGATGGCCATGAGAAAAAGATTCAATAACCAACGAAAGAATAACGTTCTACGAGTTGGGGGCGTGGAATGTCAAAAGCTTGAGCGTAATAGGGAAGCTAGAAAATCTGAAAAGGGAAATGTAGGCCCAGTCTAGATATAGTAGGGATCAGTGAAGTGAAATAGAAAGAAGACAAGGATCTCTGGTCAGATGAGTCTAGGATAGTATCAACAGCAGAAGAAAATGGTATTACAGGAGTACGATTCGTTAAGAATAGGAAGTTAGAGCAGAGTGTGTGTTACTGTGAACAGTTCAGTGGCAGGGTTGTTATTATTAGAATCGACAGCAAACCAACAATGACAAAGGTAGTTCAGGTATACAGAAGTGTTGTCATGATCACATGAGCAGAAGTGATACAAAATCGATAAAATTAGCCACTTCCACTCTACTGTGTAGGGATCTGCAACAGAGAGTTGACATCTGTACAGAGTTGATTTCTGCTGCTGCTCTGATTTTTTTCCCATAAGTATATGGTCTTGTTGCTTACCAGAAATGCTTTGCTACTTTTGTTTACACCTTCCAACTCTGATACATCCCCATAACTATGTCAGGAGTTCTACTAACTGTAGATTTTGGGTACTTTCTTTTATCCTAGTAATAAGTCGTTTGTAAGTTGACAGTGTGTTGACTGCACTTAGCATTCTGGAACATGAGAGTTTCTCCTCCCCATACCTACATATTACACACACCTGGAACATAATTTATAGACAAACAGTTAGCAATTTATACATTCGAATCACAAACGTCTGCCACTGACAGCTCTACACACATACATATAGAGTGAATGCATGTATATTAACAATCACAAAGTCTTGATTTCAACCACTTGTACCATATTTTTGACAGTGCTACAGTCCCGCAAACAGCGAAAAACTCTTTGCACAACGATTTGTAGATGATGTAAGCACATTTAAATTCATCCTGCTAAAGAGCATAACATTTTAGGTGGAAGTTATATCACCAATATTT
The DNA here is from genome assembly GCF_023864345.2 of Schistocerca serialis cubense. Lineage (NCBI taxonomy): Eukaryota > Metazoa > Arthropoda > Insecta > Orthoptera > Acrididae > Schistocerca > Schistocerca serialis. The sequence goes on along the minus strand of NC_064641.1, from coordinate 252,363,048 downwards.
TGTAACAATGTTGTCTAAATTCTCCAGTAATAATAACAAACTAAGGCATTCTGTTGCACATATCACACCTATTTCTATATTATTAAAGATCCACGATGATGGTACATAATCATCCCAATTCTGATATTTTGTGTCCTAGATGTCCATTGGAGTCCTTCATGAGTATTATTCTTACATACAGCACAGAGCAGCACATTAGTCAGACAGTATGTTACTGCACTCGTATGTGACCAATCACTCAGAACCAAATATTCTATAGATGCAATGCATTTGCTCTATTTTTTGTATGTCTCTCTCCATGTGTGTGTCATGGATGACTAACACAAACCTCACCTAGTTCTTCAGCTGGTTTATCCACCATGCATTGTATATGGAATGGTGTCTAGTGGATGGTATGCAATGCAGTACATCTGGAATAGGGTTCAAAGGTGTTTTCCCCAACGTGTGACTAGATTGCATGAAACAGGCTGTGGAGATCAACTTGCTTAGAAAACTAGAATGCAAGAATCTGCTGCTATTGCGATTGAACATCTGTTGTATGACAGAAGTTTTACGTGCAGGGCAGTAGAGAGGAGTTATGGGTCAAAAATGTCAAATGTAAGCATGCAGACGGTATTTGAAGAGAGAGATTAAATGGTTCAAATGGCTCTGAGCGCTATGGGACTTAACATCTATGGTCATCAGTCCCCTAGAACTTAGAACTACTTAAACCTAAGGACATCACACAACACCCAGTCATCACGAGGCAGAGAAAATCCCTGAACCCGCCAGGAATCGAACCCGGGCGTGGGGAGCGAGAACGCTACCGCACGACCACAAGCTGCGGACTGAAGAGAGAGAGAACACATATTCAGCTGCCACCCATCTGCAATTAGGATGACGATTTTCCCCAGTGCATATGGTGTTATGATCCATTCATTATGAGTGCTTTTTTTAAATTTTTCATGACAATTTTGATGTTTAATTAGAGCAGTGAAGTATTTTCCAACAGTTCCGGTATCTTGTACTGGCTTCGATTACCTGGGCCATACAGTGAGGAGTCTGTAGTGAACTCTAAAGTTACCATAAACACAGACAGGTACAGTCCTCAGCTGTATGCTTACAGGTAATACATGTATTAAACTCCGCTCTGTCCAACACCAACATCTCATCAGTTGATCATATTTCCCGCCAAAATAGAGTAAGGATCGTACCTTACACCCCAGTTTTTTCCTACCAGCTCGTAGGTGACAGGTAGAGTTTTAGTATGTCTGCAAAAGTTTCGAGTCATATTGCGAAATTTTTTCTCAGCAGGATAACACCAATTGTATGGTATCATCAATTTTTGAACTGTATTGCGATTTTAGGCACTCCTTGAGTAATTAGGACAGATGTTTATAACCAATTACATAATTAGGACCGACCTTTACTTCAGTTTTTTTTCTCTCTAGAAAACCCAGGGCTCGAGTCCCAGAAAGGGCACCGCAATTTTTAATTTCCTGCCAGTTCCCGGTTGGGGGGGGGGGGGAGGCTGGGGTGGGACATCAGCACAGCCCTGGAACAAGGAAGCTTCCACCAAAAGGGTAGGTGGGGAGGGGTGAGAGGTGGGAGGGAGCAGGAGGCTGGGACCCACATACCAGATGTGGAAAACACATGACATCATCTGGGGGTGGGGGTGGCAATAGGGGGGTAATTCAAATATGGTTCAAGTGGCTCTGAGCACTATGGGACTTAACATCTGATGTCATCAGTCCCCTGGAACTTAGAACTACTTAAACCTAACTAACCTAAGGACATCACACACATCCATTCCCGATGCGGGATTCGAACCTGCGACTGAAGCGGTCGTGCGGTTCCAGACTGTAGCGCCTAGAACCGCTCGGCCACCCCGGCCGGCAGGGTGGTAATTAATTGATCAGTTTAAATAATTTGGATATCAGTTTGATACCAAAACTGTCCTGATGCTCCCATTACCCTACGGCTGGTAGTTGCCATCATCAAATTTTTTTTAAAAAAAACCTCATGTGGTGTCCTATAAAACATGTACTTCATGTGTGACTTAACTGATCATTTACCTTTGAATACTTCTTGGCTATTCTCGCAGAGATGTATTTTATAGGAAACCGTGTCAGGTTTTTTTAGAAAAAGCTCGCAAGGGCAATTACCTGCTTGGTCTTCCATATGTTTTAGGCGCGGTTTCCCGTGTATTTAATAATTTCTGTACCTCAAGGTTGTACACAGATAGAAGTGAAAGATACAACTTTATTAAGTCAGGGAGTTCTTTTGAAAATAAATACTTTATAATGTCGCGCCGTAAGAAAAATTCACAGAAAGTTTCTTGATTCATGTACTGTAGGGCATACAGGGTGAACCATAACTCCACCGACAAATTTCCAGAGGTGGCAGCATGGACCAAAACAGGAGAAAGCCGGCCGGTTTGGCGGTGCTGTTCTAGGCGCTTCAGTCTGGAACCGCGTGACCGCTACGGTCGCAGGTTCGAATCCTGCCTCGGGCATGGATGTGTGTGATGTCCTTAGGTTAGTTAGGTTTAAGTAGTTCTAAGTTCTAGGGGACTGATGACCATAGATGTTAAGTCCCATAGTGCTCAGAGCCATTTGAACCATTTTTTAACAGGAGAAAAATGTCCAGTAAAGATGGGTTCCAAAGTGCATTCTTTAAGAGCTATGAGCACTCGTTAAAGTCTGCTACTGTGAAACATATCTCTTCTACTGAACAAATGTTCATAGCATTTACAGTATGCACTTTAATGCCCCGGTGTACTGGAATTTTTTCTTTTTCTTTTTTTCTTGTTTTGGTCCATTCTACAATCTCTGAAAGTTTGTCGGTGGAGTTCTGGTTCATCCTGTATAATCTTGTAAAATCGAATGTATCTGTTTGAAACAATCTGCATATTTCGGAAGAACATACAAAAAAGAGCCTGCGTTTCTTACAGTGTTACCAGTTACTACTCGTTTCTGCTGTTAGGCATGCGCACGATGACGAATTCATCTACTCTCGGATGTCACTCTTACTGCGAAACCGTTACGCTGCTGCACGATGAGTCACCAGCAGGAGCTACAGACGTTCTTAGTCACGTTATGTCACAAGGAGATACTGCCATTTCACTTTCAACTACCTGTCTGACTTTGATTAAAGTCGTTTTCGTTCCGCATACCTTCTGCCGTTCTCCTGATTCCAAAAGATGCCTGTGCAGTTCCTAAAATTCAAGACGAAAAAGACTGTTCCAATGTAGAGTGCAGAAGCACGTAAACACAGATTTCTTTGCGTTTCATGTGTTATTTGGTCAATCGATTATAGTCTGGTCATGTGAAAAATTCGTTGCTTCCATTTATTACATTGCGTTGCCCTCCCATATATGAATTTGCGGTACTTACTTACTGTCAGCGATAATCTAGCCACATGCCCGAACACATTGAGTGAAAGGATCAACGATGAACTTGGAGGGGTCTCATGGGTCGTCTGCCCCGAAAAAAAAAAAACAAAGAACAATAAAGAACAAAACTAAACAAAACGAGATCAACACAAAAAAGCGTAATGGTTAACTTAGCAACTTGTCATGTTGACGGGCGTAAGTTCGAGTCTCGTCAGATTTCGCGAAATTTTGTTATTTCTAAATCTAATCAAAAGAGTTTGATTAAAATTTGCTTTCAGTTGTTGGTTTGAACGTAATTTTTTACTCCTAATTCTTTGATATGTAATTTTCATCATCGTATCGACTTTTTTTTTGTTCTTATTTCTGGAATCTGCCTGTGTCGACTATAATCTGCAACCAAATGCCAACCAGGACTGCTTATCGCTAGGCAGCTCGTGTACTCAGTGAGAGGATAGTTTCGAGTAAACCAATGACAGCGAGAAATTACAGTTTGCTCTTAGCGCCGAAACTAAACTATTCCTATCTTGAGGTTGCTCGTGGAGGTTAGTCTTTAACGCCATGAACAAAGCGATCGTGAGTTTAGTTCTGCCGCAGATTGCTGACCGCCGTTTTCTCGGACGCATTACACAGCGCGAAGTTGTGGTTAGCTTAGGACATGAGTTTTAAAGTCAGGGCTTCAGAACGCGTCATCTGCCGCAGTTCATTCAAAAAAATGGTTCAAATGACTCTGAGTACTACGGGACTTAAAATCTGAGGTCATCAGTCCCCTAGAACTTAGAACTACTTAAACCTAACTAACCTAAGGACATCACACACATCCATGCCTGAGGCAGGATTCGAACTTGCGACCGTAGCAGCAGCGCAGTTCCGGACTGAAGCGCCTAGAACCGCACGGTCACAACGGCCGGCCGCAGTTCATTCATTGGTCTCTTAAAATCAACTGTCGGCAGAGCACGTCGCATTCCCGACTACCTTACGGCATCCATTTCCAACATTGCTCCAATATTGAAAGCATTCCTGAAGTGACTTGCCGTATGTTGTGTGTTACCTTCAGCGAGCGGTAACCGGCGGCCGATGTGGCAACACCGTAGCGGTACGTGACAGACTTCAACTATCAAGTAGCTTTAAGTTGTAAGTCACCGAGCTGCTAGTGCTTCTCTACTGACAATACAGAACTCAGCGTGTCCTTTTATACTTGGCGGGTCCGCCTCTGGTGAAACCTGGTGGTCAACTCCTCATTCGAAAGGGGTGTCCAGATATTTTTGATCACATAGTCTATAAAATGTCGCTCTTCCGATGTTCTGCTAGTACTACGATGGAACTCCTATTAAGTTTTTACGAAAGCAATGAAGCAAAAATATTTGTGTACAAATCTTTCGATTTTTTTTCAAAAGAATCGCCTTAAAAATTTATACACTTTTGGAAGCGTTCGAACCAGTTCCGAAAACATCCTTACCACTCTGATGATGGCACCTAAAACCATGGTTTTTGAAGGATTTAGCGGATTCTTGATGTGATGTAAATAGCTGTACGTGTGTTTGTTGTTCGTCACAACATAACAAAAAGAAATCGTCAGGCGATGAATAAGGTAATTATGGGCAGCTAGACATCATTTCTATTGTTTTATCAGCTGTTTGGCGTGCCGTGTGACAGCTGGCTTTGTCATACTGAAGAATGATGCTGTGTTTTCAGTTGTTTCAGCAGATTTTACAAGAGCCTTGGATGAAGCAAATGGCAATGGCCTTGTCGCAGTGGATACACCGGTTCCCGTCAAATCACCGAAGTTAAGCGCTGTCGGGCGTGGTCGGCATTTGGACGGGTGACCATCTAGGCCGCCATGCGCTGTTGCAATTTTTCGGGGTGCTGAGCAGCCTCGTGATGCCAATTGAGGAGCTATTCGATCGAATAGTAGTGGCTCCGGTCACAGAAAATCATCATAAAGACCGGGAGAGCGGTGGGCTGACCACACGTCCCTCCTATATGCATCCTCAAAAAAATGGTTCAAATGGCTCTAAGCACTATGGGACTTAACATCTGTGGTCATCAGTCCCCTAGAACTTAGAACTACTTAAACCTAACTAACCTAAGCACATCACACACATCCATGCCCGAGGCAGGATTCGAACCTGCGACCGTAGCAGTCGCGCGGTTCCGGACTGAGCGCCTTAACCGCGAGACCACCGCGGCCGGCTATGCGTCCTCAACTGAGGATGACACGGCGGTCGGATGGTCTCGATGGGCCACTTGTGGCCTGAAGACGGGGTGCTGTTCGGTCAAACAAATGGATACCATTCGACATTAACTCTCTAATCCTCTAAAAAAGCAATGGTCGCGACACGTCCAGTGAAACCAATGAATAGACGATCATATTGTAATAAATGGTCTGCGAATTAACGGTTGTTGTCAGTTAGGTTCACTTTGGAACATCCAAACAGCTGACTAATCGTTACTTTGCCGGCCAGAGTGGCCGAGCGGTTCTAGACGCTACAGTCTGGAACCGCGCGACGCTACGGTCGCAGGTTCGATTCCTGTCTCGGGCATGGGTGTGTGTGATGTCCTTAGGTTAGTTAGGTTTAAGTAGTTCTACGTTCTAGGGGACTGATGACCTCAGTAGTTAAGTCCCATAGTGCTCAAGAGCCATTTTTTTGAAAAAAAAACCTGTTATTTCAGTATGTTAATAGGTATTGAAGCACAGGCATTCGAAGAAGTGCAAATATTGGTCGCTATCCGTACAATCACTTGTCGGGAACCTTATTTCAATAGCTTAAAGTTTTCGGGAAATAGTTTAGTTTATCTGCTGAAGACTTTCTTGCTAAATAGTGTAAGGGTCAGTGTAATTTGCCAGGTTGTTTTCAGTAGCTTTCAGAGCATACGGACACATGAAAACTTTGAAGTCTCGCGACGACATTTTAATTCCGTCTGAGGCAGAAAAGGATGTTGAAGAGTAGTTGGACGGACTGGACGGTGCCTTGACAAGACGTCATAAGCTGAGCATCTACAGAAGTAAAACAAGAGTAATGGAATGCAGTCGAACTAAATCAGATGATGCTGAGGGAATTGGAGTAAGAAATGAGACACTAAAAGTGTTAGATGAGTTTTGCCATATGGGCAGCGAAATAACTGGTGGTGGCCTAAGTAGAGAGGATATAAAATGCAGACTTGTAACAAGGAAAACATTTCTGATGAAGAGGAATGTATTAACATGCAATGTAAATTTAAGTGTTAGGAAGTCTTTTCCGAAAGTATTTTTCTGGAGTGCAGTTTTGTTCCTAAATAAAGTTAAACTATAAGCAGTTCAGGCAAGAAAAGGAGAGAACCTTTTGAAATGAGGTGTTATAGAAGAATGGAGAAGGTCAGATGGGCACATCACGTGACTATTTGGGATGTAGCGAATTGAATTGGGAAGAAAAGAAACTTAAGACAGAACTAGACTAAAAAAAGGGGGATCGGTGGACACATTCTGATGCATCAAAGAATCATTAGTTTGGTACTGCAGGTAAGTTTGGGGCTGGGGAGGGGGGAATTGGAGGGCGTGGCCAAGAGATGAATGCAGTAAGCAGTTTCAAACCGGTGTAGGTTGCCATAATTATTGCGGGATGAGGCTTGCACAGGATAGACTAGCGTAGAGAGGTGCATCAAATCAGTCATCGTAGTGAAGGCCAATGAACTACAGGCGCAGATGTGGAAACATAGGCTGGTTGTAATTCTTTAACCTACATTGCCTGTCAAGTAGCAGGCTGTCGGCGCGCTATTACAGTTCAGTATCAGAAAAAAATCGTTCCCTCGTACGTGAAGTTGCGAGCAGGCCCGTATGTAGGATCTGTAGCCTGGACGTGTTGGTTGAACCTGTGCTGAGGGCCCTACAATAGGAAACTTTGTCACGCTGCCTCGCAAAACATCGTTTTGAGCAATTTTCGAATTACTTGCCCATAATACAGTACTGAAGTTTACATATTTATTTCTATAGAATGTTAACACAGTTTATAGTCTATTGAATTGATGAAATAAAAAATGAGAAGATTTGAATCATTCAACACGATTTATTAACGTTAAAAAAGAACAAGCAGCTGAGGTTCATGTTGATGCAAAACTCAATATTTCAGTTTTAAAACGACATTTTGTAACTGTAAGTAAACGTTTTTCTTCTTCAGGAAATGCATAACAATGAGGCGAATGTATCAAGGAAGCGAATTTTACTTATATTTAATTCAAATAGAATGCTTTTAGGACTAACAAGCCTTAAAATGAAAGTTTTAAAAAGTCTTATTTGCTAATCGGTTCGCACATGTACTTCTTAGTGACTTTACAACAGTTGTATTGAAATATCGCTTTAATACCGATCAAAGCCAATACGTTTAATTAAACTGTCTCTCAACAAGGGGGCTTTCATCATCTTCAGTTTCGAAAATGGCCATTTTCCACTTCTGCTTATGGTCATGAGTGACTTGTCCGTTCTTAGACAGACCTCGATATTAGGAAAACGTTCTGTGCATTGTAGTTAGGACCTAATGACATATGGAATAAATCGGCTTTCCGCGAAATCGAACTCATTTCAAAATGTCAAAAGTTCGTTAACCTTCCTCTTAAAAGAGTTAGTGGACCAGTAAAGTGAAGTTCCACGCTTCCAATCTAATGCCACTGCGGATTTTAAGCGAGCAGCTGCCATATTTCAACTAAATATTGACTTCATACTCACCTGTTGTGCACTGAAGATGGTCAAATGGCTCTGTGCACTATGGGACTTAATATCTATGCTCATCTGTCCCCTAGAACTTAGAACTACTTAAACCTAACTAACCTAAGAACATCACACAACACCCAGTCAGCAGGAGGCAGAGAAAATCCCTGACCCCGCCGGGAATCGAACCCGGGAACCCGGGCGTGGGAAGCGAGAACGCTACCGCACGACCACGAGCTGCGGACTGCACTGAAGAATTCAGTCAAACAAGTCCATGTAAAATAGCTACGTCTACGTCCTTTAGAAATGCAGGCGGGCCTATACCACTATACTAAAACGAAGACTTCTTTAATTTGAAATTTTTGGTGCGGCCCTTCGGGGCATATACTGTGTTTATCATAAGAATAAACCAGATGTAAACATTGCACCATTTATTTTTCCGCGTTTACTGGAGTCTCATTGGACTCCGTTTCACGTGGTGCGCAAGACAAGCTGTGTCCAGTACAGTGAAGTACAAAATAAAGATACGTTTTCTGCCGTGCAATAGGCTCACATCGACTGAGCGATAATACGGGAAACAACTCGACCGGTGCTTTACCCAACTGAGAAAGTACTGGCCAGCCAGCCTGTGCAACTGGCATACAGTGTTGTGAGCAGTTGCTGTTAAGACGGAAAAAGAAACGAGCAGAGAAACAATGTAGCTTCGAAAGTAATTTAATTTTTAGAGAGGATGAAATAACATTCGGCAAAACTCCTGCAAACCCCACGCTTCTTAGGGGTCCAACGGGAAGTACAAGATCTGTTTAGAAAATTACGTAACATTCTAAGTTTCGCCCCAATGGTATGTTGGAACGATATGCGGTTGGCATCCCTGCACAAGCCTCTGTTTAATGTGTAACTGATGGAAGTTTCATTGCTGTATGTCTGTTAGTTATTGCGCAGAGCTGTATTGAGTAAAACGTTGTGTCACACAGTTTCCGAATTTCGAGATGGCAGCCGCGCGGGATTAGCTGAGCGGTCTCAGGCGCTGTAGTCATGGACTGTGCGGCTGGTCCCGGTGGAGGTTCGAGTCCTCCCTCGGGCATGGGTGTGTGTGTTCGTCCTTAGGATAATTTAGGTTAAGTAGTGTGTAAGCTTAGGGACTGATGACCTTAGCAGTTAAGACCCATAAGATTTCACACACATTTGAACATTTTTTTTTTTTTTTTTCGAGATGACAGAGTAAGAGGAACAACGCATCTGCATTAAATTTTTCGTGAAACTCAGAAAAACCTTTAAAGAGACACACCAAATGATGCAGAAAGCCTATGGCGATGAGTGCTTCAGCCGTACTGGGTGTTACGAATGGTTCACACGGTTTAAAAATGGCCGAACAGAAGTTAAAGATGACCCTAATTCAGGACACCCTCCGACATCTATCGACGACGCTCATGTCATGAATGTCAACGAAATTGTGCGTGCCAATCGAAGACTGACTGTGGCTCTGAGCACTATGGGACTTAACTGCTGAGGTCATCAGTCGAAGACTGACTGTCCGAGAGATTCCGGGGGAATCATGTCCAGTTGAATCATGTCATGAAATCCTGACACAGCATCTTGGAATGTACCGTGTTGCTTCCAAGTTCGCCCCACCACTCGTGAGTCAAGACCAGAAAGACCTTCGCCTCGCAATCTGTGAAGAGCTTTTGGATCGCGTAAACGAGAACGAGATGTTCCTTAAGAGAATTATAACTGGTGATGATGCATGGGTCTACGGTATGATGTTGAGACCACAGTTCAGTCTCCACAATGCGTCGCGAAACGTTCTCCAAGACAGAAAAAAAAGTCAAGTCAAATGTCAGAGCCATACTCATAGTTTTCTTCGACTTTGAAGGATTAATTCATCATGAATTCGTGCTGCAGGGACAAACTTTTAATCGATGGTACTATCTGGACGTGTTGCGACGCCTGCAATGTAGCGATATAATTCGTGGCTCTTGCATCACGATAACACACCCGCACATTCATCCCTGTTGGTGCGCGACTGTTGCACACAAAATGAAATCACTGTGCTCCCTCATCCCCCGTACTCTCCAGACCTGGCCCCCGGGGACTTTTTCTTATTTCCAAAGTTGAGAACACCTTTGAAAGGACGAGGATTTGCAACGATAGACGATAGACGAGATAAAAGAAAATTCGCAGACGGAGCCTCGCGCGATCCAGCAAGAGGCGTACCAAGACTGCTTTCTGAAATGGAAACGGCGTTGGGCGCTATCTATCAATTATGGAGGAAAGTATTTCGAAGGAGACCATGCACAATCAGTAAAAGGTAAGCGTATAAAAATTTTGTGGGCAATTTTTTGAATATTCTTCGTATAACAGGCTCTCGTTCTTAGCTAACGTAGTACTGTAATTAAAAACAAGAGTGATGAAAATTCCTAACTTAAACATAGGATAAGTGTAACTTAAAAAGAGTATTGCAGGTATTTCACGGTAGGTGTTAACTTACAGTCAGTCGTTTGGTAATCTTTGAACTCCTTCCACATCCGAATCCGAAAAATACATTTCATTGCCGGAACTATCATCTGCTACGATGGCAACAAATCAATCAACAACCAGAAGCGACAAAGCCAGCAGTGCGTCACATTTTCTCCCTTTATGACATGCTGTTCGGCATCCCTATAGCGTTCGGCAATGACGTGTGACAAAACTTCGTGCATTAGTTCAAGTACGTCTGGAAGCTTAAATGTCTAGTTATTTCTTGCGACAAAGCTCTTAACACGGCTGTATATCAGTTCTGTTGGGTTCATACTGGAGCGGTACGCTGGCAGTTATAAAATTGCAATATTTGTATGGTAAGCTCGAAGCTGTGAAAATTATTGTTTTCCATGTTTCTACGACGCTTGTCAATCTGGCTGGTGTGCGACCACGTCTGTGGACATAGTCCAAGTAAGGAGTATTTGATTCTGCATTTCTGTCTTAAAAATTTAAAGTGTTATGATTTCTTAATTTAAATAACCTTTATTAAACATCTTTTGCAATGAAAACTGGAATTTTGCGTGCAATAGGTGTGTAATTATAAAAAAGAAGTCGCGCAGTTTTAATAAATTTTAATTAAAAGATGTAGGTGTTTCATATTGGATCATCGATCGGTGTACTATACCATTATCACTGGTTTATAGAGCTACCGATTCAGCTGTGCATCACGTTTTCAAAAACGCTTTGAATGTAATAAATACACGCCTTTCAAAGCCGGTTTTTTTCTGTAAACTATGTGAAAAACATCAAGAACTACCTTTTTCTCGCCACGTTTTGACGACGTTCGACGCGCGCGTTTCACTACCGAGCAGGAAGCAGCGTCAGCCATTTTCACAGTACTCGACAAGCGGAGTACAACAGTACAGAGACTGCAACTGTGCATGATTTTTGCAATAAAAGGTACACAGATAAAGTATGTTTGACTGTTAACTGTGCTGGTGTTTTCAGGTTGAGCTAATTTCTGATGGCGTCTTACATACTCTAAATACAAAGAAATTATTAAAAAATGTATAATCCAACCAATGTTGATTGTAAACCATAATATTATGAGCAAATAGATTATAAACCCAGGTGAGTAAAGATTATTAACAATTTTCTCATTCTAAATGGATAAACAAACTACAAAAAAACGCCCTTTTCACATCTGTTTTCGGTTTTTATTTCTGACTGTGGACAAATACTACAAACTTTCTTTATAAACCATGATATTATGAACAAATATAATACTATAGCAGGTGAGAGAGAGTTTTCGCATACACGATGGGTATGTTGCCCACAAATGAACATGCCTCACTTTTCACACCGATTTTTATTTATTTATTTATTTATTTTTGTCTGCCTTGGACATGCTTGACATCTGTATTTTCTTGGTGGTTCTTAACTGATGTAGCGTTGAAGGGTATGTGTCCCTAATATCTACGTCTACATCTACATCTACATGGATACTCTGCAAATCACATTTAAGTGCCTGGCAGAGGGTTCATCGAACCACCTTCACAATTCTCTATTATTCCAATCCCGAATAGCGCTCGGAAAAAAGGAAAACCTATATCTTTCCGTACGAGCTCTGATTTCCCTTATTTTATCGTTTCTCCCTATGTAGGTCAGCGTGAACAAAATATTTTCGCATTCGGAGGAGAAAGTTGGTGATTGGAATTTCGTGAGAAGAATCCGTCGCAACGAAAAACGCCTTTCTTTTAATGATGTCCAGCCCAAATCCTTTATCATTTCTGTGACACTCTCTCCCATATTTAGCGTTAATACAAAACGTGCTGCCTTTCTTTGAACTTTTTCGATTTACTCCGTCAGTCCTATCTGGTAAGGATCCCACACCGCGCAGCAGTATTCCAGAAGAGGACGGACAAGCGTAGTGTATGCAGGCTCCTTAGTAGATCTGTTACATTTTCTAAGTGTCCTGCCAATAAAACGCAGTCTTTGGTTAGCCTTCCCCACAACATTTTCTATGTGTTCCTTCCAATTTAAGCCGGTCGGAGTGGCCGAGCGGTTAAAGGCGCTACAGTCTGGGACCGCACGACCGCTACGGTCGCAGGTTCGAATCCTGCCTCGGGCATGGATGTGTGTAATGTCCGTAGGTTAGTTAGGTTTAAGTAGTTCTAAGTTCTAGGGGACTTATGACCACAGCAGTTGAGTCCCATAGTGCTCAGAGCCATTTGAATCATTTTTGAACCGGCTTTTAGATTAAACTGATTTATCGTGTAACCGAAGTTTAACGAGTTCCTTTTAGCACGCATGTGGATGACCTCACACTTTTCGTTATTTAGGGTCAATTGCTACTTTTGGCACCATTCAGATATATTTTCTAAATCGTTTTGCAGTTTGTTCTGATCTTCTGATGACTTTATTAGTCGATAAACGACAGCGTCATCTGCAAACAACCGAAGACGGCTGCTCAGATTGTCTCCCAAATCGTTTATATAGATAAGGAACAGCAAAGGGCCTATAACACAACCTTGGGGAATGCCAGAAATCACTTCTGTTTACTCCATGACTTTCCGTCAATTACTACGAACTGTGACCTCTCTGACAGGAAATCACAAATCCAGTCACATAACTGAGACGATATTCCATAAGCACGTAATTTCACTACGAGCCGCCTGTGTGGTACAGTGTCAAACGCCTTCCGGTTGCTTATGGTAGCTTGCAAATGTCGAGGGACGTGCTTCAAATCCCTGCGTTGCATATGTGAACGAATTAGAGATTTCCCAAGTTGCATAAGTGCTTCTCTACAGTTTGTTTCCTCGGAATTTTCAAGAGACGGTCAGACCATTTTCTGTGAGTTTTTCACATAATTCCACAAACAAATCAATTATCAACCACCGATTTGAGCCTTGGGTGGGAGTAATAACTTTCAGTACATGATTGGTGCGAACAGACAGTGCATCATTTCGTTGTTCCTTACATGTGCGTACAAAAGCATTACACAAAAAATGAATACGAGAATCATTATTTTTATGCCATAGTTACCAGGCATGTTAGGCACGTACATTCTAAAACTACATTGAAATGGGACCAAAATTTCGTCAATAGTAACGTTTCCAAATGGCTCTGAGCACTATGGGACTTATAAAGTTTACACCTGCTCCGTAGTAAGACTTGCAGTTAGAAAGAAGCAGACACCATATTTCAGTCGCCGGCCGGTGTGGCCGTGCGGTTAAAGGCGCTTCAGTCTGGAACCGCGTGACTGCTGCGGTCGCAGGTTCGAATTCTACCTCGGGCATGGATGTGTGTGATGTCCTTAGGTTAATTAGGTTTAATTAGTTCTAAGTTCTAGGCGACTGATGACCTTAGAAGTTAAGTCGCATAGTGCTCAGAGCCATTTGAACCAATCCAACCATATTTCAGTCACAGCAGCCAGTTTATCGTAAAATTTTCCTTCTGCTCTGGTGGAGTGATCAAGTCGAAGACAAGATACAATGAACAAAAATTCTGTCACACCCATGGTTACGCGGCACATGTGCCTGCCAGTACCCTCCGATGTAGATAATGCAACAACATCCTCACGTCCTGGTTTCATACATCCTAATGATCATATTTCATACATCCTAATGATCATAATAACCCAACAAAAGCTTTTAGTTCAGCTAAATCCAAGTCTTTTGTGTATGTATGGTGGTCGTAGTTCTTCGAACTTCGCTCTACTTGCTGTCTTTGCCATTTGTATGTAACAAAATAACATTTAGCATGGGCTCAGAAACACATTTCCAGGCTCAATATTCCTTGCAATACCTTTCACTCGTGTTAAGTGGACGATTAAATTTTCAGCACGAGTTCGCGTACGTCGTTTACACGTGTTAGACCATCTCCAATTAGGATTTTTACCACTGTAATAGCTTGTTGCGGTGTGGTTTTCATCTTCGTTGCCTTCAATAAATCCATCTGAGGACGCCTCGTACTCTGAATCATGTTCACTGGGGATAAATTGATTTTCTCCAGCGCCACTTTCACCGTCTGAATCTAAAAAGTATGGGTCATTGCCAACTGCCTATACTTCAGCTTCAGTTAGGGGCCTGATAGTTGGTTTCCGCGAAGTCATTGTGATGAAAAAGTAAACATGACCTTTAGTTAGACTATACAGCGTGATTAATAACGAATCAGGAGTTTTATATAAGCCGATTTGGGAACTAAAGTTAACTTTTCGAAAGATTAACTTACCTAGTAACAGAAAAAAAAATTTTATGCACATATGCCGGTGGTGACGAAACGACTAAAAGTTGCGATATTGAGCATTAACATCGCCCACCGCTTCCTGCAACGGTTAATCAGCAATGTATACCAAGATTACAAAAGGCATTAACGAGATCTGGAACTTAACTCCAGAAATATTAGAAGACAAAAGTGTCGTGGGGTTTTACAGATCTCTCCAGCACATTTAAGGGTTAAGAAAAACGTTGATGGCTGTCAATACATTGAAATATCTTAAAGTTTCGTTTACCGTGATGTAATAGTAAGTTGTCTAATAAAAAAGTAGGGCCTACTTCCAAGAGCGTAACAACACCAGCGTACGTGTGCTACAGCTGCTGACGAATTATCGCGTTTGTGCTTGTTTACATCAGGTTTAAGAAAGTATTGATATGAAGCAGGCAATAGCGGCCGTGACAGCCGGAGAGAACGGGCAGGTAGAGCGGCCCGCGGTGTGGTTGGGTCGTGCGGCAGAAGAGCCAGCCGTCAGCTGGGCGCGCCCCTTCCCCGTCTTCTGCGAATGCCACGCCATGCCTCGGCAGTGACTCACCACTCAGCGCCCGGCCGCCAGCCGGCTGGCCTTTTGGGGCTTCGCTTTTACAATCCTGCCTGCCGTCTGCCAACACACGGCACGCCTCTCGTGCTCGTGCTCTTTCCCCACAAGGCCAGTTGAACCACATGTACACGCTGCTTGCACTCCTCCATCAATCACGACTTCCAGTGTTTGCTGTTGTCACAATAACAACACTTGACTGATTCGTTGGTGTAATCAAGTGTTACACAACTGAAAGTTGTGGCGTTTATTAATGCCATACGGGTTTCACTTTTAACTTTCAGACAAATCATGAGTTACCTGAAACCAGGTACCCCACCCCACCCCCCCCCCCCCCCACACACACACACAAAAAAAGAAATAGCAAATGTGTTCATATTTTTACACATATAAATTTCCAAATTTCTCAGATGTTGTTGTGGTCTTCAGTCCGAAGACTGGTTCGATGCAACTCTCCATGCAACTCTATACCGTAAAAGCCTCTTCATCTCCAAATAACCACTGCAACCTACATGCTTCCCATTCTGTTTAGTGTATTCACCTCTCGGTCTCCCCCTACGATTTCTATACCCCATGCTTCCCTCCAATACTAAATCGGTGTTCTCTTGATGTCTCAGAATGTATCCTATCAATTTATCACTTCGTTTATTCAAGTTGTGCCATAAATTTCTTGTCTCCCCAATTCTGTTCAGTACCACCTCATTAGTTAAGTGATCTCCCCTTTCAATCTTCAGCATTCTTCTACAGTGCCACATTTCAAAAGCATCAGTTCCCTTAAACTGTTTATCGTCCATGTTCACTTCCATATATGGCTGCTCACAGACAAACATTTTCAGAAAATTGGAATAGGGCTAATGGCAAGTTAAGTTTTGGCATTATGGCAGGTGGGATTGTAACTAACTGTGACACACCTCTCAAGCCGGCCGCGGTGGCCGAGTGGTTCTAGGCGTTTCAGTCCGGAGCCGCGCAACTGCTACGGTCGCAGGTTCGAATCCTGCCTCGGGCATGGATGTGTGCAGTGTCCTTAGGTTAGTTAGGTTTAAGTAGTTCTACGTTCTAGGGGACTGATGACCTCAGATGTTAAGTCCCATAGTGCTCAGAGCCGTTTGAACATCTCACACCTCTCATTTCCCTCCCCTCGCCTTCGCACCCGCCCCCCTCGCCGCCAAAGATAAGACCCGAATCATGCATGGATCTGGACCTCCTTGAAACTGAGAAATGGATATATGTATGCATGTACGTTCCACATCTCCTCCCAAACCAATGGACCAATTTCAACCACACTTCGTACACATATCACTCACTGTCTGCAAAGAATCGCTGTGGGTGTAAGAATTACCTACATATCAAAGGGGTGGGGTGGGAGCGGAAAAACTTTGTAGCCCACGACGCGACAATAACCATATTTAAGTCATTCAGTATTTGAGAATGAGAGAATTTAGTGACTAAGAACAGTCTTAAAACATAAGTTCAAACCTTTACGAAACTTTTCCTCCCTCACAACTCCTACAAAATGATGAAAGGAGGAAAGTTTATAGCTTACTACGTTTTCGCTATTCACTCAGTCAAACTGCCGCGTGAAGCATGACATGTTAATTAATTATTTCTACTATTAACTGTATTCCCGACATATTTTGCAGACTGTATTCATGTATACCTCTTAGTGCTCCAGCAAAACTGTATCATTGTACTATACATAGTTCAGGATATGTCGTCATAAACACTGTGTGAAAAACTGTGGCATATTACAAGACGTCTAAATTCATTACCTCGTTGCTACTAACTGTATCCACAACACTTTTCACAGGCAGTATCCACATATGCCACTGAATGTACCTATAAAATATACAGTATCGCTGTATAACACACAGTTCAGGAGCTATGACGTCGAATACTGAAATGCGTGAAAAACTGCACGACGTTTCAATTTATTACTTCTTTACTACTATTTCTATTCACAACACATTTCGCAGACAGTAGGCACATGTACCACTGGATGTACCTGCAAAATTATATCAGTGTACAGCACAAAGCTCAGGAGATATGACGTCATATACATTGAGCTGAGTGAAAGTGAAACTGCAGAGGAAATTCGCTAGAGGCACAGAAGAGATATGTGTACAAATACATATGAAATATGTTAAATATATGTGAAATATATTTGACACAGGCTAAACCGTGGATAGAAAGCTCATCCCAAAACCCCAGGACGATTTGCCGGCCGGAGTGGCCGAGCAGTTCTGGGCGCTACAGTCTGGAACCGCGCGACCGATGCGGTCACAGGTTCGAATCCTGCCTCGGACATGAATGTGTGTGATGTCCTTAGATTAGTTTGAACCACTTGAACCTAGGACGATTTCAGCCAAATTAGGCACACACATTAGTCACTGTATGAAAGAAATACTGTGGGGATAAGAACCACCAGCCTCCTACTGGGGTGGCGAGCGTGATGACATGGAGAGAGGAGGAAGAAGGAGGAGACTGACAGATAGCGATGGGAAGGAGGAAATTGGCACAGATAAGGGGGAAGAGAAGATGAACAGAAGGGGGAAACTGAACAGACAGAGGTAGAGGAGGAGACAGACAGAGAATGGGAAGAGGAGGAGATGGACAGATGAGAGGAAGAAGAGATAGGCAGGGAGAGGAGGGAGGAGGAGATGAACAGAGAGAGGGGGAAGAGGAAAAGGACAAAGAAAGGAAAGAGGAGGAATGGACAGAGAGGGGACAGGACGACAGAGAAAGGAAACAGAAGGAGAGGAACTGGGAGAGTGAGAAGGAGGAGATGGACAGAGAGAGGACGGAGAGGGAATGGAATTAGAGGAAGAGGGGGAAGTGGACAGAGGGAGAGGGGGAAGTGGACAGAGGGAGAAGGAGCAGATGGACAGAGTAGGGAGGTGCAGATGGCTCAAATGGCTCTGAGCACTATGGGACTTAACATCTGAGGTCATCAGTCCCCTAGAACTTTGAACTACTTAAACCTAACTAACCTAAGGACATCACACACATCCAAGCCCGAGGTAGGACTCGAAATTGCGACCGTAGCGGTCGCGCGGTTCCAGACTGTAGCGCCTAGAACCGCTCGGTCACTCTTCCCGGACAGGTGCAGATGCATAGAAAAAGGGGGAGGAGGAGAGAGAAAGAGACAAGCAGGAGGAAATGGACAGAGAGTGGGAGGAAGGTTGGGGCAGGTGGTCAGGGAGAGGACTGGGGGAGATGGGCAGAGTGGGTTTGAAGGAAGAGATAGACAGAAAGAGGTGGAAAGAAGAGATAAACTAATAGAAAATTGAAATAAAAGCATGAGCCAGGTACTCAGCTAGTTGTAAATAATAATACAACTGTAGTGTCACGAAGGAATTAAGATTTGGGACTGGTGATAGGGATTCGAAAAGTAGTTAAAAGGTGTACGTGTAAATAAGCAAGGAATGTTAGTTGCACCTGCTACTATGATATCATGAACCCAACAATTTATTGCAAGTTACACTAATCAAGCTCAAAAATACATCCGCATTAATGGTTCAAAATGGTTCAAATGGCTCTGAGCGCTATGGGACTTAACATCTGAGGTCATCAGTCTCCTAGGCTTGGAACTACTTAAAACTAACTAGCGTAAGGACGTCACACACATTCATGCCCGAGGCAGGATTCGAACCTGCGACCGTAGCAGCAGTGCGGCTCCGGACTGATGCGCCTAGAACCGCTCGACCACAGCGGCCGGTCACATTAATGCTACGCAAACTACTGTACAGTGCATGGCGAGGAGTACTTCGCAGTTCTATTTGTGACTTTGTGTGCTATTCCAGTGTGTACTGAGAAAGGAAAAAAAATGTCGTCATGACTTTGAACGCATCCTAATCTCTTATGTCTTTTTCCCATTGTGCCTTCGCAAGATATCGATTGCGGTAGCAGAAATGTCAAGCAATGTTCATCGAATACCAATTCTCTAAATTTTCGCAATAAGGGCACAAAGACAACGTCCCAAATGGTCGATAGTACTGCAGAATTGGTTACACTAACGTCTTGTATGCCATTTGCTTTACAGATGCACTGTACTTACCTAGAGCCCTCTCAAGGAGTCTAATGGTTTTGTGCATTAGGACCAGTTTATATCGTTTCTTAGCGTCTCCCTATATCTGCAACAACGTCTACATCTACATCATTGCTGTACATTTCACATCCAAGTGCTTGTCATAGGATTCACAGAACCACTTTCACCTATACTCTCGAATAGCGTGGGAAAAATGAACGCCTCAATCTTTCCGTGAGAGCTTTGATCTCTTATTTTATTACGGTGCTCATTGTTCCCTATATAGGTTGGTGTCAACTAAATATTTTCGCATTCGGAGGAAAATGTTCGTGGTCGAAATTTTGTGGAAAAATCTCGCCGCAACGAAAAATGCCTTTGTTTTAATGATTGCCACCCCAGCTCGTGTATAATGTTGGTGACGCACTCCCCTCTATTTAGCGACAAAACGGAAGTGGATGGCCTTCTTTGAAGCTTTTCGACGTCCTCCATCAGTCTCATCTGGTAAGGATTGCAAACCGCGCAGCAGAGGACGGACAAGCGTATTGTAAGCAGTCTCTTTAGTGGATTTGTTACATCTTATAAGTATTCTGCCAATAAAACGCTGGGTTTCCTTGCCCTCAAAATTTTCTATGTGATGATTCCCGTTTAAGTTGTTTAATTGTAATATCTAGATTTTTAGCTGTAACGACAATCTTTAAATCTGTATTAGTTACGGTGTAACCGAAATCTAACGGATTCTTCCTAATATTCATGTCGAAGATCCCACACTTTTATCGTTCCGTCATTGCTATTTTTCGCACCACTCACATTTTTTGTCTAAGTCATTCTGTAATTCATTTTGCTTGTTTTGGAAGGACACTAGACTACTACCGCAGGAGGTAAAAGAAAGCTTGTAACGATCGGAGCAGATGAAATAGGAAAAGTTCTTTGAGGCGTCGCTCGTAATCCACATGTTAGCTTCGGAGAAATGGCTATTGCTCCGGAATAAGTCAGCCCAGCGTTATTCACGTTTTGTGGACAAACAGCTTCCGTCCTCATCATGTATCACTTCAACTGCACATTAACCAGCGGGATTGCAGAAGACGGATAGATATCTTTGAACTTTTTCGACATCCTTCGTCAATCCTATCTGATAAGGGTTCCATATTGCACAGCAATACAATGCAGAGGATGGACAAGCGTAGTGTAGGGAATCTTTTTAGTAGATAGCAGTCTCTTTAGTAGAGTTGTAGCATCTCCTAAGTGTTTTTCTTTTCGTAATTATGATACCTAGGTATTTAGTTGAATCTACAACCTTGGCCAGCTGAGAGAAACAGTGCATGATTGATAAACAATTCAAAAACTTTTAAGAACAGTTCTTGCTGTTCTGTCAATAAAATGCTGGCTCATATGGCTCTGAGCACTATGGGACTCAACTTCTGAGGTCATCAGTCCCCTAGAACTTAGAACTACTTAAATCTAACTAACCTAGGGACATCACACACATCCACGCCCGAGGCAGGATTCGAACCTGCGACCGTAGCGGTCTCGTGGCTCCAGACTGTGGCGCCTAGAACCGCACGGTCACTCCGGCAGGCAATAAAATACTGTCTTCGGTTCGCCTTGCCTGCGATATTCTCTGTGTGATGGTTCCAATTTAGTTGTTCAACTGAAGACAATGACCGGTGCAATATTCTTGCG
Organism: Schistocerca serialis cubense; assembly: GCF_023864345.2. Taxonomy (NCBI): domain Eukaryota; kingdom Metazoa; phylum Arthropoda; class Insecta; order Orthoptera; family Acrididae; genus Schistocerca; species Schistocerca serialis. The sequence goes on along the minus strand of NC_064641.1, from coordinate 252,342,023 downwards.
CTTCCGTTTGTTTTCTGTGTCAACTCCAGCAAGAGGACGAGTTTAGTTAGCCCGGTTGCCAAGGTTGTGTGGTAGTACAGGAGAAAATGTTCAAATGTGTGTGAATTTCTAAGGGACCAAACTGCTTAGGTCATCGGTCCCTAGACTTACTCATTACTGAAACTAACTTATGCTAAGAACAACACGCACACCCATGCCTGAGGGAGGACTCGTACCTCCGGCGGGAGGGGCCGCGAAATCCGTGTCAGGGTGCCTCTAACCGCGCGGCCTCTCCGTGCAGCCGTAGGAGAGTCAAAGTCAGTTTTGTGTTACGTTTGTAATAATATATAATATTTTCGTGAATAAACACTGTCATACATTTTAACAGGTCTTGATGAAAGGAAGTGGATTACCGAATAAAAATTACAGGTTGCTATTTACGAGCAAGAAAGACGTACCGCTGTTCACATCCACGTGACGAACAAAGTTACAAGAAAGGCAATCGTATTAGTTAATGTGTCACTGGTAAATGAACAAAAATTACGCGATATATTGTTCTGGGCAAAAAGATAGTAGGGGTTGTCGAGATAAACCCCTAGTGCACCATTCTTATTTCAAATCTCTTTTCTAAAATAAATATTGCCTTTGAGTCGGATATAAATATTTCTTCATTACTTCAATTTAGTAAGGATTCCACTAACTGTAGCAGTGTTTAAGCAATGAAATGAATACTAAGTCTCTAGTGCACCATTGTTAATTCACATACTTCTTTCTAAAATAGGTATTGCCTTTACGTCGCATATAAATATTTCTTCATTACTTCAATTTAGTAAGGATCCCAGTAACTCAAGTAGTGCTTCAGCAATGAACTGAATACTACTCCTACGTTTTTGCTAGGAAGCTTTCACTTCACGTGGTTTCAAATGGATGCCGTGAATTAAGTAACCTGAAGAACAGAATCACAGTTGCTATGGTGAATTATTGGAGAGGAATTCCACCTTATGAAAGACACTTTTGTAGCTTTGTTTTCACTCAGACATGTTTCAACACTTTTTGTGCTATCTCCAGTGGGTTTATTTGTTTATTTTTATTCTGAAAAATTGTAAAGAACTGTAAAGAAACTTATCTCTTGCGTGTTACATCGACACAAACAAAGTAAAAACACCATAACATCAAAAACTGTAAGTAACACGCTACTTAACACGATACGTAGTGAGTCTCGATCTAAAATGCATAATAAAAGAAAAGTTGTTTGCAGATGACAGACTGTAGATTGCGTAGTAGACCTAGAGCTAAAAGCAGAAACATCCAATAGTTTCGTATGAGGTAAGTAAACAAATGCATGCATCCACTTTATTTCCAAATGTATTACAAAACTATAACCTTTAGACAAATCACAAATAAACAACATACACTACAATGATAACTATACCAACTCTGTACTTTATGCTGACCAGTGTAAAATTCTGACAATAAATGCTCATTTTCCAAATATAAATATTTTTACGAAAAGTTTCTTTAAAGGTAACATATAATAACAATTTTGCAGAAGAAAAATAAACAAATAAACCCACTGAATATAGCACACAAAGTGCTGAAACAAGTCTGGGTGAAAACAAAACCACAAATGGGTCTTGCATAACTCCTCTCCAGTTTTCTTAGCAAGTGCGGAAATAAGAAGAACTGCAGCATTAAAACATGCTTATGGTAAATTAAGCCCGTGTCAAGAAGTCGTTGACTAAAGATGTAGCAAAATCAAAATGTTATCTTGTCATTGACCATACTTCTCTTTTGAAATACGCGTTTCTCTGCCGCAATATCAACACTGTCGTGTTAATATTACCTCCTATTGGAAATGACACGCTGGCAAATTTTCTGTGAGATTCTTTTACTTTTTGTATAAAATAATTTTAAATATGTACATACAGTAAAAAGTTTTTGTTACGTGTACGGTGCATTCCACGTTTAGTGTGAGAAATGGTTATGGTAGTGAATAGCTTAGGGACTATCTCTGTGGAAATATATGATTAGCTCTGTGGAGCAGAAACAGGTTGTACCCTATTAAGAGACAAGCAGCACGTTCTTTTCCCTAGGAGGACAACGAGTTATTTTCTCTGATGACGTAACCCTATTGCATATTCAACGGCCTTTTAACTCAGATAACATGGCTTGAAGCTATACATAGAATACTTATCTCCGATACCGAGACACTGACCTACTAGTCGAAAATAGCACGTTTCTCACTAGCCACTTTTCATGTACACACAGACCTCATACAAAATTCCCAGAGCTGACTTATCGTAGTTTCTTGCAACCAGCCAAGCTTGAGCGACGATGATTCGTGTGTCTTCAACATCGTCACGCTAAATCAATACAGTCTCTAACGCGTCTAACTTTTTTTTTGGGGGGGGGGGGGAAGCCGATGATTTAAAGCTTCTAAATACTTTTAAAAAATCCACGATTCGGCACAGTAGGTGTATGTCACTTCTTTAGTCAAACATTGCAGCTGTCAGTCGTCGGTCAAACAACAGACCAGACAAATCTGACCACGCGCTTCGCCTGTCAATATATTGTCTGAGGTGCAACTACTGTCACTAATTGTGAAACAACTGATGGATAACAATGAATCCAAGTAACTTTAATAAAATAAAACTGTACCGTCCGTCTCCAAAATCGATTTTTGATACTGCTTGCTCTTTTTTTAATTGTCATTAATTTATTGGAACTTACTGAGGTGTTGTTAGTGATCTTTTCCTTTTTGCGAATGAGGCATTTAAGATCGTCCTAATTTATGTCAGTTAATGGAGGACATGTTACAAGGTGAGGGGCTAACTTGAATTGTGTGATCAGCTGCACATTGCTCCTCGGGAATTCAATAACCCAAATGAAGCAGATGGTGATGAGTGGGAAGAGCACAGAAGAGTCATCGAACAGACGCGCAAAACTATAGGCCTACATCTCTGACGTCGATTAGTTGTAGAATTATGGAACATGTTTTATGCTCACGAATTATGACATTTCTGAACCGAAATTCTGTTCTGTTGGAATCAACTTGGGTTCCGAAAACAACGATCACGTGAAACCCAGCTCGTTCTGTTCGTTCGTTCGAGCCAGAAGGCGATAGACACCGACTCCCAGGTAGATGCCCCGCCCATCGGCTTCCGTAAGGCATTCGATACAGTTCCGCACTGCCGCCTATTGAACAAAACACGAGCGTACGAAGTGTCAGTCCAATTATGTGACTGAATTGAAGAGTTTGGCTGTTAGCACTATGGGACTTAACTGCTGTCGTCATCAGTCCCCTAGAAATTAGAACTACTTAAACCTAACTAACCTAAGGACATCACACACATCCATACCCGAGGCAGGATTCGAACCTGCGGCCGTAGCGGTCGCGCGGTTCCAGACTGCAACGCCTAGAACCGCTTGGCCACTCCGACCGGCAATTGAAGAGTTTCTAACAAGCAGAATACAGCATTTCATTCTCATCGGAGTGAAGTCTTCCGACGCAAAAGTGACTTCGGCTTTACCACAAGGGAGTGGTACAAGTCCATTACTTTCACAACATCGGATGTTCCATTTATGCTTTTCGCGAATGATGCTCTTGTACACAGAGAAGACTCAACGTTAAAAAATTGTAGTGAAATGCAGGAATACCTGCAAAGGATCGTCGCTTGATGCAGGGAGCGGCAATCGATTCTCAACGTAAACAAATGCAATGTAATGCGTATGCATAAACAGAGTGACTCATTATTGTATGACTACACGATTGCAGAATAATAATTGGAAGCAGTTACTTCCATAAAATAGGTAGGAGTATCCATGCGGAGCGATTAAAAGTGGAATGACCACATAAAATTAATCGCCGACACCAGACTGAGATTCATTAGAAGAATCCTCTGGAAATGTAGTTCGTTTCCATATAAGTATAAGTTTCTAAGTATATAGCTTTGGCAATTCCGGCCATGACCTTCCTCTTCTGTGCGGATGCACACATATTTACCCAAACTCTTATGGGACTTGGTAAGAATGTCTTCCACGAGTAATGAGTGTGTTGGGTAGGGACACTACGAATGTAGTGTGTGGACATATACCGTAAGGTGAGAATGTGGGTCTCGCGGGAGGCGTGCGCGAGATAGTCCCTGCAGTCGCACTATCCTCTGTGCCCCCGGTGGCTCAGATGGAACGCCGGCACGGTAGCTCAGCGTGTTTGGTCAGACGGTTAGCAGCCCTCTGTAATAAAAAAAACTGAGCTAATCGATCAACAACGAACTTCAACGGAAGTCTTACGACGTCCGCCCCGAGCAGATGCAACGAACAAAAACGAACAAAATGAGATTTCAAGAAAAAAAAAAAAAGATGGATAGAGCGTCTGCCATGTAAGCAGGAGATCCCGGGTTCGAGTCCTTCCACGCCACGAGCCCTATTTGAAAACTGGAATGTCTGTTTGTGTTTTTACTTTGCGTTAAGAACTTATCCTTGTAAACGACGTCGTCATCCACCTTTCAATAATAAGTTGCTGTGGATGTCATTCTCCTCTGGAAACGACCCAGTTCGAACCCTAGGTCGTAATTTTGTGTGTGTGTGTGTTTTTTTTAAATTCATATAAAGAGCTTGTCTTTGAGCTTCACTCTCTTATCATTGTTCAGTTGTGAAAATTGCGCTAATGTTAACTTGGCGCTGGCTGTTTGGTGTTCTTCTTTCAGTGTTTCTCTTTTACGTTAAGAATATATGTTTGCACATCGAACTCTTGTTATTGTTCTACATCGGAAACTGCTGTTAAATTAATTTGACACTTTTTTAACTACTGTTGGCTGTGTGATTTTTGCTGCCCAAAACCAAATATAAATAAATAACAAATAACTGAATGTATAACAAACAAACCATAGCGAGTCTTCGTCGTGCACATAGGAAAGGCAAACTACTGTTTCGGTTCTCTTGTGCAGCATTGGCAGAGGGCGTCCTTGCGAGGATCCCGTCTTTAATGACCTAGATGTGGACGGAACGTTAACCCCTGTTCTTTCTTCTTTGCAAGGGGGGTTTGGGAACGGATGACTAGCACGTAAACTGCTGCCATGTTTATGTTGCGCTGCGAGTACACGCGCCAATGTGTTGGACCGGTCTCTCTCTGCAGTTCGATGAGAGCTGTACAGCGAAAAGATTGGAAACTATTTCGGCACGGTTCTGTTATCCAGCTTGACTATAGAACATGGCTGAATCCGCTGCCGCACCAAGTAATCGACATTATTTTCCGTGAACAAGATACAAAGAAAAGAAAAACTTAAGAAATACAGTTTGTATTTCCAATGGAATATTATTTTCCAACATGTTCGGCAATTTTAGATCTACAGTTTAGTTGTACAGTAGACAACCATTGCTAAAAATTCGTGTGAATAAAAAACTTGTACCCAGAATCCAGTGCCTTCCCTACCCCCCTCTCCTACCCTCCTTTGCGGACTGCGGACAACAATGTTGCTATCTTTCACGTATTATAATTTTTCTTGGTTGTCAATGGGTGTCAAATTAAACTGTGACACATGTGTACGTTCCTGGGAATTTATTTTATCGGCTTGCTGAAGGTGAGTAGGAAGATTTCACTGTATTAACAGAAAATTCTCTACACTATCTTACTTTATTCTTGGTGACATTTTCCTGGTCCCTTTAGATCCCATAAAGCGACAACAAAGAAAATGTCACCGAATCTCTTCCTCTACGCCCCAGACGTAACACCAATGTTGATGGGAAGCGATCCTCGTTTCGGGCCACGTGTTGCTGCGTCATCGGAGGTCGCAGAGTTCGTTGTACCCAGACGTCTGGCGCGCCGGATCAATAAGATGAGCCAGCAGCAGCTAGGCGATAGCCAATGTCTCTACTGCGTCAGTTTCCAAGCTTCACAATCTAAATGGTGAGATTGGCCAAGGGTGACGGCGCGGTGTTGCATACACACGACTCGTATTCGTGGAGACTGAAGGTGTAACCCCCATCGAGCTATCCTGATTTAGGTTTCCGTCAGTTTCGCTACTTTCTACTGGAATGATATGATACCTTCACGAAGTATACACCTGGTTGCTTTCTCCGCCCTTCTCAAATTAAGATGCGTGCTTCGTATACAGATTGAATCACCTAAAACTTGCACTCTATTGATGTGCGGTTTTTACGGAATGGATTGGTAGTCAGAGGCTCTTATTGTTAGCCAATAAACAGGTATTAGTAATACTTAGAAAGTTTATTTTCGTGGAAACATAAACTTTTTTAAATGGAACAATGACTGTCGATAGTAACCAACTAAAATTAGGGTAAGTTAGAAAGTCAGCAGTGTCCGTTGCAGGATTCTAGTGGGAGTAGTTCACGAGATATGGTATTTTGAAAAGTTTCCACTCTGATACATGAACAATAGCTGTGGTAGCACACACTAAAGAACAATAAAATTACATACACTACTTATGTTTATTCTGACCAGTAACGAGACAATTGTCCATCACAGGCTGTGTTCAAAATGGCGACCGGCAGTGGTAATACACACTTCTTGTCTGGTATGGAACGACTGCTGCACACGTGCTAGCATTTCAGCGGAGATGCCCGAGCAGGCTGCAGTAACATTCCGTCGCATATCATTGGATGTAATTGGTTTAACCTTGTAGATCGCATCTTTCAGCTTCTACGGGCGTCAAATCCGGGGAACGAGCCGGCCAAGATACAGGTTCTCTGTATCCAATACAACGATTTGGAAACAATTCATGAAGACATATTGTAGTACTCCGTGCACTATGGGCTGGACAGCCGTCATGTTGGTACCATAGGTTCCTCCTAGTCTGCGGGAGGAACGTCTTCTGGCATTCATGGAAGATGGTCTGTTAGGAGGCTGTGATACTTGTGTGCATCCAGTGGGCGTCTATGAAAAATGGGCCATCAGCTGATTGTCCACTATCCCACACCACACGTTTACACTCCGCTTTACGCTGACGTTCCAACTGCAAAACCAACAGGGATTGTCAAAAGACCAATAGTGCACGTTTCGGCGATTTACCTGGTCATGATTGGTAAATGTGGCTTCATCAATAAACAAGACACATGACACATCTGGAGTTTCTGTCTGTGCAGAAGTTAACACGATTCTCATAATCGTTTCCATGCAACTCTTGCTGGAGAGAGATGTGATAGGGATGGAACGTATGTCTACGGAGAATGCGAAGGACACTTGCCTGACTCATGCCACTTGTCGTGAGATTGCGCGGGAGCTAACGTGAGCTTTAACTGCAACGGCAGCAAGAACATTAATTTCTCCGTCTTCTATCGTCACTTGTTTCCTTCTGTTACGCTATATGAGCGTTACACTACCACTTTCGCGTAACAGGGTGAAGAGGACGAACTGCATTCTTCCTACTCTCTCCATAACCATGAGCAAATCGGCTTTTTCTGCATTGGTAAATCTCATCGCCCACTCTCGACCTACTGCTTGAACTACCACACACTACTTTAGTAGCAAATCTCAGTGCATTCAAGGGACACACAAGCACACTGTTAAGCAAACGTATCAACATCGTATCTAGCAACTACGCAGGTTGACTGGCATAAACAAGTGTCGATGTGGAAACGTTGCACAATACGATATCTCGTAAAAGTCTCGGACTAGAAGCCTGCAACAAATACCACCGACATTCTAATTTACCCTACTTTTAGTTTTTTACTGTCAATAAGAATTGTTCCACTTAAAAAAGCGTATGTTTGCACAAAACATAGACTGTCGAAGTGTTATTACAAATGAATTATTTGTTGACAATAAGAGCCTCTGACTACCAATCAGTTCTGCGAAAACCGTACGGCAGTAGCACTTTCCATTTCCGCAATATTTGCATTGTACATTTTAGGTGATTCACCTGTACGACGAGCAAGTTGTTCTCTTAGTGGCATGACGGTGATCAGCCGGCCCAGCAACGTAAACTCTTTATAATGTGTAAGAGCACACAAACCTAATCTCGCGCGCCTCTCTACTGACGGATCAAGGGAGGCAGCATCAACGGCACGAGCGAGGTGACGCAGTGGTTAGCACACTGGACACGCGTTCGAGAGGACGACGGTTCAAACCCACGTCCGGCCATCCAGATGAATTTTTCTTTTTTCAAAGAAAATTCCGTGCTCGCTGTATCATTCATACAGCCGCGCGGAATTTTCTTTGAAAAAATGTCGAAATTTGGCTGTGGTTTCTCGCCCTACAGAACAACATACTTTCATGACTTCCCCACATTGCTACAGGCAAATGCCGGGATGGTTCCTTTTAAAGGGCGTGGCCTATTTCCTTCCCCATCCTTGACACATTCCGATTTTGTTCTCCGTCTCTAATGACCTCGATGTCGACGGGATGTTAATCCCAATGTTCCCTCCTCCCTCCGCAACAATAGTCGCCGTGCTGAAAGTCCGTGGTGATGCAGACGTCGCCTCTCTGCTAGTATGGGTATTTGTCTTGCTTTAAACAAGCCCATTTGCTGACACGAGGTATGTAACTTGGCTGTAGGATCCAGGAAGGCCGAGCAAACACTCACGTGGGTCCTCCCAAGCTTTCGTCGCATAGGTGCGTTAAGATCCTTCATGGCGATCTGTATGACCCTCCCGAACCCATCTGTTTCATGTTCACACGATTGTGGTGGGATACCGTCCAAATCGAGCACTAATATCGCGGAATGATAAACTGCAGTTTCGGAAGGCCACGATCCTTCCACGGTCGAATTCGACACGTGTTGGTAGATATTTCTCATTCTTGCATGAAGCGTATCACGGTTTTCTCACAAATAACTAGCATTTTTCAGTTTTGGTATTCACCCGCATTTTTATTTGCTTATAATTTATTAAAACTACTATTGCATTACTCCGACCGGAAAGTGTTTTTCTTTCACTGCACGTCACTAACTCCCGCTACATTAGCTTCACCCTATCGAATTTTCTTCTGAGGTTCTACAACTTATCATCATGACTGAAACATTTAACACTCCACGTCTGAAGTTGTGGAATGTCAAAATCTTATTTCTTACTTTTTCTTTTGACGAAATCCTCGTGAGTAGGGGACCCCATAAATCCGAATTGGGGATTATTTTAGCTCTGGAATATTTTAATCAAGAGAAAGGTGTTATCATTCAACCATACAGTAGAAATGCATGTCCTCTGGATTTATAACGGTTGTAGTTTACCTGAATTTTCCGCTGTGCCACATTATCTACATAGGAAGGCCATACTGGATAATAACACAAGCCTAGATCAGTCAACAAACCATACTGTTGCTCCTGTAGCTACTAGACAGGCCGTTAGCCCTCATCAAGAAACATGCCACACTCTGGCAACAATGGTGACACAATTCAAACATGTAAAACTTGAAGAAACTCGACGTGAAGAATTCTTTCTTTCTTATATTGAAACAGTATAGGCTTCCTTTAAATTTCAAGTAGGAATTGCTGTCGGTAAGGTCCATTATACGGTATTTTTCGTGCACGTTGGGGCATTTCACACGTATTTATCCAGTGACGTAAACCGGAGATGGCATTTTCGACTAGTGTCACTTTTCTTGCCGGGATACGATATTTTTGTGTGGGCGCTGCACAGATATTCCTCCGATGACAATGAGCGGACGGTTCTATCTATACTGTTGAGATATGTAAGTACACCTCGGTGGCAAGGTCCATCGTTAGTGGAATGTGAGGCGTACAGAAGGTGACTAGCTCGTAGCCCGTTGAATTGTTACGTTGCTAAATTTGTTTGCCAAATTATTTTTCCTTATGTATAAATGACATTTACTTCTATGTACCGGTATAAGTAGCTTCTATGTTCCAAATTGTGTATTATATTCTAATGGTGTGATCAGCAGTAAAATATCCTGTTTTAACCTTATTAAATCACACAACTGTACACAATTTCTGGGTGACAATCCAAATAAAGCTCGGCATAAAGTTATGCTTTGATTGAAACCAATGTAAAAAAAGGATGAAAATTTTTTAAAAAAGAACAATAATATGGCTGAAGTTTATCTTCTACACTCCTGGAAATGGAAAAAAGAACACATTGACACCGGTGTGTCAGACCCACTATACTTGCTCCGGACACTGCGAGAGGGCTGTACAAGCAATGATCACACGCACGGCACAGCGGACACACCAGGAACCGCGGTGTTGGCCGTCGAATGGCGCTAGATGCGCAGCATTTGTGCACCGCCGCCGTCAGTGTCAGCCAGTTTGCCGTGGCATACGGAGCTCCATCGCAGTCTTTAACACTGGTAGCATGCCGCGACAGCGTGGACGTGAACCGTATGTGCAGTTGACGGACTTTGAGCGAGGGCGTATAGTGGGCATGCGGGAGGCCGGGTGGACGTACCGCCGAATTGCTCAACACGTGGGGCGTGAGGTCTCCACAGTACAGCGATGTTGCCGCCAGTGGTCGGCGGAAGGTGCACGTGCCCGTCGACCTGGGACCGGACCGCAGCGACGCACGGATGCACGCCAAGACCGTAGGATCCTACGCAGTGCCGTAGGGGACCGCACCGCCACTTCCCAGCAAATTAGGGACACTGTTGCTCCTGGGGTATCGGCGAGGACCATTCGCAACCATCTCCATGAAGCTGGGCTACGGTCCCGCGCACCGTTAGGCCGTCTTCCGCTCACGCCCCAACATCGTGCAGCCCGCCTCCAGTGGTGTCGCGACAGGCGTGAATGGAGGGACGAATGGAGACGTGTCGTCTTCAGCGATGAGAGTCGCTTCTGCCTTGGTGCCAATGATGGTCGTATGCGTGTTTGGCGCCGTGCAGGTGAGCGCCACAATCAGGACTGCATACGACCGAGGCACACAGGGCCAACACCCGGCATCATGGTGTGGGGAGCGATCTCCTACACTGGCCGTACACCACTGGTGATCGTCGAGGGGACACTGAATAGTGCATGGTACATCCAAACCGTCATCGAACCCATCGTTCTACCATTCCTAGACCGGTAAGGGAACTTGCTGTTCCAACAGGACAATGCACGTCCGCATGTATCCCGTGCCACCCAACGTGCTCTAGAAGGTGTAAGTCAACTACCCTGGCCAGCAAGATCTCCGGATCTGTCCCCCATTGAGCATGTTTGGGACTGGATGAAGCGTCGTCTCACGCGGTCTGCACGTCCAGCACGAACGCTGGTCCAACTGAGGCGCCAGGTGGAAATGGCATGGCAAGCCGTTCCACAGGATTACATCCAGCATCTCTACGATCGTCTCCATGGGAGAATAGCAGCCTGCATTGCTGCGAAAGGTGGATATACACTGTACTAGTGCCGACATTGTGCATGCTCTGTTGCCTGTGTCTATGTGCCTATGGTTCTGTCAGTGTGATCATGTGATGTATCTGACCCCAGGAATGTGTCAATAAAGTTTCCCCTTCCTAGGACAATGAATTCACGGTGTTCTTATTTCAATTTCCAGGAGTGTATATCACTGAACTACGCAGTCTTCAACATCGCCGTCCCCACGATAAAGTACGTATGCAGACATCATTTTAAGACAGGCTGAAGCGTGAATCATCTTGAAATACCCGGCACGCCAGCAGAAATTTAACTGGTTCATTGCAGTCTGAGGAGTTTGTGGTTTCAAGCGATGGTATGCGTGCCTACAGTCCTGATGGCAGCAGCGGCTATCGACGCAGACAGGTGGACACCCACTGTGTTGTTCCAGTGTTAGCCAACATTCTAGACAAAGCCATAATGCTTCTTTGTGAACAATCTGACAATCTGGTGGGCAATCCGTGCTGTGCGTGATAAAGAATCCGCTGTCGCTGCGCACGACCTTCCACTGCTACGTAATTTCGTCTTACACTGTCGTAGAGGAGAAATGATACTGTTTGACAAACCCTCTAGCTGTACACCGCTCCTTCTGTCATGTCAGATCTCCCTCAGAGATTGATATTGCACTCTGACGTCGGCTAGGCACTCTGGAACCTACTTTCCCCTTTTCGCGTCATTTTACAGATCTTTACTGCTTGCCATTTCTGTCATTTCCAGTCACTCAAGGGGGTATGCTGTTGATGTTCGTATGTACTCTCTCTCTCTGCGATTTTGATCACTTACTGCTGGTAATCTGTTTAAATACACCGTACTCAGGATATGGATGCATTGACTCATAGAACCTGTAATGGGACTTAACATCTGAGGTCATCAGTCCCCTAGAACTTAGAACTACTTAAACCTAACTAACCTAAGGACATCACACACATCCATGCCCTAGGCAGGGTTCGAACCTGCGACCGTAGCAGTCGCGCGGTTCCGGACTGAAGCGCCTAGAACCGCTTGGCCACCGCTGCCGGCCAAGTAACAATTTGTAAAAACGTTTGTGTATTTACTGTACAGCCGAGTGACAATGAATGGTGCAACATTATGGCAATTATCTAAAACTCTCCACATATATATGTGGCGAAACCTTTGTTCCAGATGGAGTTGTCAGTGTTAAATGCTCTCTCTATTGGGTCAATACCGTATCTTAGACTTGTCTGCTTGATGCTACAAAGTATACTACAGAAGTCTGCTAAGATACAGTGTACCAGCTGAAATTCGCAACACGTGGAGCGACGAAGTAGATAGCTGCATTCAGTACACGAACTACTTCTGATGTCAACAAGAAGATTCATTTACTTGATTGCTGCACGAGGAAGAGCGAGGCAGTAGAAATCTGTATGACCTCACTAGTTGTCTCCGTATTCACAGTCGAGACTGAGTAAAAAACAAAGTAAATCACCCCGTTGGGTAACAAACTGTTCTTGCATCAGCATGGAGAATATTTACCTTAGCAGTCCTTGCGCGTTCTGCTATTTGCATTAGCAACTGTACAAACGTAAGGACAAACAATATGAACAACTGAGAAGTCATACTGTGTATTGTAAACCAAAGTGGGGTAGAGTTCAATACAGAATATCTATAGCGTGTTCTTGTTTCACAGCCTGAGTGTATTTACGAAAGTAGTATCTGTATCATTTCAAACTGCTAAAGGTAATAGATGGGTAAGGCGAGGATTTAGATAAAGGCTCTGGCTCTGAGCACTATGCGACTTAACTTCTGAGGTCATCAGTCTTAGATAAAGGAATTAAACAAAAAGTTATCTTCGTAATCTTTTAATCCCCAAATCTTTTAATTGAGTAAAAATTGATTAAAATCGTTGGAAAATAATATACGAACGAAAACATAAACATGTGTCTCTTTGATATTCGGTCATATTACTAAAACTAAATTAAAAATGCCGCCTTATACACAATAATACAAATATCTTGTAATGTTTTCCTTTTCTTATTTAAACGCTCCTGCATGGAACCCATCTTTTTTTTCTGGTGTTTTTAGGGCTGAATATAAAGTTATTCGTTTTAAAACGTTGTCTTTATTTGTCTCTTGACGAAACTAGCATTTGTATTATTCTCCTGTCAAGAATTTCCCAAGAATTCGCAAAAGCAATGAGAACCTGCTTTTGTGGAGGGGTTTCAGTTCATACCTCCTGTCATATGACAGCCCCTAGTCAAGCACTGTAGCTTTCAAGACTGTTTTCGAGATGTTTATATGTGCTTAATTTATTTGTGGAAATAACACAGGACTTTCTAATTTATAATATCTATTTCTTTTTGTATTCAAGCGTCTGGCTAAAACAGTTGTAGATTTCCAGACAATCGAATCCTCCTGCAAATACTTCTAGCGTTAACAATAACAATAGAGCTGTCGTAGTTAGAAACACATATAGCTTGGTTTCTTGTGTGGTAATAGCTGCATCGTTAAAACAACTGAGTAAATGCTATACAAAAGAGCCTATTTTCGTGTAAGATTGCGATGAGTCGCTGTTAAAGTGCATGAGAACTCCTCGAGCTGCAGTGAAAAACGGCGGTCGCGGCTTTTTTTTCGCGCTGTGCTATCATAGATGCCGCCACTCGACTGCTGGTGCTGGAGGAATTGGCCATGGGGCGTGGCTGCTGCACGATCGATGTTGTGGCGTTGCCGTGGCAACCGGCGGCGCCGTCGTTCTAGGCGGCTGCCGACGCGACGAAACTCTTTAAGAAGGGCTGCCCCAGTCGGAAGGGTCAATACGTTGGAGGCTGAATCCACAACCACGGAAGAAAATCTCGGTAACAGCCAAAGACTTCTGGGTGTCACAGACGCATTCACATCTTAATTAATTTAAATGTATTTCGACAAGAACGCTTGGACTGTCAGACAAAAGGGATACGGCAATTCTCTATTTGCCATTGTCAACAGATTTATGCATACCACTGAACTGTAGTCGGCAACTCGAAAAACTACTCCGAGAAACTAGTGTCGCAATGGATTTTATCGGAAATTGTTTGAACAAATGTATGCCATAGACGATGCGCGTATTACACAGGGAACAGAAGAAACTGAAAAGTACGTCACAGAATTGATGCACCGAGCTTTAGGCCCGAAAAATGCGTAATTCTGAAGCTGGCAAAATTTATGCCAGTCCTCTACACTGTGCGATATTAATAGTCACTGCCTTCGTAGACATTTTTCATTCATGGCTAATTAAGTTATTTGACGACTCTGCCAAAAATGAGAACATTCAATTTTCCGTATCTAAGGACGTAGTGTTTAAATGCGAACATTTTAGGTTAGGCTTTATCGTCTCTGTTATTGATATTACACATGTCATGTGTTACGACAGCGAAAGGAACCTGTGACCACTGTATGTACTCTATTTTACTTATTTTATGTTTACCGTTAGATATACGTTTTTGTCAAAAGAAAACCAAAACCATGTTCTGAAATAGTGTTTTGCTTTCTCCGCTAGACAGTGCCACAAAAAATCGTAACACAACACACACAAATGTCATACTAACAAATGTAAATCCGCCTGACAAGGGAGGTTTAAACCTTTGAAATGCATCTTGGAGATAAATAGACAGTGACTGGTAACAGTAAACTTGTTGTTTCATTTAATACAGTGTTTAATCTGCCTCCTGATGTTGTCTACGCGTCACCGTCTAGGTCACTACTCATAACGGAGGAGCTACAGAAGAACTTCCTTTGTCTGGCTCCCTTCATTTCGTCTACCGATACTCTGCCCATCTCCGTCTCAGTTTTGCAAAATAAGTAAATAAATAAATAAAAAATAAAAAAAATACAAAACTCTTGTCTGCTTTCTTCCAAATTTGTTCAGCTTCCTGGCCATTTTTGTTCTTCCTAAAATACGTATTTCCACTTGTGTCTGAAATCAGTGCCTCATTGACTCATATTGAAACTGGCAGTATAGTATTGTATAACCTTTCCACTTCACTCCTTCTGTGAATTTTCTTTTGAATACAACAGTGCAGTTCACAAATGATGTGAAGGCCATATTTATTTGAGAACTCATTAGTCTACAAGCCATTTTAGGGTGTGCAGTGGAGGGTACTTCGTGCACCACCATCATCGTCCTATAAATCTCCGTATGTGATGGTCACTTCACGAAATGCACGTGGGAGGAAGTAATATGTTGCCTGAGTCTACTTGAAACGTACGCTCCTGTAAATTTAACCGTAAAAGTCTCCGTGTTCCAGTATGCCTCTCTTGTAGCGTGTGTCACTAGAATTGGGTGGGCATCTCCACGACGCTGTCGTGCTTGCCAAACGCTGTCGTGCTTCTTTTGATCTTGCCTCTGTCTTCTGTCAATCCCATCTGCTCTGGCTCCCAGACAGGCCTAACTCAATAATCAACTGAAAGAGGATTTTTAGAGATACCTCCTTCGTGAATGTGTTGTATTTCCTTAGGACTCTTCCAAAGAATCTCAATCTGGCATCTGCAGTTCCTAAAACTAGTTTTATATGTCGTCACTATTTGAAATCGCACTCGAAGCAGAGTCTTCTGCCCCGGTACCTGTCTCTCCAACAGTGCATCTAACACAAGATAGTCTGAATGTTTCTTTAGGATTAAAATGTGTGTCAGACCAGGACTCGAACGCAAAGCTGGCAGTATTCTTACTAGCTGAGTTATACAGACTCGACTCACTACCCACCCACTCTGCGTGAAGGGTGACTCGTGCTTCGATGGTTCAGTCGGCAAGAGAATTGTCCGCGAAAGGGAAAGTTCCAAGTTCGAGTCCCAGTCGGGCACACAGTTTTAGTCTCCCAGAAAGTTTCAAAATAGCGCACACTCCGCTGTAAAGCGAAAGAGAGAAATGTGGCAGCAATGTTGCGCTGATGCCCTCGCCAAAGATCAAACA
Source organism: Schistocerca serialis cubense (assembly GCF_023864345.2). Lineage (NCBI taxonomy): Eukaryota > Metazoa > Arthropoda > Insecta > Orthoptera > Acrididae > Schistocerca > Schistocerca serialis. The sequence continues at coordinate 252,325,847 of NC_064641.1, read as the reverse complement.
CTCCCTGCAATTTTTCATGATCTGAGGGTCATGACTCTGCTGACGGTGTTCCTGCCATAGGCTGGGACTGACATCAGCTCCTGGGTGCTGTTCGAGAGGAGCAGTTTGTGTTTTAGCCTCATTCTTCTAATTCTCATCGTCGTCAATAAAAATACATCAGTACTGCAACCACTCTCGTCAGTTGATGTTGACACACAGGACTCACGGTTCATAGCGGAAATGAGACTAGTGAGACTCAAATAAAGTATAACGTACACAAACTAAGTAATTGCACTTCTCTGCCGACCACATCATACGATATTTATGTATGTTGTGCTGTTTTATTAACACCATTGTCATTCATTTCTGTATTCCTTGGAGCACACAAATCACACGTAACTTTGATCTTTCTGCCCATTTGCGGTCTCTTTATCATGCCTGTTGTACCTTGTTCATACATTTTTTAAAGTTTCTTCTGCATTCGAAACACAACGAAGCAGTTTCATCCACAGGTTTAACGCAGTTCAAAATATCACTCACAAAACTGACGACGAAGGGAATCTGCATACAATCTTTGACAAAATGATCATTAGTCTGCTCAGAGGTTTCGTATAAAGCTACAATGAACAAACGTTTAATGTGCTGCACTTTACAAAACGTGATTTGTTACTTTGCAATATGAACCCACCGTTGATTTAACTGGGACCTCTATATAAAGGCAGCGAAAATTTGCAGGAAATGATTCCACGTGTAAACGGAAAGCACAAGTTTCTCATTTGACATTTCTCGCTAACGGTGGAGCGTGGTATGAAACACGGTCTCCATAAGAAGCCACATTATGTTCATTTTTTCAGGGGTTGTGTCTTGATGACCAGATCAGAAAGTTTGAATTTTTTACTGCGTTTGTAGAGAACATGGAAGAGCAATTTTTAGTAACTGATTTTTGTGGGTTTATTTACGTCGTATAATTCTAGGGAAACTAACGGGTGTTTGGGACGGAAAAATCTCTTGATCGTCACTGAGAGCCATTTCCCATAGGTTGCCTACTGCTGATGTAAGCAAACAAAGCTTATGTGCCTCGTATTTCATCAAGTAGCCCGTGAGAGGAGAGAGGTTCTGAGAAGCACTAAAATTCGACTGTTTCTAAAACTTCAAGATCATTTTAGTGACTTTGGTTCTACACAAAACAATGCCCTGCTTTCATTTCACATTGAGATCCGACGTTGTCTCAACGAAAGCACTTCAGAATGTTGTACTGGATGACAAATCATGTTCACTTCTGGTGGTCTCCTACGTCTTTATGCCATGGTTTTATCTGTATCTTTTAAAAAAAATCACTCCCTGCAGACACCACGCAAATACCGTAGGACAGATGCACATAATTATAGACCTACATCGTCGACATCATTACGGAACATGTTTTACACTCACGAGTTATGGCGTTTTTCGAGAACGAAAATCTTCTCCACAAAAATCAGCATAGATTCCGCAAACATAGCTCTTGCTTAACTAAGCTCATTCTGTTCCTCCATGAGATTCATAGCGCTGAAGACAACGGCGTTCAGGTTGACGTCGTGTTCCTTGCATTCAGCAATGCATTTGACACCGACCCGTATTGCCATCTAGTGAAAAAAAAGTGGACTTACAAAGTATCGAACCAGAATTGTGACTGGATTCAAGACTTCCTTGCCGACGGAACTCAACACGTCGCTCTTAAAAGAACAAAATCGACAGACGTAAAAGTAATTTCCAGTGTACCCCAAGGAACTGTGATATTATCGTTACTGGTTACAACGTATAACCTAGTAGAAAGCGTCGGAAGCTCTTTAAGATTCGCAGATGATGCGGATATCAATAAGAAAGTAGCAACGCGAGAAGACGGTATCGATTTGTAGAATGACAGGATTGATGAATGGAGCAGGCTCTAAAGTTGAGCCTGAAATTTAGCACATGTAACATCATGCGCATACATAGGAAAAGAAATCAACTACTGTACTACTACACACTAATGACAAATTGCTCGTAACAGAATCTAGGAGTCATTATCCATAGCGACCTTAAGTGAAACGACCACGTTAAAGACATACATACATACATAAAAAAAGTTTTGCATCACCCCGGTCCCCAGAACTCCTGAAGATAGGCGTTGACTGTGGATATTGTATCACACTCACAGTCCCTTTGACTGTTCGGAGATGTCACTAAACCCGCCCAAAGATGTATACAAACATGGATGAGCAGCGCCTATTAGACGGAGTGGGTCTGACAGCCATTTAGTTTCAGTCATTCCACCAGGAAGGAGGTACACGGCTCGTGTTATATGTAGTTCAACCATGCCTAGACGGCCAATACCGCGGTTCGATCCTGTCCGCATTGTTACTTTGTGTCAGGAAGGGCTCTCAACAAGGGAAGTGTCCAGGCGTCTCGAAGTGAACCAAAGCGATGTTGTTCCGACATGGAGAAGATACAGAGAGACAGGAACTGTCGATGACATACCTCGCTCAGGCCGCCCAAGGGCTACTATTACAGTGAATGATCGCTACCTACGGATTATGGCTTAGAGGAATCCTCACAGCAACGCCACCATGCTGAATAATGCTTTTCGTGCAGCAGCCACAGAACGTCGTGTCACGACTCAAACCGTGCGCAATAGGCTGCATGATGCGCAGCTTCACTCCCGACGTCCATTGCGAGGTCCATCTTTGCAACCACGACACCATGCAGCGCGGTACAGATGGGCCCAACAACATGCCGATGGACCGCTCAGGATTGGCATCACGTTCTCTTCACCGATGAGTGTCGCGTATGTCTTCAACCAGACAATCGTCTACATCTACATCTACATATATACTACGCTATCCACCAAGCGGTGTGTGGCGGAGGGCACAATTCGCACCAAAGTCATATTTCCTCTTCTGTTCCACTCGCGGATCATATGCGATCTGAAAGTTGATGGTAATAATATATGCTCTACATCATCGGTGAAAATTGGATTTCGGAATTTAGTGAGCAGCCCCTTCTGTTTAGCGCGTCGTCTATCTGCAAGTGTGCCCCACTTCAAACTTTCTATGAGATTTGTAACGCTCTCGCGATGGCTAAATGTACCAGTCACGAATCTTGCCGCTCTTCTTTGGACCTTCTCAATTTCTTGAATCAGACCCAACTGGTAAGGGTCCCATGCAGACGAACAATACTCTAAGACTGGACGAACTAACGTATTGTAAGCTATTTCCCTTGTTGAAGGACTGCATCGCTTCAGGATTCTACCAATAAACCGCAATCTAGAGTTCGCCTTACCCGTTACTTGTGTGATCTTATCATTCCATTTGAGATCATTTCGAATAGTCACACCCAGATACTTGACTGATGTTACCGCTTCCAAAGACTGATCATTTATTTTGTACTCAGACATTAATGGGGATTTTCGCCTTGTTATACGCAGTGGGTCACACTTACTAATATTGAGAGATAACTGCCAGTCATTACACCACGCATTTATTTTCTGCAAATCCTCATTGATTTGTTCACAACTTTCGTGTGATACTACTTTCCTGTAGACTACAGCATCATCGGCAAACAGTCTAAGGCCGCTGTCAGTACCATCAACCAGATCGTTTATGTAAATCGTAAAAAGCAGTGGACCTATTGCGCTGCCCTGGGGCACACCTGAAGTTACTCTTGTTTATCCCGTTCAGGACGACATACTGCTCCCTGTCTGTTAGAAAACTTTCTATCCAACAGCATATGTCAGTGGATAGACCGTAAGCGCGCACTTTTTGTAGTAAGCGACAGTGCAGAAATGAGTTGAACGCATTTCGAAAGTCGAGAAATATGGCATCAACCTGGGAGCCGGTATCTAGAGCCTGTTGTATATCATGCACGAAGAGGGCCAGATGTGTCTCGCATGACCGCTGTTTCCTAAAACCGTGTTGGTTTCTGCAGATGAGCTTCTCAGAGCCTAGAAAAGTTATGTCTGAACACAAAATATGTTCCATGACTCTACAACAAATCGACGTCAGTGAAGTTGGCCGGTGATTATGTGCATCCGATTTTCTACCCTTTTTATAGATTGCTATGTCCTGGGCCTTCTCCCAGTCCCGTGGATCTTTCCGCCGTTCCAATGATCTCTGATAGATGACGGATAAGAATGGTGCTATATTTGTAGCATAGTCAACATAAAATCTTACGGTGATACCGTCTGAGCCAGATGCCTTTCTGGCGTCTAAGGATCTTAACTGTTTTACAATCCCAGATACACTAAACACTATGTCAGCCATCCTTTCGTTTGTTCGATAATTGAAAGGGGGGAATGGTGCTGCAGTCCTCTATCGTAAACGAGGTTTCGAAAGCTAGGTTTAGAATTTTGGCCTTCTGTTTATCATCATCAGTTACATTACCCATACTGTCAGCAAGAGAAGGTATTGAATTATTTGTAGCGTTCATAGATTTTACGTACGACCAAAATTTTTTGGGGTTATTTTTGGAATCTGCAGATAAAATATTGCTTTCAAATTCGTTAAAAGAGTGTCTCATTGTCCTTCTGACAGCTGCTTTCATTTCGCATAATTTCTGTTTATCAGCGGGGCACACAAGGTTAACAGCTACACTCTAGTTGGCAGAAAGGACACTCAATAATGAAAATAAAAATTTATGGTTCAAATGGCTCTGAGCACTATGGGACTTAACATCTATGGTCATCAGTCCCCTAGAACTTAGAACTACTTAAACCTAACTAACCTAAGGACAGCACACAACACCCAGCCATCACGAGGCAGAGAAAATCCCTGACCCCGCCGAGAATCGAACCCGGGAACCCGGGCGTGGGAAGCGAGAACGCTACCGCACGACCACGAGATGCGGGCAAAAATTTATGGTAGAAGCGAGATCTGGTGCTTATTTTCCTGCTAGAGGCTATTTAGTGAATACTAAATAATAAGACAGTGCCCTACAGTAAACTACTAGGGGCTATCTAGTGAATATTATAAACGAATTAAACAGTGACCTACGGTAAGCTGCACCTACTGAATATCCCTCGTAGTTGAAATTCAAACAAGCGTTTACGTACACGCGAAAGTGACCTAATAAAACTATAAAATGTACCGAGTCTAAATGACACTAATAAACGTAAACACTGGGTATTGTACGCTGACAGATGCAGGAACAAAACAAAACCTTTAGCTAACAATAAGAGTTCAGAATGTAAAGCACAAATACAAATTCTACTTTATAGGAACCGATGGGCTTTCAGTACACGATCACTAAAGCCTCCAACAAGCTAAGGAATTTAAGCAGACGGCGAGGTGAGTTTTGGCTTTCTGCTAACTAAACAGTATGTAATAAGGGCTCAGAAGTTGTATTGTAACACTGATTTACTCAGATATTGTAGCGTAATACTAATTTACCACGTATTATACGTTTGTTTAACTGTTAACGGTCGCAGGTTGCGCTAGTCAAACGTATACAAGTGAGGTTAGAAATCACTGCCAGTATCACTATTCCTAATAAATCGTATAAAAACTGCTATCTTCAATGTATCGAGTCTAAATGACTCTAATAAACGTGAATACTGAGTATTGTACGCTATCTTAAACTGATTAACCCTCGTATTGACAATGTAAACAAACGTTTAAGTTCACGCGAAAAATAACCTAATAAAACGTATAAAAACTACCACCTTCAATGTATCGAGCCTAAATGACACTAATAATCGCAAATACTAAGTATTGTGCAATGAATTAATTGACAATCCCGCGTATTTAACGTCAGTTAAGAATGTAAACAAACGTTTGCGTACACTCGGAACTGTCCTAAATAGAAACTTCGCTTATCTTATTCAGATGCAAATAAAAACTGAAACCTTTAATTTATCACGTGTATCTGACACTAATGCACGTAAATACTATCGAATAGGCAGAAAAACGATTAATTACTAGCTCAACTACTTATCTTGTAACACAGCAAGCGAAAAGCGCACGTAGCCGGCGTCAGGGCAGGTTGGAGACGTGTTTGGAGGCAACCCAGTCAGGCTGAACGCCTTAGATACACTGTCCAGCGAGTCCAGCAAGGTGGTCATGGAAGACGCCGTAACGGCTGTACGATACGTGAATGCCACCCTCCGACCGATAGGTCAACCATATCGGCAGCATACTGGCGAGACATTCGTCTTGATGGATGACAATTCGCGCCCCCATCGTGTACATCTTGTGAATGACTTCCTCCAGAGTAACGACATCGCTCGAGTAGAGTGGCCAGCCTGTTCTCCAGACATGAACCCTATCGAACATACCTGGTATAGATTAAAAAGGGCTGTTTATGGACGAGGTGACCCACCAACCACTGTGAGCGATCTACGCCGAATCGCCGTTGAGGAGTGGGACAATCTGATGCCTTGATGAAGTTGATGAACTTGTGGATAGTATGCCAAGACGAATACAGGCATGCATTAATGCAAGAGGACGTGCTACTGGGTATTTGAAGTACCAGTGTGCACAGCAATCTGGATCATGACCTCTGAAGGTCTCACTGTATGGTGGTACAAATGCAATGTGTGGTTTTCATGAGCAATAAAAAGGGCGGAAATGATGTTGATCTCTATCCCAGTTTTCTGTACAGGTACCGGAGCTCTCGGAACCGAGGTTATGTAAAAATTTTTGATGTGTGTAGTGGGAAAAGCAGATGCTAGGCTGAGATTCATAAGATGAATCTTAAGGATATGCAGTTCATTCACGAAGGAAGTGATGTACAAGGCGCTTGTACGACCGATTATTGAGTATTGTTCATCATTCTGGGATTCTTGCCAAATAGCACTGATAGAAGAGAGAGAGAGAGAGAGAGAGAGAGAGAGAGAGAGAGAGAGAAGGTTCAACGAAGAGATGTGTATTTCGTCACGGGTTCGTTTAGTCGGCGCAAGAGCGCTATAGAGGTGCTCAACAAACTCCAGTGGCAGACGTTACAAGAGAAGCGTTGTGCATCACGGAGAGGTTTACTACTGTAATTTCGAGTGAGCATTTTCCTGGAGGAGTCGGACAACATATTACTTTGTCCCACATGCATCTCACGCAATTACCACGAAGAGAAAATTCGATAGATTAGAGGTAACACAGAAGCTTACCGACAGTCATTCTTCGCGCGCGTTACTCGCGAGTGGAAGAAGGATGGAGGACTCAGTTGGTGGTACCAAAAGTGCCCTCAGCCACACACCGTTAGGTGTAGGTAGATGTACCCGTGAAACAGTGTCTCTAATCTTGATAATGGCTTCAGTTCAGACAGGAAGAAACCACAACTTCCTTCAGGTACGCCGTACCCCACTGAGACACTTATTATGATTAGACTAGCTTAGCGGCCGCTACTTCGTTCGCGTATACTGTATGGTCCGTATGGCTTTCTTTTTCTTTTTGTTTAATCGAATTTTTATGTTGTTCACGAACTGCAACATCTTCTAAGCTTTTCACGCTAGTTAAGGCCTTTTTTTCCGAATGTGTTTCTGTCCAAAACCGATTCTGGTAGTTGGTGTCCAAGGTTTTTGTTAATCATGTCTTTTGCGTTCTTGTGGTGATATTTTCATATAAACGTTTACCCCTTACACAAATTTCTTTATCTCTAACCGAGGAGTGAAATACGAGTTTTCAAAGACATTTTTCAATATAACGAATAGTTTCTTAAAATGTTTCATCCTTTATCCAGTCAGGCCTTTCATCCCCTTTTTACTCCTTCAGGAGTAGAATTTTGAAAAATCTCTTCTTAAACGATGACTTGAGTAGATCAACACCCTCTCGAAATTTCAGGTTTCTATCCTTAGCGGTATGGGCTGGGCGATGCAGAGTCAGTCACAGTACATACATACCGTGGGGTTACCAGATTGTACTCGTTGTCCCAAATAATCCCGCACACTTTTTATGGGATTAGATCGGGTGATTTAGTAAGTCAGTGAAGGTGCGATAGAGTCAATGAGTGCTCGTCACACCAGTAACGTATGTGTGCAGTCCAGACTTAGTGGATGTTGTCATGTCAGATGACAGAAGTGTCTACAACACAGTGACGGATACACAAAATCCTCAACGAGGGGGCGCCAAAGATATCTTGAGCTACTTTTACTTCTACCGTGATAAAAAAATAAAGTCACAAGCAAAGTTTAACAAAGTTTAATTTAAACTGATTATACACATACAGGGTGTTACAAAAAGGTACAGCCAAACTTTCAGGAAACATTCCTCACACACAAAGAAAGAAAATATGTTACGTGGACATGTGGCCGGAAACGCTTACTTTCCATGTTAGAGCTCATTTTATTACTTCTCTTCAAATCACATTAATCATGGAATGGAAACACACAGCAGCAGAACGTACCAGCGTGACTTCAAACACTTTGTTACAGGAAATGTTCAAAATGTCCTCCGTTAGCGAGGATACATACATCCACCCTCCGTCGCATGGAATCCCTGATGCGCTGATGCAGCCCTTGAGAATGGCGTATTGTATCACAGCCGTCCACAATACGCGCACGAAGAGTCTCTACATTTGGTACCGGGGATGCGTAGACAAGAGCTTTCAAATGCCCCCATAAATGAAAGTCAAGAGGGTTGAGGTCAGGAGAGCGGGGAGGCCATGGAATTGGTCCGCCTCTACCAATCCATCGGTCACCGAATCTGTTGTTGAGAAGCGTACGAACACTTCGACTGAAATGTGCAGGAGCTCCATCGTGGGTGAACCACATGTTGTGTCGTACTTGTAAAGGCACATGTTCTAGCAGCACAGGTAGAGTATCCCGTATGAAATCGTGATAACGTGCTCCATTGAGCGTAGGTGGACGAAACTAAAATGAGCTCTAACATAGAAATTAAGCGTTTCCGAACACATGTCCACATAACATCTTTTCTTTATTTGTGTGTGAGGAATGTTTCCTGAACGTTTGGCCGTACCTTTTTGTAACACCCTGTATACAAGACAATGCCATCTTATGACACTCGTATAAAAAAGTTACAGTTCTAGTTCTCTTTCTTAAATTATGAATTCTATGCGCCTATTCTTCCTGCCAAATTGGTTAATTACATCGTCATAATAAACATAAAAGAAGGTTGTAAACATGGAAGAAGCCTGGAGATACTGACAGGTTTCAGATAGATTATATAATGGTAAGACAGAGATTTAGGAACCAGTTTTTAAATTGTAAGACATTTCCAGGGGCAGATGTGGACTCTGACCACAATCTATTGGTTATGAACTGCAGATTAAAACTGGAGAAACTGCAAAAAGGTGGGAATCTAAGGAGATGGGACCTGGATAAACTGACTAAACCAGAGGTTGTACAGAGTTTCAGGGAGAGCATAAGGGAACAATTGACAAGAATGGGGGAAAGAAATACAGTAGAAGAAGAATGGGTAGCTTTGAGGGATGAAGTAGTGAAGGCAGCAGAGGATCAAGTAGGTAAAAAGACGAGATCTAGTAGAAATCCTTGGGTGACAGAAGAAATATTGAATTTAATTGACCAAAGAAGAAAATATAAAAATGCAGTAAATGAAGCAGGCAAAAAGGAATACAAACGTCTCAAGAATGAGATCGACAGGAAGTGCAAAATGGCTAAGCAGGCGTGGCTAAAGGACAAATGTAAGGATGTAGAGGCTTATCTCACGAGGGGTAAGATAGATACTGCCTACAGGAAAATTAAAGAGACCTTGGGAGAACAGAGAACCACATGTATGAATATCAAGACCTCAGATGGAAACCCAGTTCTAAGCAAAGAAGCAAAAGCAGAAAGGTGGAAGGAGTATATAGAGGGTCTATACAAGGGCGATGTACTGTACTTGAGGGCAATGTTATAGAAATGGAAGAGGATGTAGATGAAGATGAAATGGGAGATATCATACTGCGTGAAGAGTTTGATAGAGCACTGAACGACCTAAGTCGAAACAAGGCCCCGGGAGTAGACAACATTCCATTAGAACTACTGACAGCCTTAGAAGAGCCAGTCCTGACAAAACTCTACCATCTGGTGAGCAAAATGTATGAGACAGGCGAAATACCCTCAGACTTCAAGAAGAATATAATAATTCAAATCCCAAAGAAAGCAGGCGTTGACAGATGTGAAAATTACTGAACTATCAGTTCAGTAAGTCACGGCTGCAAAATACTAACGCGAATTCTTTACAGACGAATGGAAAAACTGGTCGAAGCCGACCTCGGGGAAGATCAGTTTGGATTCCGTAGAAATATGGGAACACGTGAGGCAATACTGACCCTACGACTTATATTAGAAGCTAGATTAAGAAAAGGCAAACCTACGTTTCTAGCATTTGTAGACTTAGAGAAAGCTTTTGACAATGTTGACCGGAATACTCTCTTTCAAATTCTGAAGGTGGCAGGTGTAAAATACAGGGAGCGAAAGGCTATTTACAATTTGTACAGAAACCTGATGGCAGTTACAAGAGTCGAGGGACATGAAAGGGAAGCAGTGGTTGGGAAGGGAGTGAGACAGGGTTGTAGCCTCTCCCCGATGCTGTTCAATCTGTATATTGAGCAAGCAGTAAAATAAACAAAAGAAAAATTCGGAGTAGGTATTAAAATCCATGGAGAAGAAATAAAGACTTTAAGGTTCGCCGATGACATTGTAATTCCGTCAGAGACAGCAAAGGACTTGGAATAGCAATTGAACGGAATGGAAAGTGTCTTGAAAGGAAGATATAAGATGAACATCAACAAAAGCAAAACGAGGATAATGGAATGTAGTCGAATTAAGTCGGGTGATGCTGAGAGAATTAGATTGGGAAATGAGACACTTAAAGTAGTAAAGGAGTTTTGCTATTTGGGGAGCAAAATAACTGATGATGGTCGAAGTAGAGAGGATATAAAATGTAGACTGGCAATGGCAAGGAAAGCGTTCCTGAAGAAGAAAAATTTGTTAACATCAAATATAGATTTAAGTACCAGGAAGTTGTTTCTTAAAGTATTTGTATGGAGTGTAGCCATGTATGGAAGTGAAACATGGACGATGAATAGTTTGGACAAGAAGAGAATAGAAGCTTTCGAAATGTGGTGCTACAGAAGAATGCTGAAGATTAGATGGATAGATCACATAACTAATGAGGAGATACTGAATAGAATTGGGGAGAAGAGGAGTTCGTGGCACAACTTGACTAGAAGCAGGGATCGGTTGGTAGGACATGTTCTGAGGCATCAAGGGATCACCAATTTAGTATTGGAGGGCAGCGTGGAGGGTAAAAATCGTAGAGGGACACCAAGAGATCGATACACTAAGCAGATTCAGAAGGATGTAGGCTGCAGTACGTACTGGGAGATGAAGAAGCTTGCACAGGATAGAGTAGGATGGAGAGCTGCATCAAACCAGTCTCAGGACTTAAGACCACAACAACAACATCGTCAATAGGACAATCCATGTCAGGGTGAGTGTTCAACACACCTAAGCCATTAAGTCGATTCCCCTTCATTGTCGACCCAGCCATGTCTTTGTAGGCCGCAATGTTGAAAAACTCCTTTCTACTGGCGGGGGCGGGCGATCCCGTAGGAGGGGGGCGCCCCCATTTGTAGCCGCCAATGCTACAGCATGCCCATCATGAACAGGTGGATATAATGAAACACGTGATCACGGAGAGTGCTGAAACAAACATCACAAAACTGCACGTTAAACTTCTTATTCGGCCGCCGATGAAAAACCGAGACTTATCGGATCACAGTCATACATTGTCTAATTTCTATGCTATTTGGCGCGTTGAATACATGCTGCTTTATGTGCTGTTGGAAACAACGGGCCTCTGCGATGCATTTAATGTTCATTGCATACATTTCTCGACAGTGTAAAGATGAGCTTTCGTACCAATTCTTGTCGGGTATGTACATCTACATCTACATGATTACTCTACAATTCACATTTAAGTGCTTGGCACAGGGTTCATCGAACCACAATCATACTATCTCTCTACCATTCCACTCCCGAACAGCGCGCCGGAAAAACGAACGCCTAAACCTTTGTGTTCCAGCTCTGATTTCTCATATTTTATTTTGATGATCATTCCTACCTATGTAGGATGGGCTCAACAAAATATTTTCGCATTCGGAAGAGAAAGTTGGTGACTGAAATTTCGTAAATAGATCTCGCCGCGACGAAAAACGTCTTTGCTTTAATGACTTTCACCCCAACTCGCGTATCATATCTGCCACACTCTCTCCCCTATTACGTGATAATACAAAACGAGCTGCCCTTTTTTTCACCCTTTCGATGTCCTCCGTCAATCCCACTTGGTAAGGATCCCACACCGCGCAGCAATATTCTAACAGAGGACGAACGACTGTAGTGTAAGCTGTCTCTTTAGTGGAGTTTTGCATCTTCTAAGTGTCCTGCCAATGAAACGCAACCTTTGGCTCGCCTTCCCCACAATATTGTCTATGTGGTCTTTCCGACTGAAGTTGTTCGCAATTTTAACACCCAGGTACTTAGTTGAATTGACATCCTTGAGAATTGTACAATTTATCGAGTAATCGAATTCCAACGGATTTCTTTTGGAACTCATGTGGATCACCTCACACTTTTCGTTATTTAGCGTCAACTGCCATACAGCAATCTTTTCTAAATCGCTTTGCAACTGATACTGGTCTTCGGATGACCTTACTAGACGGTAAACGTAAGAGAACTGCTCAGATTGTCACCCAGATCATTTATATAGATCAGGAACAGCAGAGGTCCCAGGACGCTTCCCTGGGGAACATCCGATATCACTTCAGTTTTACTCGATGATTTGCCGTCTATTACTACGAACTGCGACCTTCCTGACAGAAAATCACGAACCCATTCGAACAACTGAGACGATACCCCATAGGCCCGCAGCTTGATTAGAAGTCGCTTGTGAGGAACGGTGTCAAAAGCTTTCCGGAAATCCAGAAACACGGAATCAACCTGAGATCCCCTGTCGATAGCGGCCATTACTTCGTGCGAATAAAGAGCTAGCTGCTTTGCACATGAACGATGTTTTTTGAAACCATGCTGATTACGTATCAGTAGATCGTTCCCATCGAGGTGATTCATAATGTTCGAATACAGTATATGCTCCAAAACCCTACTGCAAACCGACGTCAATGATATAGGTCTGTAGTTCGATGGATTACTCCTACTACCCTTCTTAAACACTGGTGCAACCTGCGCAATTTTCCGATCTGTAGGTACAGATCTATCGGTGAGCGAGCGGTTGTATATGATTGCTAAGTAGGGAGCTATTGTATCAGCGTAATTCGTTCTAAGGAGCAACCCCGAATCGCCGTTGAGGAGTGGGACAATCTGGACCAAAAGTACCTTGAGGAACTTGCGGATGAAGGTATCTACTTCTAAGAAACTCATGCTAGCAGCTGTTCGTGTTTCAAATTCTGGAATATTCCATTCGTCTTCCCTGGTGAAGGAATTCAGGAAAACTGCGTGCACAGTCGTCGGTAACAGTACCATCGCCACCGCGCAGCGAAGGTATTGACTGCGTCTTGCCGCTTGTGTACTTTACATACAACCAGAATTCTTCGGATTTTCTACCAAATTTCGAGACAATGTTTCGTTGTGGAACCTATTAAAGGCATCGCGCATTGAAGTCCGTGCCAAATTTCGCACGTCTGTAAATTTTAGCCAATCTTCGGGATTTCGCGTTCTTCTGAACTTCGCATGTACCAGATTGTCCTTGATAAGGCGTGACACTTGTCTCTGGTCGTGTCCGGTAAACATGTTTGTAGGACCACTATTGTTGCGCCGTGTTTCGTAGCTGCGAGTGATCACCATTGCTTGTACCATTGCTTGTAGGAACGCTGGACATTCTTCGTTGAGACTTCATTCATTGAATGCTCATGGCACATTCAAATGCGGTAACTTCTTCCTGCCCCTCTGTCACACCTCACGTCGATCCAGCTCCCTGTGCTGATTCCATACAAACGACTATTACATACACACCACTTCATCATCATGATTCACGTCAGCGGTGCATGGTTATATGAGAACATGATACCAGTTCTACGGTCCAGAGCCACCGGTGTGCTCCTTTAAGGGGATGGCGAATGCTGTCCGGTGAGTTTATGAAAGACTGTGTCCATGCCTAGCTATCCCCAGTTCTACAACACTGCGTTGATGACGCGGCAATACAGTGCGTGCTGATTCGTGAGTAGCAAGAAATACTTCGGCCTCTTCATTATTCTATCGCAGTCAAAGATCGAGAAATAAAAGAAAAGCGTTAAGGAAAGAAACGGTGTCGGTGTGAGCGAAATGATTTTCTTAAAAGTGAACGTTCGACTAAAGTGAATTCTTCGGTTTGTACATGCCCCTTTGTCGCATTCCTACCGCCTTCTAATTTATGTTAACACAAGGTAGCGAGGCAAACGTGACTTTATCCCAAAGTGTCGCATTTTCTACACCTGAAGCTACGGTACTATGGACGGGTGTGGGGTGGTGGCCGGCGTCATCCTTGCATACCTGATAAGAAGACATTAGACTGATGAGAAGGCGAACGGTGCCGTAGCAGGCTTCCCTCGCGGCCTATAAATAGCTGTGCCCTACTTTGTAGGATCGTTAGGAGGAGGAGAAGGTGCGTTACGGATTAATGTCTCATCGATATCGGTGTCATTTCAGAACAAGCCTTAGGTCAACGTGTCCCTCCCCACAGCCATTCTCGAAGAAACTGTAGGTTTTCGTTTAAAGTAGCAGTCAGACGGTGCTTGTCATCGCAATATGCTACACCTCTTCTTTTATTTCATTCACAGCTGGATTATGGAGTGACGGTTAACTCATACGTCTTTTTACGCAGGCGCTTAGCCCTCCCAAAGAACATTTTACTAAGAACATTAATATTTGGTCATAAAAGAATTTCTCAGCTAACTTTAGGAGAATAAAGTAGCATGAAAATTAAGTGTCTCGAAAATGACGAGAAAAATCTGGGGTAAGATGTGTTTAACACATAGTACTTTTTGTTTGCCTGTCTAAGGGCTGGAACAACTGGATGATGTTGCCGATTGACCGAGGGGCTGCAGAAAACATTCCAGGCAGGAAAGAGCGTCCATTCGCAGTCTGGTCGTACCTGCTGTCAACAAGTCAACAACAAACCCGACGTGGTGCGTTGGTTCTGTAGTAGAACCGACAAACCACAGGAAGCTGAGTAAGGCACGTCAGGAAGAGAACGACGTCCCTTCCCCTCCTCCCCCCTCCCCCACTAAGAAAGAATTAGAGAAAGACTGTCTCCCTTAAAGGAGGAGGAAATAACTGAAAGAAGCAGTTCCCCCGCCACCCTTCCCTCTCCACAGCCATTTACACATTCATATAGCCATAATCTACAGCCCAATGCCCACAATCTTAGTGCTAAGTCATGTGCTGATTGGTAAGTGCACACTTCTGTTTTACTCGAATATTGTGTCAAGTATGACGTTTTCAAGTTGGTCGAGTTTGTTGCTATTATAGCTCTTAAATCAGATCTGTGGTACTTGTACTTCCCAAATTTTCGGAAAAACGCTTTTCAAATTATTAAGCTGAGCTGCAATTTCCTGGAAGTTATGCTAAGGCGCCATTCTGCGAGGCGATACGATATGTAATATGATACGCGATGCTACTCGCTATACGACGCAGAAGCAACCCGCATTGGTGGAGTGCATGGATCAGTAGCCGAAATGACTTAACTGGCTCACATTGGGACGACAGCGACGCTACAACGACTTGTATCTCTATCTTACGGCTGAGCGCAACAGGCAACACTGGTTGCTCGACGCAACTGTAACGTAGGATTCAAATTTTGAGTCATCAGATGTGCCTAAAAAAATGGTTTTACGTGAATGAAGCAAAGCTACATCCGTCTCTCTACTTAGTTGCTCAGGACAGCTTTTACGTTTTGCTCAAAAAATTAGTGACAATGAGTTTTATATTCGTGAGTATTCTCTAATTATTCGGTTCTAAGGAAATTATTCGGAAAAAAACTGATTTTTTTTTCACACCTTATAGTCCCACAGCACAGTTTGATAATGAATTGGTTTTGTTTTCCCCGTTGTCCAGACTTATTATGATGCTTCGCAAATAAGTAAACCACCAGACATAGTTTGAAAAGTTTGCAGTGAAGAATGTAGTCGCTGGTGAGTTTACGTTTGGTGGTTTTATGTCACACATTATTTCATACAACGTATAGCTAACATATCTAAGTTGTTTCAACGGTGGAAGGAGAAACATATCTCTTTCCATTCTCTATAAAATACGTGAGATGTAATGGAAGTTGTCCGCGACAGAGTCGTCAGCTACACGCCACACGCCACACGCGGACTGCGGAGCTGCCTCGTGTTTTTGATTTCCGTATGCTGCCGATACAAGCAGAAGCTGGAAATGAAAGAAACTTACTGAAATAAAACGACTCTGGGACTCGTCAGCTGATGAGACCGTCTGGATGTTTTTTTCAGTTTATGCTCTGTAGCTTCAGGAAACTTTGTGACAGGTGTAAAAGAGATCATGTTGCTTAAGAATGAGCAGCTGGACGAAGCCGAGAAGCACGCGTCGGGATCTTCCATGTCATCATGGGCTTCTTCCGTTTCTACAAACACATTGTTTATTCCTACGCAGAGTTCACCACCCACTGTTAGGCGATCGATGGTGTGTGATATCACTTCAAATCCAGCACTTTTTCTTCTGAATACTTCTCGAGTTCAGTCACATACTACTTTACGAAACTGAGCAATTGTAAAGGTACTATCTTTACTTACCATACTCGATGGTCTTACAAAAACTTCCACCAACTTACTGTAATGAGTAGCTTTTCAGTAAAAGAAATACAATGTCTGAAATTTGTGTCCGGCTTTGTCAGAGTAGCTGATACCAATGGTTGGTCCAAAAATAGAAATTGTCAGGACTCATTCTGTAGAATTCGTGGGATTTTTCGCTCACGAGAAACCACAGCCGAAATATGTTTCACAGACACACCAAAAAAAGTTTTGCATCACTCCGGTTCCCAGAACTCCTGAAATTAGACGTTGACTGTGGATATTTTATCACAAGCGCAGTCCCGTTGACTGTTCAGAGATGTCACTGAACCCGACCAAAGATGTAAACAACCACGCATGGGCAGCGCCTATTAGAGGGAGAGGGTCTGACAGCCATTCAGTTCCAGTCATTCTACCAGGAGGACATACACGGCTCGTGTTGTCTGTAGTTCAACCATACCTACATGGTCAATACCGCGGTTGGATCGCGTCCGCATTGTAACTTTGTGGCAGGAAGGGCTCTCAACAAGGGAAGTGTCCAGACGTCTCGGAGTGAACCAAAGCGATG
This sequence comes from Schistocerca serialis cubense, assembly GCF_023864345.2. Taxonomy (NCBI): domain Eukaryota; kingdom Metazoa; phylum Arthropoda; class Insecta; order Orthoptera; family Acrididae; genus Schistocerca; species Schistocerca serialis. Next base: position 252,308,596 of record NC_064641.1, on the reverse strand, counting down.
TTGTTCGGACATGGAGGAGATACAGAGAGACAGGAACTGTCGATGACATGCCTCGCTCAAGCCTCGCAAGGGCTACTGCTGCAGTGGATGACCGCTATCTACGGATTATGGCTCGGAGGAACCCTGACAGCTATGCCACCATGTTGAATAATGCTTTTCGTGCAGCCACAGGACATCGTGTTACGACTCAAACTGTGCGCAGTAGGCGGCATGATGCGCAACTTCATTCCCGACGTCCATGGCGAGGTCCATTTTTGCGACCACGACGCCATGCAGCGCGGTACAGATGGGCCCAACAACATGCCGAATGGCCCGCTCAGGATTGGCATCACGTTCTCCTCACCGATGAGTGTCGCATATGACTTCAACTAGACAATCGTCGGAGACGTGTTTGGAGGCACCATGGTCAGACACACTGTCCAGCGAGTGCAGCAGGGTGGAGGTTCCCTGCCGTTTTGGGGTGTCATTATGTGCGGCCGACGGACGCCGTTGGTGGTCATGCAAGGCGCCGTAGCGGCTGTGCGATACGTGAATGACATCCTCCGACCGATAGTGCATCCATATCGGCAGCGTATTGGCGAGGCATTCGTCTTCATGAACGACAGTTCGCGCCCCCATCGTGTACATCTTGTGAATGCCTTCCTCCAGGATAACGACATCGCTCGACTAGGGTAGCCAGCATGTTCTCCAGACATGAACCGTATCGAACATGCCTGGGTTGGACTGAAAAGGTTTATGGACGATGTGACCGACCAACCACTCTAAGGAGCAACCCCGAATCGCCGTTGAGGAGTGGGACAATCTGGACCAAAAGTACCTTGAGGAACTTGCGGATAGTATGCGACGACGAATACAGGCATATATCAATGCATGAGGACGTGCTATTAGGTATTAGAGGTACCGGTGTACAGCATTCTGGACCACCACCTCTGAAGGTCTCGCTGTATGATGGTACAACATGCAATGTGTGGTTTTCATGAGCAATGAAAAGGGTGGAAGTGATGTTGATCTCTATTCCAATTTTCTGTGCAGGTTCCGGAACTGTCGGAACCGAGGCGATGCAAAACTTTTTTTGATGTGTGTAGTTACAGCACTGTACAGGTGCACCCATTACATCCTTTTCTTTTTCAGTTTTCTGAACTTTAATTAATGGTAAGCTACAATAACATCCTATTCAAGGGAGCTCATGATCGCGATTGAAAGTGAAACAGAAAAATGATTCACACTTTCTTGTTGCTTGTCATATGCCGAGTCACATCGTGTATTGTATCATCCAGCGGGAACACGAGTTTCACAGCGATTCGATTGGTGTGTGTTTGGATCCGATGGGCGCCCAACGGCGAGATCATCAGCGCGTCGAACCGATAAACGTCGCGTAGTGCGTCCTTTTTCACAACGTGTCGTATCGCATATCGTATTGTCTCAGTGTGAACCGCGCCTGAGAAGTGATGGAAACAGGCTGTGATTGCTGTATTAAAATATATTATGTATTTTATTATTATTGTTATTAAAATTCTAAGCGTTTATGTCATCTTAAAAAGGAATGTGGTGGCAATTCACAGTATATTTGGAGGCAGGTGTTGGGGAGACTGTAGTGACCCGTGATCCGCCCCAGAACTGAACCCTGGATCGGCACATATTTGTAAAAAGAGTGGACAAAAATGTGGAAGCACCATAAACACATAGCATAACCGTGCCTGATATGGGGTAAGGGACGGTTGGAATTCAAAATATCTTCCAGTCATCTCGGAATGGATAAAAACAAGTCCTGTATGAAACTTCCTGGCAGATTAAAACTGTGTGCCGGACCGAGACTCGAACTCGGGACCTTTGCCTTTCACGGGCAAGTGCTCTACCTCTTTTTTTTTTTTATTTTTTTTGTTTTTTTTTTATTTTTATTTTTTTTTTATAAGTAGCGGTCTTGCGGTTCCAGACTGCAGCGCCTTTAACCGCACGGCCACTTTTTTTTTTATTTTTTTTTATTTTTTTTTATTTTTTTTGTCACGCTGACCACTTTTTTTCCATCTTTTTTTTTAAATAAAATGGAACTAAAAAAACAAGTGCCACCGCCACTTTTCATCCTATAACAAAATTAAAAAAAAAAAAAAAAAAAAGAAAAAAAAAAGTAATCTGGGCCACTTCAGGCGTTGGCTCCTGACTAAACCTACCCCAGAGAGCTGCCTATATACCAGGGGAAATATGGGAAATCAAGGTTAGGGCTATCCTTAGAAACAAAACAAAATCTTCCTTTTTCTGAATTTTATTTTAATTTTTTTTTGTTTTATATTTATTTATTTATTTTATTTTATTTATTTATTTTTTTTTTTTGTTTTTTTTTTTTGTGTAATTGATCAGAGGCCTTCTGCGCCCCGCTGGTAACATGTTGAGTCACGTCTTCTCGAAATTGATGTGTTCCGTTCAATTGTTCAGAAATGTTCATTGGTTCAAACAGGAAACCTTCTTCTCTCTTGGCTTAACACATTCCAGCTGCGAGGCGGCTCGTGGAAAGCACTCCCAAGGAAGTTCGAGAAAAATTGTCTGTATTTTGGGTGACGGACAACAACATAATGACGGTCATTGAGGTATGTCCAAAAATCGAGTACAGAGTCTACAGTTGGTCCAAATAAGTAGTGAATGGCATGTCCGCGAATCCAATTCACAGCATTGGTCTTTGTCCGAGGAAAATAGTCACGTTCCGGAAATAATAATGAAAGGGGAGTAATCCGATCCGGAATGTCCCGCGTTAGAAAAGCCACAATACGTCGAACCAAGTGCCAAACCTCCGCCGCCGGTCCGCAAACAAACCGATGTTCATCATTGTCTGGCACTCCACACGTGGAGCATAGAGGTGATTGGGCGAGGTGGATACGATGAAGGCGAAATTGGTTGATTTGCTTACCATTGACAGTTATGTACCAGACAGATTGAACATTCGTGTCAAGGTAACAGGCGAACACCGCGCGCCATACATGACGCCAGTCAACCTGGGGGAACTTTAGTTCAATCGGGTTAGGTGGGCGACCTAATTGGAGGACATTGTATACTGCCTTTGTCTTGAGTAAAAGCTGTCTTGGTAAGGTGAGGCGTAGATAACTGAGTTCCAGAAAGAAGTACCGTATATAATGGAACTGGGCCGGAACATCCGAGATCATCACTGGGGCTGACAGTGAGACCGGCGAGTATGCCGACAGGAGGAGACCAGTGAGGCTCGTTGGGCAACGTGTCCATACCGTCATCTGGGAGCTGACAAATAGGGCGCGAGCTCTATCCGGCACGTGAAACAGACCTATCCCACCTCGTTCACGGGGAAGAGTAAGGGTTGCATAGGTAACTTTGAACAACAACCCAGAGCTGACGAAAGATGCCATCGCTGCCAACGTGCGACGTGCCACAGTAAGCGGGAAAGGTAGAACTTGCGCTACGTGGGGAACTCGGGATGCGATATATGTATTGACATATCGAGCTCGTTGGAGAATATCTAGGGACCGAAGGCGATGGTCCATAAGACCTGCTCTGATCATTAAAAGGAGGCGTCGGCAGTTGATGGTGGCTGAACGCCGGAGATCAGATGAAAAATCTATTCCCAAACAACGAATGGTATCAACGGTGGTGAGAGGTGTAACGCACTCCACGGGAAGTCCCGTGCCAATGAACATAACTTGTGACTTAAGTACGTTTAAAGAGCTACCCGACGCCTCACCATAAGTCGCTACCCACGTCAAAACAGCTCGAACTTCTTCGGCATTACGTAAACAGATGACGACATCGTCAGCATAGGCCGTGCAACAGAATCGGTAGCGATCTATGCACAACCCTACCAAACGTTGTCTTAGTCCACATAGCAAGGATTCCAAGGAAAAGGCGTACAAAATTGCTGATAGAGGGCAACCTTGACGTACGGATCGACCTATTATTATCGGTGGAGTGAGTCTGCCATTGTACATAATCCTGGATGAGGCACCCCGCAGAAGGCGCATCACTACCGTGATAACGGCGACCGGGAAACCCATATGGTGGAGAACGGCCGTAAGGAACGAATGGTCAACCCTATCAAAAGCTTGACTAAAGTCCAAAGACGCAAGTGCCCCAGAGAGGCGTTGTGCCTGGGTAACGGCGATCATATCCCTGTAGCGGCATAAAGCCGTGCGAATATTGTTGTCGCCTCCCAAAGATGCTTGGTCTGGCGACACAACATAGCGGGCAACGTTTTTAAGTCGTGCTGCCAAAAGGCGAGTGAAGATTTTCATATCACTGTTAAGGAGGGTGAGGGGCCGATAATCACTGGTATTGTTGCCACCGTGCGGTTTATGTACAGGAATAATAATTCCTTCCATGAAAGCGTCCGGCACAGGTACTTCCGGAGACATCAGTTCCCGACAGATGGAGGTGAAGGTGGACTCTAACAAATCACGGAAGGTGCGATAAAATTCGAGGGGAAGACCGTCGGGGCCCGGGGATCGATTGATGGTTCCTGCCCGGATCGCATCGCGGACTTCCTCATCAGTCACCTCCGACATCAAGTCAATCGCCGCATCTCCTGGGATACCACCGAAGTTGAGCTGTGAGACTTCCTCGATCATCTCTGGGGAATGTGGAACTGCGGCGTAGAGCTGCCGGTAGTGGGCGTGAAGCACATTCCCTATGGCAGATTGGGTTACGTAGCGACGCCCTTCTTGATCCGTTAGGACGTGAATCAATTTTCGGCGTCGATTTTGTCGTTCTTGGATGATATGGTACATCGATGGATGTTCATGAGGCATGCGATCAGCAGTACGAGATCGTACTATCGCCCCTTCCAAATGCCGTCGCATGAGATTGGAGATTTGGGCCTTAGCTTGGTTCATCCTTGTATGGCGCTCAGGGGAGGCTGGCATCGTGGAGCATTCTCGTAGGATCCTGTAGTAAAAGTCCATAGTGCTCTTCCTCCAGGCGACAATATCTTTGCCATACCGGATGAAAGTTTTTCGAAGAGCAGGTTTTGCACATTGGATCCACCAGGATATGGTAGACGGATACGTGGGTCGGCGTCTATTACATGTGATCCAAGTGTCTTCTATTAGAAGTCGACAGTCAGGTGAATTAAGAAGTGCCGTGTTCAGTTTCCATAAACCACGTCCGTGCCATACTGCCTGTCTTGTGAGAACAACATCACAGAAGTAAGCCTCATGGTCTGAGAAAGCGACAGGCCAGATTTCAGCCTGTCGAGTGTGTTGAATTAGGGATCGCGAGATGTAGATGCGATCCAGTCGGCTAGAGGAGTGCGCAGTGTGGTACGTAAAGCCCAAAAGATCACCGTGAACATGTCTCCACGTGTCGACAAATTGTAGCCGCGTGACGACTGTTTCCAGAGCTGCGCATGGTGAGTGACGCGGCAATTGATCCTGAGGTCGCTGGGTGCAGTTGAAGTCTCCACCCATGATCCAGTCATCGTGTGGTCCCATAAAAAGGGGTGTGACTTCATTCGCGAAGAAGGCATTGCGTTCACGACGGTAGCTGGAGCCCGACGGCGCATAAATATTGATGATGCGTACACCAAAGAGAGTAAGGGCCATACCTCTGCCGCTGGGGAGGTATAGGACATCTTCGGCAGGAAGACCTTCGCGTAAGATGATGGCAACACCACTACCGGTGTCCGAAGCGGGAGAAAGATGCACCGTGAAGCCATGTGGTGGTGAAAAATCGGCGACATGCACTTCCTGAAAAAGCGCAATATCTATGTCCGCATCATAAATCATATCGCGGAGCAGCGCTAGTTTGTGGGGCGCACGAATGGTCGCCAGGTTAATCGTTGCGACACGATAATGCTGGTGTTGGAGTCCCACAGGCACAGGCGGGGCTTCTTCTTCAGGAGCGAGAGGTCGTCGATCTTGCCGGTCCGCTGAAGAGGCTGCTATTGTGGAGAGTTTGCGGGCGCGGGCGCAACCGATGGGGGTGTCCCATCATCAGCAGCATCCACCCCAGTCCCTTCGATCTCCACGTCGTGTGCCCAGGAGACTGATGCTGCGGTAGGGCATCGGCTGTGCACGTCATCCACGTGGAGAGGAGACGTAGTTTTCGTCTCATCGGATAGGCTCTCTTCAACGTCGACCTGTGGGGGCGACGGCGCCAGTAAGGAGGGGTGTTCGTTGCCAGTGGTCGCCTGTGGCGGGTCTTTCGCATCAGCCTTTCGGTCATCAAAGAGCGGTTTGTCGTCCATCTTCGGGTCTGCATCCCCGGTATCCATCCGTAGAATGGATTCATCAGGGGGTGTACGGCTACGTTTCTTTCTCTTTCGTGTCGACCCTTGTTTTCGAACAAGTCGTTCAGAGTCCGATTGCGGGTGGCTTTCGTCTGACTCCGGACCAGTCTGAAGGAAAGCAGAAGTAGGTACCACTCCCGGATCAACGTCCATCTCAGTAGCATTTTCAGTCACAGTGCTGCGATGATTCGGCAGGTTAGGATCTGGCGTCTGGGGCACCTCAGAAGGAAACTCAGGAGCGGTTGCATCTACCTGATCAGACGACGTCAACGGAGCAGGAAGACTCTGTGTAGACGTGCTACCTTCCTGGGCAACCTTGGCGTATGTGACAGGGATCTGAGTCATCACCGCTGGGGACGCTTCCTCGCCGACCGGCGTCTGGATCAGGCGGCGTCGCATGCAGGCGGATCTGACGTGGCCTTCTTGTCCACAACCCGCACATGTTCGGGGTTGGCCGTCGTACATGACAATGGCTCGCACCCCGCCAATGGTCAGGTATGATGGAATATGTTTTTTCAGTTCAATTTTGACCTGACGTACACCATTAAGGACATGGTAGGTCGTGAAGGTTTGCCATTTTTCCTCTACGTAACCGATGACGTTACCGTATGGTTGTAACGCAGAGACAACTTCGTCCTTCGGCACTTCAAAAGGTAGTTCAAACACCCTAATCGTGCGTTGACCGTACTCTGCGAGTTCAAGTGTTACAGCTCCGACGTGACCATCAGAGTATTTGAACTTAAGTCCATTGGCATGGCGGCGAATAACATCTTCACACACCTCGGTGTTTGTCATTTTAATATGAACGACACTACTTGTGATCGAAAAATGGATTCCGATAACGTGGTTAGGATCTAAACGAACTTCTTCACGTATGAACGTTTCAACTTCATGTGCACGAGGTCGCGCATGTTCAGCTGGGAAGGAAACTTTAAGGGTCGCACGGCGGTAAGCGCTCGACATGTTGTTCACGGTGGACGGACGCAAGCCTGAAAGCTACGACGCGGAAGTAAACAACGCCTGCAGCGGAGCACCGGCCGGCGCGCGGGGCCGTCCGCACGCTGCCACGGCTGAGAGCCGACATACCTCTGAGCTACCCAAGCACGACTCTCGCCCTGTCCTCACAGCTTTACTTCTGCGAGTACCTCGTCCCCTACGTACCAAACTCTACAGAAGCTCTCATGCGAACCTTGCAGAACTAGCACTTCTGAAAGAATGGATATTGCGGAGACATGACTTAGTCACAGCCTCGGGGATGTTTCAGAATGAGATTTTCACTCTGCGGCGGAGTGTGCGCTGATATGAAAACTTCCTGGTAGATTAAAACTGTGTGCCGTACCGAGACTCGAACTCGGGACCTTTGCCTTTCGCGGGCAAAGGTAGAACACTTGCCCGCCAAAAGTAAAGGTCCCGAGTTCGAGTCTCGGTCCGGCACACAGTTTTAATCTGCCAGGAAGTTTCATATCAGCACACACTCCGCCCCAGAGTGAAAATCTCATTCTAGAAGTCCTATATGGTCTTCAAGGGAATTTAATACCATTCTTCGTGTAAAATAGTGGCTAGTTCAGGTGACGATGATGGCGGTGCAACTTTCGTCCTATTATTTTCCGTCAGAAACCTCTTCAATGATCGTCCATTACGATCACACAACATACACTTCCGTCTGCTTTGTGAGTTAGCGGATATGTTTCTGCTTTCCCCGTATGCAATGTAAGCCTTCGATACGGTGCATCTTGAAACACCAAACATGTCTGTTACCTTGATTACGGAAGCACTCACCACACGAGCGCCAACAATGTTCGAATCTACTTAGATCCGACAAAATTCAGAACACTGTTCAGACTACGATTGACATTTGCGACCATTGAGGACATTGCACAGATGTCGTTCGTGGCCAAATTCAACAGCACAATCTGCAGGCTTGGCTAGCATCTGGATTTACGTTCAAGAGTGCACTTATCGCGATGTTTCCATATTTTTCACCAACCGCTGTAGGGATACGTGTTGCGAGTAACCTAGTATTTCGGGGTGGCCGAGCGGTTCTAGGCCCTGCAGTCTGGAACCGCGCGACCACTACGGTCGCAGGTGTGATGTCCTTAGGTTAGTTAGGTTTAAATAGTTCTAAGTTCTAGGGGACTGATGACCTCAGAAGTTACGTCCCATAGTGCTCAGAGCCATTTGGACCATTTTTTTAACCTAGTATTTTCCTCAAGCTATGGAATGTGCACGAGATTCCTTTTTCGAAGGCGGTTCTTTAAATTTTGTATTCAGATTCTCGACATTATGCCAGGACCATCAGGCAGTTTACGGGCTGTTCAGCAAGTACTATGCCTTCCCTTCAGTTTCGGTGAAGACACTACAGAATTAAGCAAGTAGTTTATGAGCACGAGCGGTCGCCGTACGCTACCTTTCACGACGAGATCGGGGACAACCCATTGGCGTTCATACAACTTTGAAACTCCAACAGTAAGCTTCGTCAGCTTTGGTTTCACCAGTGAGATGAGGCTGACTAACCACAAATCTTACAGCAGTGATATGAGAAGAACCTCAGATCTGACCATTGTATCGAAAGTTATACACAGGTAACAGTCTCAGCTTGACCTTACAACTGGTTTCGTATAAACGACTTGGATGCCAGTAGGATGATGTTCCAAAAATGCAAGAATCAAATATTCACTCGCACTCGTATATTAAACGCAACAGTCTCTGTAGAAGCAACATAATTTGTTCACTTTATCACAAGACAGCCATTCCTACAAGCAAAATAGTTTTCAGGCAACAATGAGCACTACCGTGTGACTTCAGTAGGCTGCCGAAGATATCTCATACGTAGATTTAGCTCAGTCTTCTCTCCAGTACCACATTCCATATTAGCAACGTACCAAAGGAAACGTACCTGTTGTTACAAGCAAGTACATCACACTAAAATATAAAACTACTCTTTCGTGTCTTCCACTTCATATAGAGATCAATGACAGACTCTTCGTTTTCATTGGTTTAGAGCGAGCCACAAAATAATTTAACATAAGGTCTTTTAGCGGAAACGTTCTGTGGTTACCGACTGATTAACTTCTTCATTAGTAACTTGAATTCTACTAGTTAAGCCCGTCTCCTGCCTGGTGTTGTATCAGGCAGGAGCGTTACTGTTACTCTAAGGATGGATAAAATTTGCACTGATGTGGGAAACTATCTGGCGCTTACAGTACAGAAAACCTAGGCCGTGAGCTATGTAGTCTCTAAAAACCTATCTCCATAAACAAATCTAAAAGATTAAACCAATTGTATCCTGACAAATGTGATGTATACCATTAAAGCTGACGCCGAGACGCGTCTCTCGCACGAGGAGGAGGAGGTACGAAATATAACTTTCAACATTTCATTTATGATGAGGCCATTTCAGATGGATGTATAATGGAAACACCTGTCACTCGCATTTACAAGAGAATATCATCCACGATGTAGTGATTTCTTGAACCACACTTATTCGTAATGTATGTAAAACCACTCTCTGAATGAAGAACTAGAAGCGGTAATGTATTGCTATGAAAGCTCGTGCATACAGTTTCTGTTACGATTTCACTGCACTGAGTAAGCTTGCAATCTACCTTACAGTCCCCTGCACACGTCACTTAGACCTTATTGGTTCAACATGATACAGATTCCACACAGTAGCCCAATATTTTACATTATTCTCATTTATTACTGCACATATAAGGGCTTTTATTGTCTTTTTAAAAAAATTTCATGAACTTCAACTTGCCGATAGGTAGAAACTTTTCCGCTTGCTTTTTCATCAACTAACTTAAGTTTAACTGACAACTTGTAACAAGTAGCCCTCTCATAGGCACAGGATTGTAATTCATTTTACCTAGACGTTGTTTATGGAATTTCTAGAAATAATTTCAGTTTATTTTTTGTAACGTATCATTTCATGTTATTGTAATTTTGCTTATCATAAAATACTTTCAAACAATGTGACCAAAACATACTGTCACTTGGACTTCTATTTCTCACATAGATACATACTAAGCGTCTTGCTGTATATTTTATCCGAGATGAAAATGATACTGTTTCGTATGACAAGGTGGGCACCAAGTCTGATGACTAATTCGGCAGCAAAGTGCGAAAATACATCGTGTCCATACCACAAGTGTTACAATACGTTAACTGCTGTTACCTCGATTGTTGTTTGACCACATGAAGCCTTGAACTGCAGAGCACGTGTGGTAGTCAACGATACTTCGGTGTGCAGTCTGTTGGAACAGCAGCGATCGATATTCCGAACAGAAGGACTGGCTCTCATAGCAGAGGTCATGAATTAAGTGTTATGCAATCGAAATGGAAGTAACAAAGTTGAAAATCAAGTAAGGTAATTGTTTTCCTGTACCACGAATCATGCTTTGCAGACGAATACATCAGCTGGTTTCGAAAACGTATGCATTTTCTCAATGAAACTCTGACAACAAGCTGTTTTTTTGCATGAGTGATGGTAAATCATGTTCACTTAAAACTTCATCTTCGTTTAAGTGATTCGCAGAAACGAACACGACTACACGTACATTCAGTTACACTAACGGAAATTAAAAGTGTTGGACCAAAAAGCGTCAGTCAGAGGTTTATCAAACTATGTGGAGATGTTCGTCACATAACGAGTATTAAATTTTCATGATATTCGGAACTGACGTCCATCATCAAGATCAGAGTGAGTTTGACCCTCACGGGCATGAATACAGTTATGTAATCTTTGTGGCATGGAAGCAGACAGCCTTTTAGTGTCATCTTTGAGTAGTTCTTCGCCTTTCCTCTCTCTCTCTCTCTCTCTCCCTCTCTCTCTCTCTCTCTCACACACACACTCACACACACACACACACACACACACACACACACATCCTGAGTCAGATCATGAAGATTGCTAGCTGGAGGGTAGTGTGAAGCATACTTCTCTTCACATCCCAGACATTATCTAATCAAGAGACCAGACACGGCAGTCAAGGATCCGGACATTTTTCAAGGAGTTCATTATATCAACTTCATAGTGACGTGTTGTATTATTTTGTTTCAATACACTATTTGGTACTGTGACATGAAAGCTATGACAACAGGGATTACCATTATTGCCCAGTAATGGCGAACATTTAGTCTCCTTGCAACAACTGCCAAATCAGTCATGTTCTCACATTCAATACTTCCCCACGCCATGAATGCAGGAGTTGGAGAGGTATGGGTTACGAGAATCGCTGCTTCCTATGCCCTTTTACGAAGCCATTTATGCACACGTCAGATATGACTAGAATGGGCAGGAACCATTCTCAATAGTGAACACCATAGAATGGCACTCAATATCCCAGTTGACTTTGGACCTACGCCAAGCAAGACTCTGTAGTCTGTAGTACGGTGCAAGAGGTAAATGACACAGGACAACTTGAAATCTCAAACCAGCTTCCAGTACTCCCCCCCCCCACCCCCACCCCCCCCCCCCACCCCCCATGGAAAACACCGTCCAGCCCATGCAACTGAGGCAACCTATATTCAAGGTCACACAGGGGATCCGCCAACCTACCCACACACCGCTCCTCTCTAGTCTCCGCCTGGACCAACAAAAAAAATGGTTCAAATGGCTCTGAGCACTATGGGACTTAACATCTGAGGTCATCAGTCCCCTAGAACTTAGATCTACTTAAACCTAACTAACCTAAGGACATCACACACATCCATACCCGAGGCAGGATTCGAACCTGCGACCGTAGCAGTCGCGCGGTTCCAGACTGAAGTGCCTAGAACCTCTCGGCCACCGCGGCTGACCCAGGACCAACAGAAAGGATTAAAAAAGTGGGAAACCCATAGACCAAAAGGAATCCAGTTCTCCCGCCACCCCCCTTTTTATGTTATGATTCCAGTTGCCTGAGCCCCTCTCATTTGAGTTCTGTGGGTCATAGTGAAAGAATAACAATGAAACGCCATGAGGGACCAGACAGCGCGACCAGGCAGGATAATAAGAATAAGAATCTTGGTAAGATTCTGTCCATCACTTATTAATAATATCACTTTAATAGCTGTTGAGGCATTTCACGAAATCCACATAATTGTGGTTGTGATTTGGGCGTCGACCAACACAAGGACTTAGTATCTCTGTCAAGTATTTTGCCAGCAAATATGTTGGAGTTCTGTTGTTGCTGACAAGGGGTTATAATGGCACCACACCTTTGTGACCTAGAGGAGACCATAAAGTCTTGGTCATACAGGTCCTTCTCGTGACAATCTGATTATGTGAAATGCTTCAATAACTTCAGGCTGAGGACTCAGATATCATGATGGGCTTCGACGCCATTTCGTCATTCACCAGGGTGAAATCTGACGAGAAGACCACTGACCTTTCAGAATGTGCTAACCTCCACATACGATGGTTGGAACTTTAATAGTGGCAGCTATTTATTGACAGCTCGTACAAAACAGATACGTGTTTCAAAGTTTTACTGGCCTTCGAAGTAGTCACCAGCAATGTGTATAATCCGTTGCCAGCGATGTGGAAGTCGTAGGATACTCTTAGCAGTGCCAGTTGTGTTGACCGTTCGGGCGGCGCGGTCTATTGCCCGACGAATTTGTAGCAGTTCTGAGGCAAATGTCGAGAAGTGTTTCCTTCAGTTTAAAAATCGAGTTGAACTCACGAGGGCATAAGTCAGGGGAGTGCAGTAGGTGGTATAGCACTTAACAGCCCCATCAGTCAAACAAATCGGTAACAGCTTGCACTGTACGTGCTTGGACATTGTCCTGCAAAATGATTGTCAGGTCCTGCAGAAAGTGTCATCACTTCTGTCTCTGAGCTGGTCGTAGGTTGTGTTCCGAAAATGAACAGCATAGAGACAGAAGTGGTGACACTTTCTGCAGGAGATTACACTGCCAAACCAAATTTTAAGTGGGCCCCCATCTTCAATCAAGGACTAGTTGCCAAGGAGGATTTCTGTGTAGCTCACGAAGCCGGTCTCTATTGTATGTGTGATCTGGATCTCTGCAGCCTTCACATGTACCGATTCCACTATGAGTTTGTGAAGCCAAACTTCGCCATTCCCAAATTACTTTCTAAATGGTGGAACCATTTTAAGCACCACAGGTTGTCAGTTTTGTTCCTTTAATGCACCAAGCATGTAAATTATATTACTAGCCACTTTCGGCCTTAGGCCATTATCAAATGTATGAATTGGCAGTGTATGTGTCACATTTAAAAATTTTGTTTCGTGTTGTGTGGGGACAAATACATTTTCAAACAAACACAAGTCGAATCTTCCATGTATGGTCTTGCACATACCAATCAGCTTACTGATCAATAGCATAATTTACATGCATCGGGTCTTAAAGGAATAAAACTGACAGCCTACAGTAATTAAAATGGTTCCGTCTTCTAGGCAATACATTGACGCTGTGGACCCATATATGAAGAAACCAAGTTCCTATGTGTGTGTATAGACATTTTCATCGACTGGGTGAAAGATTGCGAGCCATATGGGGCAATTAGATACAATCCTGAAGCATTTGTCATGTTTGGATATGTGACCAACAATCATTACGGAATAACATCTCAAATGAAGATTGTCAACGTGATGAAAGACGAGGTGAATATTTCACAAATTGTACTGCTTATGGGGCCCAGGTCGAAAATATACACGTGCCACATAAATGCAAATGCCACCCAGAGGCAGACTAAGGATGTGCATTGTGCGACCTCAAAGTCTCTCACGATAAAGATTACAAGCGATATTTATTTGTGGACCCTTTTACAGCTTCACGTATGGTGCGTCATGTAGTCTTTCTATTGCAAAGCTGTAGGGTACGTATTGCACTGCAGCCGAAGGCTGGGCTGTTGCAGTCTGACGACAAGCAGTTCATCTGTGGGGATGTGGCATTGGGACTCTTCTGTACTGGCGCTGTTCATGTGAAAGTGATTGGGTGGATGGTTATTTATTTTTAAATGGTGGACGTAAGTGCGAGTGTGTGCGGAGCAGTTGGATGGACCATTTGTCATAGATGTTCGTGTTTGTGTGTGTGTGTGTGTGTGTGTGTGTGTGTTTGTGTGTGTGTGTGTGTGTGTGTGTGTGTGTGTGTGCGTGTGTGTCTGTCTGTCTGTTTGGTGAATATACATGAATGATTGAACCTTATGTACTGTGTTGAGGCCTTACATCTACTCACCCAGCACCAACAACACAGATGTGTTATGTGGCCACAGCCCCTGCAGCTCTTCAGACGATGCTTCACCCGGGCGCCAGGGGGCAACCCAAGTGCCACCAGAGCTTTTTGACCCCACAGACCTTTTTCCCTCTTAGGCAACATGCCCGAAAGTAGTACCTGCAGTATCTCAGTGCCCAGATAGTATTTAGGTCAGCTCCCAGGCTACTCAGTATCTTGCACCAAGTGACGTTGGTAGACCAGATGCTGACTACAACAGCATTCCCACAATCAGGATCTCCCTGGAGCAGATACTATGGCGATTACACCATCCATGTCGATCTCCACCTCCAGGAGCTGCCAGCTGTAGACATACAACATTTGTGGACTCTAAACCAAAGATACTTTTCCTCCAACGGCATGTCTGAAAGAACAGACACCGCATATATAATTTGGGTGAAGATGACCAGTTGGTCACTTCAGTGCAGATGCACACGACACTGAAACTCTCGCAGGAATCGGCGAAATGGTGCGAGTAATGAGGATAACAGGCAAGAGTCACTACATCAGTGTGGATAAGTTGAGAATTTGGGTCTGACAGGAGGCATGCTAGGATAGTCTGTGCAGTTCCGATGACTGCTTTGTCCATATAGTGCAGTGGTCAGTGTATGCGCCTAGTCAGCAGAAGATCCTGGTAGACAGCAAATGACTTGGAAGAGCAGTTAACGGAATGGACAGTGTCTTGAAAGGAGGATATAAGATGAACATCAACAAAAGCAAAACGAGGATAATAGAATGTAGTCAAATTAAATCGGGTGATGCTGAGGGAATTAGATTAGGAAATGAGACACTTAAAGTAGTAAAGGAGTTTTGCTATTTAGGGAGTAAAATAACTGATGATGGTCGAAGTAGAGAGGATATAAAATGTAGAGTGGCAATGGCAAGGAAATCGTTTCTGAAGAAGAGAAATTTGTTAACATCGAGTATAGATTTAAGTGTCAGTAAGTCGTTTCTGAAAGTATTTGTATGGAGTGTAGCCATGCATGGAAGTGAAACATGGACGATAACCAGTTTGGACAAGAAGAGAATAGAAGCTTTCGAAATGTGGTGCTACAGAAGAATGCTGAAGATAAGGTGGGTAGATCACGTAACTAATGAGGAGGTATTGAATAGGATTGGAAAGAAGAGAAGTTTGTGGCACAACTTGACTAGAAGAAGGGATCGGTTGGTAGGACATGTTTTGAGGCATCAAGGTACAAATTTAGCATTGGAGGGCAGCGTGGAGGGTAAAAATCGTAGAGGGAGACCAAGAGATCAATACACTAAGCAGATTCAGAAGGATGTAGGTTGCAGTAGGTAGTGGGAGATGAAGAAGCTTGCGCAGGATAGAGTAGCATGGAGAGCTGCATCAAACCAGTCTCAGGACTGAAGACCACAACAACAACAAGACATGTTCAGGTCCACCGCCTTCAGATATTATCATTGTTCTTTCAATTTGCAAGAAGCAACTTGTTTGCAAATATTGTGTTCCAAACTAACTCCTGCTGGAGAAGACTGTTGATTGTGGTACAACAAACTTCATGCTCATGTTATACTTGGGTATTTTTCCTGCGCCACCTTTTGTGTACATGCCACTTGACGATAAGATTTCTTTTTCCTAAGTCAACGTCTGACGCTTGGGCTCTCCCAGGCAGACAGTGTTTTGGCATATGTTCTTCCATTTTCAAGTAAATGTGCCGTCGCGTTGCTTGCAGCTTGACAGAAGTGGTAGATGTCTCTGGCCAGGTATTGTTACTACTCCAACAGATGCAGTGCATCCATGAACTCGTGAACGAGCAGCAGGCGACCATCTCCAAGTCGTCTCCAGATCTCTCTACCCACCTCTCCTAGTCAAGTCTATGGTCAAGGGCCTACATACAGCGCCGTCGCCTTGCTGGCAGTTTGACAAGAAGGTCTAGTTTTTGGCAAATTACGTTGCATGCAGTAACAGCACTTTGTAGCCCATAGCATCGGAGGTGAGACGCAGCAGCACGCTTTCTTTCTGGCATACACAGACCCAGACATTTAGCATCTTCTGTAACAATTTAATCTGAAAGTGGAATCTCACTTTCTACCATACGACAGTTTCAAGTCCAGTTTGTTAGAATACTTTCACCCTCAGATATACGTGGCAGCAGTCTGTCACAAGTTTCTCAGCTACCATAAATTTTACTAAATAGGAGTTGCCCACCTCCAAGGTTCATCTTGTGACTGCCATTTTCTGTGTAGTAATCATAAGTGCAAGCAGTCATATGCAGCTTCTTGGTCCAGGCCTTTAGTCCCATGTATGCCCCCTGTGAAGGACTATGCATGGATCTTCTTAAATTGTAGGACCCTATCTTAGAAACTTGTCTTCCCATTTTCAGAGCTTTTGGACTCTCAGATCGTCAGCCACCCTGCAGGATGCATTACACATGTCTGCTGTCCTACCAAAGTGCTGCCCTCAGCCACAGTCACACTTTTGTGCCCAGAGACAAACTTTGGCTGCAGCTGCAGAGTTGCAGAATGAAGATATTCTCACTCCCATTCCTAGCAACCAATGGCCTGGCCCCATAGTCATCACAAAAAAACTGAATGGCACATTGTGCATTTGTGGGGACTTCAAGATAACCATCAATGCCTAATCTGTCATAGGCACTTTCCCTATTTCCAAGGTGGGGCACATAATAATTCTCCTAAGGCGTGGCAAAGTGTTTGCTAAGATTGACCTCCATGATGGGTATCTCCAGCTTCTACTGGGTGAGAATTCCCAGTGCTTCTTACTGATCAATATTCCTTTTGGACTGTTTCAGCATAATAGACTTCCGTATGGCATTGCCAGTGCTGCACCAATTTTTCAGCAATACCTCTAGCACCACATCAGCAGTGTGGCAGGCACAGAAAACTATTTAGAGGACATTCTTGTCGCAGATATGGGCACACAGGACTTGACTAACAACCTGCATGCACTGTTCTCTGTTCTCAAACAGGCCAACTTCAAATGCAGTAAAGACAAGTGCAGCTTTTTTTCCCCAACTGGACTACTTGGGTCGTGTTTTAAGTGCATCAGGCATCTGCCAACCAGAGAGTATGTTGAGGTAGTGTAAAAACTGCCAGACCCCACCAACACCAGCCAGCTGAAATCAGTGTTGGCGCAGCTCAGTTAATACCATAAATTTATTCTGCATACAGAGCCTTTGCAGATCCCTTACACCATCTCTTACGCAAAAACATTCGCCGACAGTGGACCCCAGTATGTGATAAAGCCTTCCGGCAATTGTAACAGGTTCTCCTCTGCTCTGTGTACTCATGGCATAGGGCCCTATCAGTCTAATCATGGCAGCACATGCATTGGCCTATTGGTTGGGCATTGTCCTTTCTCATAGGACTGGCAGTGTGGAGTGAACAACTGCATTTGTGTCTAAGACTCTCTTTGCCGTACAGTGTAACTACAACTAGACAGGAAAAAGAAGCCCTATCAATCATATTTGGCCTACAAAAGTTTCATGACTATATCTACAGCCGCCATTTCAAGCTC
The DNA here is from genome assembly GCF_023864345.2 of Schistocerca serialis cubense. Lineage (NCBI taxonomy): Eukaryota > Metazoa > Arthropoda > Insecta > Orthoptera > Acrididae > Schistocerca > Schistocerca serialis. The sequence continues at coordinate 252,290,645 of NC_064641.1, read as the reverse complement.
TTCACCGACCATCAGCCCCTACTCCCTCTTTTCAAAGTGTCAGGAAATATTCTGACCAAAACCACATGGCACTTCCTATGGTGGGCTCTGCTTCTTTCAAGTTGTAATTATGACATTCAGTATCGTTCAGCGACCCAGCACGTTAATGCTGATCTCCTCTTGCATCTGCCCCTAGGCCAGGATCCTGCTTTTGATACGGATCCCAAAGTCTGCTTCCTCCTGGATGTCGCCACTGAGTTTGCCATGGCCAACTTTTTGTAGGACGCCAAGTTTGTCAGATGCTACACCACTGAGAACCCAGAGCTACAGAAAGTATTCCACCTGGTGCAGCATGGTTGGCCGTCAGACAGCAAGCAGCTGCAACACCAGAGGTCCAGACGTACTGTTCCAGAGGGACAGGCTGCACTGGAGTCGCGATTCTGACAGCCCTCCATCACCGTATCTTGTCTCTCTTGCATGTTGGGCACTGGAGCGTTGTGCTCACCAAATGTCTGGCCTGCCACCATGTCTACTGGTGGAGTATGAATGCGGTAGTCACCCACATGTTTACCTCCTGCTCCACCTGCCAGAGCAAGCAGGCTTATCTTCCACATCATTTTCCTTGGCCAGACGGTTCTCCTCCCCCAGAAGGTGGGGGAGGCATGCTCTGACTAGGTCTTGTGCCTGTTCCTGGATTTCGTGGGTCCCTTCCTGTAGTACTTCTGGTTAGTCACCAGAGATGCTGGCAGTGGCTTCCCCTATGCCTCACACGTGTCTACCATGTCCACAGAGCAGACCATTTAAACATTGTCCTGTTTCTTTCCAACTGAAGGGCTCCCAGTAACTACTGTCACACATAATGGCTACAGTTCACTTCTACAGAATTCTGTGATTTTTGCAAAGCAAATGCCATAGCGCTGATATGCACTGCACCCTTGAACTCTGCTTTTAATTATCTTGCCAAACGTTTCGTATGTACCTGTATATCCTAGCAGTTCAAGCTCCACCACCATTACTCTCTGGATGAAACTCTTATGCTATTTCTGGCTTCACACAGCAGGATGGGGCAACCTCAGCAGAAAAACTCAACAGCCAAGCACATTGGTCCATCCCACCAGCACCCAACCCTACTCTCAGTGGCCCAGCTGCCACCGTTACTCTCTTGAAGATCCTGTGTGGGCATTTGTCTTCACCAAAGACACTCCAGCAGTGGTTTCCTGTGGTCATTTCCAATCTTCTAGGCTGGGTCATGGATGATGTACACTTCAAGATGGCGGAGTGTGCCATAAACAAATAACCTCAGCATGGACCTCTTCCTAGGTGCTGCAATCTACCATCATCTTTTGTTCTTGAGACAGAGTCGTCCACAATGCCCAGTCCATACTTCACCAACCCATCTCAGCTCCAAACTGTGGCCAGTTCCCAGGAGGTCCCTCATCTGCTCCACATACTGCACCTCTGCCAATGCCGATGGAGATGGACTTCAGCCCCCATCTACTCCAGTTGGCAGTGGGGACCCAGCCTATTCCAGGAATGTTGAGATGTGCCACCATCTCTCCTCCCCTTCAGGGCTGTTTCCAGGTCTTATGCTTACTCATCCAGCTGGCAACAACACAGATGGGTTATGCAGGCATGGACCTTGCAGGGGACAGCTCTTCTGACAATAGAGAAGGATGGGAGCTGTGCTCCAGCTGGCCATCAAGTGCCATCCCAAGTCCCACCAGAGGTCACTGGCCCTATGGACCTTTCCTCATCCACAGGTCATGTGACCAAAGGTAGTATCTGTAATAGCCTGGCATCCATCACTTTTGCTCATCCTATTGGGACTTTAACTTTTCATTTCCCTTCTGGACTTTGGTTGTGGCACGCTTAGTGTATGGACTTTGGATATTGGAATTTCCAGTTTACTGTAACATTTTCAGGCCTTCCGCCTTCAGATATTACTGTTGTTCTTTCAGTATTCAAAATGTGACTTGTTTTAAATTATGGTGTTCCGAACTAACTCCTGTCAGAGAAGACTGTTTATGATTGCTACGATAAACTTTGTATTCACTTTATACCTGGGCATTTTCCCTGCACCACCTTTGGCGGACATATCACTATAAGAGCATGCAAATTCTGTGTATTAAGTACTCCACTGCACACTATGTCTGCCCTTATGATTATACACTGCTGGAAATTGAAATAAGAACACCGTGAATTCATTGTCCCAGGAAGGGGAAACTTTATTGACACATTCCTGGGGTCAGATACATCACATGATCACACTGACACAACCACAGGCACATAGACACAGGCAACAGAGCATGCACAATGTCGGCACTAGTACAGTGTATATCCACCTTTCGCAGCAATGCAGGCTGCTATTCTCCCATGGAGACGATCGTAGAGATGCTGGATGTAGTCCTGTGGAACGGCTTGCCATGCCATTTCCACCTGGCGCCTCAGTTGGACCAGCGTTCGTGCTGGACGTGCAGACCGCGTGAGACGACGCTTCATCCAGTCCCAAACATGCTCAATGGGGGACAGATCCGGAGATCTTGCTGGCCAGGGTAGTTGACTTACACCTTCTAGAGCACGTTGGATGGCACGGGATACATGCGGACGTGCATTGTCCTGTTGGAACAGCAAGTTCCCTTGCCGGTCTAGGAATGGTAGAACGATGGGTTCGATGACGGTTTGGATGTACCGTGCACTATTCAGTGTCCCCTCGACGATCACCAGTGGTGTACGTGCACCTTCCGCCGACCACTGGCGACAACATCGATGTACTGTGGAGACCTCACGCCCCACGTGTTGAACAATTCGGCGGTACGTCCACCCGGCCTCCCGCATGCCCACTATACGCCCTCGCTCAAAGTCCGTCAACTGCACATACGGTTCACGTCCACGCTGTCGCGGCATGCTACCAGTGTTAAAGACTGCGATGGAGCTCCGTATGCCACGGCAAACTGGCTGACACTGACGGCGGCGGTGCACAAATGCTGCGCAGCTAGCGCCATTCGACGGCCAACACCGCGGTTCCTGGTGTGTCCGCTGTGCCGTGCGTGTGATTATTGCTTGTACAGCCCTCTCGCAGTGTCCGGAGCAAGTATGGTGGGTCTGACACACCGGTGTCAATGTGTTCTTTTTCCCATTTCCAGGAGTGTATATTGTATATATTTATATGTTTGAAACTTCCTGGCAGATTAAAACTGTGTGCCCGACCGAGACTCGAACTCGGGACCTTTGCCTTTCGCGGGCAAGTGCTCTACCAACTGAGCTACCGAAGGACGACTCACGCCCGGTACTCACAGCTTTACTTCTGCCAGTACCTCGTCTCCTCGTCTCCTACCTTCCAAACTTTACAGAAGCTCTCCTGCGAACCTTGCAGAACTAGCACTCCTGAAAGAAAGGATATTGCGGAGACATGGCTTAGCCACAGCCTGTGGGATGTTTCCAGAATGAGATTTTCACTCTGCAGCGGAGTGTGCGCTGATATGAAACTTCCTGGCAGATTAAAACTGTGTGCCGTACCGAGACTCGAACTCGGGACCTTTGCCTTTCGCGGGCAAGTGCTCTATGTTTGTTTGTATATACATGTTGTTTTCTTCACCTTCTCCTACAAGTCCCTGTTTCCCATAAACCGCATATATTGTACTTAAAGAAATGATCAGAAAGAAATGGTGAGAATGTAAATACTGTTTATAGAGGGATCAAACCAATCAGAAAGAATATTAGTAAAATATAAATATTGTATAAAAGTATAATCGAAATGGGAAACATAGTGTTTAAGTTCCTCATCTCTCCATGCGTTTAAGTGTAAATAAAAATAGCTGATGGTATTAGTTTAAAAAATATGTATGTTTGTTATGTCAGCAGAAAAATATTGTAAAAAACAGATTGCAGTTGTTACAAATAAATCAATCCATATATTTCAAAATGGAAAAGAGCAGCAATCAGTCGTGGTTTCTGTTCCAGCTTTATTATAGTAGATCCAGATTTTAGTTAGTAACTAGCTATTATCAATGCTAAGAATAAGAGAAGTACATAGATGGAGCACAGAATACAAATATTACATACCTCATCATAACGAATGAAATAAAAAAGGAAAAATTGTCAAATAGTCACACCATACATCATGTGCCACCTAGCTGTTTGTAAATGTTATGGATCTGATTTTACGTATGCCCTTAAAGATTAACAAAACAACTGGCTCACAAGCAGTGAACCTGGCATTTTTATATCGCCTAAGGTTAACTGTTAAATGTGACAATAAGTCATGACAGCAATGTCAGTAATCTTAGTTGTATTTTATTTTATTCTATTCTTATACAACTTTTAAGTTTCATTAGAAACTATATTTGCTCTATGATGAGGGTTATGTATTATATAGTTCATATAAAGGCGCCACACAGTCAACCAATCTGTTCTCTGCAAAGCCTACCTTCATTACACAGTAGTCTTTAATGAATTGTGACAAGAGCCTGAACAACAGGTGTGGCTGTACTAGAGCATGTATAGCAACTCTGAAATACTGGTATATAATTTAATATACAAGCGATATTGGATATGTCATGAGTTATAATGTTTCTACACTATAATCTGACTATGTACTTCTCATATTCTTAGCACTGATAAAGGCTAGTTACTAGCTGTAAGAAAGCTAGATTGGAAATGATGACTGATGGCTGCTCTTTACCATCTTGAAACTTATATCACAGTCATGGAGCGCATTCTGCTTTCCTAATTAAAGTTAATTGAGTCAATTGATATACAAGGTGTTACAAAAAGGTACGGCAAAACTTTCAGGAAACATTCCTCAGACACAAATAAAGAAAAGATGGTATGTGGATATGTGTCCGGAAACGCTTAATTTCCACGTTAGAGCTCATTTTAGTTTCGTCCACCTACGCTCAATGGAGCACGTTATCATGATTTCATATGGGATACTCTACCGCCGGCCGATGTGGCCGTGCGGTTAAAGGCGCTTTAGTCTGGAACCGCGTGACCGCTACGGTCGCAGGTTCGAATCCTGCCTCGGGCATGGATGTGTGTGATGTCCTTAGGTTAGTTAGGTTTAATTAGTTCTAAGTTCTAGGCGACTGATGACCTCAGAAGTTAAGTCGCATAGTGCTCAGAGCCATTTGTACCATTTTTGGATACTCTACCTGTGCTGCTAGAACATGTGCTTTTACAAGTACGACACAACATGTGGTTCATGCGCGATGGAGCTCCTGCACATTTCAGTCGAAGTGTCCGTACGCTTCTCAACAAGAGATTCGGTGATCGATGGATTGGTAGAGGTGGACCAATTCCATGGCCTCCCCGCTCTCCTGACCTCAACCCTCTCGACTTTCATTTATGGGGGCATTTGAAAGCTCTTGTCTACGCAACCCCGGTACCAAATGTAGAGACTCTTCGTGCTCGTATTGTGGACGGCTGTGATACAATACGCCATTCTCCAGGGCTGCATCAGCGCATCAGGGATTCCATGCGACGGAGAGTGGATGCATGTATCCTCCCTAACGGTGGACATTTTGAACATTTGCTGTAACAAAGTGTTTGAAGTCACGCTGGTATGTTCTGTTGCTGTGTGTTTCCATTCCCTGATTAATGTGATTTGAAGAGAAGTAATAAAATGAGCTCTAACATGGAAACTAAGCGTTTCCGGACACATGTCCACGTAACATATTTTCTTTCTTTGTGTATGAGGAATGTTTCCTGAAACTTTGGCTGTTGTGGCGTAACAAGCTAGCTACGCCACACTGAGAAGGGAGCCGAAAGAAAGGCACGCGTACACACACGCCGACTGGCGTCAAGTCTGGAACAGATAGTATTGAATGGTAGCAAGAAAAGTACGTAGCTGCTTTATACTTAACTTTTAATCTTTGTTGGTTTACAACGTTCTTCGTGAGACATTTATACGATAACTCTCAAACTAGGTAAGGCTAATGGCGCTTTGCTAGGTCGCAGCCATGGACTCAGCAGAAGGCTATTCCAACTGTCTCTCGGCAAATGAGAGGAAGGCTTCGTCCATATTGTCGCTAGCAATGTCGTCCGTACAACTGGGGCGAGTGCTATCCCGTATCTCGAGACCTGCCTTGTGGTGGCGCTAGGTCTGCGATCACACAGTGGCGACACACGGGTCCGACATGTACTAAATGGACCGCGGCCGATTTAAGCTACCACCTAGCAAGTGTGGTGTCTGGCGATGACACCACATTCCTCCCCCGCAAATCGGCGAACGGTCGTGTGATAAGGCTTCCGCCCGCCGTGGGGAGGACCCCATGTTGACGTATGCGATGAGGTGGGGAGCCTAACAACAGGCGAGGCTGTGCCACCCGCACCCGGCCATTCGGTCCGAGGGGAGCTAGGAAACGCCTGAAAACCTAGTCCAGGGTGCACGTCAACATGCGGCGTATGCGCCCGGAAAGAGACAGGAGGGGCCGAAGGGTCGACCTCCATTGCGTCGGGGCAGCCGACGCGCGATGACGTCATGTGGTCCGGAGCGGGCAAGAGTTCCATGGCGGAGGACAGCTGGTCACGGGAAACGATCAGCGGCGCGTGACCCAGGGAGGCGCTTGGCGGCTGCAGCGAAGCGTCCACTGCGGGCGGCGCCGGCTGGAGAACAGGCGGCGGTGGCGGCGGCTGCGGCGGCGCGTCGCCATGGGGCAAAATGGAAGGCATCGTCGGGAACACCTGGGGATGAGGCGAGCCAGTAGATGGGTCCCCAGAGCGCTGACCGGACGGCACCGTCGCTGAAAGCAGACGGGGAGCGGCAGAACCCGTGCGACGACAGAGGCGCAGCTGATTGAGATGCCGACGCACCTCACCAGAGGCCCCCAAAACCATATACATCGCGCGGCCGAGGCAGCGAAGAATGCGCCCTGCGAGCCAACGCCGTGAACCGCGATAGTTGCGATAGAATACAACGTCGCCTGGAGCAAAAGCAGAAGTCTGCCGCTGCACAGGAACCTGATGCGGCGGATGCAGCAAAGACATCAAGGCTCGATGAGGACGACCGTGGAGCAACTCAGCCGGCGAGCGACCATCTCGGGGCTGAGAGCGATACGAAGACAAAAAGAGCAACAACGCGTCCTCCCGAGAATGCGACTCTTTCAATTTCAACATCTGTGACTTGAAAGTCCGGACCAATCGTTCAGCGGCACCGTTTGACTGAGGCGAAAACGGCGCGGATGTCAGATGTTGAATACCATTGGCCTGGCAGAATGACTGAAATTCGGCGGACATGAATTGTGGGCCATTGTCGGAAACAATAGTCTGCGGAAGACCTTCAATGCAAAATATAGCAGACAACGCTTGGATGGTGGCAGAGGACGTCGTGGAAGACATCCGGACAACAAAAGGAAAATTACTGAAGGCATCGACCAGAACCAACCATCTAGCATTCCAGAATGGACCAGCAAAATCAATGTGCAAGCGTTGCCAAGGGGAAGTGGCTTTTGGCCATGCAAAGACTTTCCGCGGCGGTGCGGATTGTTGTTCGGCACACGCCATGCAAGAAGAACACATATTCGTAATCGCAGCATCGATTCCGAACCAAGTACAGTGCTGACGAGCAAGTTGTTTCGTTCGCACTATACCCCAATGTCCTTGGTGAAGAAGCCGTAAAACAGAGGACTGTAACGAACGTGGGACCACTACTCTGGACTGATCATTATCAGAACGCAACAACAAAACACCACGTCGAACAAAAAAATCTCTCCTTGTGAGCAAAAAATCGGCGAACCAACGGATCCTCGATCCGAGACTTTGACAAAGGCCATTGCGTAGCAACAAAACGCAAAACGGTAGCAAGGACAGGGTCAGCAGCTGTGGCTGTAGCTACACGACGAAAATCAATCGGAAACGATTCGACCACTTCATCGGTTTCCGAATCAATGAACAGGCAAGCAAGTTCGGAAGAATCGAATGCTTTATCCTCAGCAACAGGCAAACGGGACAACGCATCGGCGTTTCCGTGCTTAGCAGTGGACCGATACAAGATATCGTAGCGGTACTGCGAGAGGAAAATAGACCAGCGAATGAATTTCTGCGATGTACGCGGAGGTACAGGCTTGTTCGGATGAAAAAGTGACGTCAAAGGTTTGTGGTCTGTGATGATGGTAAAGTGACGACCATACAAGAAATCATGGAACTTAGTAACACCAAACACGAGAGCCAAAGCTTCTTTCTCTATCTGTGAATAATTTCTTTGCGCAGATGAGAGCAATTTTGACGCAAAGGCAATAGGCGATCATGCGAGCCAACTTTGTGCGCAAGCACAGCACCGATCCCGAAATCCGATGCATCTACCATCAACAAAAGGGGTTTCTGGGGATCGAATGGCGTAAGGTAAGTATTAGAAAGCAACGCCGATTTCAACTGGCGAAAGGCGCGTTCGCATTCCGTCGTCCAGACGAACGGAACACCTTTACGGCGTAAGCGATGAAGCGGAGCTGAAATGGAAGAAGCGCGCGGCACAAATTTATGATAATAGTTAATTTTACCCAACACACTCTGTAGCTGCTTCATATTTTGTGGCGAAGGCAATTCTTGTATGGCACGGAGGTGCTCTGGACTCGGATGTATGCCTTGGGCATTAATGACATGTCCCATGTATGGTAAGTCACGTGCAAAAAACACACATTTGTCCTTCCGCAAGCGAAGACCATTTTGTAGCAAGACCTGAAATAATGTTCGTAGGTTCGCAAGATGATCTTCTTCTGTCTGTCCGGAGATCACTATATCGTCCAGATAGTTTGCTGCAGTAGGGACCGACGCACAAATAGTTTGTAAATATTGCTGAAACAATGCAGGGGCGGATGCACACCCGAACAGCAGTCTTTTGAACCTGTACAATCCAAGATGCGTGTTAACCACCAATACGCGCTGGGATTCGTCGTCCACCGGTATTTGCAAGTACGCATCGGCTAGGTCCAACTTTGAAAAATATTTTCCCGGGCACAGTTTAGCAAAAAGATCTTCCGGGCGGGGCAAAGGAAAAGTAGCAGTCACTAGTTGTGGATTCACTGTGGCCTTGAAGTCCACGCAAAGTCTCAATTTTCCGGAAGGTTTTGGCAAAATTACTAAGGGTGAGGCCCAGATAGAAGCTTGCACACGTTCAATTACACCCTGTGATTCTAGATCGTTTAATGTTCTTGCGACCTCATCACGCAATGCGTGGGGAACATTGCGCGATCTGAAAAATTTCGGTTGCGCGTTTACTTTCAGTTCCAAATGTGCTTCATAGTTTTTAGCGCAACCTAAGCCCGGTGCAAAAATGTCTGCAAATTCTTCACATAAACTAGAAACACTGTCTGAAGGCACAGTCTGGTTCACTGATAGGACCTGATTTACTATAGACATGTTAAACAACTGAAATAAATCTAAACCAAACAAGTTCACTGCAGTAGAAGAACGAAGAACGTAAAATGACACAAGTTTTGTTTGTCCCTTGTATGTGGCAAGAAGGCTGCACTGTCCTAACACAGGTATATTCTGTCCTGAATAACTATGTAACTTAACATTTGCGGCACACAACGGAGGTGCGCCCAGTTGTTTGTACGTGTCGTGATTGAGCAATGAAACTGCAGCTCCGGTATCGAGCTGGAATGGGATGACCTTGCCATGAAAGTCCAAATCTACAAAAAGTTTATTGTCCTGCTGACGAGAAGAGCGACTGTCTCGTGCAATTTGAACTGATACTGGTACAGAACCACTTGCTAATTGACGTGATTTCCGGCGACGTCGACGCACAGTTTTTGTGGGACAAACACAGTCACTGTTAGAGAAAGTGGCACTGGACGGGGTGGAAGTAACTACATGAATGTCCATGGGCGAAGGTCCACGAGCCTGAGTGTCCTTGGTTCGATTCCGGCGCGAAGCAAAGGGTCTGGAATGGTTGTGATTTTCTGATCTGAGCTTTTCTGGCAAACACTTTGAACATGTCCTTTCCTATTACAGAAAAAGCAAATAGCTTGGCGTGACGGGCAATGTTCACGCGAATGTCTAGTAGCACACCGCGGGCATGATTTCACTGCATTTGTGTGCTGGCGCGGCACACCTGGTTTAGAGCGCGGCGGCAGCGGTGTCGAAGTGCGCGAGGGCAGGTGACCGGGCTGCGCAGCTCATCCGGCGGGCCGGTTAATGTTACACACTGCTGGCGAAGTTTCAAAAGATTCCTGAGCACAGTCTAGTGTGTCTTGTCTATCCAATATGTCTATCACTTGCTGAAGGGAGGGATTAACTAGTTTCAAAATTTGCTCCCATATGCGAACATCAGAAACGTTCTGTGCAATTGCATCACGAACCATTGTATCTGAATAAGAAAGGCCACAGTCACATTCAAAGGCACAGTCCCTAGTAAGTCCTTGCAATGTTGCTACCCACTCCCTATTAGTTTGACCGGCCATACGTTTTGTACGAAAAAACGTATACCTTTTTGCAACTACATTAACTGTTTCTTTGAAATAGGCATCTAAAGCAGACAAAATTTCTTCGTAGGACAGAGTTGCTATGTCGCGTCGGGGAAACAATTTCACTATCACACGGTAGGTGGACACACCGACACAAGAAAGCAAAAACGGCTGCCGCTCATTACCTTGAATTCTGTAGGCGGCTAGATGAAAGCCAAACTGTCGGGACCATTCTGGCCACGATTCTTGGGTTGAATCAAAATTACGGAAGGACAGTGCAACGGCGTGTTGTGGCTGCGGTAGCGGTGAAGCGGCGGCTGCCGCATCGGTTTGAATGGCACGTTGACCCTGGACGAGCTGTCCAAGGGCATCCAATAACGCCTGCGTCTGCTGATTCTGCAAGCGATAAAATTCGGACAGTACATCTGGCGAAGCCATGACACAAGTAAATGTAAGCAATCAGAAAGAACACTTCTCTCGTCGCCAATCTGTTGTGGCGTAACAAGCTAGCTACGCCACACTGAGAAGGGAGCCGAAAGAAAGGCACGCGTACACACACGCCGACTGGCGTGAATTCTGGAACAGGATAGTATTGAATGGTAGCAAGAAAAGTACGTAGCTGCTTTATACTTAACTTTTAATCTTTGTTGGTTTACAACGTTCTTCGTGAGACATTTATACGATAACTCTCAAACTAGGTAAGGCTAATGGCGCCTTGCTAGGTCGTAGCCATGGACTCGGCAGAAGGCTATTCTAACTGTCTCTCGGCAAATGAGAGGAAGGCTTCGTCCGTATTGTCGCTAGCAATGTCGTCCGTACAACTGGGGCGAGTGCTATCCCGTATCTCGAGACCTGCCTTGTGGTGGCGCTAGGTCTGCGATCAGACAGTGGCGACACGCGGGTCCGACATGTACTAAATGGACCGCGGCCGATTTAAGCTACCACCTAGCAAGTGTGGTGTCTGGCGATGACACCACATTGGCCGTACCTTTTTGTAACACCCTGTATATCATCAGAAAAAAATTGTTGTAAATGAGTCATTAGAAACAAATATTTATTTTATGTTATATTTTTAAATGAAACCATACTGAAACAAGTTGTTAATATACAAAAAAAATTATTATAATAATTGTTTTTAATAAGCTGTATGTTAATTTGTTATATAATTGTTATTATTTCCTAACCCTTTCACTACAGAGTTCAGTGAAATTATAGTAAGAAAGTTATTGTGAATAATAATTTTTTTGTAACAGAACTGATCCTCTCCCTATAATGCACAGACCTTCTATGATGAGATGTAGGGAAAAGTTATAAAGGATTAGGAGAGGTTTCCTGCCAATTTTTACTCACACAAGTGCCCGGCAACAACATGAACGGTGTTGAATTATATTATGACTTTGAATATAACTCATACAATTGCCTCAGGTGTGTGGGTACGATGGGGCGTCTGGGTGCCGTTGAATATAACTCGAAAGATTGACTCATGTGCGTGGGCTCGATGGGGCAGTCCCTGGGGGAGGGAGTGGGAGGTGGCATTGCCCAGTTGCCTCGGGTGTAACCTGATGCCGTAAGTGTAACCTGATACTCCAGGTCATTTGTATCTTGTACCAGCACTGCTATCCTAGTTGTTTGTAACTTCTGTCTCATTTCAGATGTTGTCTCCTGTCTACTCGTCAGAGCCAGTCGAACAATCCTATAATGTTATTGTAGTGTACTTCTTGTGGAAGGATTCATGCCTCTTTTCCTGGCCTCAGTGTTGTCCTGAGTCCATCTCGTCACCACTCATTTTGCAGTCATTACACTATAGCCAGCTGTCAGTGAGATCAGTCAATAAGTTGCATGTGCACATCCTCTGGGAATACTCTCTTGCGACCTCAGTGTAAAATGTTCCAGTATGTCATACATATCCAATAGCCAGAATGTACTCACACCAATATACACACTTTCTTTTCTTTATTTCTTTCTTTTTTCCGTTCTCTAACTTGCAGATTTCCTAATAATGACCTCTCGATTAAATGGATTTCTCATTTTCTTATTTTCGTTTCAATAACTTTGGTTTTCTGGCTGTACCTAGGTGATTTATATAGGCAAACTGACATACGAAACAATATGTTTTGCAGGCAAGGTAAGACCTAACTGTGATGAAAACATCAGCTGAGGCAACACGTCAACTTAAAAATTGGAAACCATGTCCTTTTAAATAGTAAATAGGTGACCAGAGCCCCATAACTGCGTGATCCACCTTGCGTGCTAACTGCGTCGTGCATAAGAAGATTAATCTCTCGAATTACTTTCGCCTCATCAAATTCGCCCCTCGCAATAAACCATACAGTGAACACGAGCATAGCGCAATAAATGGGGAAACACACGCCCAGCCCCTTGAGGTTCGGTGTGAATTGCACCCATAAAACAATACTGTCCCTGCCTATTGCTGCTAGCACTATAGCCTTCAGCCAAGCTATGTCACACGAGAAGACCTCTTGCTAACCTCGACTTCCATTGCAGCCACCCGGCCGCACTCTACTGCAAGTGTCAAGGGTAAACACTATTTCGCAGCTACAGTCTCCGTTTTACCGCTTCTAGATGGGTAGTCAGTGAGACTGCAGCAACTATAGCCACAAAACGAAAACGGCGAAGGTCTTCTGTAAGTTAAGTCTACTTTCTTGGCATGATGCAACGCGACGCGAGCCACGTCACTTTGTCCAGAGTGAAATCAGTGGTAACGCAAAATGTGCTGCTGTTTGTTAAAATGGATGAAGTACTTTATTTTTCAAGTCTTATAACATTATCTTTTTATCAAATTATTGAAACGGTACACAAGGCTCGTTATACTCCATGGTTATACTATCTTCTCGGTTTCAGTCTATTATGCATGTATTTTTTTTATATTAACCCAATAACACTAAAGGGGGTATATATTACACTGTTATTAAATTATCGTAAATCTTGCTACTCCATGGTTTATTCAAAAGAAGTCATAATTTATAGTTTATGCATAAGTTAATTGCAGTTGTAAGTTCTTCAGTGGTACGTCCATGACAAAGTAAGTGCAAAATGTCCTGTTTTACACCACATACTAACAACACCTGATGGGCGGGAACCGTGAACTGGTATCAACTTCAGTCGTACATTGTACCAGGGTTTAGTAATCTAGGGTTGACCGCACAAAATAATGAAATAAGAAATATAAAAAATGAAAAGACATATTTGGACTGTTATTATCATTCAGTGATAACTCTAATGGGGAGATAGACTGCTGCTGGAAAGTTCCGGTCGACTATGTATGACCACAACAACGAATGATCATCGTATTGTGCACCAGACACATAGTAAGCTCTTCACGTCTGCGCCTGTCATTCAAGAATAATTAACGGACTCCCTGCACATTCTGTGTCTTACTGCACCATTAGACAGAGACTGGGAGCAGTGGGACTAAAGAGGTGCAGAGGTGGCCGTTAACACCACAACACAAAAGGCTGGGTTGGGCTGGTACTCTGACCGGGACGTATGGACTGTTTATGAATGGCGGTTCTGCACTGCCCCAGAGGACTGTCGTTGGCGAGTATGGTGGCAACCTGGGAAGACGTCCCATTGTTACAGTGTTTTGGAGAGGCACAGCCGTGGTACACCTAGCGCACTGATGTGGGGAGCCATTGGAAATGACTTACGGTCACCGCTAGTAGTGACTGAGGGAACTCTGACGACACAGCGGTATGTGACGGACATCCTATGTCCTCGTATGTTACCTTTAATACGATAGTATCGTGGTACCGTTTTTTAACAGGACAATTCTTGTCCACACGTGGTACGTAACTCTATGATCTGTCTACGTGACGGTAAGATATTCTCATTGCCAGCAAGATATCCAAATCTGACTCCGATAGGATATACACTACTGGCCATTAAAATTGCTACACCAAGAAGAAATGCAGATGATAAACGGGTATTCATTGGACAAATATATTATACCAGAACTGACATTGATTACATTTTCATGCAATTTGGGTACATAGATCCTGAGAAATCTGTACCCAGAACAACCACCTCGGGCCGTAATAACGGCCTTGATACGCCTGGGCATTGAGTCAAACAGAGCTTGGATGGCGTGTGCAGGTACAGCTGCCCATGCAGCTTCAACACGATACCACAGTTCATCAAGAGTAGTGACTGGCGTATTGTGACAAGCCAGTTGCTCGGCCACCATTGACCAGACGTTTTCAATTGGTAAGAGATCTGGAGAATGTGCTGACCAGGGAAGCAGTCGAACATTTTCTGTATCCAGAAAGGCCCGTACAGGACCTGCAACATGCGGTCGCGCATTATCCTGCTGAAATGTAGGGTTTCGCAGGGATCGAATGAAGGGTAGAGCCACGGGTCGCAACACATCTGAAATGTAACGTCCACTGTTCAAAGTGCCGTCAATGCGAACAACAGGTGACAGAGACGTGTAACCAAGGGCACCCCATACCTTCACGCCGGGTGATACGCCAGTATGGCGATTACGAATACACGCTTCCAATGTGCGATCACCTCGATGACGCCAAACACGGATGCGCTCGTCATGATGCTGTAAACAGAACCTGTATTCATCCGAAAAAATGACGTTTTGCCATTGGCGCACCCAGGTTCGTCGTTGAGTGCACCATCGCAGGCGCTCCTGTCTGTGATGCAACGTCAAGGGTAACCACAGCCATTGTGCGGTAGCGTTCTCGCTTTGCACGCCCGGGTTCCCGGGTTCGATTCCCGGCGGGGTCAGGGATTTTCTCTGCCTCGTGATGACTGGGTGTTGTGTGATGTCCTTAGGTTAGTTACGCTTAAGTAGTTCTAAGTTCTAGGGGACTGATGACCATAGATGTTAAGTCCCATTGTGCTCAGAACCAACCGCAGCCATGGTCCTGCAGTCCATGCTGCTGCAAACGTCGTTGAACTGTTCGTGCAGATGGTTGTTGTCTTGCAAACGTCCCCATCTGTTGACTCAGTGATCGAGACGTGGCTGCACGATCCGTTACAGCCATGCGGATAAGATGGCTGTCATCTCGACTGCTAGTGATACGAGGCCGTTGAGATCCAGCACGGCGTTCCGTATTACCCTCCTGAACCCACCGATTCCATATTCTGCTAACAGTCATTGGATCTCGACCAACGCGAGCAGCAATGTCGCGATACGATAAACCGCAATCGCGATAGGCTACAATCCGATCTTTATCAAAATCGGAAACGTGATGGTATGCATTTCTCCTCCTTACACGAGGCACCCCAACAACGTTTCACCAGGCAACGCCGGTCAACTGCTGTTTGTGTATGAGAAATCGGTTGGAAACTTTCCTCATGTCAGCAGGTTGTAGGTGTCGCCACCAGTGCCAACCTTGTGTGAATGCTCTGAAAAGCTAATCATTTGCATATCACAACATCTTCTTCAAATGGCTCTGAGCACTATGGGACTCAACTGCTGAGGTCATTAGTCCCCTAAAACTTAGAACTAGTTAAACCTAACTAACCTAAGGACATCACAAACATCCATGCCCGAGGCAGGATTCGAACCTGCGACCGTAGCGGTCTTGCGGTTCCAGACTGCAGCGCCTTTAACCGCACGGCCACTTCGGCCGGCAAACATCTTCTTCCTGTCGGTTAAATTTCATCTGCGTGGTGTAGCAACTTTAATGGCCAGTAGTGTATCTGGAACTATTCAGACCTCACCTTTGTCCCTGCGCCAGTATCCAGGATATCAAAGGCCAATTACAACAGTTATGGGCCAGCTTTCCTCAGGCTTTACGACATCCTTCCCAACCAAATCTTGCACTGATCCAGGTCAGACGATATACAACGTCAACTGATAATTGGCCTCATACTACCAAGTTCTTTGTCAACGTTAAGATAACATGAAATATCCTTTCCACCCGTGAAGTTTCATTTCGTTTCTTCTCCCCTTGTGGGTGCTCCATATTTTTTTCTTTGTCTTTTTGGCAGGCAGGGTGCATTTGTGCTGGATTCTTGGAATTTAAGACAACGGTTAACCACTAACTGACTTGCATAAAACTGCTAATTCTTAAATCCAAAACATAAAATTAAAAATATTCACAGTATAAAGTTGCTTCTGACATGAAGCATTCTAAAAGTGAAAACTAGTACAGAAATTGTTTACCTACTGCGTGGATAAACTGGACAGCACTGGAAGCAGAAGCAGAAGCGATCCGCTAGGATGTGGAAATCGCTGGTGTACACTAAACAGCCTGCATGAAACAACAGGTAAATAAAAATACTGTTAGACAAGCGTGAGCAGAAAAAGAGACAGCAGCAAAGGAGCAGACAAAAAACAGGGAGAAGAGAGAATATGATAGATCAGAAAATACTTCGAAGAAGACGTTTTAATGGAAATCGCTTGGTCACTTTCGTGGATATTTGTATAGATAAGTTAAAATTTCAAGCTGTTCAAATATCCCCAGATCGAATTCATTAGGAACATAAAGGCAGCATATTTGGTCTGTGTAGGTTATTGTGCTAAAATGAAAGTACAACTCATCCTTAAAATCTCATATTCTTTATCGTTTAAATGATGAACGTCACAGCATATGGTCCGTTTAGAATTACGTTTATTTAAGTAACATCATCTTTTCATTGTCGATCTCGAGCTTATATGTCAGCGGTCTGACAGCGAACCTTCGTATTTTTACGTTCATAAATGTGAGTACTGTGGGAAACGATTTCAGTGTTAGATGAAATCGATCGCCAGACTGAACGGAAATAGTGTATCTTATCCGCGTAACTAGGAAAAAGGGAATCGAAGCTGCACCAAGGTCTCACCATACATTACCACTATCTCGCAAAGGAGTGTGGTGTCTAGCCACGGATAGAAAGTTATTAACTTTGTTTTTAATGAAGTCTTACAGTCAGACACAAAAATTAACCCGAAGACATGGAATCGGGTACAATCATTTAAGAAGCTGACCAACGTTGTTGCGTCATTGAACACATTCCTTAAACAATGCAAAACAGACACTCGACAATATTTCCGTTTCGCAACGTTAGCGTAACAGACATACGATGGAAATTAGAAAAGTACATATGCACACAAGAACGAAGATACGGGCTCAAGCTGTAAAGAAGACGTTGTGGTTACAGTCGCCTCACTATCAGTTAATCGTAAAAAAAATTTATTTGATCTCAGGGCGGAGAGTCGCTTTCTATGCGCCACCATTACGGTCAAATGACTTCAGTTGTCTCACGCCCCCTTAATGCACGAAAAGCCACTGTCCGAGTTGAAAACGACATCGATTATTCTACTGTTATGAACGCCTGTAAATCCAGTCTCAGAAATGATATAAAATTTACTCATCACCACAAACAACATTAGCTACATGATTTCCAGAGCTTTATAACGACCTTGTCTTGACTTTTCCTGTCTGTCCTAGTAATTTCCAACAGTTGTCTCTCTGTTGTCCATTGAGCAACACACAGGTTTCGAATGATTTACACATTGAAAGTGCATGTCTCACAGCCATATATACCTATATTCAACATTACTTTTCGATGCACGCATAGCTAAGTTTTAAAAATCGCATGTAGTGTTCTACAACGCTTCTATTCATTTTAACCTTTCCTTATATTTATTTTTACTGTGCCTGCAGTTATTGTTTTTAACTCACTTAGTACAAAATATTCATAAATTTTTTTCTACGGTTTACTTGTCGACCTGTACTATTTTCTATTTCATGTGTTGGCTCTGGATTATTATAATCTTATCAAACTAGATGTCCAAGCCTACTTTCAAACTTACAGTATTAAGTTCCTCCGTTTGTTCAAATGGTTCAAATGGCTCTGAGCACTATGCGACTTAACTTCTGAGATCATCAGTCGCCTAGAACTTAGAACTAATTAAACCTAACTAACCTAAGGACATCACACACATCCATGCCCGAGGCCCTCCGTTTGTTGTTGAAGTTTAAAGACACTAAACAGAAAAATAGAATAAATCAACAAAAGTGCGAAGGTGGCTCATATATGTTCAGTTAAATGATATTAGTCATTCTTTTTTATCATTTCAAACATTTGAAAAGTTCATCTATGACTTCTGAGAATACTTCTGATGATACGTATTTTGCTTGCCTGGCTCGTCTTTCAGTTCTAAATTTCTCACTGTTTTGAAGTCTAATGGAAACTGATGCGCTGGCATACATATTCGTCTGTATGCTAGCATAAGTTGAATCATTACCTTTTACCTCAAGGAATGATAGAACAGATTATGTTGCAATTGAGTCAAAAGCTTTCTCAAAATCAACGAATTCCAGACAAGGAGTAATTCATACTCATTTCTCAGTTATATAATTTCGTCGATGGCTTCCAAATGGTTTGCTGTGCTACATCCACTTTTAAAGCAGCTTGTTTCTCTGCATGATCCAAATCCAGTGTGCTTTTTCTTGTAATTGTTTCACTGAACGGATTTGTGGGCAAAACAGATCCAGCAATTAATAGGGAAAATCAGCAAGAGAATGACGTTAATAAACATGAGAAGATCGAGGGTCTAAGTCGTAAATTCAGCAACTGCCATCTTCGCCCATAACAGATTTCTGAGGCCAGTTATCGAATGTGGGTCCACCGTCTGGCTGGGCAAGGAAAATGGTATTAGGCACAGATAGAAGGTATTTGCACAGAACTGGCAGGCTCAACCCCGCAACAGACAATACGCTGGTAGACGGATTAATAGTTACACTCCCAGCTCCGGATTAAACGGATTAGAGAATCAAGGACTCACACAAGTCATCCTAAATCTCGCTGAACTTCCACTGACTCCAATGTTCACACTCGTGAGTTGCCATAAAGAGAACAACAGAAATAAATCGAACAGGGGAGCTCGAACGACTGCGACTGGACGCGGAAGAAGACTCAGAACAGCCGCTAGGGTAGAGAAAGCATAGTTGCACACAGAAAATGCAGGACAAGACATATATGAGGAACAGAAAATTAATTCTTAAGGCAAGAACCAAACAAAATAAAACTTACCGTCCAGGGTGGGGATTTTGGTCGTTTTCAGCCACTTGTAGGAAGAACGCCGGAACGTCACGCTCTACTAAACGTAAAGAAACATTTATTCGAAATAAAAATGATAAGGTCCAATAACTCAATCGCCAAATTAAAAATTAATAGTAATGAAGTAGAACAAATAAGTCGTGCGGTTCCGCACTGAAGCGCCTAGAAGCGCTCGTCCACCGCGGTCGGCTCAGTTCAGTCCAGGCGTGCGTGCAGTGCAGTGCAGAGCAACTCAGCAACAATGTGTACTTCGCAACAGAAAGCGAAGTGTGTTAGTTGGCGTGTGAAAACTGAGTCAGTTACAACAGTGCGACGTAATTTTAGACATCAGTATGGTGGTGAACCACTTACAGAAAAAACTATCCGTCATTGGCTAAAGTCTTTCAAGGAAACCGGCAGTGTTTTAAAAGATCACTAGGTAGACCGAGAACTTCTGAAGATGAACAGATCGCCGGCCGAAGTGGCCGTGCGGTTAAAGGCGCTGCAGTCTGGAACCGCAAGACCGCTACGGTCGCAGGTTCGAATCCTGCCTCGGGCATGGATGTTTGTGATGTCCTTAGGTTAGTTAGGTTTAACTAGTTCTAAGTTCTAGGGGACTAATGACCTCAGCAGTTGAGTCCCATAGTGCTCAGAGCCATTTGAACCATTTTTTTTTATGAACAGATCCGTGTTTTCGTGTGTTCAGAGCCCGAAGAAGTCATTGGCCAGATGAAGTCCACAATTAGGAGTGCCTAAAGGTACTGTGTATGATGCTGTGCATAAAAGACTTAAGTTGCGCGCCTACAAATTGAAACTGTTACATGAAGTAAAACCTACTGATAAAATCGACAGGTATGAGTTTGCTGTTGACTTTCTACATAGAACTGATGATGATTTCAATTTTTTAAACAATTTTCTCTTTTCTGGTGAGGCACATTTCTTCTGAACGGAACAGTTAATAGTCATAACTGCAGAATCTGGGGGGCAGAGCGTCCACATGAAGTTATTCAGCATCAACGTGACTCTCCGAAAGTTAATGTCTGGTGCAGTTTGATGGAATATCGTGTGATTGGTCCTTTCATTTTTGTAGAAAAAACAATAACTGGGAACGTTTAGTGTGACATGTTAACAGAGTACGTCTTTCCAAAATGGGCGACCTTGAGGCAGAAAAGGGGCTTGTGTTTTTCCAACAAAATGGCGCCCCACTCATTACAGCAACCATGGGCATGCGAATCTTGACACTCGCTTTCCAGGAAGATGGATAGGCAGCGCTGGCCCAATACCTTGGCCACCACGAAGCCCAGACTTAACTCCACTGGACTTTTTCTTTTTTGGCCACATAAAAGATGTTGTGTACAGTGAGAAGATCAGAGATATTTATAATTTACAGGAAAGAATCGTCCCGGCAGTTGGGACAGTTACACCTGAAATGTTGGTGAATATGTGGTGAGAAGTGGAATATCGTCTCGACATGTGCAGGACAGCAAATTGATCTCACATTGACGTCTACTAACATTAAACAAAACTTGGAGGAATTCTCTTTCATGACATGTACTCATTGACGTAATTTTTCAATAATTTCCCCATTAAATTTATACTTTAAAAATTTGTGGTAAGTTCTTATGGGACAAAATTGTTAACTGAAACTAACTTACGCTGAAGACAACACACACACCCATGCCGGAGGGAGGACTCGAACCACCGACGGGGGGAGCCGCCACGAACCTTGGCAATGCGCCCTAGACCACGTGGCTGCTCCGCGCAGCAATACTTAAAACTAGGGAGTTCTTTTTCAAACACCCTGCACTTTAAAAAAAAAACTTTCATGTAGCTGAACAAATGACGACTGTTTACCGCGGGACTGAATACCGCCTGATGGCGTGTGGGCACCTGACGCAGCAGGGAAAGTGTACAAGTGGGGCACAAACGACGATGGGAACCACAAATGGGGAAATTCGCAGACATAAGCGACTCGAACAAAGGGCAGATTGTTACGGCCTGGCGCCTGGGAACGAGCATATCGGAATTGGTGAAACTGGTCGGCTGTTCTCGATCTACTGTCGTGAGCATCTATTGTAAGTGGTTGAAGAGCGGTGAAACAAAGAGCATGCGACATGGTGCTACACTTGCCCATAGCATCACTGAAGTGGAGGTTGCACTTTCCGTAAAGCAGGATAGATGGCGCTCTGTAGCTGATTTGGAGACGGAATATTACGTTGGAGTAGGCGAATAGGCACAAGTGTTTCGGAGTACATCGTTTAGTGCTCATTGTTGAACATGCGGATCCCCTGCATTAGACTGTGCGCACTTATTAGCAAAGTCAATAATATAACGGAGGAATCAGCGTAATTTTTTCAAGGGACTCTGCTACATTCCCGGCGGGGTCAGGGATTTTCTCTGCCTCGTGATGACTGGGTGTGGTGTGATGTCCTTAGGTTAGTTAGGTTTAAGTAGTTCTAAGTTCTAGGGGACTGATGACCATAGATGTTAAGTCCCATAGTGCTCAGAGCCATTTGAACCATTTTTGAACTCTGCTACAGAATATAAGGCGTGAGGCCGGCCGATGTGGCCGAGCGGTTCTAGGCGCTTTAGTCTGGAACCGCGCGACCGCTATGGTCGCAGGTTCGAATCCTGCCTCGGGCATGGATGTGTGTAATGTCCTTAGGATACGTAGGTTTAAGTTGTTCTAAGTTCTAGGGGACTGATGACCCCAGATGTTAAGTCCCAAAGTGCTCAGAGCCATTTGAACCATTTGACTGATGACCTCAGATGTTAAGTCCCACAGTGCTCAGAGCCGTTTGAAACATTTTTTTAAGGCGTGAGCCATGAGGACATTTATCAGTTTACACTTGAAAGTGAGAGGATTACTGCTAAGGTTTTTTAATTTTTGTAGTGGCTTATTGATCCGGAAACCTACCAAGGACTTGTGAAATCCATGTCACACAGAATCACTGTTGTATTGCACTCTAAAGGTGGAGTAACCGGCTATAATGTAGGTTTTCGTAATGTTTTGACTGCTCAGTGTATTGCGCCTGCTGGCTCCTGTACCAACGAGCTGGAATGCTTTTCGGGTATCCATCGCGGCTGGCAGCTCCTCTGCGCTGTGGCGCGTCCAGTGAGCGGGTCGCATCCTTCCGGTGACGGCGCGTCCGATACGCCAGTCCTTGGCGCGCCACTCCGCTATGTTTAGGCATGGCGCACGACTGCCGGTGGCCTCGCGCCGCTTATCTGCCGACCTCTGGGTCTGACTCACGGCTCGTCGCTTGCCAGCGAACCTGAAAACTTCTGCATTCCCAGCCCTGACACACTTGCCTCACGCTGACCTCGTGTAACAATGCGTAACAGGACCACCTTAACCGGACACTTGTGGACAAATCAAATGTCACCCTTCCGATTTGTCAGATTACCTCTACACCTACGCCGGCACCCATACTCTGCGAACTGTGCGAAATGTATGGCCGAGAGTACTTTCCATTGTACCGCTTCTCGTTCCATTCGCGAATGGATCGCGGAAATGACTGCTGAAAGGCTCTGCGTTCGCTGTTGTCAGTCTAAGCTTGTCTGCTCGCAATCGCTGCGGGAATAATACCGGGTGATCAAAAAGTCAGTATAAATTTGAAAACTGGATAAATCACGGAATAATGTAGATAGAGAGGTACAAATTGACACACATGCTTGGAATGACATGGGCTTTTTATTAGAACCAAAGAAATACAAAAGTTCAAAAAATGTCCGACAGATGGCGCTTCATCTGATCAAAATAGCAATAATTAGCATAACAAAGTAAGACAAAGCAAAGATGATGTTCTTTACAGGAAATGCGCAATATGTCCACCATCATTCCTCAACAATAGCTGTAGTCGAGGAATAATGTTGTGAACAGCACTGTAAAGCATGTCCGGAGTTATGGTGAGGCATTGGCGTCGGGTGTTGTCTTTCAGAATCCCTAGAGATGTCGGATGATCACGATACACTTGCGACTTCAGGTAATCTCAAATCCAATAATGGCACGGACTGAGGTCTGGGGACCTGGGAGGCCAAGCATAACGAAAGTGGCGGCTGAGCACACGATCATCACCAAACGACGCGCACAAAAGATCTTTCACGCGTCTAGCAATACGGGGTGTTTTTTTTTTTTTTTTGTTCTAATAAAACCCCATGTCATTCCAAGCATGTGTGTCAATATTTACCTCTCTATCTTCATTATTCCGTGGTTTATTAAGTTTTCAAATTTATACTGACTTTTTGATCACCCGGTACATAGGGGATTGTAGTTACGTACTGGTTCTTGAAACTCTTCAGATTAGGCTTTCGTGGAATTCTAGTTGTCTACCTTTAAGCGTCTGTCACTTCAGGTTTTTCAACTTCTATATGACACCCTCTTATGGGTCAATCAAACCTGTCACAATACATGCTGCCCTTTCTTGTAAACTTACAATATCCTCTGGTAGTACTATGTGGTGTGAGTTCTATACAATTGAGCGGTGTTTTAAGATGTTTTGTCAGCATTCTACTTTGGAGGCTTGTTGCATTTTACCAGTATCCTAACAACATACCATAGCCCATTATCTGTTTTACATGCGGCTGAGATGATGTGGTCATTTCATAACCTGTGGCTCCGCTGTAAAGACACAGTTTAGAAAGGAACTGTGTTCTTTGTACTAGGATTCTGTGCAATTTCTTCCGAATGGTTCAAATGGCTCTAAGCACTTTGGGACTTAACATCTGAGGTCATCAGTCCCCTAGACTTAGAACTACTTAAACCTAACTAACCTAAGGACATCACACACATCCTTGCCCGAGGCAGGATTCGAACCTGCGACCGTAGCAGCCGCGTGGTTCCGGACTGAAGCGCCTAGAACCGCTTTCTTCCGACTAACTTCGATGGAAGATTGAAGTGGTGCAAAATTCGGCTAAAGAAATAATATAAATGTATGGATAACAATCAGTTCGAGCATAGACTACCATTCACAAGCAGTCCTCCGGAAGGTTTCCTTACATTTATGTAGAACGAAATACTACGCATCTTTTAAATCCACATATGGATTTGATTCGTTTAACCAGATAACACATTTCCACTTCACCGTCCGCTAGCGCTAGTATCTCTAAGCGCTCCTTATAATAGAGAAAGTCTATACGGAGTGCGTAACAGTTTCTTATGTACAACTCAGCTGTAAATATTTGTTTCAGAGTGTTCATTCGGTACAGGTGCCGAACGAGATGCACTTTGGCTAAGGTACTGGATTCGCATCCCCATTTGGCGATTAAGAATCAGGTCTTTCGTGGTTTCTCTAATTTTTCCCGAGGGCGAGCAGCTGATGGCATTCTCTTGGATAGAATATTCCGGTGATAAAATAGTCCCCCATTCCGATCTCCGGACAGGGACTACTCAGGAGAACGTCATCATCAGGAGAAACGAAACTGGCGTTCTACGGATTGGAGCATAGAATCGTAGATCCTCTAATTGCACAAGGAGGTTAGAAAATTTAAAAAAGGAAATGGATAGGCTGATATTGGATATAGTGGGAATTAGTGAAGATCGGCGGCAGGAGGAACAGGACTTCAGGTCATGTGCATACAAGGCTATAAATACAAAATCAAATTGGGGTAGTGCAAGAGTAGGTTTGACAATGAATGAGAAAATAGCAATGTGGATAAGCTACAATAGCAGCGTGAGTAAGCTAATTCGAACAGCTTGGTGAACGCATTGTTGTAGTCAAGATAGACATATGGCCAACACCCACGTCAGTAGTACCAGTTTATATGCAAAATAGCTCCGCAGATGATGAAGTATGAGAAGATAAAAGAAATTATTCAGATAGTTAAGCGAGACGAAAATTTAATTGTGATGGGGGACTGGAATTCTATAGTAGGAAAAGGAAAAGAAAGAAAAATGTTAGGTGAATATGGACTGGGTCACAGAAATGAAAGAAGAAGCCACCTGATAGAATTTTGCACAGAGCGTAATTTAATCATCGCAAACACTTGGTTTAAGAATCATGAAAGAAGGTTAGACCTGAGTTTCACCTGGCGTATACAATTTACAAGCACCTTACGGGAATTCAGCCAGGTAATATCTACAACGAACACCGATATTTCGGCGGAAGTACACCCTGTCATTTTCAGGGCCAGTTTGTGCCTTGAAAATGGCGAGGTGTACTTCCGCCGAAATATCGGCTGTCGCTGTAAATATTACCTGGCTGAATTCCCATAAGTTGTTTGAAAAATGAAAGAAGATTGTATACGTGGAACAGACCTGGAGACAACGGAAGGTTCCAGCTTGATTGTGTAATGGTAAGAAAGATATTTCGGACGGCAGATGTGGACTCTGACCACAACGTATTGGTTATGAAGTGTAGATTTCGGACCAGATTTTAAATTGTAAGACATTTCCAAGGGCAGATGTGGACTTTGACCACAATGTATTGGTTTTGAAGTATAGATTAAAACTGAAGAAATTGCAAAAAGGTAGGAATTAAGGAGATGGGTTCTGAATAAGTTGAAAGAACCAGAGGTTGTTGGAAGTTTCAGAGGTAGCATTAGGCATCGGGTGACTAGAACAGGGGAAAGGAACACAATAGAAGACGAATGGGTAGCTTTAAGAGGCGAAGGCAGCAGAGGATCAAATAGGTAAAAAGACCAGGTCTGGCAGAAATCCATGAATAACACAGGAGGTGTTGAATTTAACAGATGGAAGAAGAAAATTTAAAACTGCAGCAATTGAAGCAGGTGACAGGGAATACAAACGTCCAAACTATGAGATTGTCAGGAAGTGAAAATGGTTAAGCAGGAATGACTAGACGACAAATTAGAAGCACATTTCGCCACTGTTAAGACAGATACCGCCCAAACAGAAATGAAGGAGACATTTGGAGGAAAGAGAAGCAGCTGTGTGAATATCAAGATCTCAGATAGAAAACCAGTAGTAACCAAAGAATGGAAAGCTCAAGGTGGAAGGAGTATATAGAGTGTCTATACAAGGGAGATGAACTTGAAAGCAACACAATAGAAAGGGAAGATAACGTAGATGAAGATGAGATGGGAGATGTAACAGTGCACGAACAATTTGACAGAGCACTGAAAAGGCGTAAGTCGAAACAAGGCCCCTGGAGTTGACTACAGGCCCTCAGAACCACCGGTCGCCTTCGGAAAACCAGCCATGAAAGAACTCTTCCATCTGGTGAGATGAGATTAATTGGAAGAATCCTAAGGAAATGCAATCCGAAAACAAGGGAAGTAGGTTACAGTACGTTTGTTCGCCCACTGCTTGAATACTGCTCAGCAGTGTGGGATCCGTACCAGATGGGGTTGATAGAAGAGATAGGGAAGATCCGACGGAGAGCAGCACGCTTCGTTACAGGATCATTTAGTAATCGCGAAAGCGTTACGGATATGATAGATAAACTCCAGTGGAAGACTCTGCAGGAGAGACGCTCAGTAGCTCGGTACGGGCTTTTGTTGAAGTTTCGAGAACATACCTTCACCGAAGAGTCAAGCAGTATATTGCTCCCTCCTACGTATATCTCGCGAAGAGACCATGAGGATAAAATCAGAGAGATTAGAGCCCACACAGAAGCATACCGACAATCCTTCTTTCCACGAACAATACGGGACTGGAACAGAAGGGAGAACCGATAGAGGTACTCAAGGTACCGTCCGCCACACACCGTCAGGTGGCTTGCGGAGTATGGATGTAGATGTAGATGTAGATGGTGTGCAAGATGTACGAGACAGGTGAAATACCCTCTGACTTCAAGATGAATATATGTTTAAGTAGTTCTAAGTCTAGGGGACTGATGACCTCAGAGGTTAAGTCTCATAGTGCTTAGAGCCATTCGAACCATATGAACCTAGAAGAAAATTAAACATCTATAAACCGTATCTATTTGTTTCTCATGATTGTTCGACAATGAAGGAATGACGATTATAAATAATGAGGCTGCTTTCAATGCGCCTTACAATTGAGATTAGGCCGTTTAACTGTGTCGTCTCCTTTTCACCAGGACACGGCACATTCTGAATCTGGGTCTCAGAGAGGTGCACATGTAAAGGAAGTGCAGAAAGCGGCGACACGCCATTTCTCTCAGTGGTAGGCGACCGCCTCATCGCTCGCTGCGTGCGGGACTCCCCGCTGTCTCCGCTAAGGTCGACATGGCGTCTGAGTGCAAGCCCTGGCGTCAGTTGTACAGCCGGCTTTGCCGTTCTCTCCAGCTAGCGGTACTTGCCGCCAACTCAACATAGCAGCTTTGATGATCAGCTCTACGATTCTCGCGAGTACAAGGTGAGTGTAACGCACTGAATATTCAAGGCAGCCTCGGCAGGAACGGACAATGGTGCAAAAGCTTCAACGAATCGCAGGTCATATAAGATGAATCATAACAGACACCTAGTCGATCAAGGCACTATGCAAAAGAAGCACAGTGCAATGCAGCATCAACGCGTATTGAGGATGAACTTAAGCTGAAGTGACGAAAGTCATCGGATACCTCCTAATATCGTGTCGGACCTTCTTTTGCCTGGCGTAATGCAGCAACTTGACGTGTCATGGACACAGGCCTTTGGAAGCTCCCTACAGAAATATTGTGTCTTGCTTCAACTACAGGGTCTTACAAAAAGGTACGGCCAAACTTTCAGGAAACATTCCTTTTTGTAACACCCTGTATAGTCGGCCATACTTGCGAAAGTATTGCCGGTGCAGGATTTTGTGCACGAACTGATCTCTAGATTATATTCCATAATTGTTCGATAGGATTCACGTCAGGCGATTTGCGTGGCCAAATCATTCGCTCAAATTGTTCAGAATGTTCTTCAAACCAACCGCGAACAGTTGTGGTTAAGTTACATGACGTTGTCTGGGATCATGAAGTCCATGAATGGCTGCCGATGGTCTTCAAATAGCAGAACATAACCATTTTCAGTCAATGGCCGGTTCAGTTGGACCAAAGGACCCAGTCCATTCCATGTAAACACAGCACACACCATTATTGAGCCACCACCACCATGCACCGTGTCTTGTTGACAGCTTCGTCCATGGGTCGTGGGGTCTGCTCCACACTCGAACCCTAGCATCGGCTCTTACCAGTTGAAATCGGGACTCGTATGACCAGATCATTGTTTTCCAGTCGTCTTGGGTCCAACCGATACCGTCAGAAGCCCAGAAAAGTTGCTGCAGATGACGTCGTTTTGTCAGGAAGGACACTTGCATCGGTCGTCTGCTGCCATAGCCCATTAATGCCAAATTTCGAAGCACTGTCCTAACGGATACGTTCGTTGTACGTCCTACGTATATTTCTGCGGTTATTTCGCGCAGTGTTGCTTATTTGGCAGCACTCACAACTCTGCACAAACGCCGCTGCTGTCGGCCACTGAAGGATGTCGGCCACTGCGTTGTCCGTGGATAGAGGTAATGCCTGAAATTTTGTATTCCCAGCGCATTCATGAGACCGTGGATCTCAGAATACTGAATTCCCTAACGATTTCCGAAATGGATGCCCCATTTGTCTAGCTCCAACTACTGTGCCGCGTTCATAGTCTGTCGCCGGCCATTTTGACCGAGTGGTTCTAGGCACTTCAGTCCGGAACCGCGCTGCTGCTACGGTCGCTGGTTCGAATCCTGCCTCGGGCATGGAAGTGTTTGATGTCCTTAGGTTAGTTAGCTTTAAGTAGTTCTAAGTTCTAGGGGACTGATGACCTCAGATGTTAAGTCCCATAGTGCTTAGAGCCATTTGACCATTTCTGAGCCGGCCGGGGTGGCCGTGCGGTTCTAGACGCTTCAGTCTGGAACCGCGAGACCGCTAAGGTCGCAGGTTCGAATCCTGCCTCGGGCATGGATGTGTGTGATGTCCTTAGGATAGTTAGGTTTAATTAGTTCTAAGTTCTAGGGGACTGATGACCTTAGAAGTTAAGTCCCACAGTGCTCAGAGCCATTTGAACCATTTTTTTTGAACGATTTCTGGATAGTCTGTCAATTCACGCCGTGCAACCATTATCACATAGGAAATGTTTACAGGAATCACCTGAGTACAACTGATAGCTCCGCCAACACACTGCCCTATTATACCTTGTGTGCGCGATGCTATATGCTTCTGTATAAGTGCGTATCGGAGTCCCATGACTCTTGTCGCCTCAGTGTATATCGACTAAGAATTCTTCAAGAGTTGATTTTCCTGACGGTGTTGCGGTATCGTTTTTGTTATTCAGTTAAGTAGTCCTGTCTTTCGTTTAATAAAATAAGTTTTTCCGACCGCTGTGACCGAGCGGTTCTAGGCTCTTCAGTCCGGAACCGCGCTGGTGCTACGATCGCAGGTTCGAATCCTGCCTCGGGCATGGACGTGTGCGATGTCCTTAGGTTAGTTAGGTTTAACTAGTTCTAAGTCTAGGGGACTGATGATCTCAGATGTTAAGTCCCATAGTGCTTAGTGCCATTTGAACCATTTTTGAAAATAAGTTTTAACGGTACCTGAATATACGACTAAAATAGTTTCGTTAAGAAATATCTTCTGGGAACATCTACAGAAAAAGAATAGAAAAATGTTTGGCCTGGCTATCTGTTTCATTACGATCTAGCACGTAGTTCACAATAGTAACAGTAGCA
This sequence comes from Schistocerca serialis cubense, assembly GCF_023864345.2. Lineage (NCBI taxonomy): Eukaryota > Metazoa > Arthropoda > Insecta > Orthoptera > Acrididae > Schistocerca > Schistocerca serialis. The sequence goes on along the minus strand of NC_064641.1, from coordinate 252,260,669 downwards.
CAAGATTACATTCATGTCTCGTAAGTATAAGACAACAATATTAAAAAAGTTGCAGAATGAGAGACTAACTTAAAATCATAATCTACTACCAATAAAAATCGGGTATGAACCCTGCTTTCTGGGAGATTCTTCACAGTGTGTCACACTGTCTACCTTTAAACCAGGGGTGCCCAACTCAAGGCGTGGGAGCTGCAAGTGGTCCAAAGCAAGTATCAGTGCAGCCCAAGAAATGACGTGGTGAAGATTTGTCACACGATCGGTAAAAAACAACTCCATAAGATTCCGTCTATGCAAGGCTATGGTAAATTCAATATTTTCGTTTTGAAACTCCAGCCACACGATGCTATTTTCTCACTGTCCATCCCGTGTCTTTTTTATTTTTTTGCGCAGCTGTTATTGTTAGTGTTAAGTATATTACTCGTATCCGCGGCCAAAGAATACTCGTCTTCTTCCGAAGTCACCCAGGTAAACTAAAAGGTTGGACGCTCCCGCTTTAAATGAATTGGATGCAATAATCGACTCGTAACAAGCGATAGGCCTATTCATGACGTGGAGTGCATTATGCTGCTTATGGTAATGAAGCCCTCGTCAACATGCCTTCACTACGCGATGCTAACAGGAAAATCTGAAGTAACTGCAATGGCTACCATGTACGCCCTTGCAGGTGCGTGACACTGCGGCGTGCAGAAGTGGGCGGTGCGAGGTAAGGTGGCGGCCGGCCCCAGGCGTGGGACTTTTTAACTAACAGCCTCGTTACAGGACAGCACGCAGGCGGGCCGGATCGCCCACGGCTGCGAACAGGTCCAGCCGCCCAGCACAGCGTGCAGCAGTTAAAAGTCCGCATGTGGCAGGCGCTGCGGACGCTGGCCGTGAGGAACGTTCAGCAAAACTGTGCGTGGACAGTCTCTTCAGCACTCAGTTGAGCTAAGGACCAACAAAGCAAAGGCTGAAGAGATCAAGAACGCTAAAAAGGGAGCCGGTGACTAGCTAAACACAAAAATAGGGAAGGATATAGTGAACCGATGAAAGATTTTGCTGGTTTAGTATCAAATATATTCAGAATGGTCTAAGCAAACAGATTTCTGAAACAGATGGGCAAGCTCGAAAACAGATTTCCTCAACGAAGGAACTCGACCGATGACGATATAAAGCTAAATATGATTTTCGAAATCATAAACAAAATGCGATAATGTATGTTTCTACAGAATGCAGTAATCTGCAAGAGCAATAAAGGACAAGTGGAGCTAAATAGACATGGAAAATTAAGAGAAATCAGTTACTGTTATAAAAAGGGAAAACCTGGTGATACAGCTTAGAATTACCTTTGCGAAATGCAACGCGTCTGTGAAACAAGCCCGAAGTAAATGATAAAAAAAGTGCAAACAGGTTTAAAAGTCCAAGTGGAGCAAATATCAGTCTTGTGATTCACACACAGTTTTAGTTTCTGAACGAAAATAAGGTAGTCTTAGCATTGCTGGAGGAAATGGGCATCCCATTTTGTTCCGAATTTACTATAAGGATAAACTAAGAGAAGAGGAAATTAAGAAAAATTTAGCTTGAAATGGAAAGATAAATAAAAGAGACCTAAAAAGACGTCTTTGGGAAACACAAGAAGAAAGGAGGTTTGTGACCCATGAAGAGAGGTGTTCAACAATATTTAATTTAGTGCTAGAAGAGTGATCTGACAGAAAAAATTTAAAAGCGGACAAGAAAAGATTATTGTATCAATCTATCCTCTACTGGCTTGCTTTCGCTCCAAAACATCATTTAATTTTGAAAATATTCGTGTTAAAATATCTGATACAAGATATCACCTGGAATCATCAATTAAAGAGTAAATTATTTACACACAAAACCTTACAGTTTGTCTACATGTGTTAAAGAAACACTTGAAATTAATAAGAATATGAAGATAGCGAAACAGAACTTCTAATGAGTAGAAAGCACGTTATTTTATTAAGTACAGTAAAACTTCACAAACATTCCACTATTTCTATCAGTATTAGTCTAGATTCAGAGATAAACAACAAACACACAGAGTGAATTGTGAATTCCTGAAGCAATGCGAACTGAAATGTAGAAATATGTTCTAGGTATAAAGAAATGAAAGGAATCTGAAGATGATTGTGTTTCAGTAGATTTTGAGACAAAGTAATAAAAAAGAGTCTTTTAAAAATATTTACAGAATATCCAAGGCAGAAGACAATTGCCAAAACTAGAACAGTACTGTAATTGTTGTCGCTCACAAAAAGATAAATAAACATAAAAAGACTGTAGATCTGTCAGCCTTCTCTCTCTCTCTCTGATGTACAATGTATCCACTTAAATTATTACGAACTGCGTGTCAAAAAACAGTACGTTTTAATCAACTGTATAAACGACCTGCCTTTAGAAGTGGATATAGCACAATGGATTATTTACAGGTCGTAGGCAAAGACGTTCCATGTCGTCAAACTTTTCTCATCAATTGTAGAGAAGGTTTTCATGTCCATGAACTGTTAAGAAATACACGTCAGTGGAACATGTATGAAACGCCTGTCTTTTTTTTTATCTTAAGTACAGAAAACCTTCTACAAGAAATGGAGGACCTAAATACTCTGCAGGAAAAAAAAAATTAGTACACTCTTTTAGAGGTTTCCATTTCACTCAACATGAAATGATTATATTTACAGATCAATAGCACAAGCGGTTCTGAGGTAGCAGGTATCGAAAAATTCGAATGGCTCTAAGCACTATGGGACTTAACATCTGAGGTCATCAGTCCCCTAGACTTAGGACTACTTAAACCTAACCAACCTAAGTACATCACACACATCCATGCCCGAGGCAGGATTCGAACCTGCGACCGTAGCAGCAGCGCGGTTCCGGACTGAAGGGCCTAGAACCTCTCGGTCACAAAGGGCCGGCGTAGCAGGTATCCACTCATGCTGAAACACCCATATTAGTAGGTGGTGTAGCCTTCACGGGCAGCAATGCAGGCGTCGATTCTGGCATCCAGTCGATCGTACAGACGGCGAATACTGTCCTGGGATACGTTATTCCACACCTGCTCGACCTGTTCACGTAGTTCTGTGAGAGTTGTTGGTTGACGAGTCGCACGAGTCATTTCTCGCCCCATCATAACCCACACGCACTCGATTGAAGACAAGCCCGTAGATCGTGCTGGCGAAGTAAGCTGCTGTATGTCTTGCAGCGCTCGTTGAGTTTCAGGTCGAGCATATTCCTGTTGGAACAACACATCATCTTCCTGTTACAAGAGCAGCAAAAGGACGGGTCTAACAACGATCTGTACGTACCGAGCGCTGGTTAGCCTCCCCTCCAGGAACACCAAAGGTGAACGAGAGTTGTAGCTTATCACATCCCAGACCATAAGACTTGTGCTGGGGCCAGTGTGTCTTGGACGAGTGCACACCTCCAGACAGCGCTCATCAAGTCTATGTCGTGCTCGCAAACGCTGTCACTTGCGTGCAAGCAGAATCTGTTTTCATCGCTGAAGACCACGATGCGACGTTCCGTCTTCCAAGTGATCCTGTGACGGCACCGAGCCGTGCACGTCAATGCTTTGGCGTGCGTGGAACACGGGCTAGAGGCGTGCTTACCCTTAAGCCGTCGGCACAAGGACCGTGCTGTCGAACGTTAACGTTGACCGTGCCCAGTTCAACGTTCTGCTGAACGCTCAGGAACGATGCGATTTGTGCATACGGTATATGGGCCCCAACGTGGTGTCCGCGATCGCAACGCACTCCAGCGGCAGTCGAGGGATGTTTCTAGTTCGTAAATCACAGTGTTTACTCACGGACGCGTGGAAAATTCCCACGTTAGCTCTATTAAAACGCACATTTCCTCCATCGTCCACGAAAAGGAAAGTACCATGTCCAATCAATACAGACACAGGCTTATAAAAGTTCCATTACAAACAGTGCAGTACAAATTTCGAATACTTCTCCGCATAAGATGAACATTATTTCATCATTCCCACATTTTAGTAAAACCCCAAGGTCAGTCTTACTATATCCCTGTTCCTACCCAGCAGCAGAATCTTTGCAACATGTGAATTACGAAGTGTAAAAGAAAAAGGAGCAAAATATCTTTATACAAGTAGCGGAAGCTGTCTTGCAGATTAAGCCAACCGAACAAAGTCACCCCTCAAAAAAGGTGAACTTATATTTACATAACATTAAATATTATAGCATATACTTATATTAAACTAATAATAAAGTATCAGAACCTAATTAAAACGCTAATGTTAGGGGGAAAAATTGGGAGTGTTGAGACGCGAACCACCGTCCCAACAAAAACTCGTTTTAGTGCAGAGACGCTACTCATTACGCTTAACCAACAACACACAGCCTAATTTTAATCATATTATTTTACCTCTTGATAAAAACGTTAATCGTAGATAATTATGTTACTAATTGAAATTATAACAAATTGTACCAAGAACAATGCGTTTTGGGTGGATCTTCAGTGTGTCACTGCCTTCAATAGCCTACTCTCATAATAGGCAAGTTACAATAATTCTTGTGTCACGAATACGATGTTTCTCATTATTTTATTGGAACGAATCGCACAACTAACAACGGGCTTTCCAGTTATTCTCAATTTTCTGGTGCTCAGAAACGGCATATATACATATAGGCTTGAAATGAATGCCAATATGGCGCCTCACAACTCTGTACTGAATGGAGACGGCGTGCGTGTGACGTAGGTGGCGTTGTGCCATCTCATTGGTCAACGCTCAGACGCACGCTCAGAATATCTGACATGCCAGATATTAAACTTCCTGGCAGATTAAAACTGTGTGCCCGACCGAGACTCGAACTCGAGTCTCGGTCGGGCACACAGTTTTAATCTGCCAGGAAGTTTCATATCAGCGCACACTCCGCTGCAGAGTGAAAATCTCATTCTGGATGCCAGATATTGCTCTGCACGTTCGGAGAGACTCCCGAACGTGCTATTCCACGCTATGACGTCAGAAATTCGGCACGCCCAACGCTCAACGTTCGGATGCACGGTCCGTGTGCCGGCGGCTTTAAACACAGCAATATCTAGCATGTCGGATAATCTTGAGCGTGCGTCTGAGCGTTGACCAATGCGATGGCACAACGCCACCTACGTCACACGCACGCCCTCTCCTTTCAGTACAGAGTTGTGAGGCGCCATATTGGCATTCGTTTGAAGCGTATACGTACAGGGCTATTTCAAATGATTGAAGCGATTTCATAAATTCACTGTAGCTCCATTCGTTGACATATGGTCACGACACACTACAGATACGTAGAAAAACTCATAAAGTTTTGTTCGGCTGAAGCCGCACTTCAGGTTTCTGCCGCCAGAGCGCTCGAGAGCGCAGTGAGACAAAATGGCGACAGGAGCCGAGAAAGCGTATGTCGTGCTTGAAATGCACTCACACCTGTCAATCATAACAGTGCTACGACACTTCAGGACGAAGTTCAACAAAGATCCACCAACTGCTAACTCCATTCGGCGATGGTATGCGCAGTCTAAAGCTTCTGGATTCCTCTGTAAGGGGAAATCAACGGGTCGGCCTGCAGTGAGCGAAGAAACGGTTGAACGCGTGCGGGCAAGTTTCACGCATAGTGATGTGAAAGATTCAGTGTTTAAACCTCCTCTAACAAGAAACGTGCCAGAACTGCGAGCTCGCATCAACAATGCTTTCGAACTCATTGATGGGGACATGCTGCGCCGAGTGTGGGAGGAACTTGATTATCGGCTTCATGTCTGCCGCATCACTAAAGGGGCACATATCGAACATTTGTGAATGCCTAAAAAAAGTTTTTGAGTTTTTGTATGTGTGTGCAAAGCATTGTGAAAATATCTCAAATAATAAAGTTACTGTAGAGCTGTGAAATCGCTTCAATCATTTGTAATAACCCTGTATATATGCCGTTTCTGAGTACCAGCAAATTGAGAATCACTGGAAACTGTGTGATTCGTTCCAATAAAATAATGAGAAACATCATATTCGTGGCAAAAGAATTATTGTAACTTGCGTACTATGAGAGTATGCTATTTGAAGGCAGCGACACACTGAAGATCCACCCAAAACGCATTGTTCTTGGTACAATTTGTTATAATTAAATTTCAATTAGTAACATATCTACGACTGAAGTTTTCAGCAAGTGGTTACATGTTATGATTGAATATAGGTACCGATTTGTTGGTTTAGCGTAGTGAATAGCGTCAGTGAGCAGTATCGTGTTGCTTGTTAGGACGGTGATTCACGTCCCAACACTTTCAAATTTTTGTTCCTAACATACGAGGTTTTATTAGGTTCCGATACTTTATTATTAGTTTAACATAAGTATATACTACAATGTTTGATGTTATGTAAATATAAGTTCACCTTTTTTGAAGGGTCACTTTGTTCGATTGGCTTAATCTACAGGACAGCTTGCGCTACTTGTATAAAGATATTTTGCTCCTTTTTCTTTTACGCTTCGTAACTCACATGTTGCAAAGATTCTGCTACTAGGTAGGAACAATGATCAAGTAAGACTGACCTTGGGGTTTTACTAAAATGTGGGAACGATGAAATAATGTTAATCTTATGTGGAGAAGTTGAAAGGTCTCTGTTGGATTCCTTTCATGTTTGATTTCTTAAATCTGTTGTCATTTACGGCATAAATTCCTCTTCTAAATTTACTGTGGCGTTTCTATCTGGGAGGAGACTGAGTAGTGGAACGTGTTACTTTTACACATAAACGAGAACGATCTGTCACACTACTACACTTTAAAACACAGTTATATGTAATTCATGTCACACAGTCTCATACGGAACCTACATCAGCTTTCGTTTATATACTGTATATGATAAGATACTGTCATCCCCCTTCCCTTCTGTGTGAGAGGATGAATGAGCAAATGTATTTCTAGTTGCATGCTTGAGGGTAGTAGACAAGCCTGTCTGCTAGAGAACAGTAGGACCAACGTCGGAACAGGTAGCTACACTTTCTAAAAGCAGAGTGGTTTCTATCCTTAGTATGGTCCTCTCCGTCTCTTGTCATGTTGGTATAGGAAGCTGCCCCTCTGGCCACTTCCGTTTGTATTTGTGAGCCACCCTCAGAAAGGGACCAGGGCAGTCTGTCCGTGGCGAGCGTCTGAAGTGGTAAGATCTCCGGCTAAGCGCGTGTCTGCTAAGTTCAGCCTAACTGAAAATTTAATCACCTTTATTTCAGGTTTAGCTCTAAAATATCTAATGTTATCTTAAATTGCAGCGCAGTGTAATTCTCGTGTGCAGTTCAGAATATATTCCGGTAGTTGCTTTGTCACTACTTTGTGAGTAAAGTGGAACCATGTGTTGATCAGTAACTCTAACTAAGTTCATCAATCTTAAATGCGAATGTGCGTGAGATTATAACGTCTCGTCTTGACAGTATTTTTCAATACAGCAACTTTTCTTTATGTTCAACCCACGTGGGGTGTACTTTGTGAGACCACTATCACGTGCTTATATAATTGTTTGACCCATCAGGTTAATAGTAAGACGATAGTAACCAGTTCGAGGTTTTTCTTTTGTAAATTGCTTTTCGATCTAATTTATTTTAATTATCAAAATTATTGTGGAGTTACACTCTTTGTGTAAACCAAGTTGACTACGTGAAGCATGTGGTGTAATCATCAAAGTAGCCCTCAGCCATTCTTTCCGCGAAGATTGCACAAAGAGTTAATATGAATTCAGTATACCAGAGTGTGGTAATTACATGACGGACAGGATTGTGCTACGAACGTAACTTCTTTGGGTGAAAATTGAATCGGTTGGTAGTGGTTAACTTTCTCTTGCATATGTTTCAACGTTCTTTGTGTGTTGTTTTATGAATGCAGTGTTGTATGCAGTCTCCCAATCTTGGCTCCATATTTGATGTGTTCCGTAAGATTGCAATCTCACATTTTCACAATCCTAAATAAGGCACCAGTTTAGTTAGGAATCAAGTTTAATGTGTTGAAATTTCAATGATCAATGTTAAAATAAATTTCCAAATATAAATTGATTTATTTCTTTTTATTTAAATTATCTTTTATACATATATCGCCGGTTGTCGTATGACTATTAAAAGATTATAATTAATGTTAGTCTGGTTGGGGATTTGGTAAGCTAGACTGGATACCTGGTGAAACAGTTGGGCAGTAATGCAAGGTTAACTTCCCCAGACAGCTCACAGCTTTTAACCCGCTTTTATTGTCTATCGGTACCGCTTTCATAGAAAAATAAAGTAAAAACATTACAAAGTATTCCAAATTTGTACCGCACAGTTTGTAATGGAACTTTTATAAGCCTGTGTCCTTATTGATTGGACATAGTACTTTCCATTTCGTGGACCAAGGAGAAAATGTGCGTTTGAATAGAACTAACGTGGGAATTTCACGCGCGGCCATTTAATAAACAGTGTGATTTACGAACTAGAAACATCCCGCAACTGCCGCTGGAGTGCGTTGTGATCGCGTATACCACGTTGGGGCCCACGTAAGGTATGCACAAGTCATATCGTTTCTGAACGTTCATCAGCACGCTGAACTTATCACGCTCAACGGTGACATTCCACAGCACGGTCTGTGTGCCGACGGCTTTAGTCTCAACAGTTCGTGTTGACACGTCTTGCTAAAAAGCCCTCTTATCTGTGCTGGGGTGGCAGTGCGATCTGCCACTGCTGCCCTTACAGTACGACGACCCTGGCGAGCGTCTGTGCAGCGTGAACATCCAGAACCTCGTCTGCTGATGTGAGAATGCTCATATGACCGCTGATTCGAGCATCGGTGCACAAGTGACGCAGTACGTCCACCTGTGTAGTAATTCTCCGAAAGTACCATCCCGCCACTCGGAAGGCCACAATTTGACCCCTTTCAAACTCGCTCATTTGGCTGTAGCAAGCACGAGTGCATCACCGTGGCACGGTTGCCTTCTTGCTTCACTCGTTGGCACCACACTGAGCCTTCTGGCTGTGAGCAATCCCTATTAAAGCGCAGAAGTAATGGCACTCTGGTAGCTATGCCACTACGCTATCTGTTGGCGAACGACGCTGAAACCAGTATCAGTCCATCTCCCACCCCCCAGGTAGTATATACACTCCTGGAAATGGAAAACAGAACACATTGACACCGGTGTGTCAGACCCACCATACTTGCTCCGGACACTGCGAGAGGGCTGCACAAGCAATGATCACACGCACGGCACAGCGGACACACCAGGAACCGCGGTGTTGGCCGTCGAATGGCGCTAGCTGCGCAGCATTTGTGCACCGCCGCCGTCAGTGTCAGCCAGTTTGCCGTGGCATACGGAGCTCCATCGCAGTCTTTAACACTGGTAGCATGCCGCGACAGCGTGGACTTGAACCGTATGTGCAGTTGACGGACTTTGAGCGAGGGCGTATAGTGGGCATGCGGGAGGCCGGGTGGACGTACCGCCGAATTGCTCAACACGTGGGGCGTGAGGTCTCCACAGTACATCGATGTTGTCGCCAGTGGTCGGCGGAAGGTGCACGTGCCCGTCGACCTGGGACCGGACCGCAGCGACGCACGGATGCACGCCAAGACCGTAGGATCCTACGCAGTACCGTAGGGGACCGCACCGCCACTTCCCAGCAAATTAGGGAGACTGTTGCTCCTGGGGTATCGGCGAGGACCATTCGCAACCGTCTCCATGAAGCTGGGCTACGGTCCCGCACACCGTTAGGCCGTCTTCCGCTCACGCCCCAACATCGTGCAGCCCGCCTCCAGTGGTGTCGCGACAGGCGTGAATGGAGGGACGAATGGAGATGTGTCGTCTTCAGCGATGAGAGTCGCTTCTGCCTTGGTGCCAATGATGGTCGTATGCATGTTTGGCGCCGTGCAGGTGAGCGCCACAATCAGGACTGCATACGACCGAGGCACACAGGGCCAACACCCGGCATCATGGTGTGGGGAGCGATCTCCTACACTGGCCGTACACCACTGGTGATCGTCGAGGGGACACTGAATAGTGCACGGTATATCCAAACCGTCATCGAACCCATCGTTCTACCATTCCTGGACCGGCAAGGGAACTTGCTGTTCCAACAGGACAATGCACGTCCACATGTATCCCGTGCCACCCAACGTGCTCTAGAAGGTGTAAGTCAACTACCCTGACCAGCAAGATCTCCGGATCTGTCCCCCATTGAGCATGTTTGGGACTGGATGAAGCGTCGTCTCACGCGGTCTGCACGTCCAGCACGAACGCTGGTCCAACTGAGGCGCCAGGTGGAAATGGCATGGCAAGCCGTTCCACAGGACTACATCCAGCATCTCTACGATCGTCTCCATGGGAGAATAGCAGCCTGCATTGCTGCGAAAGGTGGATATACACTGTACTAGTGCCGACATTGTGCATGCTCTGTTGCCTGTGTCTATGTGCCTGTGGTTCTGTCAGTGTGATCATGTGATGTATCTGACCCCAGGAATGTGTCAATAAAGTTTCCCCTTCCTGGGACAATGAATTCACGGTGTTCTTATTTCAATTTCCAGGAGTGTATATGCCGTCATCGGATAAAAATCGACGTCGTCGTTCCAGGTGTACAATTTTTTTTTTTCAGCAGCGTATATTAAGCATGAAAATAGACCTGAAAATCTTTTGCAATAAGATTTAAGTAACCTACAAAGAATACATCCAGCGAAAATAGTTCAAATTAACAACGATGTCATGGAACCAATTGATGATCTTCTACGTATTCAGAGTGTTCAACTAAACGCCGTATTTAGCTTATCTTCGATCTCTAGTTTGCTCTTCTGGTTCTGATTGTACTGTTATATTTCCGATTTCTGCCTGGAACTGAATTTGGTCACAATTTATTGGTTTTACCATTATCTTTCAAGTGTATTGTGGGAATAAAAACTATCTCACTGCAGCTAAGTAGCAATGGGGAAGTGTGTTAGGAAACAGGAACTCTGCCTATAATATTCTAATAAATCTAGCAAGAGAAAATAAATTTGCGGTGTCAGCTGCTGGCGCAGGTGAACGCTGGGCTTGTTAATTCAACAGCAGCCAGCAATAACCCCGCTCATACCCCTGTGCCTTTGCACCATTCCAAGAGACATTGGAAGAGTGTAACTTGTACGAGCAACAATTACGACAGCGTCTTGAGGTGTCGCATATACTTACTGGAAATTTTTTCTTGTCATAGAGGAAGCCAGAAGCATTAATTACTTTTTTGTGGAAGATGGCACCATCAACTGACGTAGGCTCATTTTCCTTTGATGAAATTTTTGAGATGTTTTGCGCATTTTGTGATTAATGCAGAACGAAATTCCAGAAGAGACCAGAACAGTCTTATAAGGCTGTACCTGTCGAGTGGCAAAAGATATTTCACATATTCAGAATCTAACTGATATCTGTCCTTAATGGTTTTCTTTATTTCACCAGTGCTTTTATGCCAGATAAGGAAATTGTAACTGAACGTAGCGAACAAATAAAGAAGCATCCGGTTTAATGTCAGGTACGTTGAGAATGCTGTAAAACTGTGTGCGGTCGGTGATCAGGACAAAGCGGTTCGCCAGGCTTGGCGGACTCGACAGAGTCACAATAGCCTTTAGTAAGAAGATTGATGGATACACCAGAACTCCGATGCTGCTTCGGGCAACGATCCAGGTTGACCTGCAGTCTAAAAAGCTGTTATTCGCTGGGAAACGACATCAACCAATTACAGCACTCCATTTGCATTGGGTATGTCCTGTTTACTACAAACAAGAAATATAATATTGAAGTCTTATAGGCAAAAAAGGTCTGTATCCCATCAGGTCGTAAGAGGAGAGTAATTATAATTACTTTTAAAGCCACAAGTATTACAAAAATAGTTCAAAATGGTTCAAATGGCTCTAAGCACTATGGGACTTAACATCTGAGGTCATCAGTCCCCTAGACTTAGAACTACTTAAACCTAGCTATCCTAAGGACATCACACACATCCATGCCCGAGGCACGATTCGAACCTGCGACTGTAGCACAAAGCGCGGTTCCGGACTGAAGCGCCTAGAACCGCTCGGTCACAGTGACCGGCTAAAAATAGTTTTTAAAACTGAATTAGCGTAGAGGAAGGTACCGATTCCTTATTGGCTAATACAAACACTGGTGTGAGCCACTCTGGAGACGATACCACTCAAAAAACGAGACTCATTTGTGGAACCTCGTGAGCAGGTCTGAGGAGTGATGCGCTACATTGGTGAGATGTTGTATAACAGTTACATTGGCATTGGGGTCTTCCTCTTAAGAATTAATTCGTCACATTACATTTTAGCGTAAATAAATAGTGTACGATTTCATTTATGCGTCCTCAAAAAAAAAAAAAATCAAAAATGTGTTGTAAATGGGACATAATTATCGTAATAAAATCCAATCTTATCTTGACTTAGCTCTGTTTATTTTGGGTAGTGACTTGGTGGTCACTTTGGCGTTTTATTAGTTCCTGTTGGTTTTCTGTGCTGCTGTGTGGAAAATACTACGTGAGTCCATTCTGCTACAGGGCACAGAGGTGAAGGTATAGGTTGAGAGCAGTTGTGTTGGAGCGTTAAAAGCAGATCTCGGCCTGCTGGATTCCACAGGTGGCGGAGTTCTGCAACAGCTTTTCAGAAAATGGTACAAATCGCTCTGAGCACAATGGGACATAACTTCTGAGGTCATCAGTCCCCTGGAACTTAGAACTACTTAAACCTAACTAACCTAAGGACATCACACACATCCATGCCAGAGGCAGGATTCGAACCTGCGGCCGTAGCGGTCGCGCGGTTCCAGACTGTAGCGCCTAGAACCGCTCGGCCACCCCGACCGGCCAACAGCTTTTCATACCCGTATTAGTATGCCCAAGACGTATACCATCGCAGAGATCATAGTAACGTATTAAAATTAGAAGACTCCGCGGTAGTGGGAACCATAATCTTTAAAGAGCCGTTTGAAATGTCATAGATAGCAGATCGGCAATTACACGATACTCGGGTGTAGCAACAGTATGATCGACGCCATAGCGACACATGCATTCAATACAATCACCGCCTGACAATATTTTGCCTTGGCCTCGATTCTCTTCTCTTTTGGCGCCGTCTTCTACCCTCAAGCTGCCCAGCTATGATGTACTGTTAGATATAGTGGGAATTAGTGAAGTTCGGTGGCAGGAGGAACAAGACTTCTGGTCAGATGAATACAGGGTTATAAATACAAAATCAAATAGGGGAAATGCAGGAGTAGGTTTAATAATGAATAGGAAAATAGGAATACGGGTAAGCTACTACAAATAGCATAGTGAACGCATTGTTGTGGCCAAGATAGATAGGAAGCCCACGCCTGTCACATTGGTACAAGTTTATATGCCAACTAGCTCCGCAGATGGCGAAGAGATTGTTGAAATGTATGATAACATAAAAGAAATTATTCAGATAGGGAAGGGAGACGAAAATTTAATAGTCATGGGTGACTGGAACTCGATAGTAGGAAAAGGAAGAGAAGGAAACGTAGTAGGTGAATATGGAATGGGAGAAAGGAATGAAAGAGGAAGCCGCCTGATAGAATTTTGCACAGAGCATAACTTAATCATAGCTAAAACTTGGCTCAAGAATCATGAAAGAACGTTATATACATGGAAGAAGCCTGGAGATACTGGAAGGTTTCAGATAGATTATATACTGGTAAGGCAGAGATTCAGGAACCAGCATTAAATTGTAAGACATTTCCAGGGGCAGTTGTGGAATTTGACCACAATCTATTGGTTATGAACTGTAGATTAAAACTGAAGAAACTGCAAAAAGTTGGGAATTTGAGGCGATGGGACCTAGATAAACTGAAAGAACCAGAGGTTGTGGAGAGCTTCAGGGAGAGCATTAGGGAACGATTGACAAGAATGGGGGAAAGAAATACAGTAGAAGAAAAATTGGTAGCTTTGAGAGATGAAATAGTGAAGGAGCAGAGGATCAAGTAGGTAAAAAGACTGGGGCTAATATAAATCCGTGGGTAACAGAAGAGATATTGAATTTAATTGATGAAAGGAGAAAATACAAAAATGCAGTAAATAAATCAGGCAAAAAGGAATACAAACGTCTCAAAAATGAGATCGACAGGAAGTGCAAAATGGCTAAGCAGGGATGGCTAGAGGACAAATGTAAGGATGTAGAGGCGCATATCACTAGGGGTAAGATAGATACTGCCTACAGGAAAATTAAAGAGCCCTTTGGAGAAAAGAGAACCACCTGCATGAATATCAAGAGCTCAGATGGAAACCCAGTTCTAAGCAAAGAAGGGAAAGCAGAAAGGTGGATGGAGTATATAGAGGGTCTACGCAAGGGCGATGTTCTTGAGGACAATATTATGGAAATGGAAGAGAATGTAGATGAAGATGAAATAGGAGGTATGGTACTGCGTGAAGATTTTGACAGAGCACTGAAAGACCTAAGTCGAAACAAGGCCCCGAAAGTAGACAACATTCCATTAGAACTACTGACAGCCTTGGGAGAGCCAGGCCAAACAAAACTCTACCATCTAGTGAGCAAGATGTATGAGACAGGTGAAATACCCTCAGACTTCAACAAGAATATAATAATTCCAATCCCAAAGAAAGCAGGTGTCGACAGATCTGAAAATTACTGAACTATCAGTTTAATAAGCCACGGCTGCAAAATACTAACACGAATTCTTTACAGACGAATGGAAAAACTGGTAGAAGCCGACCCCGGGGAAGATCAGTTTAGATTCCGTAGAAATGTTGGAACACGTGAGGCAATATTGACCCGACGAATTATCTTAGAAAATAGATTAAGGAAGGCCAAACCTACGTTTCTAGCCTTTGTAAACTTAGTTAGAGAAAGCTTTTTACAATGCTGACTGGAATACTCTCTTGCAAAGTCTGAACGTGGCAGGGGTAAAATACAGCGAGCGAAAGGCTATTTACAATTTGTACAGAAACCAGATGGCACTTATAAGAATCGAGGGGCATGAAAGGGAAGCAGTGGTTGGGAAGGAAGTGAGACAGTGTTGTAGCCTATCCCCGATGTTATTCCGTCTGTATATTAAGCAAGCAGTGAAGGAAACAAAAGAAAAATTCGGAATAGGAGAAGACAAAAACTTTGAGGTTTGCCTTGACATTGTAATTCTGTCTGAGACAGCAAAGGATCTGCAAGAGCAGCTGAAACGAACGGACAGTATCTTGAAAAGAGGATATAAGATGAACATCAATAAAAGCAAAACGAGGATAGTGGAATGCAGTCGAACTAAATCGGGTGATGCTGCAGGAATTAGATTAGGAAATGGGCGCTTAAAGTAGTAAATGAGTTTTGCTATTTGGGGAGCAAAATAACTGATGATGGTCGAAGTAGAGAGGATATAAAATGTAGACTGGCAATGGCAAGGAAAGCGATTCTGAAGAAGAGAAATTTCTTAACATCGAGTATAGATTTAAGTGTCAGGAAGTCGTTTCTGAAAGTATTTGTGTGGAGTGTAGACATGTATGGAAGTGAAACGTGGACGTTAAATAGTTTAGACAAGAAGAGAATAGAAGCTTTCGAAATGTGATGCTACAGAAGAATGCTGAAGATTAGATGGGTATGTCACATAACTTATGAGGAGGTATTGAATAGAATTGGAGAGAAGAGAAATTTGTGGCACAACGTGACTAGAAGAAGGGATCGGTTGGTAGGGTATATTCTGAGGCATCAAGGGACCACCAATTTAGTATTGGAGGGCAGCGTGGAGGGTAAAAATCGTAGAGGGAGACCAAGAGATGAATACACTAAACAGATTCAGAAGGATGTAGGTTGCAGTAGGTACTGGGAGATGAAGAAGCTTCCACATGATAGAGTAGGATAGAGAGCTGCATCAAACCAGGCTCTGGACTGAGGACCACAACAACAACATTGATATTTCCAGAGCCGCAGTGGTAGGGTGGATGTGTTTCCGATACTTCATTCGTTGTCAAATGTCTCCAGACTGGTGCTGCAATGGTAATATTTACATTTGATTAAAATGATAAATATGTAGTTGGTTTCCTGGAACGACTCCACTTCGTATCTGGGCACGTGGCAGAGGTAGCCTGTGGCCGGAACAAATGGACATTTCTTGTGTATTGTTACATCTGTTACGTATGTTGTCTTAACTGTGGTAATATATAATTAGTAATACATTGATTAATTAGGTTACACTGTTTTTCCAAACTTAATGTAACAGTGGAAATTGGGAGTTGATTTAAAATGTCTAGTCAGCTGCATCACGTGTGATGGGTCGGTAAAATTTGGAGCCAGTCACACCTAATGCAGCGAAAGAAGAAAAAATGTCACATCTTCAGACAGTGACACATACTATGAGATGGTATAACAACCAGCTACACAGAGAGCTACATTTCAGATCGATTCAGTTTAGTGTTGGAGAACCTCAGCTTACTTTTGCTGTATTTGTATGTTTATCTCGTCTTCACTTTCTCAGTGTGATATAGCTTCGAATTCAGTCTGTGTCTGTATATGTGTGGTTTACTAAGTACTGCTGACCTGTCGGACGTGGAGCCTGTCTTATTCTAGTGTATGGTCTCTCCCGTTCGTATGCCACATGCAGTGCTAGTGATGCTCCATCTGCGATGTTGTTTGTAGAGTTCCAGTCATCTTGTCTGTGTATTAATTGTCCTATGTCCTGGTCTCCTAAACTCAGTCTTACATGTCCTAGGGCATCGCAGATGAGCGCTATGTGTTCAGGTGTGCCACTCTCACCACAGGCACCAATGTGAGTCTGTCTTAGGCCAAACCTGTGGAGAGCCATAGGATACGGCCCGTAGCCCATGAGAAAGTGCACCATGCCGCATGTTAGATTTATGTATTTCAGATTCATTCACACTCGGACCCTGGCGAAGAAAAAGTAGACTCATCTTCCCTATCAGTTGTGTCCTCTTCTGTCTGCTATATATCAGTTCTCCACTTGTTTAATTTCCGTTTTTGAGTTATGTCTTGTCCAGTCATTTCTGTTACTTTGTCGCGTCTTCCCCTCTTCAGCCAGTAGGCAGCTGCTCTGAGGCGAATTGTAATATCTATAAGGGAAACTGCCAATACCACACAAAGCGCCTCAATCGAGGTCGTGCCGAAAGCCCCAAGATTCTGAGTTAAACAGTCTTCTGGCCACACTTCACAATAGTTTTATGCGTACCTCAGCAATATCGATGTGCCCAATCTTTAGCCGCAAAACAAGTTATTGACTCAAAGAGTGCTGTGTAATATGTCCTCAATGTCTGTAGAGATAGTCTGTATTTTTTTGTGTTCAGTTCTGCAAGTCTGTGTATCAGTTTTGTCACTTTGTTAGTTGTTAGTCTTGCACGTTGATTAAAATGTAAATGTTCGTCAATATAAATGCTGAGGTATCTTGTATAGCTCTCTTTTTTATAGGTATGTTGTTTATAATTGGATTTATTTTCAGCGTGCCTCTTAGAAGTAGGCAAAGAGTTTTGTTTGTTGCTACTGTGAGTTTGTTGTTCGCGCACAATTGACCAATGAACGCGAGGAACTGCATGGCTTTACTCTCTAATTGAGACATGGAGTTTGCAGATACCATGACCATAAGGTTATCAGCATACGCAGCCACCCCGTCTGCCATCTCGTTCTCCTCCAGTGCTTTCAGTACTGGTTCTATATGGCTAAGTTCAAATGGCTCTGAGCACTATTGGACTTAACTTCTGAGGTCATCAGTCTCTACGGCTAAGTACCAGAAAATCAGTCAGCATATGGGTGCTTGCGGAGAACCCCTAGTTACCCTCTTTATAACCTTTTGGCGTCCAGTCTTCCATTCCTCATCCAGTTTTTACGATAATCTCTAAGGCTGTTATATAGAGCCAGCGGAATATTCATCTCTCTCAGTCTTGCAAACAGTGCCACCAAAGGTTCTCGAAAGCACCAGCTATGTCAATTAGGATTGCTACTATGTATTCGTCGTGTACTGTCCGTGTCATTTCTGTGGCCCTGTTTACTGCGTCGTCGATTGTTTTATGTGGTCGAAAACAAAACTGATGTGGGCTGAGCCCGAAGAACTGCTGGTGCGACTGAAGTCTGTCACACAGTAGTCTCTCCTGTACCTTGTCAGAATGTTAATGAGACATATTGGTCTGTGTGTCTTCGGGTCAGTCAGGTCTTTGTCCTCTGCTTCCTCGATTATAACTGCATTTTCCGTGTCCCATATAATCGGTGTTCGTCCTAGTATAGCATCATTCAGTAAGTCTGTCAGGTATGGTACGATAAGTGGAGCAGCTTGTTTGATGGTTTCAGGGTGGACGCCATCAGGGCTCAGAGTCTTTTTGTTCATTATTTTGTGTATTGCAAGTGCAACTTCCTCGGGAGCAAAGGGGATGGTGATACCTTCGTTTCCGCATTTGTCATAAAGTAGTCTGCGAAGGGTGGTGTGAATTTGGTTTTCCTGAGCGTGGTTTTCGTCAGGAAGTACGAGCTCGTTGAGGACATACTGTGTTGTGCATCTCTAGCCTCTTTTGGTAGTTCCATCTGATTTCTTCAGCGCTGATAACGCTATAGGGGGGTTGATACGTTCAGTCTGCAGTTTAAACGGCGCCCCCAGATATTGTTCTGTAAGTTTGTCCTGCCATACGTGTCCCCATGGTCTTTCCTGGTCTCATGTAGTTCGTCTTTGTTGTTCTAGCGTCGCGGTAATGTTGAAGTCTAATTTCAAAAAATTGTTCAAATGGCTCTGAGCACTATGGGGCTTAACATCTGAGGTCATTAGTTCCCTAGAACTTAGAACTACTTAAACCTAACTAACCTAAGGACATCACACACATCCATGCCCGGGGCAGGATTAGAACCTGCGACCGTAGCGGTCGCACGGTTCCAGACTGAAGTGGCTAGAGCCGCTCGGCCACACCGGTCGGCGAAGTCTAATTTCTCTTTCCGGTGCCGTCTTTGATTTTTGGTAATATCGTTGTTTATCACGAGTGTCTCTTCTTAGGCTTGTTACTAATACTTACCATGCTGCTATTTGTTTGTGTGCGTCGCATGCTGCACGTACTGCTTTGGCTTGTGCTCTGTGTAAGAACGTGAGCTCTGTAATCTACGCTTCCTTGGGTGACACATAGAGAAAACTATTCAGTCACATGCTTTTTTGATAGTATGCTTTGCGTACCAGCAATCTTGGGTGTTGTGATGTGTCTTTGTCTGTGTCTGTGTTTGTTTCAGTGTATAAATTATTGCGTTATGATCACTGAGTACTCTACTATCGAACACCTGCCAGTTCGTTACCTATGTTGAAGATGCACTGTTTGCCAGTGAAATGTTTATGTTGCTACCTAGTTGCTGATAAGTTGGCGGTTGGCCTGATTTATTTAAAGGCGAGAAGATTACATTCGTTTATAGCGTCGATTGTTATTTGTCCTCTGGCATACGTTCCGTCAGAGTGCCAGATGTTTGACCTATATTTATGTCTGTTAAGATAAGTAATCGTCTGCCATTCACAAATGGCGCAATTTCTTTTATTACTTCAGCAAAATGTTCAATATCGAATGACTACTGGGCATAGATCGACGAGATGATCCGTGTTTCCCTACCTGAAGTTATTTTGGCTATGCATAGATGCGTTATTCACGTTACTGTAATGTTAGTGTTTACTACAACGATTGCAGCCTTGGCCTTGTTTGTGCCTGTGATTTGCATATATTTCCTCGTATTCTTGTAGACATAATATGTCAGCTCATACCTCGTTCACCAACATGCCAAGCTCTGCGTCCACTGTCGTGTTACTCATACAGCTTAGCTGCAAGATTTTCATTATGGAAATTTAGTAGTAACAAAGAACTTCGGTCCACTCTGGGTGTAATCGAAATACAGGCGTCCATGCGTCCTTACCACGACCTTGTAGACATTGTCAAGGTGAGGGTCTCCATTTCTTCGTTTACATGGTTTGCATAAGGGATTACAGAGTCCGAGTTTATCTGTTGGTAGGTTTTCGGGCTCCTGGAATCATTCTGTTTGTTTGCTCAGTCGCGGGGTAATATATAGGTCGCCCATTGGGTGATTCGTTTTTGTTACCAGTCTTAGTGCCATTTGAAAAATACTTTTCTTTTCCAGTCGACTTAGTCGCAAGTTCTCTTCGATGTCATCGCAGTCTATTTTGTTTCTTATTTCGTGGCTTTGTCACTCTGTTTGATGTACTGGGTTGTGCTGTTTGTCTCTTGATGTAGTTTCCGGTTTTGGGTGGTGTGATGTCTTGTCAGTTGAAGACTGTTGCGATTTTTCAGGTGAGCTTTTTATGTGTTCGTGCTATTTTTAATATCCATATGACATGTGGTCACCTTTTGTTGCTTGACGTTTTCTTCACCTGAGTTGTCTTCTCGTGCGTACTGCCACCGTAGACGAAACGTACAGTCTTCATGTATAGTTTGCATTTTGATGCGTCATATTCGTATCTTTCTGAAGTAGTTGTTTCATTATACGGTAGCCCGTCGTCTGGTGAGGGAAGAATTAATTTACGTTTATGCTGTTTCGGTGTGTCCAGATGTACTGGTGTTTCGCCTGTGTCATGATCCTCTTCGGGATGGGCTTTACCGTGTTTGGACGTCAATCGTCACTTTTACGTATTTCTATTAAGTGTGGTGTACTGTGTTTAATAACTGCGTCATGAACCTGTTCTTGGTGGTCATGACCGTATCTCTGATGTCTATCGTCATTTATATGTACTTCTGTTGTGTATAGCGTGTTGTTTTTAAGGTCTTCTGTACTAAGGGCTTCCTCTTCCAGTTCTTCTAGACTACGAAATGTCGCCGTTTGGAGTGTTGCCATTGGGGAAGTTCGTGTGATGTGCCTTGCCACACTGTAGTCATTGCCGCTGTAAAAACACTCATTATCATGTACTCTGTCAGGCTAAAATATTTTTCTTGCACAACGTTGCAACTGTTGAGGTGGTTCATGTACGCTGGAGAATCTATGGTCAGCAGCAACTCAAATTGTTGCCTCCAGACTACTGCACGTTGCCATACTCTTGTTTTGGTTGCTGGTGACTTATGTTTGCTTCTGCGAGATGGGAAGCTGGTGTTCATATCTGTGTTTGTTGAAAGGACATCTGTACATTTCCGTTGTTGATATTTGTACTCACATCAGCAAAAGAGGACTTGGAAGAGCAGTTGAACGGAACGGACAGTGTCTTAGGAGGATATAAGATGAACATCGACAAGAGTAAAACGAGGATAATGGAATGCATTCGAATTAAATCATGTGATGCTGATGAAATTAGATTAGGAAATGAGACACTTAGAGTAGTAGATGAGTTTTGCTATTTGGGGAGCAAAATAACTGTTGGTGGTCGAAGTAGAGAAGATATAAAATATAGACTGCTAATGGTAAGGAAAGTGTTTCTGAACAAGAGAAATTTGTTAACATCGAGTATATATTTAAGCGTTAGAAAGTCCTTTCTGAAAGTGTTTGTGTGGAGTTTAGCTATATATGGAACTGAAACATGGACGATAAATAGTTTAGGCAAGAAGAGAATAGAAGCTTTCGAAATGTGATGCTACAGAAGAATGCTGGAGATTAGATAGGTTTATCATGTAAATAATGAGGAGTTGCTGAGAAGAATTGGGGACAAAAGGAATTTGTAGCACCACTTGATTAGAAGAAGGGATCGGCTGATAGGACACGTTCTGAGGCATCAAGGGCCACCACTTTAGTAGTGGAGAGGATCGTGGACGGGGATCGTGGAGGGAGACCAAGAGATGAATACACTAAACAGACTCAGAAGGATGTAGGTTGCAGTAGTCACTCGAAGAAGAAGGAGCTTGCACAGGACAGAGTAGAATGGAGAGCTGTATCAAACCAGTCTCTGGACTGATGACAACTACAACATCCCTGTCTAAATGTCAAAAAGCTGTTGTAACACTGCTTTTGTTTTGGTGTGTGTGTTAGTTGACATTTTTGGTGACATCATACACCTTTTGTAGAGTTCTTTCTAAGTGGGGCATTCTAATCCCCCAGCTTTGCACATGTTCTTTTCGTGTCCTTACGAGGAATACAGCCAACTGTTGTTTCTTCATGACATTCGAATTTCTTATGACCAGGTTTCGCACATTTGCCACAGGTAGCTTCCTTGGCACGTCTTTTCGACGAATGGGCAAAACCCTAACAGTTGAGGGACTTTTATACTGACACATAGTCCTTAATGCGTGAAGATTCAAATTACATATACAACTTACCCCTCCGTAATAACGTTAATCTGACCCTTGGTGTCACCTGTAGAATATTATTTCGTTCTTTTCCCTTTCGGACCTGTTTTGAATCGTATGTTGATATGTTCTTGAAATTTCTCTTTGGTGATGTGGTCGCTGAAATTCATTTCAATCAGTTCTTCTAGAAAGTCTTGATCTGTGGGTGTTGCTGGAACGCTGTGTACTGCCAATAGTGTCTTAGTTTTTTGCGTTCTTCACATCGAATGTCCTTTAAGTTTGAAGGTTTTTCAGCAACCTTCCTCTTTTCTGCTTGTACCTCAGTTTCAAGAGTTATTGTGTTTGCTGCATTTCTCATTGTTTAAGTTTTATTTTATAAAGTTTAGGGTTTGTTGCTTTAGTTAACATTGCAGTTATTGGTTAAACATCCTGGTTGTTCTCTAATTTAAAAAAGAGAACAGTTGCCTGTTTATTATTTTGATAATCGATTTGTTCGATAACCCTGGTTTTCGGCTTGGTGACTGGACCACCTGCCACGACTCCAGCCAAGTCAGTGGTGTTGGCCTCTCTTCAGTGCGTAACTTTTTATTTTCTTCCTTTAGGACTGCGATCCCATTTCCATACGTTAAATTCTGTCTATTGCGTCACGGGCATTTGCCTCTGCTAATTCCCTACGCAATCTTCCGCTTTCATGTCTTAGTTCAAAATTTTGTCCACACAGTCTGTTTTGGCTAAGTACTAATACCCACATTTTGTACCTAACTGCTGCAGCAAATGGGGTGGACACCCTGAAGTTGAAGTTGAAAATTCGACAGAATTTCGTCTACAGTTGCTATCATTTTTGATTCCATGTCTATTGAGCTCGTGCGTCTGATCGTTCCTTGTTCCCACGTTGGTGTGTTGTCATTCCTGATTCCTAATGATGTTACTGTAATGTTTAATTTCGGCGTCTCGGTGCCTTCATCGGTGTCTGATGCGGCTGACACCAGCTTGGTCCACGCGTGTTTGAATGGAATTGGAGCTTAACCTAGTGGAGAGCCCGATATGCACGCACTCAAAATCTTTCACAGAGTGAGGCAGGGGGAGCCCACACTGGGTGATACTTGGTAACCAACAGCCAGCTTCCGATATACCAAGAAGATACAAGGAAAATCCAGAAGGGAGGAAGAGTAGGATTCGGAAACCACATGGTTGCGGGTTCGAGCCCCGAACAGCCCCAGATTTTCCCACCAAATATGCTATTCCTAGTACCCACCAATAGAAAAAAAGGAAAATCTGTCCCACACAGAGGATATCGATGTAATTGATCAGTCAATCAGTTTGCTTGGGTGGTGGAAATGGACTATTTCCATGACATCCACAGCCCAAAATTTTTGGAGGGGTGGGGTGGGGGGGGAGGGGGCTGGGGATTTACTAGGTATCTGCTACTTTGTTCAGGACAAAAGAGGCGTTAGTGTGGTTTCTTGTGGCATGTGACATACGCTCGCAGGACAGGAAGCAACCACTTGAGAGGGAGAAAGAGAGAGGGCAAGAGAGCAAGTTTTTTGACAGGAATTTCCTTTGTATCAATATCAAAAAGTTGCTACCACCTGATGCTTTGTCTGACAAGCAGTAACTGGTGGGGTCAGGGGGAGGGGAAGAGGGGACTGGAGGGAGGAGGCGTGGGGAGGTTGCTTCTCAGTGTCCTCTGCTGATGGTATTGTGAACTAACTCAGTCAGTATCTGTAATGCAGGATGAGCACATAGAATAGCTGCCTCCACTGGACTAGTATGGATGGTATGTGTTTGGGACCAAAACTGGAAGTTAGTTTGGTATCAAATTTCAAAGGAAGCTGACATCCAGTATCATGCATTCCTCCACAGGTATCCAACACTACCCATACCAATGTTCTGGATTCAAAGGGTTGCTGGCAGTCCGGCTTGTGTGGTGTTTTGTGGTGTGTGTGAAGACACAATTGGGAGGCTTTTTGGAAGGTATGTTTAGTGCGATCTGTAACAGTGTAATTGTGTGCAGTACAAATTTTATGTTGACATCTGTTTCATGACTGTATTCCTTGCGTGATCAAAAAAAAAGGAAACTATTACATATTCAATTACTTCTTTTGGATGTATTTTACAAAACCTGCATCTTTGACAGTTAAATAAACAGCACAGAATGGTGAGCTTTTACTGACAAATGAACTTATAAATGAACAATATTTTATCATCCCATCTGCAATGTAGTTGAAATTCCTGTTGTAGGATCCTTCCAGTTCACCAGCTCAGCACAATCTGAGCAATTTTTCCCAGATCATGTGACTAGAAGTTCCGCCATCTTGGATCTTTAAAGTATAATAGGAGGCCTGAGAACTGTGCAGGGGGAAGGCAATGGGGTATGTCCCAGGAAGGGGAGGGGTAATTAATTCATCAATTTAAATAATTAGTCAATTAATGTGAAATGAAAAGTGTGCTTATATCTGTTAGGGGGAGGGTTGAGGATTTCCCAGAGGGGTTGGGGAGGAGGGGGTTAGGGTGGGGGGGGGGTAATAAATCAACTCTCAGGCGGTCATAAACCACTTATCAGAACAATAGGTTTGCCCCTTAATGTATACTTGCCCCTGAAACTATGCTACCCACAAAAACAAATTGTGCCAGAACCCCCTAACCCTACTAGCTCCACATTATTATGAATTTTGAACCCTTACCAATGACATCCCCCAGCTACATAATTACCCTGCAGTTCACAATTAATGCCTGACAGAGGGTTCATCAAGACACCTTCATGCTATTTCTCTACCATTCAACTCCCAAACAGTGTGTGGGTAATACCAATACTTAAATCTCTCCATGTGAGCTCAGACTCCTCGTATTTTATTGCAATTATCATTTCTCCCTATGTAGGTGAGCACCAACAAAATATTCTTTCATTCGAGTAAGGAAAATGGTGATTAAATTGTGAAAAGAAAATTTTGAAGGGTACCATTAGGGGAATGGTAGGACTGGGTTGAGCTATGAGTGACCAGTTTTCTTTAAATTTTCATTTAGTGAGATATCAAAAAGAGTTTCACAATCAATTTCCATAAATTTAGAAAATGACACTGTTTTTGAAATATAAATATTTTATATAATTAACAAAGTCTGTGAAGCAGGTGAAAAATCCAAGGTATTACAATAAACATAAAAAATTCAAAAACAGCTAACAGATGCCAAGGTAACCACACAATGTTAAAACAACTGGAATAACTGAATTACACAGTGCTGCCTACCAAAATAGGTACTATGACTAAAAAATTCTAAAATGCATAACAGACTCAAAATAGACTATTGTATCTAGGCCAGAGCACCGCAAACAAGCTATAACCATGGAAATTTTTACCTAAAAGTGGCTCTAAATAATGCACACACAGTTTCGCCAACAACACATAATTTAGCGACAATATTATCATACATGACCAATATTACAATAAATTTCTTTATTGTAGGTCTTCAGACTACCGGTTTCGGTCAGCAATAACCATTTTCAGATTTTTTAAAATACATTGATGAATTCTCCCGATTATCAGCGGAGTGGTGGCGTCACCACTCGGCTGATAACCCGAGAAGAATTCATCAGTGGAATACGCCGAGAAAGACTGCAATCGCATATTTTAAAAACATGTCTAAATATAATGGAGCCATAGTGGCATAGTGAAAGATAAATACAAAATCAGCTCAGCATCGTCACAAATAAATGAAATATCGTATATAGTAGAGTCAATTTGTTAACAGTACAACCAGTATTGAAAAAATTTGAAAAATACAAAAAATTCAAACCAGAAGATGTAGGCTTCGAACATAATCATTGCAAGACGAAACCAGGTCGAGACACGAACGCTCTAAAAGAAAATATACTAATTTTTGTCTCAATTATACATGCTCACATCACCTGGCAACAGTTACAATAAATTTCACGGTTCGCAGAATACTCTGTCACAGTTGCAGTGAATAAACAACACACGTTACCCAGAAACAAGAGTAATTGTATTACAGGAATGAGAAAGAGCGCAATAATCATTAATCATTCTAACACTAGAACCTTATATCCACAGATATAAATCTGCTCTGTCTTGTGAACACACTACCGATTACATCGGGGCCTTAATTAACACGAATTTGCGCAAAGGATTTAGTATTGTACTGCACGACAACAACAACACACTCACACAACTCAAATACCATTCCAAGGCGTGCCTTCCAGGAACAGACATGACAGACAGCTCAACAGCAAACAGAGCCCAGTGTGCCGTAACTTCACTACTCGACTAGCACACACTTACTATCGGCTGCCGAGTATATGACGATTAACCAGGCGTTGCATCAAACAGTGCTTCCTGGTTCCCCCTGATGTGCAATCTTTTACATTGCTCAACATTCCTCCATGCCTTCCCAGGCCAGGCAGGATGGATAGCTAAACGTAATCACTCCGGGCTTGCCGTGCTGCGACAGATCTTCCAGCACTCTCTCTCCTTGGCTCAGGTGGGAACTCGTGTAGTATCGTGCCCGCCGTCTACGTCGCCACGGCTTTTGTTGCAGGGGCATAGAACTTGCCCTGGACACTGTCGCCTAGTGACGTCACAACTACGAAACTCTAAATGAAAATGGGCTGGATAGACAGCAAGACGAAATGACGGGAGCCTTGCTAAAGAGACTGTGTGTTAGATTCCTCGTGATAAGAGGAGACCTCGTGATGACTGGGTGTTGTGTGATGTCCTTAGGTTAGTTAGGTTTAAATGGTTCAAATGGCCCTGAGCACTATGGGACTTAACATCTGAGGTCATCAGTCCCCTAGAACTTAGAACTACTTAAACCTAACTAACCTAAGGACATCACACACATCCATGCCCGAGGCAGGATTCGAACCTGCGACCGTAGCAGTCGCGCGGTTCCGAACTGAGCGCCTAGAACCGCTAGACCACCGCGGCCGGCAGTTAGGTTTAAGTAGTTCTAAGTTCTAGGGGACTGATGACCATAGATGTTAAGTCCCATAGTGCTCAGAGCCATTTGAACCATTTGAACCATAAGAGGAGACCTAGAGGACAATCTTACCGAAAATGCGTTGACGACATAAAGAAATATCCAGGACAATCGTGAATGTGAAGGGCTGCAGACCGTGATATATAGAGAAGTCGGGAAGAGGTTTGCATCCAGCAGTGCTTGATAAATAATTTTGATGATAACGATGGTGGTGATGACGACTAAATAGATAAGAGTCGTTTTGAAACTCGGCGACTGATTATCCTGAACTAAATTCAAAACTACGCCACAATACGTTTGTGAGTGAGGGTACTAAACACTGTCTATTCCGATATGTGTTTTAGGTGTTGGCACAGGTTAACTTAGAAAGGACTAGACTACAAGCCAACATCACAAATACAACTTTAACGCTTTCATGCCTATTGCTTAGATCTGCTATGAACATTTAAGCTACAAACGAAACATTCAGATATCTTAGGATAGGTGTCAAAACGTCCAAATTAAGGGAACGTTCCCAGTTATAGGACCTGATAGGGATTCAGAAAATCACTTTCCCACAATTTCGTAGCCACCTGTCGACCCACAGAACCATTGACCATGGTGTAAGAAGTGTTTTAAGGTACATAACACAGAGATGCACAGGAGTTTTGAACGCAGCTACCACAGACGATCTTACTTGCGATTTGGGGATTTACCCAATTTATATTATAATTGAAAAACAAACTCCGATATTGTCGGAAAACGAAAAACTTCGAGAAATCGACTCAGGGGTCTATTCGTATAACACCAGGCACAAAACAATAGCCTTGATATAAATAAGTCAGTGAGGTCTTATCCTAGCCAGTAATCATGTAACATGAGTCATGTAGGCTATATAAACTGGATGATATTGTACTGTTAGAATATGACAGGCAAGTAGTCCTGAAAATAATTGTGTTCTCTCATCACATCGAAAAAAAATAGTACTGATTAACGACAAAGTCATATAAACAAGTGGGAGGATTTTTTTTAGAAAGTTGAAGACCAAAATAAATCGTGAATGGTAACAGTAAACTTTTTGTTTCAATTGATGTTAATGATAGTTACGATAAAGCCTGATCTAAAATCTTCGCATTTAAAGTGAACTCGATGGGCAAGAACAGAAATAAGCAAAAGACTGAAATGGACAAGGGAACTTTTGAGGAACTGCATAAAGGTGCTCAAAGCCAAGTTCCCAATGTGTCTGAAATTAAACGTTTCA
This sequence comes from Schistocerca serialis cubense, assembly GCF_023864345.2. Taxonomy (NCBI): domain Eukaryota; kingdom Metazoa; phylum Arthropoda; class Insecta; order Orthoptera; family Acrididae; genus Schistocerca; species Schistocerca serialis. The sequence goes on along the minus strand of NC_064641.1, from coordinate 252,232,298 downwards.
AACAGTGTGTACTAACAGATATAATTAATGACAGTAGCACGTGTACTTTTAATGCGAAAACATGTTAAAATAGGAACGTTACTCGTCAAATAATTGAGCGGTGCGTTTTGGGAATTACCGGGACAGACAGACATAATAAACAAATGGATCCTAGAAAATACCTAATTTCAACTGTAATTAAAATGAAATGTAGATGAGCCGGTCGAATAAATGGTAGACGGACCAAGGGAATTCTTTGGTGGATTCCAAGAGATAAGAAAAGACAGAGACCACGAGCTAATCGAAAATAGACTTATGGCATTAACAAAATGTATGAGCGACGTGGATGCATATCACTGAAGACGGTAATGCATGGTTAATTCCAGAGGAGGCCTTTTTCAGCAGTGGGTAAAGATGAAGACACTGGAAAATGAAGTACCTGAGAATCTCAAACGAACTATGAACTGATGAATAAAGCGAACAGCTACAAAAAATTTCAAAAAGTTCATATTCATAAAATTAAGAATACTAATAGTTTTGTAGATTCTGTCGTTAATTACTGTCGTTGACGTCCCCAGTTTGATTTCCGGTGTGCACCTAAAATTTCCTGCGATAAGAAGGTATGCAATGATGTCCGCTCGCATTAGTGAGACCAAATAGGAAATAAGTAAGTAATCAAGTTAATGAAAGCTACCGAACTGCCGAATAGGGAGCAGAACAATAGTTTTATTATCAGACAATTTAAGCCTAAAATCTGTTGTTTTTTATTGTAATGTCTTTGAAGAAATTATAAAACCAAAGCAGTACAAAGTAATATATTGGTACCGTTACGTTGATGACATAATTTTCTTGAAGGATGAAACACATGACCGGATACTACAGTTACACAAAGACATCCACATTGCTCACCCAGAAATACACTTCATTCTTAAAACTGAAGGAGGCAAAACATAGATTTTCTAGACATCATAATGGAAAACAAAAATCAGAAACACCAGCTCTCAATATACAGAAAACCTACATCAACTAGTGCTGTTATTCACAACAGGGCAAACCACCCAACAGCTAACAAGCAAACCAGCCTTAAATACCTCCTACACAGACTGAACAGAGTTTCAACGGGCAAAGATAATTACACACAAGAACTAAAAATAAACATATTGCCACAGAAAACGGTTACAAAATAAACGCTGTTGACAAACTAAACCACGAAATAAAAGCACAACCGACACAGAACACACACAAAAATATCACAAGACAGTACACCAGCAACAACCACACACAGGGAACAAAAAAGACACAGAAGATGAAGAAACCACAAACGACAAAAAAACGTTGCCCACACTGACATTTGACCCGGAAACAAGGTATAAATGTGGCATATAAAACAAACAACACTCTGCAGAAAAGATTAAAAATATCTAACGCCACCACAGATAAATTCAAAAAAGCTGGTGTATACCAGCTAACCTGCAAAGAATGTAATTCAGTATACATTGGACAGACATGTAGAAATTTCAGGATAGATACTCAGACGATTTAAGAGCACTGAAAAGTGACAGCACAGATTCCACATTTGCAGACCACCTCATCAAAAACAACCACCACCTCAGTGGCACAGAAACAGACCTCCAAATCCTAAAACACAGTAACTATCTGTGCTAGTTTTCAACAGAAGAAGAAAATTACCACATCCAAAAAGCTGTCACACGGGCGAAAAGTTATCAATGACCAAACAGTACTATGTAACGAAACACTATTTAACGAGTTATGGGACAACACAGAATAAAACACACACACACAAAGAGAGAGAGAGAGAGAATGAAAACAAACGGAACAGATTCAAAGTTCGCGGTCGTCAAACCAAAACAAAACAGTAAAGAAACGACAGTCGGAAACACATCAGACATGTAAATTTGTGCGGTGGAACGTGTGTCCAAGTTACAGCAACATAACATGACGCAGTATTTGCAAACGAGTAGGAGAAAACGTAGGTAAACACTGTCAAAATACGAAACATAATCCACGAATAACAAACTAGACGAATTAGTTCGCTATACCCAAGCTTCACATAACTTTTACCTGATGTCCACAGTTCAGCTCAACTACACACAGACGCGTTTGGTATATAAAAACAAACTTGTTACAGCTAAGGACTAGCAAAATACTACAATGGTAAGGCAAAAACGTACATTTGCCACGAATTTTACTAGAACAAACATTTGAAAACTTGGATAATAAACAAAAAACTCAATGCAGATGGTTTTCTAACATCCCTCATGTTTGCAGATGACACGGTGTACTAATTTAGAGCTGTGGCTGATTTTGGTTGAGAGCCATAGGACATACACAATGTAAAATAAAAATTAACGTGCACAAAAAAATTAATGTATCATATTCCTTAATCTAAAACAGCCTGTATGTATGTATTTCGGGAAACTAGTGAAAAAACCCATTGAGGATGCCACGACTATGGTGAATTTGCGTACTTGCAAGTAGGCGGACCCATCCTTAATTCATTATTATTTAAGATGTGTGTTTTAACCATAATTATAAAACTGTTATACCATGCAGCAACGGAAGAATTCATTACCATGACGAAACTATGCATGTAGAATTATGATAAGGAATTACATACTGTAAATATTTGATGCATAGTAAATGCTTCACTGATTGACTGTAATCATATTCTAATGCTTTTTGTAATGTAGGCAACTGGGAATAAAAAACTTAGTGAACCATTCAACTAATTAATATCAGAGGATTAAGCGAAAACTATACGGGTAGTCATAAAATGTAGGATCTGGTGTACTGTCTCTATAATCTAGTTATACTATGTGGATTAGAGGGCTGCAGGTCCATGTAGATAAAGGGAAGCACTGCAGTCTTCCAAGGCACGATTCACACGCTAAGGCTGTCGCAAATGTTTATACTTACTTTCTATAGCATGACGTGGCACAGTCAGTAAACGGAAACTGCTGAATAATGCCCTGCCTCGAGGTGCTGTAATTATCCCCGTCCTCATTATCCTGCATACAGACAAACTGCTCGCAGCAAAGTCATGCAAAGAAGAGAACACAGATGACATAACTATTTCTTAAAGGCATGAATCAGTGAACCAGCAAAATAAAAAGAAAAGTAGACTAAAATCACGACAGAATTCACATCACCACCTTCCAAAAGCCTTAATAATCACCTTTTGCAGCGTGGACCGCTACGAGACGTGCAGGAAGAGAATCAGTGTGCTTCTGGAAATTAGCGACAGGAATGAAAACCACGCCGACTCCCGTGCCGTAGCCAGCTGCACTAGGTTTCTCAGTTGGAACCAGGGAGCGAACAGTCAGTTCGAGGTGGTAGCACAAATTCTCGAATGGGTTTATATCTGGTGAGCTTGGTGACCAGGTGAGTACAGTATATTCATCCGGGTACTCTTCGAATCACGCTTGTAGACTGCGAGCTGTGTGACTCCTTGCGTTGTCCTGCTGGTAGAAGCCATCGTGCAGAGGAAGTATGACTGCATTTAAGGGCGCATATGGTCCCCAATGATAATGCATACAAGTGTGGATCCATTGTGCCTTGTAGAATGACGAGATCACCCAGGGAATGCTACGAAATACACTACTGGCCATTAAAATTGCTACACCAAGAGGAAATACAGATGATAAACGGGTATTCATTGGACAAATATATTATACTAGAACTGATAGGTGATTACATTTTCACGCAATTTGGGTGCGTAGATCCTGAGAAATCAATAACCAGAACAACCACCTCTCGCCGTAATAACGGCCTTGATACGCCTGGGCATTGAGTCGAACAGAGCTTGGATGGCATGTACAGGTACAGCTGCCCATGCAGCTTCAACACGATACCACAGTTCATCAGGAGTAGTGACTGGCGTATTGTGACGAGCCAGTTGCTCGGCCACCATTGACCAGACGTTTTCAATTGGTGAGAGATCTGGAGAATTTGCTGGCCAGGGCAGCAGTCGAACATTTCCTGTATCCAGAAAGGCCCGTACAGGACCTGCAACATGCGGTCGTCCATTATCCTGTTGAAAGGTAGAGCCACGGGTCGTAACACATTTGAAATGTAACGTCCACTGTTCAAAGTGCCGTCAATGTGAACAAGAGGTGACCGAGACTTGTAACCAATAGCACCCCATACCATCACGTCGGGTGAAACGCCAGTATGGAATACACGCTTCCAATGTGCGTTCACCGCGATGTCGCCAAACACCGATGCGACCATCATGATGCTGTAAACAGAACCTGGATTCATCCGAAAAAATGACGTTTTGCCATTCGTGCACCCAGGTTCCTCGTTGAGTACACCATCGCAGTCGCTCCTCTCTGTGATGCAGCGTCAAGGGTAACCGCAGCCATGGTCTCCGAGCTGATAGTCCATGTTGCTGCTAACGTCGTCGAACTGTTCGTGCAGATGGTTGTTGTCTTGCAAACGTCCCCATGTGTTGACTCAAGGATCGAGACGTGGGTGCATGATCCGTTACAGCCGTGCGGATAAGATGGCTGTCATCTCGACTGTTAGTGATACGAGGCCGTTGGCATCCAGCACTGCATTCCATATTACCCTACTGAACCTACCGATTCCATATTCTGCTAACGGTCATTGGATCTCGATCAACGCGAGCAGCAATGTCGCGATACGATAAACCGCAATCGCAAAAGGCTACAATCCGACCTTTGTCAAAGTCGGAAACGTGATGGTACGCATTTCTCCTCCTTACACGAGGCATCACAAGAACGCTTCACCAGGCAACGCCGGTGCACTGCTGTTTGTGTATGAGAAATCGGTTGGAAACTTTCCTCGTGTCAGCACGTTGTAGGTGTCGCCACCGGCGTCAACATTGTGTGAATGCTCTGAAAAGCTAATCATTTGCATATCACAGCATTTTCTTCCTGTCGGTTAAATTTCGCGTCTGTAGCACGTCATCTTCGTGTTGTAGCAATTTTAATGGCCAGTAGTATATTAGCCAGACCATAACGCTTCGTCCTGGATACAGGGTGTTTACTTTCAGACGTTTCACACCGTACACATCAACGGCCATCTGTCCGATGGAGTATAAAATGTGATTCATCTGAAGAGGCCACCAGTCGGCATACAGTGAAGGTCCAGTTGTGGTACTGGCGTTCAGATTCCAGCCTTCGTCGCCAAAGAACGGCAGTCATTATGGGTGCATGAAAGCAGACGCCTGCTGTGGAGGTACATACGCAGCAATGTTCACTGAAGGATCGTTGAGGAGATACTGTTAGCAGTCACTTCGTTCATCTGGATGGTCAGTTACTCAACAGTTATGAGTCTATTCGCCCGTACGCATCTCCGCAGTCGTCGTTCATCCCTGTTATCTACGGACCATGGGACACCACAGTTCCCTCGGTTTTGGATAGCGCTATTTTGCAATATACGGTATAGGCTACTGCAACTACGGCGGCACGTGAACAGATTAAAAACCTAAGCGTTTCGGAAATGCTTGCGCACCTCCCCAAAAAGCCAATGATCATAAACGTCTGGACGTCTGAAAATCGCTCGGTTTCCGCATTACGGTAACGACTTAAATGTCTTCCGCGTCCCCCCGACGCTCTTTGTGTACTGTGTAGTGTTAGTGCTGCCACCTACCGTCTGTGAGTGGTTATTGCAGACTGACGTCGAACGTAGGCGGTGGTCACATTAATGTGACTGGTCCGTGTATTATTGGAAGGAAATTGAAACTTCCGTTTTTCACCTATATACAAAAAATAGAATACGTAGTGTCATCGATTTTTGGGTGAATGTATCTTCGGGAAAGCCACTGTTAGGCCTTCTCTGGACTGGAATCGTCCTCCTCGGACTCGTAGCTGAGACGCGATCTGTTGAGTGAATGGATATTAAGCGTGAGAAGGATGAGATAGGCTGCGAATTCAGCAGTAGTGTTTAAATGTTCTAATAATGTGGAGTTGGGAAAATGCCGATAACTGATTGTTCCAGAAAGATTTACCCACTTATGGAATAAATGATATACTTACGGCAGTAAACAGCTGCAGAATCGGCACACCCTTTTGGTCCACTCAAATTAGACCACAACATTAACTGCTATGTAGGGTATCGACCTTTCTACTACGAACGTTCGAGCATGTGGTAGTCTACCTCTGTTCAAAAGCTCACACTCGAGACGTTTCACACATTCGGATAGTTTTGACTACTTCATCCAGACTGCCCATTGCTTTTATGCTCTCCTACCTAACACGGCATCGAGTGTTATCAGTACACGTAATCCAACAGCGACTGGCCACTAGCCAAATGCTTCTACCTGCTTCTCTAAATCTATTTTTCGGTCGAACAGACGTTGCGGCCAGTCGCTGTCATCAGCTAGCTTAGCGGCCTGTCCCTCTCCAGACTGTTAGCCGAGTTCGTCACGTATAAAAGTCTGAAAGCAAATAAAATAGTAAGCTCGTCAGACAAAATATTACTCGTGCCCTTAAAAGACCACGCTGGTCGCTTTGGGGAGGCCCAGATGATATAGAGCTAGTACCAGGCGATGCCCCAATGTTGACCTAAGCCATGGCAGTGAAGAGTTATGTGGACAGTCGGGTGTATGGAATCAGCACACTAACGTGGGTCGACTTGGAGACGTAACAGAATGACAGAAATGTATGTATTTTGATATGCCTCTGACCAAACCGCGAATGAAGTTGTCATATTTGTTAGTGTATCAGCGAGGATTATGCAGCGTGTTCACAAGGAGTGGTGGTAGCCCTCACAGCCATGTAAAACGGCGTAAGAGCAGTGATCGTAAGAAGATCTTAATCGACAATGACAGGAGACGAATGTCAGTAACAATGGGTTTCAAACCCGACAGGAATTTTTGTGGCCGATGAATGCATATACATCGCGAACAGTTTCCGAGCAAATGTTGCGAAGGGAGCTGCATGCAATATGTTTCGTCCAGCCTCGTCGTCAGTGTTTCGTCCAGCCTCGTCGTCAATCTTGTAGCGTCTAGGAAGTCTGCGTACTCGGTTCGCTAGACAATCAAACAAGTAGTATTAATGAGTTTTATCACGATTGATCGAATTCAATACTTAACTTTGGCCATTACACACATGTGTCGCAAACAAAGGGCGACATACGAAATAATCAGTCTTTGCAGTGACTGCTGATCTCTAACTGACAAAAGTCTTTCCTCATGTGCTATCAAAGTGCCTAACGTTGACGCTGCTGTTCAAGTCGCTAATCTTGAAGGTGCTATTGAACTAGACCATCACCAGTCGGTCGCAGCACTTACATCCTCTTCACATAGCGCCGCTGATGTCGCATTGTCGTCCTCGAGGGAGATCCGGTCAGCGTGTGATTGGCTGACCTCTTCTCACAGCCTTCTCTTCCTGTCGTCCTCGACTGGCGTGCCGGCGCTTTACTTTACGCCGCAACATTCCTCCTCCCCCCCCCCCCCCCCCAAAGCGATGGACCGTTGGCGTGTAAGGAGCACGACAACATGGGGGGAGGGGGGGGGGGGAGGCAGGAGCGTGGACGCCCTGATGGATGAGGAGGCGAAGGCTCCATCTCCATAGGGTCGTCCCACGTTGTCATGATGACACCCTCTGGAGGTCGCTGTGGCGGTGCCGTCCTCGAGATGTGGGAGAAGAGATAGAGACGGATTACTGTGCACCTGACAGTGGCGAATCTGATTGTGATGTCGGCACTGTAATCCGTCTAGGCCTGAAATGAGATATATGCATGCGCCAAGTCGACAAAGGATCTCGCCTCGTGCCCACCGTCTGCTACCGCTAAAAGCCCTGAAAAACACAATATCATGCGGTGCGAAGCGATACTTGCGGCTTTTCTTCGGCGCCGGACGCTGAGGAGGGTGGGGCAGGTGGAGCAGCGTCCTATGACGGCGGCCGTGAAGCAATTCCGCCAGCGATGGTCCATCTCGTGGATGCGAACGACTGGAGGCGAGGAACAGTTGCAATGTTTGATCCCTGGTGTGTGTGATGCCAAGTTTGGCCATCTGCTGCTTGAAGGTTCGGACAAAACGTTCCGCTTCGCAGATTGACTGTGGATGGAACGACGCACCAGTTAGTTGCGTTCACAGAATGTTTCAAATTCATTTGACGTGAACTGAGGGCCGTTGTCCGACACTATGACTTCAGGCAAGCCTTCGAGATAAAAGAGAGAGGACAACGCCTGAACTGTGCTACGTGACATTGTCGATTTCATTGGCACAGCAAAAGGAAACTTGCTGCAAGAGTCTACCACAATCAACCAACGAGTGTTCCAAAAAGGTCCCTCAAAGTCTATGTCTATTGCCACGGTGATTGCAACGTAGGCCAATCAGAGAATTTTTGTGGCGGAGCGGATTGACTTTTCGCACGTGCGTGACACTGTGACGTCATCTGTTCTGTTTGGGTGTCCATACACTGTCAAGTACAGTGTTGACGCGCTAATTGTTTCGTACGAACAATCCCCCAGTGTCCTTGGTGAAGTAACTGCGACTCTTCTTTCTGCAAAGCTTTCGGGATCAACACACATGACAGTCCATTGTCATTTTAAACAAGAATCACACCTTGCTGAATAGCGAGGCTATGCCGACGTCCTAAGTATCGGCACACTACAGAGTTACTTATGCTGTGGAATGAGCGAGGCCAAGATGTGCGAATGTATTTTAGCAAAAGGTTCAAATCTAATCAGCTGCCGTGGCCTGTGCCATTTTCCTGTAGTTCGGAGGAAATGATTGAAGCAATTCAGAATCGTGAGCATCGATGTGACAACAAGATGCAGCAGAAGAAAGTGCATCAGGGCCAATTGGAAGACGTGAAAGTGCGTCCGCATTACCACGTTGAGCTGTCGAGCGACACACAATCTCGTACTGTTATTGAGACAACAACAAAGCCTATCTTTGCAATTTTTGGGCAGTTCGTAGAGGAACCGGCTTCATCGGATGAAACAAGGACTACAATGGCTTATGATCCTTTACTAAGTAGAATTTTCTGCTATACAAATAGTGGTGGGATTTGGTGACACCATACACAATAGCCAATGCCTCTTTCTCTATTTGTGAATAGTTACACTGAGCTTTGGACAACACTTTTAATGCGAAAGCAATAGGCCTGTCTTTATCACCAAATTTGTGCGAAAGCACTGCACCGATTCCGCAAGAAGAAGCGTCAGCTTGCAACACAACTGGTTTGTCAGGATCAAAGTGAACCAAGCCTCGACCACTGAGCAATACATCTTTAAATTTTTTTAAAAGCTTCTTAGCACTCATCTGCCTAAACAAAGGGGACGTTTTTGCGATGCAAGCAATCCAATGGAGGTGCGATTTGTGCAGCATTTGATATGAACCTAATACAACAGTTCATTTTCCCTCAGACTGACTGCAATCCTGCGACGTTGCGAGGAACTGGCAGGTCACGTATGGCTAACAAATGCGACTGAAGAGGATGTACACCTTGACTGTTTATGACATGACCAAGATACTGCGACTCAGGTTTAAAAAATCATACTTGCCCTGTCTACACTTTAGTCCTGCATCAGATAACACACGAAACAAAGCGTGTAAATTTGCAATGTGTTCTTCAGGTGTACGACCTCCTACGACAATATCGTCCAAGTAGTTTGAACAGTTTGGTACTTGAGCAGTCAACCCCTCCATATACCGTTGGAAAGTGGCGGGTGCAGAAGCAGTGACAAAAGACAAACGCAAATATTTAAACAAGCCCAAATGAGTGTTCACCACACGCACTGTTTGAGATTCTTCATCGAGTGGTATTTGAAAATATGCGTCGCACAAATCAATTTTTGAAGAGTAGGGACCAGCGCCTAATCTGTCCACGAGATCCTCTGGGCGTGGCAATGTAAAAGTATCAATCACAGTTTGCGGGTTGACTGTAGAATTAAAGTCAACACACAGGCGAATGCGACCTGAAGGCTTGGGGAGCAAAACCGTGGATTGTCCATTGACTAGCTTGTATGGGCGCAATGGCTCCGCTATCTTGCAATTCCTTAAGTTTAGCAGCCATTTCGTCCCATAATGCAATGGGAACAGTTCTGGTCCTGCAAAATTTCGGCTAAGCATTGTCTTTCGTAGTAATATGGGCAACAAAATTGTTAACCTTGCCCAAACCTTCAGAAAATAGTTCAGGTAATTCTTTCAGAAAACTAGCTACACTGTCGGCATTGAATGCGGTCACTGACAACACATTATCCCGAATTTGAAAACCAAACAAATCAAACGAATCAAGGCCAAATATGTTCTCGCGATCATGTGACGTGTAAACGTCAAAGTTCGTGTATGTGAGCGATACATGGCAGGCAAAGTACATTTTCCGAAAACGGGAGTATCTTGTACATCATAAGCCGTCAGGTGCGAGCTAGTTTTAGACAGGCGCCGGGAGCCTAACAATTCATACGTGTTACGATTCAGCAATGTAACAGAGGCATCCTTATCCAACTGAAATTTCACATGTTTTCCACTAAGAAGCAACTGAACAAAAAGTTTGTTGGACTTGCTGTTTGTTGGGAGCTCCAACGTTAGGCGGGTGATGGAGACCCTCAGGGAAGTAGAATGTAAGGTGGAACAATGCCAGTGTTCACTCGGTATGTTTGCGGGAGGGGGGTGGGACGGTATCGTCTGTGATTTGGAAGAGGCCCTGCCAGCTAGCAGCTGGCACTGACAAGGTGAGGCCGCCAATTGTGAAATTCAGATTCTATTCATACTGCGCATAATAGAAGCTCATGGCCAGAGGTGTAATGTGGCAAAGCACCAAGATGCACTTCTCAGCCGTTGTCGAGAAAATCGACAGTTAAATGAAACCATTGCGGTGAAATACTCTTTACGATTAATAACTTTCTACAGCGTCGTGACGCAGCGGTAAGCGCTCGGGTTCATAATCCGAAGGTCGCCGGATAGAATCTCGCGCCATGCAACCTTTTTTTCAGTATTTGTTTTTTGCAATTCAAATGTGTATCCACACACACACACATTCGCAGCAATCAGTTGCAACGATTATGCATATAATAAGTTGTTGAAAGTGGTTTGTCGTGGAAAAACTGGCGACTTCGAACATCATTATGTTTTCCGCAAACAAAGTTGTATTTCACAAATGTTATTAATTGTCTTCATAATGTTTTCCACGTATAGTTAACGGAAGACGTAGAAACGATATTCCGAAACGAATACGTATAGTGTAAGTCAAACGTTCGATTTGGAATAGAGACCCCACGAACACAAATTTGCTGTGGCAGGTATGAAATATAAACTCCGTTACTCGCTCGTTACACTTGAAGGACAGATGTTGAATGGGCCGAAACGAGCCGCCGCATAACAGCGTAGTTGCCTGCTAATTTCAAAAGAAGGTAGATGCGCTCCCTAGCGCAACTTATAACATCGTCGAATATCAGTGCGTACGTGAGAGCTTTGGTACACCCTGTTAAACAAACGGAAAAATGGAGGCGGTACAATTAGAGAGCGATCCGGGCCCTTCGCATGAAAGTGATGTGATCGAAGAAGATTCTATATACAGTGAAGTGGCGAAACAACAATTGAAAGATGCGTTGGTGTATTTTGAAAGCCTCCTTCGTAACAGTAATCGCATCGCAGCAGAACCGTCATCATCAATCAACGAAGAAGCCATGGTAATTGGGGAAGACATGTTCCAGAATATGCTGCAAATGCTCGCCGAAAACACCCTCGTTCATGATGAGGAACTGATAGACATTAATGAACTCGACGATGCGCTCGATGTCGTGCTGTTTCCTGCTTTCCATGTTTCTATGATAACTATCACTCTGGTTCGTGCGATACTCCAGCTACTTCTGGTCACTAATTGTTAATTATGTGCAAGAATATACCGAACTTTTCAATAAATTGTATCCATTTGAATATTATTTGTGATATTGTGTTTTATTTCAAGTATTATTTTTGCACGACAAACGACTTTCAACAACTTATTATATGCATAATTGTTGCAACTGATATATCCACTTGTATCCACTTGAATATTATTTGTGATATTGTGTTTTATTTCAAGTATTATTTTTCCACGACAAACGACTTTCAACAACTTATTATATGCATAATTGTTGCAACACTCCTGGAAATGGAAAAAAGAACACATTGACACCGGTGCGTCAGACCCACCATACTTGCTCCGGACACTGCGAGAGGGCTGTACAAGCAATGATCACACGCACGGCACAGCGGACACACCAGGAACCGCGGTGTTGGCCGTCGAATGGCGCTAGCTGCGCAGCATTTGTGCACCGCCGCCGTCAGTGTCAGCCAGTTTGCCGTGGCATACGGAGCTCCATCGCAGTCTTTAACACTGGTAGCATGCCGCGACAGCGTGGACGTGAACCGTATGTGCAGTTGACGGACTTTGAGCGAGGGCGTATAGTGGGCATGCGGGAGGCCGGGTGGACGTACCGCCGAATTGCTCAACACGTGGGGCGTGAGGTCTCCACAGTACATCGATGTTGTCGCCAGTGGTCGGTGGAAGGTGCACGTGCCCGTCGACCTGGGACCGGACCGCAGCGACGCACGGATGCAAGCCAAGACCGTAGGATCCTACGCAGTGCCGTAGGGGACCGCACCGCCACTTCCCAGCAAATTAGGGACACTGTTGCTCCTGGGGTATCGGCGAGGACCATTCGCAATCGTCTCCATGAAGCTGGGCTACGGTCCCGCACACCGTTAGGCCGTCTTCCGCTCACGCCCCAACATCGTGCAGCCCGCCTCCAGTGGTGTCGCGACAGGCGTGAATGGAGGGACGAATGGAGACGTGTCGTCTTCAGCGATGAGAGTCGCTTCTGCCTTGGTGCCAATGATGGTCGTATGCGTGTTTGGCGCCGTGCAGGTGAGCGCCACAATCAGGACTGCATACGACCGAGGCACACAGGGCCAACACCCGGCATCATGGTGTGGGGAGCGATCTCCTACACTGGCCGTACACCACTGGTGATCGTCGAGGGGACTCTGAATAGTGCACGGTACATCCAAACCGTCATCGAACCCATCGTTCTACCATTCCTAGACCGGCAAGGGAACTTGCTGTTCCAACAGGACAATGCACGTCCGCATGTATCCCGTGCCACCCAACGTGCTCTAGAAGGTGTAAGTCAACTACCCTGGCCAGCAAGATCTCCGGATCTGTCCCCCATTGAGCATGTTTGGGACTGGATGAAGCGTCGTCTCACGCGGTCTGCACGTCCAGCACGAACGCTGGTCCAACTGAGGCGCCAGGTGGAAATGGCATGGCAAGCCGTTCCACAGGACTACATCCAGCATCTCTACGATCGTCTCCATGGGAGAATAGCAGCCTGCATTGCTGCGAAAGGTGGATATACACTGTACTAGTGCCGACATTGTGCATGCTCTGTTGCCTGTGTCTATGTGCCTGTGGTTCTGTAAGTGTGATCATGTGATGTATCTGACCCCAGGAATGTGTCAATAAAGTTTCCCCTTCCTGGGACAATGAATTCACGGTGTTCTTATTTCAATTTCCAGGAGTATATATATATATATATATATATATATATATATATATATATATATATATATATATGTGTGTGTGTGTGTGTGTGTGTGTGTGTGTGTGTGTGTACATTTTAATTACAAAAAACAAATAATAAAAAAATGTTGCATCGTGCGAGAGTCGATCGGCGACCTTCAGATTACGAACCCGAGCGCTTACCATTGCGCCACGACGCTGTAGAAAATTTTTAATCGTAGAGAGTATTTCACCGCAACGGTTTCTTTTAACTGTCTATTTTCTCGACAGTGCTTTGCCATATTACACCTCTGGCCATAAGCTTTTGTTATGTGCAGTATGAATTGAATCTGAATTTCACAATTGGCGGCCTCCCCTTGTGAGTGCAACTCGCTGCATATAGTGGCACGTGGGGGCAAGAATAACGCCTGCCGCTTGGGTTCTGAGGGCATCCTCGGCTGTTTTCGGCGGATGGCTAATTTGGTGAAGTCAACTAGCATCGCAGGCGATGTGCAGGTTAAGCTATCTACTTGTAGCATCGTACCCAGGGATGATCGCGGTCCTCTGGTTTAGAACGCAGTGGAAGGTCTAAACCAGAGGCGCATATGACTGCGACGGTATCGGATGCGAATTTCTCGAACTTCGCTATTGGGTGCAGAATTGTAGGGTTCCCCTCAAAGGGCAAGGCGTGCACTACACACTGGAAGCGGCTAGTAGGGTAGCGGAGAACGTGTGGCGTGCACCTGGGACTTTTTTAGGTTACAGAAACCCTCCCTTGGGATCACAGACGATTTGCCTGATAAATTATCCCCAAAGTCCTCAGAGAATGCTCGTCCTCGTAGATATCCGAGATAGAAAAGTTTAATATGATTGTATTAAACTGCAGGAACATCCAAGGAAAGATTCCAGAATTAGTATCGCTTACTGAAGTTTTAGATAGTTTTAGGGACAGAAAGTTGGTTGAAACAGGACGTTAATGACAACCTAATCTTAAGTTCAGATTGGAATATTTATCATAAAGATGGGTTAGTGAAGCTATTGCAGTAAAGAATTCAATAAAATCTAACGAGTTTATTACGGATTCCGATTGTGAATTAATATGGGTGAAGTTAAGTATCAAAGATGGGTCAAACATAGTAATCGGATGTTTCTATAGACCGCCTGGGTCAGGAGCTCCAGTGGTAGATCGCTTCAGACAGAACGTGCAGAATATCGTTAGTAATTTTCCTGATCAGGCCAATATAATAGGGGGAGACTTCACTTTGACAGTTATAAATTGAGAGTGTCATTCTGTCAAAACTGGTGCCAGAGACGGAGATTCAGGTGATATTATTCTGGATGTCTTGTTCTAAAATCACTTTGAGCAGATAGCTACAGAACCAACCTGTGAGGATAATCTCTTAGACCCCCTGACAACAAACAGACCTGAACTTATCGAATCAGTTAACGTGGAGGAAGCTTTCAGTGGTCATAAGGCTGTGATAGCATCTAAGACAAGGGATCTTACAAAGAATGTTAAGAAAGGTAGAAGGATGTTTTTGCTTGGCAAGAGTGACACGATACAAATTTCAGAGTACCTGGGCAGTGTCTATCGCTAGAGCAACGAAGGATACCTAGCAACTGGAAGAAAGCACAGCTCATTCCCGTATTTAAGAAGGGCCGTAGGACAGTTGCACACAATTATAGACTATACCGTTGAAGTCAATCGGTTTTGAAATTATGGAAATCGTTTTATTCTCAAGAATTATGACGTTCTTTAGGAAGGAAAATCTCCTCGCTCTGTTCCTCTATGAGATCTACACCGCCGTAGACGACAGCGCTCGGGTTGGTGCCGTGTTCCTTGGCTTCAAGAAGGCATTTGACACCGTCCCGCACCGACATTTAGTGAAAAAAATACGAGCCTATCAAGTATCGGAGCAGATTTGCGGCTGGACTTCATAGCAGGTAGAACTCACTACGTCGCTTTAATGAAGAAAATCGACATATGTAAAGGTAATTTCCGGAGTACCTCAGGAAGCGTGATAGGACCGTTACTGTTTACAATACATAAAAATGATGTAGTAAAAAGCGTCGGATGCTCTTTAAGGCTGTTCGCAGATGATGCGGTTGGCTATAACAAAGTAGCAACCCAGAAGATTGTAACGATTTGCAGAACGACCGCCAGGGAATTGGTGAATGATGCAGGCACTGGCAGTTCACCCTGAATATAAATAACTGTATCACACTGCGCATACATAGGAAAAGAAATCCACTACTGTACAGCTACACTATTGATGACAAACCCTGGAAACAGTATCTACCGTAAAATATCTAGGAATAACTATCCAGAGCGACCTTAAGTGGAATGACCACATAAAACAAATAGTGGGAAAAGCAGATGCCAGTCTCAGATTCATAGGGAGAATCTTAAGGAAAAGTAACTCGTCTCGAAGGAAGTGGCTTATAAGGCGCTTTTTCGACCGCTTCTTGGGTATTGGTCATGTATCTGGGATCCCTACCAGATAGGACTGATAGAAAAGATCCAACGGGAACGTTTAGCCAGCGCGAGAGCGTTACGGAGATGCTCAAGAAACTCTATTGGCAGACGTTACAAATGGTTCAAATGGCTCTGAGCACTTCGCGACTTAACTTCTGAGGTCATCAGTCGCCTAGAACTTAGAACTACTTAAACCTAACTAACCTAAGGACATCACACACATCCATGCCCGAGGCAGGATTCGAACCTGCGACCGTAGCGGTCGCTCGGTTCCAGACTGTAGCGCCTAGAACCGCACGGCCACTTCGGCCGGCACAGACGTTAGAAGAGAGGCGTTGTGCATCATAGAGAGATTTACTAGAGAAATGTCAAGAGAGCGCATTCCGGGAAGAGTCGTACAACATATTACTTCCCCCCATATACCTCTCGCGTAATGTCCACGAGGAGAAAATTCGAGAAACTAGAGCCAATAGATCTGATTACCGACAATCGTTCTTCCCTCGCACTATTCGCGACTGAAGCAGGGTTGGAGGGCTCAGTCACTGGTACAAAAGTACCCTCCGCCACACGCCATTAGGTGGCTAGCGGAGTGTGACGTGGGTGTAGATGTAGATCCGACGAGTGGGTATGTCGTGTCTTTTCAAATGATGCAGAGCTTCAACCGCACCGACGGCCCATAGAAGTATGACGCTTATAACTTGTAGTGTAAGGAGAATGCAGTCAGGCCAGGGGTTATTTTGTGATGTTTCGGGGGTGTTTTCCTTACCACGCTTTGGGTCCACTCCTACTGGTTACTGTGAACATTAAATTTGAGGCTCTACGTGGCAATCATACAGAAAAGAAAACATCTCAACAATAAAACATCAACTCGAATAGTCACACCTGGGCACTAGCTGACTGGAGGCACGTAGTCAGCTCCGACGAGTTGCGATTTTACGTCCTTTCCAGCGATGCGTGGCGCTCAGTATAGCGACTGCCCAGTGAGGCCCATAGCTTCTAGTGTGTCGCGGGTGTAGTTCAGACCAGACATTATTTGGTGAGTTTTTCATACCATGACTTTGGCTCACTCCAAGTTATTGTGAACACGAATCAGGACGTTTATTTTAACATTCTTCGTGAGCACGTTTTCCTCTTTGATCTACAACTGTATGATGAGTATGTTGTGAACACTTTTGCCTTCCAAGATAAGAACAGCCATGTTCACAGGGCTGCACGCATACGTCCCTGGTTTGCCGAACACTCAGCCACTCTTCGTACCCAGTTTGAGTCACACGGAAAATGTCTGAGGTCATTTGGAGGAGCAGGTGTAACGTAATAATCAACTTACCCAGAATTCGGTAGTTCAACAGGATCTAATCATAGATGAGTGAATTTAGCTGGATGTGGCATAGAAACAGTGGACTCTGAACCTCGAAGAACTGAAGCCATTATCAAGGATTAAGGTTGTTCCACACGGTATTAACAAGAAGTCTCCTAGGAGTAAGGTTTGCATATGAAGATGTAAATTCTATTACGAGAAATTTACAACATTAAGGGAAGAGCAACAAAGCAGGCAAAAATAATGAGTCGTGTTGGTGCTGATGGTTAAGAAAGTGCTAGGGAATATTGTTGGCTGTTCCAATAACATTATTAGTTATTATTATCTATAAAGGTAGTATTTAAGTTTCTCTACACAGTTATAGTATAGATATGTGATACCAAAAACTTAAGAAATTTGTTGTGTACGACTGCGTGTACAGTAGTAAGGAGGGGTGGCCTACACAGAGTGGTGCGGAACCGTCGTCGTAGGGAAGCAGAAATGATTTGTGAACAAGTTAACACAGCAACCAGGAGATTTACTTATTGTGTATTATGTATTCAAACTGGTGACCTAGAAACGACGGAGAGGCTTCGTTCTGCCGTAGTCCTCAGTGGTGCACAACCCGACAGGTCACAGCAGTCCACCTACCCCACCGCCGACCGAACTCAGGGTTATTTTGCGGTTCGGAATCCAGTGGACCCCCCGGGAATGTCTCATACCAGATGAGTGTAACTCCAAATGTTTGCTTGGTAGAGTAATTATGGTGCACGCGTACGTGGCGACAGTGTTTGTGCAGCAATCGCCGACATAGTGTAACTGAGGCGGAATAAGGGGGACCAGCCCGCATTCGCCGAGGTAGATGG
Organism: Schistocerca serialis cubense; assembly: GCF_023864345.2. Taxonomy (NCBI): domain Eukaryota; kingdom Metazoa; phylum Arthropoda; class Insecta; order Orthoptera; family Acrididae; genus Schistocerca; species Schistocerca serialis. The sequence continues at coordinate 252,214,199 of NC_064641.1, read as the reverse complement.
AAAACCGCCTTAAAAACCATCCACAGGCTGGCCGGCACACCAGACCTCGACACTATTCCGCCGGGCAGATTGTAACGTATTACTATGTTTACGACGTTTCTCTTCGAGCCATATACGTTATCTCGCATTTCTAGCTGCTTCTCTCACACAAATAATGATAAAAATTCAGAAATTCACGGTCGCCCCCAGCCCAAGACCTTCGTAACCATTTAGGAAAAAACGGAGCTGGAAAAATATTAGTTTAATTACTTTAATAATTTAATTACAAGTATAAAAATTTCTTCAAGTAGCCAGATAAATAGCACTCCATGTCGTGCATGAAGCAACTTGATTAATTCAGGATTGGAAATCGGAGTAAGTGGGTAAGATCAACACCACAGAATTTATCTTTCACGTAGATTATTTATTGTATCTAACTATTTGGTTACACATCCTAACTACACATAACTGGTGCCTGACTAAAAATATTTAAGTAAGATTACGTGAGAATGTAACAGAGCACAATTTAACTACAGCAAAAAGAAACACAGAAAACGGGGGTGGGAGACAACGACACTATCATCTCCTTTGCATTCATACCCTAAAAATATCTCAGTGAGATTCGCATTACGATTCTACGCATGCACTATTCTGGACAGAGGTCTGACCAGTGCGCGAAGCTGTGCGATAATTGGCTCTGAGCACTATGGGACTTAACATCTGTGGTCATCAGTCCCCTAGAACTTAGAACTACTTAAACCTAACTAACCTAAGGACATCACACACATCCATGCCCGAGGCAGGATTCGAACCTGCGACCGTAGCGGTCGCTCGGTTCCAGACTGAAGCGCCTAGAACCGCACGGCCACACCGGCCGGCGCTGTGCGATAATTATTCGACATACTGACTGCGTCTGCTGCTTGCAAACGGCCGAACTAGAGCACGTGGTGCATTCCGAATCAAACTGTTGTGCTGCTTTGTAGAAAGCCCACGAAAGAACAGATATTCTTGCAGAAATTATAGCTCATTAAACAAGCAAACTGTTAAAATAAAGCCTATTGCGGTGCCGTGGTGGACCAGAAGGGTCATTGATTACCAAACACGTGGCACAATATCTTCACAAAGACAAAAGCAACTGCCACAAAATGTAAGATTAAACATCATTAAAAATCATACTCGCTTGGACAATATTACACTCATGTACGATTGAAGTGATCCTAACCAGCTTTTCCTAATCAGATTTACCTTTTGAAATTCTACTTCATCGTTGTTCAAGACGAACAAAGTAATTTCCACACTTTTAACTCAAACACCGAAAAATCGCCTATTTAAAGCAATATAATTATGGCACATTCGGAAAAATAACTCGCTTCACATGCTTCAGTTAAGTTGAAGTTCTTAAGTATTTCAACAGTTAAACGTAACGAAGTCCTAACTCAACCTGCTCCCTATCACCTGAAACCCCCCTTAAGAGCTACGATCCGTACTCACCAAGCGTTCACCGAAGAGTGTAGCTTTCTCTTTCGAGATTACCTAGCTCCCCGTGCAACGGAAACTACCAGAGGGGTAGCCCTCCGTCACCAACCTCACACACAAAAACAGCCCTCGACTAAGATGGGTAAACCTCGATGTTCAGGTATTGGAAACCTAAGCTGGCCATCCTGTGCTCTCCTTCGAACGAGAAGCAACATTGTCTGCTCCCAGCAGACGATGACCAACTCAGCGATTCCCACAAAACAAAACCGAAACCCCACGTTAAAACACACATATAATATTCAATAGTCCTTATTTGAGTGCTCAGTCTTTCTGGAAGAGTTCATGAATTGAGCTAAAATCGGGCAGTAAAGTGAATAAGTTGTACCGAATTCGACAAGCGTCTTATGAAACGACTTCACAGAGACGTTTCAAGATTCGTGCCGTGGACCGGCACGCCTTCCCACTCGGGGAGGAGCGAGTTAGAACGCGCGGAAGATTTACTTAACTTGTATTTCTCCAAGTATACAAAGACTCAGTAGAAGTAATGCAGCAAGAGATAGGGAGCAGCTATCATAATATCAACAAGGAGGAGGTCACCGGAACTAAGCACGAACGATAGTGTTGTAGCGAAGTGGCTCCAAGCGCGAGTGGAGCTGAGCGGCTGCCACTGGCTGTCAAATATTGCGGCGGCAGAAGGCGCTCTTAGTCCAAAGCCGATGGAGGCGTGCCTCTGCAGGCGCGAACTGTTGGGTCCCTCAGATCCCACATGACTGCTATTGCTGTCTAACGGAAACTTGCTATTCCGTTGCCAACAGTGACACCTGTGCGGTGGTATCGATACGTGATACCACAATATTATTTTAAAAACTATCACCAATAACAAGATATCTTTCATAAAATGGAACATAAGAATGTGGGAGCAGCTGTAGAGGACAGTCTTGCTATCAGTACCACTAGTGCTCTCATTAGTATTAACCGAGCGTGGTTGCGCAGTGGTTAGCACACTGAACTCGCATTCGGGAGGACGACGGTTCAATCCCGCGTCCGGCCATCCTGATTTGGGTTTTCCGTGATTTCCCTAAATCGCTCCAGGCAAATGCCGGGATGGTTCCTTTGAAAGGGCACGGCCGACTTCCTTCCCCAGCCTTCCCTAATCCGAAGAGACCGATGAGCTCAGTGTTTGGTCTCCTACCCGAAACAACCCCAACCCCTTCATTAGTATTAGCAGTGGTATTACAAGGGGTTTCTGTTTGAAGGCTGTTCAATCCAGAATCGGTATGCCAATCAGGCAAAATTGCCCTGAGTACTGAGGCAATCATCCAACCGACGCACCAGGTTGAAAATATCCATTTGGTAAAACACCATCTGTAACTGCCGGCCGGAGTGGCCGATCGGTTAAAGGCGCTACAGTCTGGAACCACACGACCGCTACGGTCGCAGGTTCGAATCCTGCCTCGGGCATGGATGTGTGTGATGTCCTTAGGTTAGTTAGGTTTAAGTATTTCTAAGTTCTAGGGGACTTATGACCACAGCAGTTGAGTCCCATAGTGCTCAGAGCCATTTGAACTGCCTGCAGTGAATCCTCTTCCGACAGGATTCAACAACCCTTCAAGGCCCTTTTTCAGGGACCGAAGACGTGATAATCATGTCGAGAAAGATCAGGACTATAGGGCGGGTCCTCGAGTATCTCCTACATGTGTGCAATGGATGAGGTTGGCCTCCCGGATCGACCGGCGTTTTGAGTCGAATCGTGACCAGTGTGAACTTTCGTGCACCGTTCCACAACGGTGGTTTTCGACAGACATGCTGCTCCATGCACATTCTTCATTTATCCGTGCTTGTCTAACGGTTTTTGTATTTCGGCAGCCAAGAAAACAACAGCAGCACGCTGGTTCTGTTTGGACGCATCTGGTAATAAGGTCGCCGTGGTTCACGTTTCCGCATTTACCACACGGACGTCACGAATGTCACAAGTTCTAAAACGTCCTCAAACGGAAAATTTTTGATCGCCCTTCATAATATTAGTAATAGCAGTACCTGTACTAATTGCTGTTCTTACTGGAAGAGTTATCATCTTGTTGTTGTGCTGTTTTCTTTGCTCTTTGATTGTAGTGTAAAGTCATAGATTTGTATATGAGGACTCGATGATGTAGCAAACCAGAGCAGTGATGAAAACTAACACTACGGTCACCGAGGTTCTGTATGTTTGGAATTACAAAAATGTTTCAAATGGCTCTGAGCACTATGGGACTTAACAGCTGTGGTCATCAGTCCCCTAGAACTTAGAACTACTTAAACCTAACTAACCTAAGGACATCACACACATCCATGCCCGAGGCAGGATTCGAACCTACGACCGTAGCAGTCGCACGGTTCCGGACTGCACGCCTAGATTGGAATTACAAACAGACAAAACAAAACCTCTGTAAAATGGTGGGACGTATACAGAATAAACTGCATATAGTACGAAGGTGCACTAGCGGATGGGACAGTGAGAGGTTATTCACAGTTGCTTTCTTGCAGCTTGATGTTGTAGATTCTGAAGGTTGAATTTATTACATCACAATTGTGTTATTACACTGTGTCATCAGAAGTATCCGGACACCCCCCCCCAAAACATACGTTTTTCATTTTAGGTGCATTGTGCTGCCATCTACTGCCAGTAACTCCATATCAGCAACCTCAGTGGTCATTAGACATCGTGAGAGAGCAGAATGGGGCGTTCCGCCGAACTCACGGACTTCCAACGTGGTAAGGTGATTGGATGTCACTTGTGTCATACGTCTGTACGCGAGATTTCCACACTTCTAAACATCCCTAGGTCCACTGTTTCCGATGTGATAGTGAAGTGAAAACGTGAAGGGACACGTACAGGACAAAAGCGTATAGGCCGACCTTGTAAGAGGTATGCGCTGCCTGCAACAGGCAAGACTTAGGAGAGTCTCTGACCAGAGAGCAGTATGTAGTTAGTTGTTGCTTGTCGCTAGTCGGCATTAGTCTCGATTACTATGCAGTAGTCGACAGTAGTCTTCTGTAGTCGGCAATAGTATGCAGTAGTCGGCGCGTGTCTGCGCTTGTGTGCAGTCTGCCCTGGTCGGGACTCTGGACGATGAGTATTATTGTAGAAGGTAAAGAAGCAGCCTTGCGCATATCTAGTAATGTATGTTAACTGTCATCCAGTTTCTTTTAAAAAATGCCATAATAATATTTCTATAATATAAAGTAATTAAAAAAGGCATTCATTTCAATTTAAAGATTTTATTCAATGGATTATCTTTCCTTTCATGAATCACAAAGCATAGGCCAACATTGCACGGAGCTGTGCCGAAAATTTTTAGGTAAGAGCAGATATATGCGCAGTTTTTATTGAGATAGGAATTTTTGCATTTTTATTCAGAATACAGGGCCATGGCGCAGCGCTGCTGTCGTAAAATTTACCAGGTTACTGAATTTTCCTGTTTTTATTATTTCGGGGTTTAGAAATTGAAATTTTGTGAGTACATCAAATGTGAATGCATTTCTGCACAGAGATTATGAATGGGAACCAATTTTGTTCGGAGATTACAATATTTAAAATTCATTTAATTATTATTTCCATGGGGAGGTTACACTTGGTTCACTTAATTAATATTTTCGTGGGGAGGTTACACTTGGTTCTTGGTTCATATTTTATTTAAATATTTTTGTGGGGAGGTTGCACTTGGCGACCCTGCCAGGATCGTATTTCTTTGTGAATCTTCTGATAAGTAGTGATATATCTGCTCTTATTTACTTAAATGTAGTTTGCATCTGGCGCAATGCGTTTACTAATTTGTCACTCTTTCTTTCACAGATCGTCGGCAAATTGTTGCTCTTTGTTGTAATTGTGTTTGTTGCATTTTGCATTGTCCTTGTTTCATTTGTGCTTAATTTTGATTTGTGAAAAATGCCGCGAAAAACTGTTAACAGCACATCGCGATGTGCAATGACAATGAGCCGACTCGAATAATTTGACCAATAATATTTGCGACACTCAGTGTAATGATGACAATCCTCCATTTACAGACAATCAGTGCGTACCGACGACTAGTAATGATTTTAATGCTAATGATGAGCAAACAAATTCAATTATGTCCTCTGTTAATTTAACGACAATTGATGACGTGGGACGTTCCGTTACAATGAACACTGCCCAGTGTAACACACCCAATTTGCAAAATATGAATTGTGAACGAATAAATTTTTCTAACGAAAATGAACAGTGTACTCAAAGTACGACAGATTTATTTGATTCCGATTTAGTGACCAACAGTGCACATTCGATTGGCAAACCTTTTCAAGAATTACAGAATGACCAAATTGTTACAGAAAACGTGACAATTGCAGGTATACCATCAAACAGCACAGAGAATAGAGCAGGTAATATTGGGTTGAATCAAGTTACAGCATTAATACTACAACTCAATGAAAAATACGACAACCCTTACAAACAACTTAGTGAAAGTTTTGACAAAAATTCCAAACAGTTGAATGAAATAATAGACAATCACATCAAACAATTTAATGAAAGTTTCAAACAGACGAATAAAAGACACGACAATCTTAATGAGCAGAACAAACAACTTAGTGAACAGATTACAGCCGTTGCTGCGCAATGTCATGATACTAAAGAACAATTACATGAGGAAATTAAGGCTTGTACTAGGAACAGTAGTGAAGAAATTAGATCTGTGGCACAAGAATTAAGTAATACAGATGCAGCGACAACAGAATCACTTAAAGATGAAAGTAGTGCAGTCGCTGAACAATGTTCTGAAAATGCGACACAGTTACGTGACGAGTTTAATTTAAAGTCACCAGAACTTTCACACACTCTGGATACGGAAGTCGATAAGAAATGTGAACTACAGAACAGCCAGATTGACGAACGTTTTAAAGCGACAGAAATGAAAAATGTTTCGGTCACTAACACATCACAGCATACGGCACATTCCGAACATTTGTCACACTCACACAGCCGGTATAAATTAAGTAATTTACAGAGACCATGCAACTTAGAATCCGAAGAGACACAGACAAACAGATTCCCATGCAATCCTGAACCTGTTCGCACATTCAGAGACGATAACGTTGATTACGAGCAATTTTTATCCGTAAGAAAATCTAAGGTATTTAAAAATGACAGAGCACAGGTACACGCTTTGAACTGGATACGACAATTTGCTATTGAATTTTTACCGGCATTTCGTGTAATGCAGAAATTAGAATTAGCATGGATACAGCAATTTGTTTTTGAATTTTCACCGGCATTGCCTGTAACGCAGAAGCTAAAATTTATTTGCAGCGCGTAAATGACCTCAGGGGATTCATTATGCTTCGATGAATATGTGCCGTAGCGTGCACAGGGCCCCGAGCCGTAGTAGTGCTATTTCATCTTTAGTTTTCTGCACTGCTGCCTTCTCTTCTACTATCCTTTATATCTATTAAAACAGCTCTTTAACTATCGATCTATCTAGGATTAAGAAACGTGTAAAGAGAACCTGATACGACAAGTTATACTGAAAGTGATAGTTTTCATTATACGCTCCAGAAATGACAGCCACGAGAACTTTAATACCAGACAAAAATTTAATCATCAATATGTGTAAAATTATCAGCAACAGTGAACGCATTTTGGTAACAATAGAGGTTTTTCACCGCAATAGCAACAAAACCAGCCGGTTAGCATACCTAACCAACAATGTAATGTACAAGGTCAACTAAGCTTTAATGTTTCGCCGCCTACACGTATAGCGTCAGCTCCAACAAATAGTAACGCACAGCAACAAGGAAATCAGAACGTACGGAAAACACACCATTTCAATTCCTATCGCAATGCACCGTATAGAAATGACTATCATGACAGACGTAAAAGTAATGAGCACAATTTTCAGCGTACGTTTAATAACAGTCGGTCTTATCAGCAGCAAAATCATCCGCAACAACATATTATCATGAATGAACCAGACAGTAGATATCATCCCGAACGTAATACGTCAGGAAGAAATAACAGAACAATACAAATAGTTGAAATGCCACAGCATCCTCCCGAATATAATAGCACGTCAGATAGAATTTGACTAAATACAGTACAGGTTGCATCTTCCAGTAACGCAAGCAATACTTTTGACACGCAGAATCTTGTTCACGAAAATGTTATTACTTTTGACGACATCCGAGACACTCTTTTGCAGGAAAGACCAGTTGTTCAAAAAGCCATTTCACACCCTGTCATCGAAGTAAAAATTGGATCACCGAAATTTTCAGCAGTAATCGATTCTGGATCTCCTATGTCAGTCATAAATGAAGAAACTTTCAACGAATGTAACAAAGAGAATACCTATCCTACGTTACCATTAGGCAAAACGAAAGTAAAAGGAGCAGTATCTGGTAAAGGAGTAGATGTAAAATTACAGACACATTTATCATTTTGTATTGCAGGTCATACATTTCACTCAAATTTTTGGATTGTTCCTTTATTGACGACAGACGTTATTTTAGCTACGAATTTTCTGGTACAACACGACGCAATTATTGACTTTCAAAACTCCTATTTAATGTTAAAGGATGAAAATGTACAACTAGCTTTAGAATTTCAGCACTCTTTATCTGCAGAAGAACAAACCATTAATCGTACAGAGGTCATTTCCGCATCACGTAACATAGACTGTAATTCCACATTGTTCACAGATACGTACGTACACAACTATGATACTCCAGACGAAGCCGACTATGACGTTATACAGATGATTTCTGATAAGCATAGCAGTGCAAATACAGACGACGAACGCACGCAACTACGCAAAATTCTTTTACAGCAAGCTCCAGTTTTTGACAACGTTCCTGGTACTATGTCCGGTTTTATGTATGAATTTCAAGTTAAACAGCACGACACATTTAAAGCCAAACATTATCCCATTCCGTATATTCACAGAGAACAAGTTAAGAAAGAATTGCAAGCTATGCTTGACCAAGGAATTATTGAACCGGCAGTTAGTCCGTACATAAACCCGCTCCATATTGTTAAGAAAAAGGATGATTCACTTCGCCTCGTACTTGATTCGCGTCACATCAATGACATTATTATTAATGAAACAGATCGCCCACAGACACTAGAAGAACTTCTACAGAAATTTCATGGTACTGCTATTTATTCCACATTAGATTTGAAATCAGGATTTTGGCAAATTCAACTCCATCCGGACTGCAGGAAGTACACGGCTTTTCTCTGTTTTAGTGACTGTTATCAATTTTGTAAATTACCGTTCGGTTTAACTATTTCTTCAGCAGCATTTATTCGCGGTTTGAATACAATACTTCCGACAGAACTTAAAGACAGAATTACAACGTATGTAGACGACATTCTTATTGCAGAAGCTAACTGGTGTGAACACAATCTGATTCTTGAACAACTGTTACGAACTTTTCGTGCACAGGGACTCACAATTAATCTCAGTAAATCGCACTTTGGCAAAACTTCTATAAAATTTCTTGGACATGTAATTTCAGCAAAAGGCATTGCGCCTGACCCGGAAAAATTTCAAGCTTTACGTGACATTACTGTTCCTACGACGAAGAAACAACTACGCAGCTTTTTGGGTTTAATTAACTTTTTTCGTAAATTTATTCATTACTCTGATTTAGACACCCCTAGATTATGTCAATTGACAGGTAAAAACACTATTTGGTCCTGGGATAGGCAAGCACATTCTGAATTTGTGAACCTGAAACCAGCTTTGTTGAATGCACCACTTTTATCACATCCAGATCTTACTAGAAATTTTTCCATTGCCACCGACAGTTCTGACACTGCTTTAGGCGTACACATTTTTCAGGAAATTGAAAACATTGAAAACATTGAAAACATAGCCTTTGCGAGTCGCATTCTGTCACCTGCTGAACGCAATTATTCTGTTACAGAACTTGAAACATTATGTGTTGTATGAGCATTTACGAGATCTAGGCATTTTCTTTATGGAAGACATACGACCGTTTACACAGATCATAGAGCTATACAATTATTACTTTCGGCTAAATTTACACACGACAGATTAAGTAGATGGAAACTTTATTTGCAGGAATTTAATTTTACAATTGTTCACATTCCCGGTACACAAAATATTGTAGCAGACGCACTATCCCGTTCTCTCAGCAACAATCAGCAAGACATCGCAACCAACTTCTGCAAAGCAAATTTCAGCGTCATGTACATTCAACAAGTTGCATTTGAGAATTTCATTTCGTCGTCATTACAAGACATAGCACAAGAGCAGAGTAAAGACAACGTATGGACAGAAATTAAACACCTTTGGCAAGATAGGAATAATGTTACCATTAGAAACCATTACACTGTACGCAATAACATTCTGTTTCGCCGCTCTCACCCTGACAGCAACAATTGGTTATTATGCATTCCTGACGAATTTGTTAACAAATTAATTTGGTATACTCATTTAAGTTACGCACATTACGGAGCCAGAAAATGTTTTCTTATACTGAGACAGAACTGTTATTTTACCAACATGGAGAAACGTATTCGACGAGTTTTAGCGTCATGTAAAATCTGCCAGAAAGCTAAGTCAGATACGACTTCACATATTCCTCCATTACATACCACTGTACCTGTTAAATTGAGACACATGGCCGCTGTAGACATTTTTGGTCCGATTCCCAGAACTAATAAAGGTTTTTGCTACATCTTTGTCGCTGTTGAACTCACTTCAAAATTTGTTGCCTTCACTCCGTTACGCAAAGCTACTGCTAAAACTGTTTCGAAAGCATTTGTAAAACATTTTTTATTTCATGTAGGGCATGTATTGAAAGTAATTTCCGACGATGGACCACAGTTTCGATCTACTATATGGACATGTATGTTACGAGCTAGAAACATTTCTCCGATCTATATATCCAGGTACCATGCTTCTTCGAACCATTGTGAACGATTAATGAAAGAAATTGGTAAACTGTGTAGAATATACTGCCATAAAAACACATTGATTGGGACACACACATACTCTCATTCCAAGATGTAATTAATTAATTCCATACCAAATGAATCTACTATGCTATCTCCGACTGTTATACTGAAAAATGTTGAACCACCTAACAAAATTAAAGAATTAGTAACCTTTCCTACATCTCGTCGACTACGACACCATGAAATAATTGACATTGCGCTGAACAACATCAAACGTGCCGCAGAGCGCCGGAGAAGACAGCAAAAACAGGTTTGTACACGCTGTGACTTTCACATTGGACAGAAGATATTAGTACGCACACATTATTTATCTAATTAGAGCTTCTATATGCAGGTCCATATCGAATTCGCAGCATTCCTCACCCCAATGTAGTACACGTCGAAACTCTGAGAACCAGAAAAACCAAAGGGAATCACCATGTCTCCAACATCAAACCCTTTATTGAATGAACATACTTTATGATTTATCACACTGTAATGGCATTTCCTGATTTTTTTATATGACCACTTATGCAATTATATTCGCATGAACGCTTACTGATGATATGTATTTTTTCTTGGCAAGTGCCCGGCAAGGTAAGGTTAGCAGGTCGCTTTTCTTGTCGTTACACATCAGACCGTGCACATTTTTTCAGATAAACTTACATACTTTATGACCAATTATGCGATTCTATCTAGTGACATATTAATTTGATCTAATTCTTTCTCCATTAAAGACTTCAACTCTCGCCTCTATCAACTACACAACATACAAGCTGAACAAAGCGAGGCATTTCTTGTCGTTACACATCAGACCGTGTACATTTTCCATTCTTCATGTATGTATGATTGTTTTCCTGTTTTGTTTGTATGCACTATGAAATATTTAAGATATAACAAACACCAGTTGACTTTGACATTATGCCTTATGATAGCTCAACATCGCGACTATTTTACATTTTTTTTTTTTTTGCTGCTACATTGTGATACTCTGTGTACATTTTTTGCATCTGAACACTGTATATGTTTTTGACATATTACGTTTTCTGTCATGCTATGCTGTATGCTTAATTATATCGCTATAAACCAGTTTTTATGTAATGGGTATATGATTTAAATGCAAGACATTAATCATTGTTCATCATTTTCAGAAAGAAATAACGTGTAAAAGAAATAAATTATGGGAATTTCACCTTCGGAATGAATGAAAGAAGATGCAATACCTCGTCACGAAGAGTAAATGGATCAGAATTAACAAGCATTAACAAGAATATACTATACACATCGTATGATAGCAGTCTTAACTAATTTTTTCTTTCAGAATACGAGGCGATTGATGCAGGCTGTCAGACAGAACTACACATCTTAGTTTTAGTGATGAAATATGCTAGAAATAAGGAACTTTATACTATGAATAGTTGTATAATGAAGTGACTTTTTTGCAGATGATAATGAATGATGATAAATAGTGATATAGAATACGCTAATATGGATAATGAAGTTTTTCTTTACAGGTGATGATAATAATGGAATATGGTGATATGGATAATGAAGTTTTTCTTTGTAGGTGATGATAGTAATGATAATGAAGTTTTTCTTTGCAGATGAGGATAATGTTGAAGTTTATGTATTTATGCTATGTAGTTATTTAAGTATTTGTGGCAGTTCGTCTTGACAGTATGTCTTATGTCGCATGGTATGATGACTGAAGGTTTTGGAAAGGACAGCTAGAGAACATATATTTAATACACATTTCATTACCTGTTAATTCGAAGTTCACTACTTTTCAGCATAATATGCGATTCTTCTTTCACCTTAATAATCCATTTTGTATATTTTGCAGGAGTAATTATTCACGAAATTAATATGCTATAAGCAGTTGGTCATTAAACCTGTGTCATTCATGAATGTGATCACATATACTCTATTTGTTTCATAACCTTGCTACAGCTGACTCATGACGAATGATGTTACACATCTTCATTTGCAGCAATAAGTCAAATGCAAATATTGTTATGCCCCAGCAATTAATTATCGATCCCAACACAATGCATTGCTAGCAAAAAAAAAATGTATTACCAGTCCCAAATAAAACTACCAGTTTAAAAGAGTTATGAGTAATACTGAATGATGTTTTCTAATCACAGACTTTGAGTAATAGTTACAGAGTGTTACATTTTTAATTATGTCTTATGTCACTTAAATGATGAGTTCTGAGTAATAGTGAATGATATTTTGTAATAATGCATGCATGCTCTACACTCTTTAACTCCTGTTTTGACTGATGACTTCTGATGATTTGTAACTGATCACTGAGTGCCAATAATTATTTTTAAATACGTCGTATGTCACTTGAATGATGAAAAATGTTTTGTAATATTCAATACTTTCTGACCAATGAATGCCACTGTTTCTTATATTTTAAATTTGTATTATGTCACTTTCATGCTATATATATGAATACCAGTAGCTTGATGCTACACTCATTAGCTCCTGTTTTGACTGATGACTTCTGATGATTTGTAACTGATCAATGAGTGCCAATAATTATTTTTAAATATGTCATATGTCACTTGAATGATGAAAAATGTTTTGTAATATTCAATACTTGCTGGCCAACGAATGCCACTGTTTCTTATATTTTAAATTTGTATTATGTCACTTACATGCTATATATATGAATACCAGTAGCTTGATGCTACACGCATTAGCTCCTATTTTGAATGATGACTTCTGACGGTTTGTAACTGGTCAATGAGTGCCAATGTTCTTCGTAATCAGATGACTTATGAACATTATTCTGTAATACTTCATACATGGTACAGAAATGTTCAGTAACTGGGCGATGAGTGCCACCAATTACTCAAATCAGTTGATAGACTAGTGTAATTATCAATGATGACCGGCATAAGACTTAATGTCCTTCACCTTCTGACCTATTTACCAGAAATTACTGCAATATCCTTTTGTCCTGTCTATCCTCATGATCATGGAGCACTATATTTGGTTTTTGCACTAATTCTATGTTGGTGTACCTTACAAGAACGTGGTGTTGACACGACATGCTGTCCACCACCTTGAGCGATGGAGATGTTATTATGGTTCCACTGTTTGGTGTACCTAATGTACTACCACAATGATAACATGGAATATTAACACAACATTTCAGTGTCTTGACTACACTGATTAATACTTCAGGGAAAAGAACTTCAGATTGTCTCACTTGGTGTTCTGCTTCTGTAGAAAGATATGTACTTTCAGTGCAGCTGCGTACAACCTAATGTGCTACAACCATGATGCAATCCTTCCCTTTCCTATCCTAGTTCTTGCAAAATAGTAAAAAAAAACTACAGTGCGTGTGCACTTTATGTCATTTGTTAATACGATTTGCATTCATTGCGTATACATTTTGTGATTTGCTGATATGTTCTGTACTACAGTGCGTGTGCACTTTATGTCATTTGTTAATATGATTTGTACTCATTGCGTATACATTTTGTGATTTCCTGATATGTTCTGTACTACAGTGCGTGTGCACTTTTGTCATTTGTTAGTATGTTTTGTACTCATTGCGTATACATTTTGTCATTGCTTGATATGTTCTGTAGTCAGTGCATGTGCACTATATTTTATTTCATGTTCTGCACTTATATATATATGTATATATTCTGTGTTAGTACTTAGTTAAGTATGAAAAATTTGTTGCTCATGGCAAGTCCAATTGACTCACCATCGCTGCCAAATTTTTGCCCCCCCCCTTCCCCCCCCCGGTGGAGGGTTATGTAAGAGGTATGCGCTGCCTGCAACAGGCAAGACTTAGGAGAGTCTCTGACCAGAGAGCAGTATGTAGTTAGTTGTTGCTTGTTGCTTGTCGCTAGTCGGCATTAGTCTCGATTACTATGCAGTAGTCCACAGTAGTCTTCTGTAGTCGGCAATAGTATGCAGTAGTCGGCAGTAGTCGGCGCGTGTCTGCGCTTGTGTGCAGTCTGCCCTGGTCGGGACTCTGGACGATGAGTATTATTGTAGAAGGTAAAGAAGCAGCCTTGCGCATATCTAGTAATGTATGTTAACTGTCATCCAATTTTTTTTAAAAAATACCATAATAATATTTTTATAATATAAAGTAATTAAAAAAAGGCATTCATTTCAATTTAAAGATTTTATTCAATGGATTATCTTTCCTTTCATGAATCACAAAGCATAGCCCAGCATTGCACGGAGCTGTGCCGAAAATTTTTAGGTAAGAGCAGATATATTCGCAGTTTTTATTGAGGTAAGAATTTTTGCTTTTTTATTCAGAATACAGGGCCGTGGCGCAGCGCTGCTGTCGTCGTAAGATTTACCAGGTTACTGAATTTTCCTTTTTTTATTATATCGGGGTTTAGAAATTGAAATTTTGTGAGTACATCAAATGTGAATGCATTTCTGCACAGAGATTATGAATGGGAACCAATTTTGTTCGGAGATTACAATATTTAAAATTCATTTAATTATTATTTCCGTGGGGAGTTTACACTTGGTTCACTTAATTAATATTTTCGTGAGGAGGTTACAATTGGTTCTTGGTTCATATTTTATTTAAATATTTTTGTGGGGAGGTTACAACCTCGACCGTTCACTTTCAGAGACCGCCGATAGTTGAAGAGGGTCGTAATGTGTAATAGGCAGACTCTATCCAGACCATCACACAGGAATTTCAAACTGCATCAGGATCCACTGCAAGTACTATGATAGTTAGGTGGGAGGTGAGAAAACTTGGATTTCATGGTCGAGTGGCTGCTCATAAGCCACACATCACGCCGATAAATGCCAAACGACGCCGCGCTTGATCTAAGGAGCGTAAACATTGAACGATTGAACGGTGGAAAAACGTTGTGTGAAATGACGAATCACGATACACAATGTGGCGATCCGATGGCAGGGTGTGGGTATGGCGAATGCCTGGTCAACGTCATCTACCGGCGTGTGTTGTGCCAACAGTAAATTTCGGAGACGGCGGTTTTATGGTGTGGTCGTCTTTTTCACGGAGGGGGCTTGCACCCTTTGTTTTTTGCGTGACACTATCACAGCACACGCCTACATTGATGATTTAAACACCTTCTTGCTTCCCACTGTTGAAGAGCAATTCGGGGATGGCGATTGCATCTTTTAACACGATCGAGCACCTGTTCATAAAGCACGGCCTGTGGGGGAGTGGTTACAAGACAATAACATCACTGTAATGGACTGGCCTGCACAGAGTCCTGACCTGAATCCTATAGAACACCTTTGGGATGTTTTGGAACGCCGACTTCGTGCTAGGCCTCGCCGACCGACATCGATACCTCTTCTCAATGCAGCACTCCGTGAAGAATGGGTTGCCATTCCCCAAGAAACCTTCCAGCACCTGACTGAACGTATGTCTGCGAGAGTAGAAGCTGTCGTCAAGGCTAAGGGTGAGCCAACATCTTACTGAGTTCCAGCATTACCGATGGAGACCGCCACAAACTTGCAAGTCATTTTCAGCCATGTGTCCGGATACTTTTGATCAAATAGTGTAGTTTATGTACTAGTTTTGAATTTTTCATGTCATTATCAAGTAAGAACAGGCTGTTCAGCATAAAGCTATAGTTCGAGGACATTCTGGAAAGAACATCCCCGACAAAAGAAAGAGGCGAAAGAGCCACGAAATAAACGCTGAGTCCTTTTACGAGTAATACTACAGTTACATTATTATACTCTGAAAACGAAATTAAGAATCAGCAACGGCTAAGACAATGAATATTCATTTAGATTCACATACTGCTGAAGTCAATTAATTAGTTGACTCATTCAATAATAAAAAAATTTGTACGGCTAGGTGATGTCAGTGACTCGATGCTACATATTCTTTTTTTTAATTTGTTTGCAGAATAGAATCAATTTTATTGCGGAACAACAGATGCGCCATTATCGTTCTGTCTGATGGACAAGTGAGCAGTTATTTTATTTTACTATTGAACAGTATGTGATAATTTCAGTGCGAAATCGTTAATGCATAATCAAAAAACCTGTGAAGTTTACGTCATGTATGGGATACGAAAGGAATGTCCACGACAATCATTAATGGGTACTTCATTATGAGTCTTAACTTAGTACGTCATTATTAGTGAGCGCAGCTGCAGTAGCCATTGTCTGAGCCTATATTGCATTTGTATTCCACTTAGTTCATTAATCATATCTATCGAACCATTATTTTCAACATTAGATTAGACGATATACTCCTACATGATGTTTTCGTCATTATGGCACAAACTTTGTGAAACACTGAGGAAGGGCAAACTTATCGGTTTGTGATAGGGAACTTCGTCTGGAAGTGACGGAGTCGAAAGTAAAACGTGTTATCTACTAATTCAACCAATGGAGTACGAACACTTACGAATCGATGTTTCTGCTAAATCGATGGATTATGTACATCGATGTTAAAATTTGGGACAGAGAAACACAACTCGTAGGCACAGATATGCGTCATGAGGGGTGGGAACAGGAAACTCCAATAATGCACATGACCTGGAACGATTTAACACTAACATTGTTACATCTGATGTAAAGATATATAAGAGTATTTGCCAGTCGATATGACCAATTGATCAGGCCTAGTGAAAAGGCGTTACACGCGTCATGGAATTAGCAGACACGATTTTAGTGTGCGGCCAAGCAAATGGACAACTTTAGGAAGCCGACGGGTTGTGTCGGGCTAAGTACTGAGTTAGCAGACATCCACGCACACTGTGGGCAGGAAAACAGGGCAAGTGGTATAACGACCAAGGTGGACAGTGCAGTAAATGGGCTCCCAACTTGCTTGCAGATGTGGATTAGGAGTCTTCATTCACTGCTCGACCAGTTACATGTGAAATGAGTGTTGCACACTGTGCTGTTTGGACAGTCTTAGGGAGACAGCAGATATAGCCCAACCATTCAGCGAAAGTGCAAGATTTAATTCCGCTGACTATGGACTTCGCATCATATTGAGCCAGTGGGTGTTCCGCTCTGTATGGTTGAGCCTCACCTTAAAGCACACGTAGTTATTTCGGATAAAGCCTCTTTCACCAAAGTGGAAATGCACAATAGTCGCAACAGTCATGTATGGGTCATTGGGAGTCCCCACAGTTTTGAAGAACCGTCATCATAGCTTGTCAGAGAAGAGAGATTGCATGGGCGGGCATAGCCAGTGACTGGTTAATAGCTCATATTTTATTCTTCATCGCTTAACTACACAGTGTGTTTCTGGAGACATACTTCCACGTAACTGTAAGATATACCCCCCCGACCCTTACACTCATATGTGGATTCTGGCTTCAAATCTTCAACCGCCCATCAAGAGTCGCGAGAACATTTTTCATAGTTTTCTAAAATCTCGCCAGGTGAATGCTAGGGAGGTTCCTTTGAAAAAGATACGGCCGATTTTCTTTCCTGTCCGTCCGAGTGCGTGTACTATCTGTAAATTCGATTTTTACATGCGGTCAAAGAGCAAAATCTACGAAACTTAGTGAAGGTTTTTGTATTTAATGTTGTCTCACAAGAGAATATAATTATAACTCGAAACCTCACCTGCGGGGAAATAAACGTTTTATGGAATAGAAACAATATAAAATGAGTTCTCGTATAATTATATAAATGTTTCACTTATTGTCCATAACTCGTCAATCGAAAAAGCTTTTCTTTGACAACAGCTCAGTAAATTATTTATGTTACCCATCGTAACAATCTTCACGCTATATTAACATTTTGTCTCTCAGAGCCTCAGCTCTGTGGAAGTGCCCCACAATTTTTAAAGGCATCCTAATCTTCGCTGTCCCTCATTCCACTTTCAGATGTTATCTTCAGCTGTCTGTTTCGAAATATGACTTTCTACCATTCTGTACAAAATGGTGCTCTTCTGGGGCCCGCCAAAAACGTCACATGTCTTACTACCGCACACAGCTCGCTAAAAATAGTCTGTGGACCTGACACACTCGGAGATGCAATCCGTACAGTGGCATTTAACATCCGACGCCGAGGGTGGCTTGCCTCAAAGCATAGCCACTCTGACCACATGGAGTTGACCCTAACAAGTGTCTGAGTCCCTTCTGCAAATTCTCCTGGGGCAGTCTGACTCCAGTAAGTTTGTTCTTACTCCGTGTGATACTACCTTTTCCCCATATGTGAAATCTTGGCTGAAGTACACCATCTTTCTACGAATGAAGAGATCTTACTATCGTAGTAGTACATGTGATCAGTCGGGTCATGACACATGGAAAATATGGTTTGGTGAGTGGCTATGAAAAAAGCCTAAGACACTGTTGTTATATTCTACAATATTTATTATTTGACTTACAAACTAGCTTTCAGTTGTTACGCCGTCATCAGGCGCAAATAATGATCATGTGTGCCTGTGAAAATTGTGTGGGAAAAAAAGATTTTAAGCTAGTGCATCTACAGAATATCTCATTTCGTTTCCAAAGATTACAAGTGTTAATGTTTGATTATGACTACAACGAGAGAATTATGTCAGTGAAAACGCGATGTAAAACTATTAAACTTTATTGTTCAATTTATTTTCTTCTCAGAACAAGTGTCGTAATTTGTTATATAGTTTATTATTTAATGTGTCATGGATTTTAACTAAGTTCAATAGTTTTACAACGCATTTTCACTGAAATAGGTCTCTCATTTTCGTCCAAATCAAACATTAACACTTGTAATCTCTGGAAACCAAGTGAGATACTGAAAAAATACATCAAACGATTCATAAAGCTGTATATATTTTGTATTAGAAATGCTATATGAAATCTGTAATTGAATGTCCTTTTATATGCATAGCCAGAGAAGACTAACTATATATATGAACACATACACTATTGTGTAAAATTTACGAAACAATAAGACAAACTTTATATTCTCAGGCCATGCGCATAAAAGGACTTTCAGTTACAGATTTCTTATAGCATTTCTAATACAAAATGTGTATTTTACTTTTGATGTATGTTTTGTCAAACAAAATGTTACCTCTGAATTTTTGTAAGTTGTCCATCACTTGTTTTTATACACTCTTTTTCTTCTTATTCTTCAGTTAGACCACTCTCTCCTGACTTGGCCATTGCTTTTGTAAGCATTCGTATTTATCAGTTAATAATCAGTGCATTTGTTGGAAATGGTGTACGGGTGTTTATTTTAAGAGTAATAATTACCATTCTCACAGCTGACAAACCAGAGGTTCCGGTTTCTGTAAGTACTTTTAAGGCTTTCTGGAAAAACGGCTTGTCAATGAACAACTATCAACCATTTTATGCATATCATGTAGATCGCTACGAACGGTAGCAGACATTTTCAAAGCCTGCAGCTATTGTTTCACTTCAAAGGCCAATGTCCAAGACCGAATAAAACTGGCGCTCCTGTAATAACTAATATTCATGAAGTCACAAATTAGAAACTGCGATTGTGTTATCCCATGAGTCCACATATGAGTCCACATATCTTCATTCTCAAATAATTTCCTTTACCAATCTAACTCTTCTTCTCTGTTAGAGAGGGATAGTTATAATGCTCTGTAGATACACTATTTTAAAAACACTGTATATCTGCACTTACGTAAAGATGAAGTATCATTATCATAGTTACGCTGTGGTGACAGTTTTTCCACTTAGTTGCACTCTTATTATCATTTTCACGTCCATATTTCAGTTTTATAAAGTTTAGCTGCGTATTCCACTATTACGATGTGCAATCATGAAATGCATTGTGTTTACATACAAACATGTGGGCTATCGTCAAAGAACTTAGACATAGCAGGCTTAAAGACGTTTCTCGTACAGATACATGTAGGTTATGGTCAAAGAATTTAGCCACAGGAAGTGAGAGGGTGTTGCACATATAGAAACTTAAAAAGAAATTGCCAACCTCTTTCGGAAAACTGGTATTCAAATTTCTTTCAGCACTAACAACAAGCTACAACAGCACATCATCCACAACAGTAAGACAAATAACCAATGCCACCACAAATCAGGTATTTACAGACATTTATGTGAAAATTGCCCACAGTTCTACATAGGCCAAACTTGCAGGAGTTTCACTATAAGATACTGCGAGCATACGGATGCCTTCCATCTAAATAACTTCGATAAATCCACCTCTGCAATGCATCTAAAAGACCATGGTCACTCAGCCTCAGCCATTACAGAAACCTACAAATACTACACACTGTAAACAAAGGAAAGACAATGAATCTGCTCAAAGAGCTAGAAATTTGTATCCACATCTCTAACTCTCCAGACCTTATTATCAACAAAAAAGTGGACCTTACAAACAAATATTAACTTAACTTATTTCATGAAATATTCGAAAACAAAAGCTAATTATCCTCTGATATAATAACAAAGTAATATTCTATGGAAAATTGATGTAGCAGTCATACAACAGTTCAAGTGTCATTATCATAATTTGTAAAAATCGTATTGTAAACACACTCTGTAACTGTCATTGTATAATTTCTAATAGCTTTCAAAATTTCATGTGTGTAACATCGTTGTACTTCCTAGATCTAAGTTCTCTGACAACAATATGGCTCAAAACACTTCTAGCTATCATTTTTTTAATTTGTAATAGGTTTTAGTAATTTCATATACATATAACATCATTGTACTTCCTATATCTAAGTTCTCTGACAAAAATGTGGATCAAAAAATTTCATAATGTATATAAAAAAAACCTCACGGTCTATAATAGCTTTTTAAGTTTCTAAAGGTATCAGATAGATTATACAATGGTAAGACAGAGATTTAGGAAACAGGTTTTAAATTGTAAGACATTTCCAGGGACAGATGTTGACTATGACCACAATCTATTGGTTATGAACTGTAGATTAAAACTGAAGAAACTACAAAAAGGTGAGAATTTAAGGACATGGGACCTGGATAGACTGACTAAACCAGAGGTTGTACAGAGTTTCAGGGAGAGCATAAGGGAACAATTCACAAGAATGGGGGAAAGAAATACAGTAGAAGAAGAATGGGTAGCTTTGAGGGATGAAATAGTGAAGGCAGCGGAGGATCAAATACACTCCTGGAAATGGAAAAAAGAACACATTGACACCGGTGTGTCAGACCCACCATACTTGCTCCGGACACTGCGAGAGGGCTGTACAAGCAATGATCACACGCACGGCACAGCGGACACACCAGGAACCGCGGTGTTGGCCGTCGAATGGCGCTAGCTGCGCAGCATTTGTGCACCGCCCCCGTCAGTGTCAGCCAGTTTGCCGTGGCATACGGAGCTCCATCGCAGTCTTTAACACTGGTAGCATGCCGCGACAGCGTGGACGTGAACCGTATGTGCAGTTGACGGACTTTGAGCGAGGGCGTATAGTGGGCATGCGGGAGGCCGGGTGGACGTACCGCCGAATTGCTCAACATGTGGGGCGTGAGGTCTCCACAGTACATCGATGTTGTCGCCAGTGGTCGGCGGAAGGTGCACGTGCCCGTCGACCTGGGACCGGACCGCAGCGACGCACGGATGCACGCCAAGACCGTAGGATCCTACGCAGTGCCGTAGGGGACCGCACCGCCACTTCCCAGCAAATTAGGGACACTGTTGCTCCTGGGGTATCGGCGAGGACCATTCGCAACCGTCTCCATGAAGCTGGGCTGCGGTCCCGCACACCGTTAGGCCGTCTTCCGCTCACGCCCCAACATCGTGCAGCCCGCCTCCAGTGGTGTCGCGACAGGCGTGAATGGAGGGACGAATGGAGACGTGTCGTCTTTAGCGATGAGAGTCGCTTCTGCCTTGGTGCCAATGATGGTCGTATGCGTGTTTGGCGCCGTGCAGGTGAGCGCCACAATCAGGACTGCATACGACCGAGGCACACAGGGCCAACACCCGGCATCATGGTGTGGGGAGCGATCTCCTACACTGGCCGTACACCACTGGTGATAGTCGAGGGGACACTGAATAATGCACGGTACATCCAAACCGTCATCGAACCCATCGTTCTACCATTCCTAGAACTTGCTGTTCCAACAGGACAATGCACGTCCGCATGTATCCCGTGCCACCCAACGTGCTCTAGAAGGTGTAAGTCAACTACCCTGGCCAGCAAGATCTCCGGATCTGTCCCCCATTGAGCATGTTTGGGACTGGATGAAGCGTCGTCTCACGCGGTCTGCACGTCCAGCACGAATGCTGGTCCAACTGAGGCGCCAGGTGGAAATGGCATGGCAAGCCGTTCCACAGGACTACATCCAGCATCTCTACGATCGTCTCCATGGGAGAATAGCAGCGTGCATTGCTGCGAAAGGTGGATATACACTGTACTAGTGCCGACATTGTGCATGCTCTGTTACCTGTGTCTATGTGCCTGTGGTTCTGTGAGTGTGATCATGTGATGTATCTGACCCCAGGAATGTGTCAATAAAGTTTCCCCTTCCTGGGACAATGAATTCACGGTGTTCTTATTTCAATTTCCAGGAGTGTAGGTAAAAAGACGAGGGCTGGTAGAAAGCCTTGGGTAACAGAAGAAATATTGAATTTAATTGATGAAAGGAGGAAATATAAAAATGCTGTAAATGAAGCAGGCAAAAAGGAATACAAACGTCTCAAAAATGAGATCGACAGGAAGTGCAAAATGGCTAAGCAGGCATGGCTAGAGGACAAATGTAAGGATGTAGAGGCTTATCTCACTAGGGGTAAGATAGATACCGCCTACAGGAAAATTAAAGAGACCTTTGGAGAAAGGAGAACCACTTGCATGAATATCAAGAGCTTCGATGGAAGCCCAGTTCTAAGCAAAGAGGGGAAAGCAGAAAGGTGGAAGGAGTATATAGAGGGTCTACACAAGGGCGATGTTCTTGAGGACAATATTATGGAAATGGAAGAGAATGTAGATGAAGATGAAATAGGAGATATGATACTGCATGAAGATTTTGACAGAGCACTGAAAGACCTAAGTCGAAACAATGCCCCGAAAGTAGACAACATTCCATTGGAACTACAGACAGCCTTGGGAGAGACAGTCCTGACAAAACTCTACCATCTCGTGAGCAAGATGTATGAGACAGGCGAAATGCCCTCAGACTTCAAGAAGAATATAATAATTCCAATCCCAAAGAAAGCAGGTGTTGACAGATGTGAAAATTACCGAACTATCAGTTTAATAAGTCACAGCTGCAAAATACTAACGCGAATTCTTTACAGACGAATGGAAAAACTGATAGAAGCGAACCTTGGGGAAGATCAATTTGGATTCCGTAGAAATGTTGGAACACGTGAGGGAATACTGACCCTACGACTTATCTTAGAAGAAAGATTAAGGAAAGACAAACCTACGTTTCTAGCATTTGTAGACTTAGAGAAAGCTTTTGACAATGTTGATTCTGAATTCTGAAGGTGGCAGGGGTAAAATACAGGGAGCGAAAGGCTATTTACAATTCGTACAGAAACCAGATGGCAGTTATAAGAGTCGAGGGGTATGAAAGTGAAGCAGTGGTTGGGAACGGAGTGAGACAGGGTTGTAGCCTATCCCCAATGTTATTCAATCTGTATTTTGAGCAAGCAATAAAGGAAACAAAAGAAAAGTTCGGAGTAGGTATTAAAGTCCATGGAGAAGAAATAAAAACTTTGAGGTTCACCGATGATATTGTAATTCTGTCAGAGAGTGCAAAGGACTTGGAAGAGCAGTTGAACAGAATGGACAGTGTCTTGAAAAGAGAGTATAAGATGAACATCAACAAAAACAAAACGAGGATAATGGAATGTAGTCGAATTAAGCCGGGTGATGTTGAGGGAATTAGATTAGGAAATGAGACACTTTAAGTAGTAAAGGAGTTTTGCTATTTGGGGAGCAAAATAACTGACGATGGTCGAAGTAGAGAGGATATAAAATGTAGACTGGCAATGGCAAGGAAAGCGTTTCTGAAGAAGAGAAATTTGTTAACATCGAGTAGGGATTTAAATGTCAGGAAGTCGTTTCTGAAAGTATTTGTATGGAAGTGAAACGTGGACGATAAGTAGTTTAGACAAGAAGAGAATAGAAGCTTTCGAAATGTGGTGCTACAGAAGAATGCTGAAGATTAAATGGGTAGATCACTTAACTAATGAGGAGGTATTGAATAGAACTGGGGAGAAGAGGAGCTTGTGGCACAACTTGACTAGAAGAAGGGATCGGTTGGTAGGACATGTTCTGAGACATCGAGGGATCACCAATTTAGTATTGGAGGGCAGCGTGGTGGGTAAAAATCGTAGAGGGAGACCAAGAGATGAATGCACTTAGCAGATTCAGAAGGATGTAGATTGCAGTAGGTGCTGGGAGATGAAGAAGCTTGCACAGGATAGAGTAGCATGGAGAGCTGCATCAAACCAGTCTCAGGGCTGAAGACCACAACAACACAACAACAACAACAACAACAACAAATTTCTATATGTGCAACACCCTTGCACTTCCTGTGGCTAAGTTATTTGACCAATACCTACACTTTTCTGTATCAGCAACATCTTTACACCTGCTACATGTAAGTTCTTTGACCATGTTTGTATGTATTTCAGGAGTGCACATCGTAATAGTGATATATGCAGCTAAATTTTATAAAACTGAAATATGGACGTGAAAATGATAATAAGTGTGCAACTAAGAGGAAAAACTGTCACCACAGCGTAATTATAATAATGATGTTTCATCTTTATGTAAGTACAGATATATTTTCGACAAATGCTGCCTTGCCACTTACAATTGTCCCACTTGTATCTGACTAGTCACCAGCAAATAATTTTTTTTTTGTATTTATACAGTGATCTCCAGCAATATAAACAAGTACATGAATGTATATAAACACCTGAGGATGGAACCAAGCCCGAAACCTGTTGTGTGACAAATAAATAACCTTTTATTGTGACTGGTACGGTAGCGGAAATTTTTCTACACCCTGTAAAGCAACAGTCGCGGAGTTCAACAGCATCCACTATGGATAAAATTCATATTTATCTTTGTATCTGATGATGATGTAACAGCCAAAAGTCAGTTTGTAAGATAAAATATTAAAAATTGTAGAATATTACACCAGTGTCATGTGTCTTTTCTTTTATAATGTACACCAACCGACAGAACAGTCAATGAATGCAATAAGTGTAGAAAGTAAAAAAAAATTACAGAAGAGGCAAAGAATCTAACACTGAACCTTTAATACATTCACCCAGTCCAGCAATAAACCACGATCGTTATCGTTTCATAAATTTTGCACAATACTGTATGTGTACATATACAATTTTACGTAGTGTTTTATGTTCCATCGCTTCACTTAAAATGCCTGCCATCATTAATGGGTTATTCTGGCCGGGATAAGGAATAGAATAATTAAATTAACTGCTTGATAGCACTTCTGTTCCTACACTCCCGGGATGGAAAGGATCTATGTGACCTGTCTTACGTGTATGTGAAATGTGCGTAAGTGCATTAAAAAAAAAGGCTCGAAGAACTATGGGACTTAACATCTGAGGTCATCAGTCCCTAGAACTTAGAACTGCGTAAACCTCACTAACCAAAGGACATCACAGACATCCATGCCCGAGGCAGCATTCGAGTGTGTGTGTGTGGTTTGAGGTTTTCGGGCGCTAAACAGCGTGGTCATCAGCGCCCAGCAGCATTCGAACCTGCGACCGTAGCAGCAGCGCGGTTCCGGACTGAAGCGCCTAGAACCGCTCGGCCACAGAGGCCGGCCGAGTGCATAACACGCCCGATTGCCACAAATATGTGAGACGAAAATGGAATGCGTCAGCAGCGCTGTCAGGATGAATAATTGCGATAAGGGGTGTGGCACTGGATGAATCGATCGTTTCGTGCTTATCGTGTTGACGATATGGAGAGCTCGTAGCTATCGGACGATGGGCGCCACGCACGCCGGCTGCCGGCACGTCAGCCAGCAGTCAGCCTCACCTTTCGTGGGCCCCTCGCTGGCAGCCATATGTGGCACCCGCAGCCAGCCCAGTGCGGGCTGGCCGCGTAAGACACTCTGGGCTTACAAGCACACTCCAACATCGACGCACAACGCTCACTTTCTCGGAGAACAATATTGTGAGTCTGCCAAGGATTGTGAGTTGAAACCAGCAGAAACGCTGCCTGGTGAAAAATCAGCAGTGATACATCCTTGGTGCACCACGAATTGCGACTGTGGAAAATGAGTATTGCTACGGTCGACAGCCCCTAAGGGCCTTGTCGATATGGGATGCCACAGCGATACATAAAGCCGTGCTGTAGCTGTAACGACAATGGAAGTAGGTGTGGAATGGCCAAACTGCGGTTCCTAAAGAGGAGCAGCAGCCTTTTCAGTAGTTTCAAAGGCAACAGTCCAACTGATCGACTGATCTGAAATTTTAGCTATCGTGGCCTTGCTTTGTTGGAACTGCGAATGTCTGAAAGCAAGAGGTAACACCAGCCGTTGTTTTTCCCGAGGGTGTACACCTCTACTGTATGGAAGATCAACGAATGCTGTGCAGCAGATCTGAAGATCAGATGGGTATATCGAGTCACTAAAGAAGTGTAATGAATAGAACCTGGAAAGAGGAAATTTATTGCAGAACCAGATCAAAAGAAGGGATCATTTGGTAGGACACGTCCTCAGTTATGAAGGAATCGTGAGTTTGTCTATGGAGGGAAAAAAGAGGGGTAAAAATTGTAGAGGGAGACCAAGCCTCAAATGCAGTACGAAGGTTCAAATGGACGTATATCGCTGTAGTTACATAGAGATGAAGTGACTTCGGAAGCTACAAAGAAAATCAAAAACGGAAACTGTAGAGACTAAGTCTAGATACAGGCATCATATCGACAGTAGCAGAAAACAGAAGTATAATTCCTCATGAATAAGAAAGTAGGACAGAGAGTGAGTTAGTGTGTACAGTACAGTAATAGGATTATTCTCATTAGACTTGACAGCAACCCATCGCCAACAACAGTTGTTCAGGTATACGTGTCGACGACACATGCAGAAGATGAAGAGGTAGAGAAGCATATGAGAGCATTGAGCGCGTAACAAAGTATCTAAAGAGAGAAGAAGATTTATTAATCGTAGGTGATTGGAATGCTACGGTAGGGGAGGGAGTAGAAGGAAGACATACGAGGGAACATGGGATTGGTAGTAGGAATGAGAGAAGAAAACGACTTGCTGATTTCTGCTACAAATTTCGGCTAACAATAGCGAGTGCACTGTTCGAAAATCACAAGAGGAGGAGGTATACGTGGAAACGGCCTGGAGACAAGGGGAGATTCCAGCTGATGAGAAAACAGGATCCGAATTTAGGTAGTCGATAGAAAGGCGCGCGCAGGAACAGATATAGATGCAGAACGAAACTTAATAACGACGAAGCGTAGGCTGAAATTTAAGAGAATCGTTCGGAAGAATCAGTGTGGAAAGAGTTAAGTACTGGACTTCTGAGGTAAGATGAGGTGCGTTTTAAGTTCTTTAAGGCTGTAGATCCGGCGATAATGAATACCATAGTATGTGGTTCACTTGAAGAAGAATTGAAGGGCTATCACAAAGTTGGACAGACAAATATTGGTACAAGGAAAGTAACTGCAAGTAAATCTTGGGTAACAGGAGCAGTACTTCAATTGCTCTACGAAAAAAAAATCTACAAAAACACTTACGAAGCTTCAGGAATACAGCATTGAAAGCCACTCAGGAGTAAAATAACTAGGAAGTGCAGGCAGACTAAAGCGAAATGGCTGCAGAAAATATGTGAAGAAATAGAAAGAAAAGTGATCATCGGAAGAACAAATTTAACATATCGAAAAGTCAAAACCACTTTCAGTGAAATTAAGACTAAATGCGTCAATAGTAAAGAGTGCAAGAGTAATTTCTCTGCCGAACGCAGAAGAAAAAGCTGATAGGTGGAAAGAGTACATTGAAGCCCTACGCGTCTGATGACGTGTTGGAAAATTAGGGGACACAATATGAAAGGTATAAGGGCTCCAGTATTACAATCAGCCAAACGACTATTCAAGCTGGTGTAGATTCTATGAGGCTAGAGCTATCCTACAAAACTTTCGGAAAAATACCATCAACACAAACGCGAAGATAGTAAGGACAGATAAGTGCGAGAACTTTCAAGTAATCAGATTAAAAGCTCCTGATCGACGTTGTTGACAAGAATAATTCGTAAAAGAATTGAAAAGAAAATTAAGGATCTGTTAGGAGACGTCAGTTTGGCTTTCGGAAAGGTAAAAGCACCAGAGGGGCAATTCTGATGTAACAAGAGTTGAAAAAACTTTATACCTTCAAAGTTCTTGTCGAACTAGAAAGAGCGATCGATGGTGTAAAATAGTCCAAAGAGCTCAAAATTCTCAGAAAAAGAAATGTAATCTGTAGCGAAAAGGCACAGTATGTTCGAAAATCAAGAGGTAAAAGTAAGAATGAAATACCAACAACGAAGTGCTAGAATTAAAAAGAGTGTAAGTCAATCTATACACCGAGGAAGCAGTGGCGGAAATAAAAGGAAAGTTTAGGAGTGGGATTAAAATTCGGTGTAAAAGAATATTAATGACAAGATTGGCTGATGAGATTTCTCTCCACAGATGAAGTGAATAAAGATTACAGGACCTGTTGAACGGAATGAACTGAGTAAAGACTATAGATTGAGGGTGAACATATGAAAGACGGAAGTGATGAGGAATAACAGAAAAGAAATTAACGATAAACTTAGCATCAAAATTGGTGATCAAGACACAGGTGAAGTGAACAAATTCTGCTACCTTGGAAGGAAGATAACACACGACAGATGAAACACGGAGATCATAAAAAACATAGTAACACAGGGGAGGAGGGCATTCCTGGCCTAAAAAATTTTGTAATGTGCAATATCGGCCTTAATTTAAGAAAGATAATATTTGAGAATGTTCGTTTGGAGCACAACATTGTATGAAAGTGAATCACAGACCTTGCGAAAACCCGAAAAGAATAGAACCTAAGCGTTGATACGGGAGGTAGAAGACTGAAAATATAAGAAATGAGGAAGTTACGCACAGAATACGCGATGAAACGAACATATGGGGTGCAATGACAAGAAAAATGGTAGGATGATGTGACATGTGTTACGATATCAAGAAAAAACTTCATGACACTAGAGGGAACTGTATAGGGTAACAATAAAAAGTCGAAGACGTGTTTGGTTGGTTGGTTGGTTTTGGGGAAGGAGACCAGACAGCGTGGTCATCGGTCTCATCGGATTAGGGAAGGATGGGGAAGGAAGTCGGCCGTGCCCTTTCAGAGGAACCATCCCGGCATTTGCCTGGAGTGATTTAGGGAAATCACGGAAAACCTAATTCAGGACGGCCGGACGCGGGATTGAACTGTCGTCCTTCCGAATGCGAGTCCAGTGTCTAACCACTGCGCCACCTCGCTCGGTCGTGTTTGATGCAAGCGCTGCTCTGAGATGAAGTGGCTGGCACAGGAGAAGAAATTGTGGCAGACCGCATCAAACTAGTCAACTAGTCAGAAAATGGATGATTCGACGACCCCCTCCCGGAGAAAAGGGAAGTAAAGACTGATACAGAATATAGACTAGTGTCGAGAGTTGCACCGAATCAGTCTTCTTACTCAAAACTACAGCAGCAGGAATGACACGGCATACAATAAACATTACCTACGCAGTATGATTTACGTGAGTGTAAGGAAGCTTATGGACACCCCGATTATCCCCTGCATGGCTATACCACAAGTGCTACATCTAACGGAAAATGCGGAACACCAGCAATAAAAATGTCTGCGAAACCTATTGATGAAGAATTTGATGCACACCGTAAATGGGAGCAACATGGATGCAGCAAGTACCAGCACAATTGCAAACTGGCCTAAACCCACATTAAACCAACAGGCTTCGTTTTCCCCCAACGTACGTGGGAAACAGCAAACAACATCTGCACAAAGTATGTATGCACAAGGACTTCCATTTTAAAAGGAAGAAAACCCGATTTTGTAACTGTGGCTGGACAGCCCAGATCATCCAATACATCGTGCAGTTTTATACTTTAATACGGTATCCAGACAATGCAAAGAATTCCTAACATTGAACGCGGATTCCGTTGACTGAATTGAGAAATTAAATTTAACACTATAAACTACTGCCATATATGTAATATACTTTCACTCTATATTTTATCTATTTGAGTACTATTTTTTATACCTGTGTAATAATACCACGTCTTCTGCTATATGGTAAATAAATAATAGTGGGTGGAACCAGAGAACAGAACTGGCATATAATTGGGAATCTCTAAGCTGGTTACATAGATGAAGGCAGTTGCCTAGATATCACAGATGAGTTACTTGACGTACTGAAAAAAACTCTACCATAGCTCTGATGACGTCACTAACGTGGGCTTGTTTGGTGGCACTTAACCCAGAGATAGGCAGTTCAAAACCTGGTGGTTGCAGACGTTATCATATTTCACAGCAAGGAACTGAGCATTGATGACACACAGTCGTGATATGTAGGCCATGTGTTAAATCTCAGGTTTGCCCAGAGTGATTTCTATTCGTTTGCCACATCTGGAATAAGCTTAGAAAACTTGTGACAGTGGGTAAATTGCGCAATATTTTCAAAACAAACACGCTACGATCACTCCCATAATAATTTTTTTCATTTACAAACGTATTTCTAAGTACTACGTTTTCCTCTTCCATGGCTATTAACTGTTTTTAAATATCATATACTTCTTCGAAACACATTTACAAGTAAAATAAGTAATTATGAAAGTAGCTGTTAGAATGTTTATTTTGCATATATAACGTAACCAGAATGTAAAATGCTTCTGCCATAGTACAAAAAAGGCTAATATCTCCTGGACACAGTTAGGGATGTAAAAGAAGGGAACTAGCTTTTCGACATATCTGACAGCTTCAAAGACATTTAAATCAAAATATCTTGACATATTTGCGCATTTTTTACTTGTTAGTTTTAGTACTATTAGTACCCATTTTATATAACGTGCCGTGTCATGTAAAGTAAGACGATATATGGTGTCATGTTATACAATAGGAAACATGCCATCATGTCTTCCAACACGGCATTTGTCGTGCCTTGCAATATGACGAAACATGTCATTAAAGTTTAGGATTGATGAATCTCTACACTGTGATACTTCCTATTGTAGAAGCACGCCCACTCTCGGTTACTTCCTATCGTAAATGCATATCACTCTCCCGAAGCACATAAATTTGTGTCTTTTTGTTCTTAACCCTGCACCATACTTGTAACAGGGTGTGTGTTTGGGGGAGAAGTGGTAAAATCAACCCACCCCCCACCCACCCCAGTCAGAAATCAAAAAATTGTTCTAGTGTCCCTCCCCCCCCCCCCCCCCCCCGAGGAAAAAGTTCACTCCCAGAAATTTCATCCCCTCAGAAAAACTTTTTTAGCTATTACATGTGTGCTCTTCAGTCATATGATATTATATATTGTTTACTAAGGCTGGCGAATCTTCTGGATTTTGAGCACAGGATCAGGGACTTGAGCTTATAAATTGCAGGGTGCAGGTGTGCCAACATCTTGCAGCTAATAAAGCTCACTGCTCTTGGGAAGTCGGGTTAACTCATAAAAAGCGCGAATGGTTAGATGTCTTGATTTAAATGTCTTTGACGCTGCCAGGTAATTCGAAAAACTCGTTCCCTTATTTTACACCCCTAACTCTACCTAAGATATATTCGCCTTTTTTTGTGCTATGATAAGGGCATTTTCTATTCTGTTTCCCAACTTTTACTCTATCCTAATTTTGAAATTAGACCGACGTAGCTTGGCAACCAATGTAGATTTTTGTTGACTCAGGCAACGACTGATCCGGTACAGCTTCTTTTAATTTTCTTTCGAACCATGTTGCTTATGTCGTGGCAACGGATGCAACTTTCACGAAACCTTCGTGCAAAGTTTGAACCGATTCTTACAAATTTAAAGTATTGAAGTGGCGAGCTTCAAAAACCTCCCAGAATAACGTGTTTTTTGCATGTAAAATCCAAACGAAACAAGATTTTTCCAAACAGTTAAAACTTGTCTTAGATCAAGGCCCGATACACTGGTGAACCAAATTTGAACTATCGGTCTCGCTCCAGTCCAGAGTTATTTAAGGGTGACTGTATTTGCACGTAAAATCCGAACGAAGGTGATTGTTTTTGGACGTAAAACCCGCACAATGCACACACAAATGCCGCCTTTTTTGCGCCTTTAGCTGAGCATTAATTTCAGCCCACTTAAACTCTTTTGCAAAAGGAGTTAATCGATCCGCACAATTTGTCTGGGCGCCAACTTCGGTTCGACGCTCAAACCTTGCTTAATGCTGATACACTGTGACATAGCTACAGTAAGCCAGACGTTCGAATGGCTATACAAACAGCCGCAGGTACGGGATAAACCAAAAACTTTTTAACCCATGTTCCTAGCTCGAACTGAGTGCTAAGACACCTCCCTCACCCCAAACCGTGATACTGCGCGCGGCCTTCTCATACATATTTGTACGATTATCCATGGTAGTTCATGGAATAAGGGTGCTCTGTTCACCAAATAATGGTGTAAAATTCGGTGGAGAATTTGAGACTCCTCGAGAAAAGTAAAACGTGCGTCAACAGCGAATTGTGCTCCCTCTTTCTTTCACTCGTATACCGATCCGCAGTAATACAAACTGTGGTGTCACCGCCAGACACCACACTTGCTAGGTGGTAGCTTAAATCGGCCGCGGTCCATTTAGTGCATGTAGGACCCGCGTGTCGCCACTGTGTGATCGCAGACCGAGCGCCACCACAAGGCAGGTCTCGAGATACGGACTAGCACTCGCCCCAGTTGTACGGACGACATTGCTAGCGACTACACTGACGAAGCATCGCTCATTAGCCGAGCAGATAGTTAGAATAGCCTTCAGCTAAGTCAATGGCTACGACCTAGCAAGGCACCATTAACCATTTTAAGATAGAGTCTCACTTGTATCATCAAGGAATGCTGTATTCAAATGAAGGATTAAAAGTTAAGTATTATAGTAACTACGTACTTTTCTTGCTACCATTCATTACGTATCCTGTTTCAGACCTCTCTTTAGCCAACGTGAGATTACGCGTGCCTTTCGGCTACTTCAGTGTGGCGTAGCTGTCTTGTTACGCCACAACACAAACATAACACAATAAATAACAAGCACTCATCAGTCGTCACCGACATACACAATGGTAACGTTTCGCTAAACAAAGTTCAGTATATCTGCGGACGCCTTTGAAGAACAGACTCAAGCTTTGGTTTCAAATTCATGAATTTACATTCGAAGCATAAAAAACGTAGTTTTTTGTGGGTGTCTAATCGTGAATTTCTCCGTAGGTCGGGATAGATTTCATCTCGAAGCTACAGTGAACTACGTGTCGTAACAAAGGAGGGCTGACTGCCGCGGCTAAACACATTCTAAAGTAGCCTTGACTTGTCTAATGAATGTATGTGCGACAAAATTGACAAGTCACGCTGTGTTTTGACCTCCACCTGACACTGTGTGTCACTACCTTGGCCTCCTCCCGTCTCACTAATACGATGCTATTGGCGCCATGTGCGATTCGGAACAGAAATACGACGACACTTTTTACGGGTGCGTCTTAGTGGAAAAATATATTGTGTGGCTTATACTAAGCCATATAATTACATTCTTAAAATTACTTGGAGATCACTTTTTTCCATTCGTACGTTCTGATATCACTGCTTCACAACCCCTCCCAAAGACCCCAAAGTTCAGTAAACCATTCTATGTAATCAAATGGTTCAGATAAGTGAGGCCGTCGAACGAGCTGCAATCCGGGAACAGCTTTTCGAATGTTTTCAGACTGACGTGAGTTCTTCAAATAGTCTGTTTTCCTGGCGCCAGCGGATATCGTTGTCAAAGGCTAGCCGATATCGTTGCCGTCAGGTTCTGTCAGCAGACTGATAATGTTGCCACGGACGTGGATTGTGTAGAAGTGCCAGGTTGTAGCATTACCAACCGTACGCCTTCTGCCACAGTTGTACGGTTTGTGTCACCTCTTTTTTATATCATTGCATAACTGTTCCAACCTAAATCCACTTGAATCCTTTTAAATTAGTCCAACACTGGTCTCATCCTACAATTTTTACCCCACATACTTCCCTGCACTACGAACTCGACTATTTCATGATGTCTCAGGTTTTGCCCCATCAACTGACCTATTCTTTTAGCCAGTTTATGCTATAAATTACTTTTCTCACCAGTTCAATTCAGTAATTCCTCATCAGTTAACTGACCTACGCAACTAATCTCCAGAATTCTTCTCTAGCAACGTATTTCACCGACTTCTACTCTCTTCTTGTCTGGACTGGTTGTCTTCCACGTTTCAGTTCCTTACAAGGGTACACTATACACGAATACCTTTGTAAAAATCTTCCTAATATTTTAACCTATATTTTGTGTTGACAAATTTCTCTTTTCCAGTAACATTCCATACATATCCCTTCAGAAAACACATCCTAAGACATTTATAAGTGGTGTTAAAATTGTTTCTAAAAACAATTCTGTTGCTATTCCCAGTATGCATTTTATATCCTAATCACTTCCTCTGTCGCCAGTTAGTTATTCTGCTGCCAAAATAGCTCAACTCATATACTGACTTTCCATTCTAATTCCATTAGCATTGATTTGTTACCACTGTATCCCATCTTTGCTCTTGTTTACGTTGCTCATCTTATAACCTTTTTTCAAGTAAAAATGTCTGAAAATGGCATTGTAAGCCGAAAACCGGTTAACAAAAATAAAAATATTGTAGAACAAAAGCAAACTGGTGCTTTTCATTTATTTTTTCAAGACGCTATACATTCTGCTCAACTGATCATTGGAGTCTTTTGCTGCCTCTAACAGAATTACGTCTTCAGCGTACCTCACAACTCTTTTTCTTTTTTCCTCTTCCTGCACTTTAACTACTTTTTCGAAATTTCCCTTTGTTTTACTTTTTTGTTTGCTCGCTATATACAGGGTGGTCCATTGATCGTGACCGGGCCACATATCTCACGAAATAAGCATCAAACGAAAAAACTACGAAGAACGAAACTCGTCTAGCTTGAAGGGGGAAACCAGATGGCGCTATGGTTGGCCCGCTACATTGCGCTGCCATAGGTCAAACGGATATCAACTGCGTTTTTTTAAAATAGGAACCCCGATTTTTTATTACATATTCGTTTAGTATGTAAAGAAATATGGATGTTTTAGTTGGGCCACTTTTTTCGCTTTGTGATAGATGGCTCTGTAATAGTCACAAACTTATAAGTACGTGGTATCACGTTACATTCCGTCAGTGCGGACGGTATTTGCTTCGTGATACATTACCCGCGTTAAAATAGACCGTTTACCAATTGCGGAAAAGGTCGATATCGCATTGATGTATGGCTATTGTGATCAAAATGCCCAACGGGTGTGTGCTATGTATGCTGCTCAGTATCCTGGACGACATCATCCAAGTGTCCCGACCGTTCGCCGGATAGTTACGTTATTTAAGGAAACAGGAAGTGTTCAGCCACATGTGAAACGTCAACTACGACCTGCAACAAATGATGATGCACAAGTAGGTGTTTTAGCTGCTGTGGCGGCTAATCCGCACATCAGTAGAAGACAAATTGCGCGAGATGGTTGGTTGGTTTGTTGGGGGAAGGAGACCAGACAGCGAGGTCATCGGTCTCATCAGATTAGGGAAGGACGGGGAAGGAAGTCGGCCGTGCTCTTTGAAAGGAACCATCCCGGCATATGCCTGGAGCGATTTAGGGAAATCACGGAAAACCTAAATCAGGATGGCCGGACGCGGGATTGAACCGTCGTCCTCCCGAACGCGAGTCCAGTGTCTAACCACTGCGCCACCTCGCTCGAATTGCGCGAGAATCGGAATCGCAGGAACGTCGGTGTTGAGAATGCTACATCAACATCGATTGCACCCGTACCATATTTCTATACACCAGGAATTGCATGGCGACGACTTTCTGCGACGACAGTTCTGCCACTGGGCAGAAGAGAAATTACGGGGCGATGACAGATTTTTTGCACGCGTTCTATTTAGCGACGAAGCGTCATTCACCAACAGTGGTAACGTAAACCAGCACGTAAAATCCACAATGGCTGCGACAAGTGGAACATCAGCGGCCTTGGCGGGTTAATGTTTGGTGCGGCGTTATGAGAGGAAGGATAATTGGCCCCCATTTTATCGATGGCAATCTAAATGGTGCAATGTATGCTGATTTCCTATGTAATGTTCTACCGATGTTACTACAAGATGTTTAACTGCATGACAGAATGGCGATGTACTTCCAACATGATGGATGTCCGGCACATAGCTCGCGTGCGGTTGAAGCGATATTGAATAGCATATTTATGACAGGTGGATTGGTCGTCGAAGCTCCCTACCGTGGCCTGCACGTTCTCCGGATCTGACGTCCCCGGATTTCTTTCTGGGGGGGAAGTTGAAGGATATTTGCTATCGTGATCCACCGACAACGCCTGACAACATGCGTCAGCGCATTGTCAATGCATGTGCGAACATGCTGTTGAGAGGAATGTCGTTACACGTATTGCCAAATGCAATGAGGTTGACGGACATCATTTTGAGCATTTATTGCAGTAATGTGGTATTTACAGGTAATCACGCTGTAACAGCATGCGTTCTCAGAAATGATAAGTTCACCAAGGTACATGTACCACATTGGAACAACCGAAATAAAATGTTCAAACGTACCTACTTTCTGTATTTTAATTTAAAAAACCTACCTGTTACCAACTATTCATCTAAGATTGTGAGCCATATGTTTGTGACTATTATAGTGCCATCTATCACAAATCAAAAAATGTGTTCCAACTAAAACATTCATATTTCTTTACGTACTACAAGAATATGTAATAAAAAATGGGGGTTCCTATTTAAAAAGATGCAGTAGATATCCGTTTTACCTATGGCAGCACCATCTAGCAGGCCAATCCTAGCGCCATCTGGTTTCCCCCTTCAAGCTAGACAAGTTTCGTTCTTTGTAGTTTTTTCGTTTGACGCTTATTTCATGAGATATTTGGCCCGGTCACGATCAATGGACCACCCTGTATACTCAATACCCTTATCGCACTCCCTTATTTGCTCTTTGACTGGCGACAAAAACGCCATTATCAACATCTCAATGAGTTGGAATGAGATCGTGTAATAGGTCTACGAGAAGGTGGATGTTCTTTGTGTGATATTGCAGAAGTACTTGGCAGGAATGCAGCCGCTGTACATGACTGCTGGCAGCAATGTCACGAGAACGTACGGTCGTAAGGAGAACGGGCTCTGGACGGCCACGTGGCACTGTCGAGAGGGAAGACCACCGTGTTCGGCGTGTGGGATCTGCAGTAGCGACTCGAGCACCACAGTGACCCAGCGAACTGTTAAAA
The DNA here is from genome assembly GCF_023864345.2 of Schistocerca serialis cubense. Taxonomy (NCBI): domain Eukaryota; kingdom Metazoa; phylum Arthropoda; class Insecta; order Orthoptera; family Acrididae; genus Schistocerca; species Schistocerca serialis. Next base: position 252,176,373 of record NC_064641.1, on the reverse strand, counting down.
ATCGGTTACTTCAACGACAGCTCTCAGCCAGACGCCCTGTAGAGTCCATTCCATCGATCCCAAACCACCGCCATTTGCGACTTCAGTTACGTCAAGTGAGAGTTCATAGGAGGGCAGGATGGAAGTGTGTTGTGTTTCCTGATGACAGATGGTTCTACCTCGGTGCCAGTGATGGCCGTGTGTTGGTTAGAGTGAGGCCAGCTAAGGGCCCACACCCAACCTGTTTGCATGCTAGACACATTGGACCTTCATCTGGAGTTATGGTCTGGGGTGCGACGTATGACAACAGGAGCACTTTCGTGGTTATCCCACGCACTCTGACTGCAAATCTATACATCTGTCTGGTGATTTGACCTGTTGTGCTGTCATTTACGAACAGTACTCCAAGGGGTGTTTTCCAGCAGGATAATGCTCGCCCATACACCGCTGTTGTCACTATAGATACTCTAGAGAGTCGACATGTTGCCTTGCCCCTCTCGATCGCCAGATCTCTCTCCAGTCTAGCAGGTATGGGACATCATCGGACGACAACTCTAGCATCATCCACAAACAACATGTATCGACCGAGCAAACAGGCATGGAACTCTTTCCCAAAAACTGGCATCTGGCACCTGTACAATACGCGCGTTTACAGGCTTAGATTCAACATTCTGGCGGTTACAACAGTTATTAATGTATCAGCATTTGACATTTGCAACGGCTTATCTTGCGCTTACACTAACCTGTGATCTTGCAATGTTAATCACTTAAATATGTTACCTAGACGAATGTATTCCCGAAATTTCATTACTCTACATTAATTTTATTTTTTTGGTGTTGCGATCTTTTTCGTCAGTGTAGATTCTCTGTTTGTGGATACAGAGATCATTATAAAATTACGTATGTTTTGGAAACTAGAGAAATATGAAGTCTGACTGTTGTCCTTGCAGTACCGTCATCATAGGACAGTGTACTACAGAGGTGCCACTAAAAATTAAAGTAACGAATTCAGTCGAAAGATTCATAACTGAAAAGAGGGATATAGATAAATTATGCCATATTACACGAAGGTGGTATTGTGTAGTCTTTCCCAAAATATAATATTTATATTATCGGATATTTGTGCGTTTCTGTTAAGATAACTGGATCGTCTGAGCGATGTTGCACTGAATAACATAATTGGTACGCTAATTTCATATTCTCTAATATGACTCATAGATAATACCGGGAAATTCAAGTACTGAGTATAGTCAGACGATTGCTACACCTGTTGATAATAACGAAAGTTTTACGTATATTCCTGTTATCATTCAACAGACATGGCAGCAGCATAATTAGTCCCTGCCGCGACAGTGCTGTCTGGGCAGTGAGATCCCGCCTCTTCAGATTATCAGCAGCCTAATCACACACTTGTTTAGGGAAACCATGTTATTTGAATCGATTTTCAAAGTGAAAGAGAGAAGCGACAGCCTTGTAAAATGTAAATGCCGATGAGCAATGTCGTCTTTGAGTCATCATCGATCTACCCGGACTCTGTTTACGGATGAGTCACACAGCATGGAACTGGTATTAATCTGCCGCTCATCCACAGTCTTTTTACTTTCTAGTCGCATTCATAACTGAAGATGAATTTATCCAATCCGCATAACAACTAAATGTAAATAGTTTACAGCTGGGGACCTGTTGCCGATCTTTATAATGACTTGGCTGCAGGGAAAAGTCCCAGAGAAGTCGTTCCCCTCATTATTTCGTAGTGTCTATGATACAGAAAAATACTTTATCTGGGTGTTATAGAAAAAAAGTACAGTTAAAGTGTCTACACACCACCACGCATATAGTTGACCTAGGGAACATACAAAAGCGGTAAGAACGAGGCAAATAGGAAAACAGCGTTACTACAGCAAATTCTAATCCTGTTTCATTCATCTGGTCCAGTTTTAAGTTGCGATTGTGTGGTCTGTTCATTTCTCTTGTGATCCATGCTTATTTACTTATTGTATTTTAAATGACTACAACCAATGGTCAATGTAACTGTGCAAAATTAAGTAAACTTCAGACAAAACGTAATTCAAGTTGCTTCGGATATAGGATAGGAATATACCGAAAATTTTTAATCCTAATACCTATGCAGTTTGCTATCAGGGCATAAAGACACAGAACATTATGTCGTTACAAGTTAAGCTTTTGATATAAATTAATCAAAAACAAGCAGGTAACAAGTAAAATACAACATTAAAGAACACTTTTGTAAAATCTAAGCAGTATGGGTACATTGACATGATTGTTAAAATAGCTTAGAGCCAATTGGAGTGAGGAGTAATTAAGAATTTGTACAACTTTTGTGATGGTTTTGCTCTTCGTTTATCTTATTACACTCATTCCAATAATACGAACAAGCTGACACGTTCCTCTTCACAGTAATCGCAGTTCCAAGAGGGTATTTACTGCATCAGGTATCCCGCGTTTTTGGTAGTTGTGAAGTCAGTTCTTTACCTATTAATGGTGAGAGTTTCCTTCCCCATGGGACCAACATTAAGGAACCATGGATGATGTATGTACTGTCAGATAGCCTAGCAACAAGTTCCATTGAAGTTAATGTCCTCATTACAGATCGTTCACTTTCCTTGGGAGCACGTTTTTGCACTTTAATGGCAAACTGATCCAGTCGCCCTCTCTCTTGGCACTGTGGCCCGCTGACCATTGGAAATATATTGATATATGGATATCTTTCGATATAGTACGATATCTTAAGATATCCTATGCTAGGTAGTTAGCATTTTTCCCGGTGTTTTCCTCGTTAGGACAACGGAACACTCACGGAATGGGGTGCTGTGATCTTCAGTCCGAAGACTGGTCTGAAGCAGCTGTTGATGCTAGTCTATCCCTTGCAAGCCCCTTCATCCCCGAGTAACTACTGAAACCTAGATGTGAACCAGCTCACTGTGTTAATCTTTTGGTGTCTCTCTACATTTGTAACTCCATGCTTCCCTCCAGTGCCATATTGGCAACTCCTTGACGCCTCAGAATGTGTCCTGCCATCCGATCCCATCTTTTCTCTTTCCCCATTTCGAATCAGTAGCTCACGATTTTCTGCATTCTTCTATGACACCACATTTAAAAAGGTTCTATTCTCTTTTGCCTGAGACACTTATCATCCACGTTCCACTATCGTCCAAGGCTACACTCCAGGAAATACCTTCAGAAAAGACTTCATAACACTTCAGTCTATATTTGATGTTAAATTCCTCTTTCCCGTAAATGCTTTCCTTACTATAGCCAGTCTGCATTTTATGGCCATTATTTCGACCATCATCAGTTATTTTTATGCCCAAATAACAAAATTCATTCTCTATATTTAGTGACTCATTTTCTAATTTAATTCCCTAGGTATTACCTGATTTAATTCGGCTACATATGATTATACTTGTACTTTTGTTGATGCTCATCTTATGATCGCGTTTCAAGGCGCTGTCAATTCTGTTTAACAGCTCTTCCAAGTCCTTTGCCGTTTCTCTCAAACTTTTTATTTCTTCTCCCAGACCTTTAACCCCTTCTCTTTCCTTCCCTCTACTGCTTGCTCAATGTACAGATTCAACAAAATCTGTAATAGCCCACAATCCCGTCTCATTCTCTTTTCAACTACTGCCTTCCTTTCAAGTTCTTCGACTCTTGAACTGCACTCCAGCTCCTGTACAAGTTCTAAATAATATTTCACGTGCGTGCATTTTACCCCTACGGCATACAGAGTTTCAAAGAGTGTATTTCAGTCAACAACGTCAAAAGCTTTCTTTAAGGCTACAAATGCTATAAACGTATGTTTACCTTTCTTTGATCTATCTTCCAAAACATATCGTAGAGTCAATGTTGTCTTGCTTGTTACTACATTTCTCCGGTACCCGAACTGATCTTCCCCAGGGCAGCTAGTTTTTCCATTCTTCTGTAAATAATTTGTTTCACTATTTTGCGAAGCATGACTTATCAAACTGATGGTCCATAAATATTCACAACAGTCAGCACCTACTTTTATGAAGTAGGAATTATTCCAATATTTTTCAAGAATGTCTCTTGTGGCTTGCATATGACGTAGAATAGTTATGGTCATGGCTGGCTTTCCTAAGGGAGTGTCGTCATCTCTAGGTGCCTTTCTTCGACTTAGGTTTTTCAGCTCTCTGTCAAATTCTTCTCACAGTATCATGTCTCCCACCTCATCTTCACCTACTTCCTCTTTTCTTTCTATAATATTTCCTTTAAGTTCATTTACCTTGTAGATCCCCTCCACATAGTCTTTTCAGCTTTCAGCTTCCCTTTCTTTGCTTAGACTGGCTTGCCATCGAACTCTTGATTTTCATACAGTTGCTTCTCTTTTCTCCAAAGTTCTCTTTAAACGTCCTATAGTCGGTATTTATCTTTCCCCTACTTAAACATGCTTCTACAGCCTTGCGTTTGTGCTCTAGCCTTTCCTGCCTACCCATTTTGCACTTTTTACCGATCTCATTTTTTAGACTCTCATTGATAACGTATTTACACAAAGTGTTCAGGTGAAACAATTAACGTGTACCCACTTTGTAGTGGACAGTCTGGTCATGATGCACAATTAATGGAAATAAGCAGTACACTCCATTACATCCCTGAGGTAGATTCATACAAAGCAGTGAGGTGAAATAGTGAGAAAAGGATACAACGTGTTAAGAGTAATTCAAAGATGGTAGTATGGGATGAGGTAAATACAGAAAGCGATGCTAATATCAATTTCAATTTATTCTGCAGTCAATTTGTGTCAATAACTGAAAGAAACTTTCGTATAAAGTTATAAAAATTCGTTTAAAAATATGTAAGCCGTGGATTACTAAGGAAATGAAAATGCCATGTAAGCGGGAGAGAGAAAGTTATATGAAGGCCTTAATAAATCAAGATCCGACATTACTTGCATACTAAAAAAAAATACTGTAGTATTTTAAGTAACGTAATTAAAATGTCCAGAAGTATGTAAATCCTGAAAGAAATTAATAATGCAGATAATAAAAGTAAAGCTATATAAGATATCGTCAAACGGGAGAATGGACAGTCAGTCAGTGCACAGCTACCATGACAATTAAACTAAATGACGGTGCTTTGACTGATAATTCAAAACGTATCAGCAAAAATAGGATTAAATGGTTCAGTTGAAGAAGCAGGAGAACACACTAAAAATGTCATTCCACAAAACTTCAAGCAACTAGAAGTAGCACCAACATCATTCGGAGAAATTAATCAAATAATTTCCCCCCCCCCCCCCCCCCCCCAAGAACCATGGACCTTGCCGTTGGTGGTGTGTGCTTGTGTGCCTCAGAGATACAGATAGCCGTACCGTAGGTGCAACCACAACGGAGGGGTATCTGTTGAGAGGCCAGACAAATGTGTGGTTCCTGAAGAGGGGCAGCAACCATTTCAGTAGTTGCAGGGGCAACAGTCGGGATGATTGACTGATCTGGCCTTCTAACACTAACCAAAACGGTCTTGCTGTGCTGGTACTGCGAACGGCTGAAAGCAAGGGCAAACTACAGCCGTAATTTTTCCCGAGAGCATGCAGCTTTACTGTATGGTTAAATGATGATGGCGTCCTCTTGGGTAAAATATTCCGGAGGTAAAATAGTCCCCCATTCGGATCTCCGGGCGGGGACTACTCAGGAGGACGTCGTTGTCAGGAGAAAGAAAACGCGTTCTACGGATCGGAGCGTGGAATGTCAGATCCCTTAATCGAGCAGGTAGGTTAGAAAATTTAAAAAGGGAAATGGATAGGTTAAAGTTAGATATAGTAGGAATTAGTGAAGTTCGCTGGCAGGAGGAACAAGACTTTTGGTCAGGCGATTACAGAGTTATAAATACAACATCAAATAGGGGTAATGCAGGAGTAGGTTTAATAATGAATAAAAAAAAATAGGAGTGCGGGTAAGCTACTACAAACAGCATAGTGAACGCATTATTGTGGCCAAGGTAGACACGAAGCCCACGCCTACTACAGTAGTACAAGTTTATATGCCAACTAGCTCTGCAGATGACGAAGAAATTGAAGAAATGTATGATGAACTAAAAGAAATTATTCAGATGGTGAAGGGAGACGAAAATTTAATAGTCATGGGTGACTGGAATTCCGTAGTAGGTAAAGGGAGAGAAGGAAACGTAGTAGGTGAATATGGATTGGGGCTAAGAAATGAAAGAGGAAACCGCCTGATAGAATTTTGCACAGAGCACAACTTAATCATAGCGGTTCAAGAATCATAAAAGAAGGTTGTATACATGGAAGAAGCCTAGAGATACTGACAGTTTACGGATAGATTATATAATGTTAAGACAGAGATTTAGGAACCAGGTCTTAAATTATAAGACATTTCCAGGGGCAGATGTGGACTCTGACCACAATCTATTGGTTATGAACTGTAGATTAAAACTGAAGAAACTGCAAAAAGGTGGGAATTTAAGGAGATGGGACCTGGATAAACTGTCTAACCAGAGGTTATACAGAGTTTCAGGGAGAGCATAAGGGAACAATTGACAGAAATGGGGGAAAGAAATACAGTAGAAGAAGAATGGGTAGCTTTGAGAGATGAAGTAGTAAAGGCAGCAGAGGACCTAGTAGCTAAAAAGACGAGGGCTAGTAGAAATCCTTGGGTAACAGAAGATATATTGAATTTAACTGATGAAAGGAGAAAATATAAAAATGCAGTAAATGAAGCAGGAAAGAAGGAATACAAACGTCTCAAAAGTGATATCGATCGGAAGTGCAAAATGGCTAAGCAGGGATGGCTAGAGAACAAATGTAAAGATGTAGAGGCTTATCTCACTAGGGGTAAGATACATACCGCCTACAGGAAAATTAAAGAGACCTTTGGAGAAAAGAGAACCACTTGTATGAATATCAAGAGCTCAGATGGAAACCCAGTTCTAAGAAAAGAAGGGATAGTAGAAAAGTGGAAGGAGTATATACAGGGTCTATACAAGGGCAATGTACTTGAGGACAATATTATGGAAATGGAAGAGGATGTAGATGAAGATGAAATGAGAGATACGATACTGCGTGAAGAGTTTGACAGAGCACTGAAAGACCTGAGTCGAAACAAGGCCCCGGGAGTAGACAAAATTCCATTAGAACTACTGACGACCTTGGGAGAGCCAGTCCTGACAAAACTCTACCATCTGGTGAGCAAGATATATGAGACAGGCGAAATACCCTCAGACTTCAAGAAGAATATAATAATTCCAATCCCAAAGAAAGCAGGTGTTGACAGATGTGAAAATTACCGAACTATCAGTTTAATAAGTCACGGCTGCAAAATACTAACGCGAATTCTTTACAGACGCATGAAAAAACTGGCAGAAGCCGACCTCGGGGAAGATCGGTTTGGATTCCGTAGAAATATTGGAACACTTGAGGCAATACTGACCCTACGACTTATCTTAGAAGCTAGATTAAGGAAAGGCAAACCTATGTTTGTAGCATTTGTAGACTTAGAGAAAGCTTTGGACAATGTTGACTGGAATACTCTTTCAAATTCTGAAGGTGGCAGGGGTAAAATTCAGAGAGCGAAAGGCAATTTAGAATTTGTATAGAAACCAGATGGCAGTTATAAGAGGCGAGGGGCATGAAAGGGTTGCAGTGGTTCGGAAGGGAGTGAGACAGGGTTGTAGCCTACCCCCAATGTTATTCAATCTGTATATTGAGCAAGCACTGAAGGAAACAAAAGAAAAATTCGGAGTAGGTATTAAAATCCACGGAGGAGAAATAAAAACTTTGAGGTTCGCCGATGACATTGTAATTCTGTCAGAGACAGCAAAGGACCTGGAAGAGCAGCTGAACGGAATGGACAGTGTCATGAAAGGAGGGTATAAGATGAACATCAACAAAAGCAAATCGAGGATAATGGAATGTAGTCGAATTAAGTGGGGTGATTCTGAGGGAATTAGATTAGGAAATGAGACACTTAAAGTAGTAAAGGAGTTTTGCTATTTGGGGAGCAAAATAACTGATGATGGTCCAAGTAGAGAGGATATAAAATGTAGACTGTCAATGACAAGGAACGCGTTTCTGAAGAAGAGAAATTTATTAACATCGAGTATAGATTTAAGTGTCAGGAAGTCGTTTCTGAAAGTATTTGTATGGAGTGTAGCCATGTATGGAAAGGAAACATGGACGATAAATAGTTTGGACAAGAAGAGAATAGAAGCTTTCGAAATGTGGTGCTACAGAAGAATGCTGAAGATTAGATGGGTAGATCATATACCTAATGAGGAGGTATTGAATAGGATTGGGGAGAAGTTCGTGGCACAACTTGACTAGAAGATGGGACCGGTTGGTAGGACATGTTCTGAGGCATCAAGGGATCACCAATTTAGTAATATCGGAGGGCAGCGTGGAGGGTAAAAATCGTAGAGGGAGACCAAGAGATGAATACACTAAACAGATTCAGAAGGATGTAGGTTGCAGTAGGTACTGGGAGATGAAGAAGCTTGCACAGGATAGAGTAGCATGGAGAGGTGCATCAAACCAGCCTCAGGACTGAAGACCACAACAACAACAATCAAATAATAAAAATTCTAAAAAACAAAAGCTCGTATGGTATTGACGGCATTTCAACCAGAATTCAGAAAACTTGCTCTAACTTAATAACTAATATCCTCATTCATAAGTGTATTGCATCACTGGTACAGGAAATTTTTCCTGGCAGATTAAAATATTTAAGGGATCTTCGAAAGAAAACACTGTGGGTGTAACTGAAGCCTTTATTCAAAAGTAATCTCCAGAGGCCTGAACGTAACCATCCCACCGTTCCACTAGCCGAGGGATTCCGTGTTCCCAGAATTCCTGTGGCTCTGGCAGGAGCGGGTTGGTTGTCCGAGTTGAAGCACTGGAGTAGAATTACTCCATCCGTCACCACCCGAGGCCGTTTGCTCTTGATGGACTCGCGTGGGTTGTGGAATGTCCCACAGTACATGTCAGTGTTAATGGTTTTTTCGTGCCCGAGGAATTCTATGAGTGTCGGACGTCGAAAAAGCCGGCGAGCATCACCTTGCCTACTGAGGGCGCAGTTTTGGATATTTTATGGAGAGGTGACGAAACTACATTCGTGCCCCTAGATTTCTCACTACTTTACTGCAAAGCGTCATATGCAAATTTCAACCAGTATGGTTGATACGACATTTCGTACCTTTTCACTTGAACAGTCCTTATGCACTTTGTTAAACTTCTTGCTTGCGATCTTTCCAAGGCATTTGATTGTGTAGATCATGTTACATCCCTAGAAAAACTCAAGTTTTATGAACTGATAGCTTTGCGCAATGCCTTTACACACAACTGGTTTGACTCATGTTTAAGAAAGAGAGTGCAAAATGTTGTGCTGAATAATTCAAACAATGTTGCGAGGACTGTTGACTGGGGGAGAACTCACAAAGGGAGTCCAACATGGTTCAGTTTTTTGGGTCCACACTTATTCCTGATCTATATGAACGACCTTCCACGTTCAACAACCAGAATTCATGCTTTTTGCAGACGATACTAGTGTTACAAGAACATTAGGAAGAAAGCAACAGAAGAGATTGTTAATTATGTTTTTCAAAGAATGATTTAGTGGTTCTCTGAAAATAGACTTTCCCTTAAATTTAAGAAAAAATACTACTTTCAGTTCTGTACAACACAGCATCATACCAACAACTGACGTGAACAGGAGTCAGCAAATAGGGATGGTTTTGGTGTATTTATTGATGAAAACTTGAACTTTAAGAAGCATATGACTGAGCTTTTGAATCAAGTAAGTTAATCTACTTTTGCCCTTCCTATGACTGCTAGTCTTGAAACCAAACGATTCAGTCTCCTGGCGTATTTTGCATGTTTCCATTCGACAATGTCTTATAGAATAATTTTCTGGGGTAATTCATTACTTAGAAAGAAAATACTGATTGCCCAAAAGCGAGGAATGAATAATACGTGGTGTTCGTCCGCAGTCGTCATGCAAATAACTCTTCAAGGAGTTAGGCATATTGGCTACACCATCACAATACATATATTCGCTAATGAAATCTGTCATAAATAATACATCACAATCTGAAAATAGTGATGTCCACCCCAACGACACTAGAAGAAAGCTATCAGAGTTTCAGAAATGAGTTAAATATGCAGCAACAAAAATTTTTGATCATTTACCAATAATTTAAAATGTCTGATAGGTAGAAAAGAAAGTTTTAAATCTAAACTAAAATCATTACGCTTATGAATCTTGTGTAATGTCGGTGTTCGCCACTGCCTACAACATGACGATTTCAAACATTTCTTAATTTAGTAATAATTCGATGATTTGTCGTAGTAAAAATACAATCATTCCATTCCACGGCGCAGAGATGCATATACCGAAATGTAAATATCGTAAAGACCTCAGTAACTATAATCGTTAGAAGTCCATAGCAAATGATTGTTGTCTCACTAATCAATGAAAATTAGTCATTGGTGAACGCTGAATAATTTCTTAATGCGCACGGTATGGGATGTGGCCGAGTACTACAGCTATTATTCCCGAATGCCTCACATTTACACCTACTTCATTTTATTGAGGTACTACCATTTTATATATTCATTACGCAGATGTGTCAGTCATCGAATCCGTCACAGTTAAACAGTAAATGAATGCAAAATGGCAAGCTTCAATCGCACAGTGCATACTAATATTATAAATGCGAAAGTACCTCTGTCATTTAAGCTTTCAGACTGAACCGCAGAACTGATTTTCATAAAATTTAATATGGAAGAATGCTGAGGAAGAACATAGGCTACTTTAGAAAGTGTGTAGTACAACAAGTTTATTGATTTGAAGAATATAACGCCACATGTGGAACAATAATTATACTTTGAAAAAGGTATTTAGTCTTTGACTTTTGAACTTTATCATATTTGTGAAAATGCTTTTATTGTTTGATATGTTTTACACAACACGCTTCATCTAATGAATGAAAATGAGCGTTTGGCGTCACTGGCCGGGAGGCCCCTTGCGGGGCAGGTCCGGCTGCCTTGGTGCAGGTCTTATTACATTCGACGCCGCATTGGGCGACCAGCACGAGGAGAGGCCTGGCACGAAGTCGGCGTTCCAAAACATCCCAAAGATGTTCTATAGAATTCAGTGGGAAGCAAGAAGGTGCTTAAAACATCAATGTAGGCCTGTACTGTGACAGTGCCACGCAAAACAACAAGGGGTGCAAGTCCCCTCCTTGGAAAACGCGACCACACCATGACACCACCGCCTCCGAATTTTACTGTTGGCACTACACACGCTGGCAGATGACGTTCACCGGGCATTTTTTCCATTGTTCAATCGTCCAATGTTTACGCTACTTACACGAAACGAGGCGTCGTTTGGCATTTATCGGCATTTACCGGCTTATGAGCAGCCGCTCGACCATGAAATCCAAGTTTTCTCACATCCCGCCTGACAGTCATAGTACTTGCAGTGGACTCTGATGCAGTTTGGAATTCGTGTGTGATGGTCTCGATAGATGTCTACCTATTAAACATTAAGACCCTCTTCAACTGTCGGCGGTCTCTGTCAGTCAATAGACGAGACCGGCCTGTACGGTTTTGTGCTGCACGTGTCCCTTCACGTTTTCACTTCACTACCACATCGGAAACAGTTGACCTAAGGATGTTTGGAGTGTGGAAATGTCGCGTACGGACGTATGACACAAGTGACACCCAAACATCTGAACACGTTCGTAGTCCGGGAGTTCCGCGGAGCGCTCCACTCTGCTCTCTCACGATGTCTAATGACTACTGAAATCGCTGATATTGAGTAAATGGTAGTAGGTGACACCACAATGCACTTAATATAAAAACGCATATTTTTGGAGATGTCCGGATACTTTTGATCACATAGTGTAGCTTGAACCCTGATGAAGACCTCAGATACTTGACAGAGTTGTATCTTTTTGAGTATTATAGCGAATGCGCTAGTTATATCAAAAATTATTTATGTGCAAATTTTCATAAACGTATATCGTATTTGATATAAAGAGAATCATAAGACAATGCGTTGTCAGTTTAAAATTATGTCTAATTAGTATAAACTAAAGGATCAAGCGGTGGTCCATTTATTAGATTTTAACTAAAACTGTGCAGTTACTATGAGGGAAGGCTCATTGGTGCGAACGGTTTGGCCCTGAAGCGTTCTGATTGGTTCTGGGGAGCCAGAAAGGCTTCGTGAGGCACTTAGAAACACACTCTGTGACGAATGTGTGGCCGATTCGGATGTAGGTAAAGCGGAGATCTGGGCGGCAAGTGGCTTTCCCGAGTGACAGGGGACTTCGTCTCAGAGACTCTTTTATTTGAAACAGTGATGTTTAGCTAGCCTATATGGATTCTGATACCACTCAGATCACTCATTTACGCAAGCTTTAGTGCACTCAAGAACCATTATTAATTTGTTGCATGTTTAAATGACACTCACCGTTCTTAACAGTTTCAATGTCCTGTGTGATTGAATGAATCAGTTCATTCATATTAAATCTTTTTTTGGTGCTTACATCAATTATGTACTGGAATTCAATCCTCCTTCGTTTATTATAATTTTTCTTAAATTGTTTCAAATTACGTAAATCGAAGGCAGGATTATAGATAAACGGCAAACTGCAGTGAAATCAACTGCTGCTCATGGAAGCAGACTCGTAGGGGTCCACTCTACAACGATAAATGAGCCACAGCTATTAATACAGCTGCACATCGCCAAGTGCCATACAACAGGTACGTCGCAAGTGGGACGGTAGAGAAAAATGGTTCAAACGGCTCTGAGCATTATGCGACTTAACTTCTGAGGTCATCAGTCGCCTAGAACTTAGAACTAATTAAACCTAACTAACCTAAGGACATCACACACATCCATGCCCGAGGCAGGATTCGAACCTGCGACCGTAGCGGTTGCTCGGTTGCAGACTGTAGCGCCTAGAACCGCACGGCCACTCCGGCCGGCGGTAGAGAAATAGGTGCGGAGTTTTTATGAATCCTCTGCCAAACACTTAAGTGTTAATTGCAGAGTAGTTACGTACATATGGATTTGTTGCCTTTTTATATTTTCTCCTTTCGTCAATTAAATGCATTGTCTCCTATGTTATCCAAGGATTTCTACTAGGCGTTGTCTATTTACCTATTTCATCATCTGCTGCCTTCATTAAATGATCTCTCAAAGCTACCTATTTCTCTTACTGTATTCCCTTCCCCTGTTACTGTCAAACGTTGTCTAATGCTCCCTCTGAAACCCTCAATAATCTCTGGTTCTATCGATTTATCAAGGCACCATCTTCTTTGTATACTATCTTTTTGCAATTGCCTATGTTTTAACCTACAGTTCATAAACCAATAAATTACAGTCAAAGTCCACTGTCTTACAGTTTAAACTCTGGTTTCTAAATATATTCTTTGTCAGTCTGAAACCTTCCTGTGTCTCCAGGTCTCTTCCATGTACACATGCTTCTTACATGATTCTTAAACCAAGTGTTAGCAATGATTAAATTATAATCTGTGCAAAATTCTACCAGGCTGTTTCTTCTTTTATTCCTTTCCTCCAGTGCATATTCACCTTCTGTTTCTTTCTCTTCTTTGTCCTATTATCGAATTCTTCTCCCCCATCACAATTAAATTTATGTCTCTCTTAATTAACTGAATAATTTCTTTCCTCTCATCACACATTTCTTCAATCTCTTCATGATCCTCAGGGCTAGTTGCCATATAAACTAGCACTGCTCTGTTGAGTGTTGGCTTCATGACTATTTTGGATCTTATAAGGGGTTAACTACGCTGTTCAGTGTCGGTTACCCGCATTCCGATTTTCTTATTCATTACTGGACATACTCCTGCATTACTCCTCGATAAGTTTGTATTTATAAAGCTGTACTCACCTGACCAGAAGTTCTGTTCTTCCCGCTGCCACACTTCACTAATTCCCGCTATATCTAACTTTAACCAGTCCATTTCCCCTCTTAAATTCTGTGACCTGCCTACGTGATTGACGGATCCAATATTTTACGATCCGACTCGTAGAATTCCTGTTTGGTTTTTCTTGGTGAATATTTCATACTGGTTTGTCTCTACCTGGGAAACCGAAAGGAGGGTGGGGTGGGGTGGGGCTATTTTACCTCCAAAATATTCTACCTAAAAGGACACAATCATCTTTTACCATATAGAACAGCTGCGTGACCTCGGCAAAAATAATGGTTTTAGTTTTCCCTTTCTTTCAGCAGTTCGCAGTCTTAGCACAGCAAGGCGATGTTGGCTTCCAATAGAAGCTCACATCAGTCTATCATCCAGACTTATTCCTGTAAATGGCATTGCTTCTCTTCAGCAACCACATGTTTGTGTAGCTTTTCCAAAGATACTCCTTCGTTTTGATTACATCTAAGTTAGGGCTATCTGTATGTTGAGGCACTCAAGCCACCATACCCCAGTAAGGTCCATGGTTCGTGGGGAAATTGAGGGTTCTGCGGACTTGCATCTTCGTTGAGTGTAGTACGGTTGGTATGGTAGTAAATAACTCAGCTTTCCAAGTATCTAACCGAAGAATGCAGTTCCACGGAAATACGTACCTCGTATTTTCACTTCATACGAAACACTTTATACTAACCACTCTAAATGCAATATAAATAAGTCAAGGTTGAGGCTTTTAAGACATTCATGGATAGCGTCACTTAGAAAATTTGATTATCACATAATGAACAATCAAATCAAGCTGGAATATTATTTTATTGCCACCACATTTCTCCTCTGAAGATGATATTGTCCTTGGACTGGTAAATACTTCACGGCCTTGGCAAGTAGTATTTCCATTTCGAAAGTGGAATAGTAATCCAGGTCTTTTCCTTTGCAAGGGATGATTTAATGAGGATTTTATTTGAACTATGAGCCTTGAACTCAAAAGCTTTCATCTTTGAGCGAGTGGGTGGAATCGCCATTCTGAGCACATTAAAGAAATCGGTGCTGTTCTTTTACAACCCAACTTATGAAGACAGACGATCTACAACTATCTGTGCAGAATATGAGGCACAGTCACAGCTTGTATTCACATTTCATCTTGCCAGGAATTAGAAGCTTTTAAGCCAACAATTGAAACTTCCAAGTTGTTCGCCTTCATGAGCGGTTTTGGTTGGAGTTCTTTATAATGTCTCTGGTATGAAAGTCGACAGCTCGCCACATATCCAAAAATGTAGCAAGCTGGTACCCAGCATTATTTCCGCTGTTGGCTTGTAACCAAACGGCTGCAAATCTGTGGGCCACCCTGTGCTCTGTGAAAATGGCCAGCTGACACATAGCAGGTACTACACCATCATATTAGCTTTCAAAGCAAGTATGATCCCTCTGCAAACAGTTAAGGGCTCATCCTCGAACTTGTTCTTTGCACTCGACCCAAGTCTTTTTCATTTTTGGCGGCCAATGTTCTGTCTTGAGCTTACAATTTCAGGTAGATTTTCTTTCCATTACAAACAAATCCACTATCACAATTGTCGTTTGCTTCTGTCATTAGCTGTTCAATATATGAGTTAAATGTCAAGTGTGATAGTGAGCAATTCTTCCTTACAACTTTTCTGATCTTGGCCTCTTATACTACTGCTTTACTGCTGACTACTCCAGAATGATCCACATAAATACGAGTGGATTATTATTCTACCCCTGTAATTGGTAGCACACGGCCTGAGAGAGAAAAACATTTTATTCCATTTCATTCTATCAAACTGTTGCTTACGTTACCAATGCATTACAATATATTTCCTTCTTTTACCTAAATCTGAGATCGCTTGTTAGTGGCAGTACTAAAATCTGTTCTCGAGAGCCTCTAATTCGCCTGTAACTAAACTGGTCCTCTCCTAATATACATTCTAAGAAGAAGGAAAAAACGTCGTATCACGAATGTATTATCCGAATGGGACTGAAATCGGTAGATGTGACTTACATGTACAGACAAACAAGTGATTACAATTTCAGAAAGCTGGATAATTTATTCAAGAGAAAAAGCTTCACAAGCTGAGCAATTCAGCAACGCGTTGGTCCACTTGTGACCCTTATACAAGCAGTTATTCGGCTTGATACTGATTGACAGACTTGTTGGATGTCCTCCTGAGGGCTATCGCACCAAATTCCGTCCAACTGGCGCGTTAGATCGTCGAGATCCCGAGCTGGTTGGAGGCTCCTGCCCATAATGCTCCGAACTTCCTTAACTGGGAAGAGATCTGGCGACAGTGCCAGCCATGGTAGGGTTTGGGAAACACGAAGACAGGTTCGTTTGAGTAGTTACCAGACAGCGCCCTTAACTGTACTGCGTATGCGCAGCTACGATGACGTAGGCAGCCCGTGCTCGGTGCTTGCTCTGCTCATACGCTTTTCGTCGCATTTCTGGTGGAATTTCGTGCGTGGTGGGGCATCACATGACCATGTGCAGCCCTGCGGCATGTTGTTGAGAGGACATGCGAAGTTGTACTTAGAGCAATTGTTTTATCATATCCCGCTCAGATAAAGGATACAAATAAGGAAGCAGTTCTTGGCAAAATATCATTTCAAAATGAGACTCCACAGCTCGAAGTACCATAACATTTTGCTATGGGGTGAATTTGACAGACTTTTTTTTTTAATTCGTACTCTGCAATGTTGTTATGTAGCATTTCCAACAGGTTTACATCTACATAACACTGCAAAAAGCTATTGGGATGCAATACAATACAGTGACTTACTGTAATCTAGAATAGGTGCTGGAAAAATGTACTCACATTGTAAATCCAGAATAATAAAAATACAAATTTCTTGAAAAGAAAAGAAAAAAAGAAACAGTTTCTTGTGTACCTTACACCGGAATAAAAGACAATAAATTTCATGACTATTTCAAAACGTGCAAAAAATTAACAAGGTTGTCTGTGAGGCAAAGAAACTGTACAGTCGCAGGTTCGAATCCTGCCTCGGGCATGGATGTGTGTGATGTCCTTAGGTTAGTTAGGTTTAAGTAGTTCTAAGTTCTAGGGGACTTATGACCACAGCAGTTGAGTCCCCTAGTGCTCAGAGCCATTTGAACCATTTTTGAAACTGTACAACTGACAGTTTATATTCTACTCTAGGATTAAATATGAAGTCATGTGCGGAGTTAAAATGATAAAACACGGTATGCTGCCGGTCTACAATTTACCATAGAATGGCTTTCTATAAATTTAAGACGTAAACACAAATTAAGAAATAACTTCAGGCCTAGAAGAAGTACTAGACGAGTGCCTTGTGATCGAAAAACACTTTCACAGAAGGTAGATTTGTAAAATTCTGCTACAGCTGTCATTATATTTGAAACAAAATATTTAGTTAAAAACTACTGACCAAATTTGCCTACTTAGTCAACTTCAAGTAAATGTTTACGTATGTTCGTACGTATATAGCATTAAGAGATCTTACGGTGTCATAAAAGGAACAGGACATCAGAGACTCTTCCAGCCAGCATCGGAATTTCATAAACCAAAAAATGCTTCATTCCACTCTAATTGCACATTTCTATGTCCAGATGCACTCTGAAGTGCCTGATATTCAACTTTTCATGTGGTTTTCGTGATACGAATTTTCTCGGAGGTCCAGTTCTGTATTCTCGTGTTTGGTTCTTTATTATGGTATAATGTCATTCGTCCCAGAAAATGATAATTTGCACTAGAAATTGAACGAAGTTGAAAGTAGCCAGTAGTGCGAAATGAAACACTTCTTTTCAAATAAGCTGCCTCAGCGGAAAAAAATTAATAGAAGCAAATTTCTCTACAAAACAGACAGAAATAGCTTCATTACGACATTAATGGTTGACTGCTAATAACGTGGAAATAATATAAAATCAGAAAATTGAAACTCCTAACTTATTTTGGTCTTTCATGGTTATGAGAATGTATATTAATTCACTTGATCGTTCCCGGCCACAGAAATCTGTTTTGATTTCATTTGACGTAGGAGCTGTAAACGAAGAGATCAGCAATATTACGAAGACTCGAAACATATACACGGGTCACGTGGGGAAGGATGCCCCCCCCCCCCCCTCCTCCTCCCACTATAACTCAGCTTGCTCTGCGCATGCACGAATCTGGCAGCTTGGGCGCGCCGAAAAAATTTTTCCGGGTAGCTTCTGGCTACTTGCTGCTACTGCTCATACAGCAAAAACAGCCACGCTTCAAGTAGCCAGAAGCGGGAGGAAGGCTCTGCTCATACGCGAATTCAGCTCTGCGCATGCACACAAGCCCGCTGGCAACTGCTCATACGAACCTAAGCAGTGGAAATACTCGCCATGTGCGGGTGGGAATTATCTTACTGAAATATAAGTCTAGGTTGGCTTGCCATGAAGGGTAACAAAACGGGGTATAGAATATCGTCGACGTACAGTTGTGCTGTGCTAACAACCAAAGGGGTCCTGCTGTGAAATGAAATGCCACTCCAGGCCATCACTCTTGGTTTTCGGGCCGTATGCCAGCTGACGGAGATGTTGGCATCCAACCGCTGCCAGGAGCGTCTCCAGACACAGCTAGCGTGTGTCGATCAACACCATACGGCGGTCCGCTGAGGAAATGCCCAGCACGGCGTCCCGCAGCAGAATAGCCCAGCTGCCCTGAACTACCTAAATTTCGAAAATGCCATGCTGTTTTCAATGTGACGTACGTGAACATAGCTTATCTGATGAAAAAACAGGCGAACGCAGCAGAAACGTCCCACTCTTGGCATACCAAACGTATGTTAAACGCAAGGATGGTACTGAACTGTAGCAGTCTCTGATCGATTGGAAATTGGAAATTTGTGGTAAGGTCTTATGGGACCAAACTGCTGAGGTCATCGGTTCCTAAGCTTAGTTCTAGGCGCTCAGTCCGGAGCCGCGCGACTGCTACGGTCGCAGGTTCGAATCCTGCCTCGGGCATGGATGTGTGTGATGTCCTTAGGTTATTTAGGTTTAAGTAGTTCTAAGTTCTAGGGGACTGATGACCACAGATGTTAAGTCCCATAGTGCTCAGAGCCACCACCACCACCTCCATCCTAAGCTTACACACTACTTAATCTAACTTAAACTAACTTACACTAAGGACAACACCGACACCCACGCCCGAGGGGGGACTCGAACATCCGACGGGAGGAGCCGCGCGAACCGTGAAAAGGCGCCTCAAACCGCTCGACTTCCCCGCGCGGCTCTCGTCGATTGGTCGGCTTCTTCATGCCCAGCACGGTGGCGTGGTGAGTGAAGTCGATTAGATGAGCCAAAACTTTGGAGCAACCGTTTTTCTTACGCTGGCCGGGTGGTATCACAGTGTCTCGACCTTTGATGTTTGTGCAGAAAAGGCAAGAACGCCAATTTTTCTCTTAGGACAGCAGTGGCGGCATGACACCTCCTGCCCTTGAAACGTCCCCTTTGAACAATTATACATGACTGTGCTTAAACTGACATACAATATTTTTAGCGCAACGCAATCTGACTTTCAAAAATCCCTGCAAAAGAATGGCCCTGAGTAACATTAAACTATACCTTTCACAAATCACATACCTCACAAAAATCTTCGTTACTCAAGCTACTGCAATGCAGCGAGCGCCACTACTGCCAGCTAAATAAAAGATTCAAACTATGGAAGGCACTAACTACTGATAGGGATAGTTAGCAAATGAAAGATATTAATAGAGAACAAACAATGTATTTACCTTGATATCATCATATATAAATATAGCAGTTCATGACAAATTTCAAAACTCCGCCATCTCTCTCCCCACATCCACCACTGCTGGCGGCTCACCTCCAACTGCGCAACGCTACGCGCTGTTCACATCCAGCTGCCGCTGCCCAACACTACAATGGCGAGTATTACAACAATGCAAAGCAGCCGCAGACTGCACACAGCACAGCCAGTGATTTTCATACAGAGGTGGCGTTACCAATAAAAAAACCTAAACAGCCTACTTACACCCTCTGCTAGGTAGGGCGCTGCCTCTGCTTACAAAATGCCGAAACAGGCTGCATCTCACTCCCGCGGAAACTGCCTGTCTTCCTGGGGAGCTTCACCTTTTCTGATGAATTCACTGAATACCTTCTGCCAAAAATAGAGCTCTGAGGCCACACCAGAAGTGCAATTTCCCAGTACGAATAACGCAAACCCTTCCTCTCAAGTTCACGCGTCCAGTACTCTCAATAAAATGGCCATCAGACTGTGGCAGAAAATGAAATAATACCGCTTAGCGACATGTGACAATGTCATTGTATCTCAAATGGAAGTAATGCGTAACATTTAAGTGGCTTCCAAATAATGAATATTTAAATATCAGATGTTCTACTAACATGACAAGCACTTCTATTGATGTTTACATGCTGACTGAACCATAAGACAGCTTATCCGATAAAAAAAATGAACAGTATCAAATGCTGCTGAGTAAATGAGTACACTCTGAGGAAGGTAGACAGCTGGACACACGCATCTGCGCACTTTCCCTCGGTACGGAAATCGGATGTAAGACCTCCATGTGCAATAGACAAGGGGGATTTGAGGTTGTTGGAGGCGGAAGGCAGTAATCTCCGAGCATCCTGCGGCGTCCGCCGACTGCTTGTGGCAGACGGCGGCACAGGTGTTCCGCCGTGCCCCAGTGGCCTGCCAAGGCGCTCTTCCTCCGTTCACCGCCGTAGCCTCCTTTCCCTCCCAACGGAAGTTCCTCTCCTGTGTAGCACCGCCAGTCAGAGGAGACAGCTGCTAAGAAGAAATAATAACAATGGTAACTGAGTTCGAGAGCGCCTGTTCGTCCTCCGCGCCTTTTTTTTCGTCATATAATCAGTTCCCTTCTGTTTCTTTAAACCAAACAATTGTACAGTAGACCAGCCAACAACTGATTGATACCGCGGAAATAAGGCATAACATAAGCCAAACGCAGCCCTGTCTTCCGTGTCACAATTAAGTCTGCTTCACTCTAGTCTAGGCCAATAATCTAGTAAAGTGGCAAGTGATTTCATAACCAAGCGTACGTGTACAATACTTTTTACTCAAGTAGTTAGTAAAATGGTTTAATGGGTCCGATGCTGGTAATAGACCATTGACGTCAACAAGCCAGTGTAGAACTTGTCTTTCACATTCCCACTTCATCTGACACGACCTTCTTTAGTAAAGGCTTTCACACTAGTTCAGTAACATAGTAACTTCGTGTCTATGATGGCTACTGTAATGCGTTCACTGTTGTTGTTCACAGCAGCTTTCCCCATTCCTGTTTTAATATTCTCTATTAACTTTAAACGCGAACATTTTTGGTTAGACTTTACCATGACTGTTACCCACGACTGTTACTGATTGAGAACGAAACAACAAGTCAACTGTTACCAGTCAAAATTTATTTATTCTCTCGACGCGTTTCCGATATTTCGATCCCATCATCAGGCGGATTTATGTGGTTTAATGCGACATCTAGGCTATGTGTTGCGTTACAACTTTGGTGTAACGAGTGGCAGTGTCTAGTAGAACAAGAGAAAAAGAAAACGCTGTTGCAGTACATGGTTCATAGCTCTGTAAGGTCTTTGATTGAAAGGGTGAACGTAAATATACAGGTAAGTGTAAAAGGAGCCCGTAAACACTACAGGTTTTTCTATTTAATATCTCTACACAGCTCATTAAGTTGGAGAAGCGAAGGGATAGCGAAGTTGCTGCTACTGCCAATAAAACAGCTGAAAAAGCGAATAAAATAATCAGAGCGTGAAGGGCTTACTTTAAACATTCCACGAGGGTACAAAATAATCAGGTTGTGGACTGAATACTGCAGCAGGGGCTGGACTGAACTTCAGATTAGATCATCAGACGTTATTTTCAGTGGCAGAAGTCAATGAATATTGACAGGACTTGAACAGAAAAACAACATGCCGAATGGAATGACGCAAGTCCTGAGTCAGATGTCTGCGGCCGTTTCTCAACGATATGAGAATAGTTGTGTCACTATGAAGCTGCCGGCCGCGGTGGTCTCGCGGTTCTAGGCGCGCAGTCCGGAACCGTGCGACTGCCACGGTCGCAGGTTCGAATCCTGCCTCGGGCATGGATGTGTGTGATGTCCTTAGGTTAGTTAGGTTTAAATAGTTCTAAGTTCTAGGGGCCGGCCGCGGTGGTCTAGCGGTTCTAGGCGCTCAGTCCGGAACCGCGCGACTGCTACGGTCGCAGGTTCAAATCCTGCCTCGGGCATGGCTGTGTGTGATGTCCTTAGGTTAGTTAGGTTTAAATAGTTCTGAGTTCTAGGGGACTGATGACCACAGATGTTAAGTCCCATAGTGCTCAGAGCCATTTGAACCATTTTTTTTAAGTTCTAGGGGACTAATGACCTGAGAAGTTGAGTCCCATAGTGCTCAGAGCCATTTGAACCATTTTTGAACTATGAAGCTGTCTGGAATGTTTAGTTAAGCTGGACCGAATAGTTGTCTAAAGTCTTCACTTTATTTGAAATATTGTTAAACATAGAGGTGTTAAACAGTATACAAAGTCCCCCAAACAGTTATACATGGCTGAACTTATACCAGAGACTAGTATATATGAGTGAATGTTACATTGACAGTTCTTGCTATGGAGACAAATATGCAGTGTGGCACTTCCAGCGAGACAGGAGATGGAAATGTTTCGAACGAGATTCTGTCAATCCTGAACTGTTTCATGATTTCCCTCTCCACTTATTTGCTCACGTCAACGCTTCATAAAGACTGAACTTACACCAGCTTTTCAGCTTGTACGTGGGTAAACCCAAAAGTGAGATCTCCTATTTTTTTATAAGTACATAGACCTGTTTATTTCTACAATGGTTTACATCAGTTTACAGCTTGAACATTTAGCTATTTTTCGACATAATCACCATTTCTGTCGATGCATTTTTGTAGACGCTGTGGCAGTTTTTGTTTGCCCATGTCATACCAGCTCTCCGCCATGCTGTTCAGAAAATTATGAACCTATTCTTTCACCTCGTCGTCGGAGCTGAATAGCTCAAATGGCTCTGAGCACTATGGGACTTAACAGCTATGGTCATCAGTCCCCTAGAACTTAGAACTACTTAAACCTAACTAACCTAAGGACATCACACAACACCCAGTCATCACGAGACAGAGAAAATCCCTGACCCCGCCGGGAATCGAACCCGGGCACGAGAAGCGAGAACGCTACCGCACGACCACGAGCTGCGGACCGGAGCTGAATAGCCGGGACCACAATTAACGCTGACAGGTACTGTGAGACTCTGAAAAAACTCAAACGGGCAATTCAGAACCGGAGAAGAGGAGTGTTGAACAAGGGCGTACACATTCTCCATGACAATGCTCGCCCACACATCGCTCGGCAAACCTTTGCTGTCCTGCAATAGTTTCAGTGGAACATAATCGCCCATACACCCTATAATCCTGACTTGGCGCCCAGTGACTATCACCTGGTCCCTAGGTTAAAAGAACATTTGGCCAGAAAGCGATTCAGCTCCGACGACGAGGTGAAAGAAGAGGTTCATAACTTTCTGAACAGCATGGCGGCGAGCTGGTATGACATGGGCATACAAAAACTGCCACAGCGTCTACAAAAATGCATCGACAGAAATGGTGATTATGTCGAAAAATAGCTAAATGTTCAATTTGTAAACTGATGTAAACCATTGTAGAAATAAACAGGTCTATGTACTTATAAAAAAAATAGGAGACCTTACTTTTGGGATTACCCTCGTAGTAAATTAAAATGGAAGGCTAGTTAGTTTCATTTAAAAGAAGTAATAAAATAAAGATGATTTACATAGGTGAAATATATTAGAAACATAGGTGACGATTAAGTGTGCAACGTTTACGTTGAGGTTGTTGCGATAAGGGCAAACAATACTGTTGGCCACCTTGACGGCTGGCGGTGATTAAGTGACCGATATAGAAGTTTATGACGGTCTGCTTTCGCTGACACTGGAAAGAAGTATTGACGAGATGCAGAACGATATAATCAGTACGTTACGAGAGTGGTGGTTGTGTGGTTGAGATTTTCTGCGTTAGAGTCGTTGTGAACCGTTACTATTTAACCATAATGAATGAGACTGTGGATTGGATCAAGTGTTTGCTTTGTGAGCAGGCTGTTTCGGTTTTTATGTCGGTAACGCCACGTAACGCTCTGTATGAAAATCACTGACTGTGCTGTGTGCAGTCTGTGGCTGGTTTGCATTGTTGGAATACTTGCTATTGTAGTGATGGGCAGTTGGATGTGAACAGCGCGTAGCGTTGCGCAGTTGAGGTGAGCCGCCAGCAGTGGTGGATGTGGGGAGAGAGACGGCGGAGTTTTGAGAGCGGACGATCTGGCCGTGAGTCCGTCAGAAAAAGGAAATTTGTAAGACTGGATGTTATGAACTGATATATATATAATGACTTTTGAACACTATTAAGGTTTGTTCTCCATCAAAATCTTTCATTTCCTAACTATGCCTATCAGTAGTAAGTGCCTTCAATAGTTAGAATCTTAAGTTGGCAGTTTTGGCGCTCACTGTATTGCAGTAGTTCGAGTAACGAAGATTTTTGTGAGGTAAGTGATTCATGAAAGCTATAGGTTATTATTGTTAGTCAGGGCCATTCTTTTGTAAGGATTATTGGAAGTCAGATTGCGTTGCGCTAAAAAGAAATATTGTGTGTTAGTTTAGTGATGGGCAGAATAAGTAAAGAGGGAAATGTCTGAGTACGTTCAGTTTTGCTCAGCTGTTTGAAAATCAAATAAAGTAAGAGGTTTACCAGCACTGTCACTCTTCATTTTTCTAAGGGGATGTTTCAGCTTGAAGCATTGTGTGAACTTGATGGCAGTGAGACTTTTCCACAATGGGAGTTCTTGATTTTTTTCCAGTTAGGATGCCGTTATCATATCGCATTTATTAGTATCATTGCAGCGTATCCATACCTATGAAGAAATGAATTTAACCTTAAAATGGTCACTGAGTCACTAAGAGTAAGATCACCAGACAGTCTTGATTGTCTGAGAGTTGACTTCGTCCACAACTCGCCATATGTAAGATAAGATACGATGCATCAGTGATGCAGCTAGTTTGACGAAGCGCTCGAATGGAACCAGATAGGAAGCGCTTGTAGTAGTGCAGGGTTCGCGTGCTATGCACAGTGTTGCAGGAGAGTGGCGCCTGACGCCGACGACTACGCCAGTTTCATTAACGACTTGAGGACGGAGGGCAACGCAATGTCTACTTACATGGTTATTACTTTGGTTAGCGGGGGCAGGACGACGTACTGAATCTCATACCTGCTCCTTACAAGGGAAACTCCCCGTCGCACCCCCATCAGATTTAGTGGTAAGATGGCCCAGTGGATACGCGTGTCAAAAACTGAACACAGATCAAACAGGAGGAAGATGTACTGAACTGCAATATACACTCCTGGAAATGGAAAAAAGAACACATTGACACCGGTGTGTCAGACCCACCATACTTGCTCCGGACACTGCGAGAGGGCTGTACAAGCAATGATCACACGCACGGCACAGCGGACACACCAGGAACCGCGGTGTTGGCCGTCGAATGGCGCTAGCTGCGCAGCATTTGTGCACCGCCGCCGGCAGTGTCAGCCAGTTTGCCGTGGCATACGGAGCTCCATCGCAGTCTTTAACACTGGTAGCATGCCGCGACAGCGTGGACGTGAACCGTATGTGCAGTTGACGGACTTTGAGCGAGGGCGTATAGTGGGCATGCGGGAGGCCGGGTGGACGTACCGCGGAATTGCTCAACACGTGGGGCGTGAGGTCTCCACAGTACATCGATGTTGTCACCAGTGGTCGGCGGATGGTGCACGTGCCCGTCGACCTGGGACCGGACCGCAGCGACGCAAGGATGCACGCCAAGACCGTAGGATCCTACGCAGTGCCGTAGGGGACCGCACCGCCACTCCCCAGCAAATTAGGGACACTGTTGCTCCAGGGGTATCGGCGAGGACCATTCGCAACCGTCTCCATGAAGCTGGGCTACGGCCCCGCACACCGTTAGGCCGTCTTCCGCTCACGCCCCAACATCGTGCAGCCCGCCTCCAGTGGTGTCGCGACAGGCGTGAATGGAGGGACGAATGGAGACGTGTCGTCTTCAGCGATGAGAGTCGCTTCTGCCTTGGTGCCAATGATGGTCGTATGCGTGTTTGGCGCCGTGCAGGTGAGCGCCACAATCAGGACTGCATACGACCGAGGCACACAGGGCCAACACCCGGCATCATGGTGTGGGGAGCGATCTCCTACACTGGCCGTACACCACTGGTGATCGTCGAGGGGACACTGAATAGTGCACGGTACATCCAAACCGTCATCGAACCCATCGTTCTACCATTCCTAGACCGGCAAGGGAACTTGCTGTTCCAACAGGACAATGCACGTCCGCATGTATCCCGTGCCACCCAACGTGCTCTAGAAGGTGTAAGTCAACTACCCTGGCCAGCAAGATCTCCGGATCTGTCCCCCATTGAGCATGTTTGGGACTGGATGAAGCGTCGTCTCACGCGGTCTGCACGTCCAGCACGAACGCTGGTCCAACTGAGGCGCCAGGTGGAAATGGCATGGCAAGCCGTTCCACAGGACTACATCCAGCATCTCTACGATCGTCTCCATGGGAGAATAGCAGCCTGCATTGCTGCGAAAGGTGGATATACACTGTACTAGTGCCGACATTGTGCATGCTCTGTTGCCTGTGTCTATGTGCCTGTGGTTCTGTCAGTGTGATCATGTGATGTATCTGACCCCAGGAATGTGTCAATAAAGTTTCCCCTTCCTGGGACAATGAATTCACGGTGTTCTTATTTCAATTTCCAGGAGTGTATATGGTGTATCATAATTAATGGCGTAAACGCATACAGTTGAAAGTAAGAGCTATGAGCAATGTTTCATCTTCGATACTCTGAAGCAAATCTCTTCTACTGCAAGCTCTTTGCTTTCCACATTTTGGGAAGTAGTATGGACCAAAACAAGAAAAAAATGTCCAGTAAACATGTGCTCTAAAATGCATGCCTTAAAAGTTATGAGCAATTGTTCATTAGAAGAGTTGTGTTTCAAAGTAGTGAAGATGAAAATATGCTCGTAGCTCTTAACGTATGCATTTTAGAGCAGATGTTTACTGGACTTTTTTTTCTTGTTTTGGTCCATACTACTACTTCCCAAAATGTGAAAAGCAAAGAGCTTGCAGTAGAAGAGATTTGCTTCACAGTATCTAACATGAAAAATGGCTCGTAGCTCTTAAGGTATGTATTTTCGCCCATATGTTTACTGAGACTTTCCTGCTTCGAGCCGCGACGTCATTGTCAAGGTGTCACAGTGTTGCACAGTAAAGTGGATGAGCCGTGTTCAAACTTCCATGGTGCCGTTTATTTATTTCTTCTTTCACAATATTATGAACTGTCCGTCCGGTCATTAAAAAGTTTGTTCTGTTTCTGTAGTCTTGGCAGTTGTTATACTATACATTGGTTATAGAATATCAGTCATGCGGTACGGATATGTCACATTCGCAAGTAAACGTGATCAGTAGTGAGAACAGACGAGATACCAAACTGATGTCTTACAGAAATGACAACAACAAATAAACGGGTATGAACTATGCTACAAAAAAGGAAATCAAGAGTCAAAACTTCCAAAACGGAACGCAGCTTCAAAAACGTTGAAAACATATGTTTTGACAGAGCACAGAGAAACCGTGTGATTGTGAAACTGTTGCGTTCATTTATTGCAGATAATGTGACAAACTATTATGTTTTCATCATTTTTTTGGAAGTGATAACGTTCACATTCATAAGAACACCTAAATCGGGCAAGGAGGCATATCTCACTCACTATACCGTGCGTACAAACTAGGTGCGTCGGTTAGAGATTCCTATCATATGAGACACGCACTAGTGCCGTGTATGACACACCAGACGTGTTTTCGGGTGGATTCGGTTCACTTATCGCCTTGTCACCAAACGTTTGCAGTTATCATTCGAGAGCCACTTCCTTTCGGCCACTAATATAGTAGTTGTTCAAAAATGGTTGAAATGGCTCTAAGCACTATGGGACTTAACATGTGAGGTCATCAGTCCCCTAGACTTAGAACTACTTAAACCTAACTAACCTAAGGACATCACACACATCCATGCACGAGGCAGGATTCGAACCTGCGACCGTAGCAGCAGCGCGGTTCCGGACGGAAGCGTTTTGAACCGCTCGGCTACAGCGGCCGGCGGAGTAGTTGTGCAGAATCAAATATTATAGGTTCCTTCCTTACACTTCGCTGTTGCAAACGGACGTAACACTACGACACAGACACAAATCTGACTACAGCAAACAGAGGAAAAAAATTTGGTTCGAGGGAGGCTTGATCACGGATTGCCCGCCTGGCAGTCCATCACAACGACCACTTAACCAGTACGCGGTTGCTCTTTCAACATGCTCTATGTTTCACTAGGACCCTTAACCCATTTCTACTTAGTATTTTTTTCACAGATCCTGTTTTCATGCTTGATCTGTGTTCAGTTTTTGCCGGGCTGTCTGCGGGGCCCTCTTACCATTAAATCTGAGGGGGCTACGATGGGGATTCTCCCCAGTTAGACTGCACTAATAATTGCTACCAAACGAGGTGACTAAAGCACTGGTAAGGTCTTGAACTAGTTTTCAGGGAGACGCTGGTTCAAATCCCAATCCAGCCATCCACATGAACGCTTTCCCTGATTTCCCTAAGTCGAATAGGCAAATGTCTGAATGATTTGTTCGAAAATACACGGCCCCGTCCCTTCCCTGTCCTTAACCAATTCCACCTTTTTCTGTCTCTAATAACGTCGTCGATGAGGCAAACCCTAATCTTCCTTCTTCCTTTTGAATTAATGTATTGCAGCCTTTCGTTATTTTGAATGATTTAGGGTGTTCCAACTGTAGAAATATCCGTTTCGCTTATTGTAATGCAGGAAGCAACATCTGTATCGATTTACACAATTGCATGGAGTTAACAATGAACCATGTCCCTCGTTCTTACCTTGAGATAAAACGTATTGGTTTAGTCACTGATCTCGAATGAGTCAGCAGAAAGATTCAAGTGAAATACCTGCTTGTGCATGATGATTTAGGGTTGCTAAGATTTTCCTAAATAAGTAGTGGAATAGATCCTTTAATATCTCCTTCTCTATATAGTCACAGTTTGAACCAGATCTCTGTGTCTCATAGCCTCGATGATAACACAGTGTGTCATGAAACTTCCTGGCAGATTAAAATTGTGTGTCGGACCGAGACTCGAACTCGGACTTTGGCCTCTAGCGGGCAAGTGCTTACCGACTGAGCTACCCACGATCCCCCTCCACAGTGTTAATTCCGCCAGTACCTCATCTCCTACCTTCCAAAATTCACAGAAGCTCTCCTACGAAACGTGCAAGACTAGTACTCCTGGAAGAACGGATCCTGTGGAGATACGAGGTATATGGCTTTGCGACAACCTCGGGGATGTTTCCAGAATGAGATTTTCATTCTGCAGCGACGTGTGAACTGATATGAAACATCGTGACAGATTAAAACTGTGTGTCGGACGGAGACTCGAAATCGGGAGACTCGAACAGGTCCCGAGTTGGAAGGAAGGATACTGGGGAGAAATGGCTTAGCTATAGATTGGGGATTTGTTTCGAGAATCTTCCTTCCTTATTTCTATTGTGTCTCCATTCGATCTAGTCGCATATGTAGTGTTCAGCCTGCCCCATCACGATCGTCAGTGTCTCTTGTATAAGACGTTGTATTCGTATTTATTGCCGTGGTTAGGTTAATGTGAACTACGTCTCCGAGAGTGCCCTTTCAATGAAGCCATCGCTGACTCGTGTGCTTAGTGCTCCGTATGTGCTGACGTCGGCGTCGTTGGTACGATAAAATATACTGCTTCGTGGCGAGTACGTGTTACCGACGAACAACAGCTGATGCAGCGCGAGTGCTCGCAGACCGCGCCCACCCAACGGTACTGCAAGCGCTTCTTACTTCCGGGGCAACGAACGGGAAGCCACGACCCACGGGCGTCCCATGCAGAGCAGGTGCGAACGCGAGCATCCGTCCATCAGCTGGTTCCTTTCTCGATTTCTGCAGTGGTCTGTCAGTAAGGACAAAGTTGTCAGTCAATCAGATGCTTGGTTTCAAAAGTTCATAACAACGACGTTTAGCTAATAGGGCCAAATGAAAACGAAATTACAGATCTGAATTTTCAAAAGTTGAGTTACTAAGCCGTAACTGTGATATAAGTTCTGCCAATAGATGACTGGCTGTGGCGTCCTGTAGACTGTGGGAAACACGGCATTTCAGCGTATTACAGAATCGCCTAAGACTGAACACCCGTAATATACAGGGCGAGTCAGCTGTCCCTTTCGATGTTGTTTTATGTAACCCGAAATGCTATAGCTGGCCTTCAAAATCCACGCAGGAGATTTTCGTATTGTCTCGCTCGCTACGCGCTAACTACACTCCTGGAAATTGAAATAAGAACACCGTGAATTCATTGTCCCAGGAAGGGGAAACTTTATTGACACATTCCTGGGGTCAGATACATCACATGATCACACTGACAGAACCACAGGCACATAGACACAGGCAACAGAGCATGCACAATGTCGGCACTAGTACAGTGTATATCCACCTTTCGCAGCAATGCAGGCTGCTATTCTCCCATGGAGACGATCGTAGAGATGCTGGATGTAGTCCTGTGGAACGGCTTGCCATGCCATTTCCACCTG
This sequence comes from Schistocerca serialis cubense, assembly GCF_023864345.2. Classification (NCBI taxonomy): domain Eukaryota; kingdom Metazoa; phylum Arthropoda; class Insecta; order Orthoptera; family Acrididae; genus Schistocerca; species Schistocerca serialis. Next base: position 252,145,696 of record NC_064641.1, on the reverse strand, counting down.
GCACCTCAGTTGGACCAGCATTCGTGCTGGACGTGCAGACCGCGTGAGACGACGCTTCATCCAGTCCCAAACATGCTCAATGGGGGACAGATCCGGAGATCTTGCTGGCCAGGGTAGTTGACTTACACCTTCTAGAGCACGTTGGGTGGCACGGGATACATGCGGACGTGCATTGTCTTGTTGGAACAGCAAGTTCCCTTGCCGGTCTAGGAATGGTAGAACGATGGGTTCGATGACGGTTTGGATGTACCGTGCACTATTCAGTGTCCCCTCGACGATCACCAGTGGTGTACGGCCAGAGTAGGAGATCGCTCCCCACACCATGATGCCGGGTGTTGGCCCTGTGTGCCTCGGTCGTATGCAGTCCTGATTGTGGCGCTCACCTGCACGGTGCCAAACACGCATACGACCATCATTGGCACCAAGGCAGAAGCGACTCTCATCGCTGAAGACGACACGTCTCCATTCGTCCCTCCATTCACGCCTGTCGCGACACCACTGGAGGCGGGCTGCACGATGTTGGGGCGTGAGCGGAAGACGGCCTAACGGTGTGCGGGACCGTAGCCCAGCTTCATGGAGACGGTTGCGAATGGTCCTCGCCGATACCCCAGGAGCAACAGTGTCCCTAATTTGCTGGGAAGTGGCGGTGCGGTCCCCTACGGCACTGCGTAGGATCCTACGGTCTTGGCGTGCATCCGTGCGTCGCTGCGGTCCGGTCCCAGGTCGACGGGCACGTGCACCTTCCGCCGACCACTGGCGACAACATCGATGTACTGTGGAGACCTCACGCCCCACGTGTTGAGCAATTCGGCGGTACGTCCACCCGGCCTCCCGCATGCCCACTATACACCCTCGCTCAAAGTCCGTCAACTGCACATACGGTTCACGTCCACGCTGTCGCGGCATGCTACCAGTGTTAAAGACTGCGATGGAGCTCCGTATGCCACGGCAAACTGGCTGACACTGACGGCGGCGGTGCACAAATGCTGCGCAGCTAGCGCCATTCGACGGCCAACACCGCGGTTCCTGGTGTGTCCGCTGTGCCGTGCGTGTGATCATTGCTTGTACAGCCCTCTCGCAGTGTCCGGAGCAAGTATGGTGGGTCTGACACACCGGTGTCAATGTGTTCTTTTTTCCATTTCCAGGAGTGTATTAGTCCTACAGAAAAAAATTAATGTGACATTTCTGTATGAAATTTAAGACAGTTAAATTTTGTACTGGGATGCGTTGTCGCTAGAGGCAGTAGTTATTCAATAAAACCGTATAAAAATGACCTTCCAGACACACCTCTACCCCACATCACCGTGAACCCTATTGATTGGGCTGTTACACCACCAGCATAGTTGGCTATATCGTTAACATTATTAATTTAAACATGTCCATGAGGGTAATTAAAGAAAATCGACTTTTGTAAACGTTATGCTAAAACTAATTATGTTGACGGTACGATCCAGACTTAAACCTTACAAGTGCAGTAGTTTCGTAGCCAGAAGACCTGACGAATACAGCCCTGTAAATAATTATTTTAGCTCTTAAAATTACAATATTGTTAGATAAAATTTACACAAACATCATGAACAACGTACTGGAAATCCTGACCGGTGGGGCTGAGTGTGGGGGTGGGGGTACGTTTTAACGTCACTTCCGTATGTTTTTCTTGAATAACTCGAAAACTACCGTATCTAGCGAAAACGTATCACAATACAAAATTTGATTACATTTAATTTCCCAAATTATAGGTCCCGTTCATTTTTTCTGTATGGTTAACAGTTTACGCATAGCGAGCAAAGAACATTAAATCTCGCCCGTGGTTTTTGAAGGCCAGATATAACACTGCATGACATAGGTAGGGGGGCAGCTGAATCTCCCTACATACGAACGGATAATTGTATCGAGTGCGAATTTTCTGATGTACGCGTGTAACTTTTAAACCTGTACCGTGTAGCAGCCGGATTATGACACTGCCTTTTTTAAATGTGACTGTAACACATTGTTCTGCGGGTTTGGAAAAAGCCTCGGAGAGAGCCTCAATAACATGGCGCGTGTTAAAGCTGATCAAATAGTTACAAGATAATAACGCGGCAAACAACTGTTCCTCCGTCAAGAGAAGGGGCTCCCACAAAATTATTCTATTGAAGGCGAACACGTAGCTCAGGTACGGTTTGTGTGTTTACCGGCGCTCAAAGCCTACTAGTCTGGGTTTTCCTGTTCTAGCCATCAGACAGCTTGCTCATGAAACTATTCATACTGCTACACTCCGCTGGGCACAAGGCAGACCATGCAGTCCCAACATGACGCATGTCCGGCCCATCCGCACAGATAATTAGACAATATTGACAGAACATTTGGAGAAAGTTGGATCTGTCGTTTTCGAAGCAAGTAACGGTTTCCATGCTCATCAGACTTGGCAGCAATGCATCTATTCCTTAATAAAGTCTCTTTTTCGTACCAACAGCTCATTTCGTGTAATCAACGCTAGAAATAAGAATAATCTCCCCAAAAATTTAAAGTCACTTATTTTGGCCCATCAAGGTATCCACTATTCAGGGAAAACACATTTTCAGCAGTCATAAAAGCTTTAACTGCGAATTCAGTTCATTTTAAGAAGAGCCTAACAGGTTTATTCGTATCCAACTCATTGTACTCAGGAGCGCAGTCAGTACATCCATAGTATTTATTCCACGCCTATGTGTCGGTACTGTAATTTTTAGTTCTGGTGATGGCTACAACTGGTGTAATCAGTTTTAATAAAATACCATTTAAGCAAGACATTGACGCCAACAGGGTGATTCCGTGGCGATGTTACAAACTTTGAGGCATGATGGAGAAGGGTAAATGCAAACTGTTCATTTTTGCTACTGTGAAACAAGTTTCTTCTAGTGAACAAATACTCGTAACTCTTAAAGTATATAAGTATATAAAGTATTTTAGAGTCCGTGTTTAATACAGCGGGCCGCTGTGGCCGAGCGGTTCTAGGCGCTTCAGTCCGGAACCGCGCGACTGCTACGGTCGCAGGTTCGAATTCTGCCTCGGGCATGGATGTGTGTGATGTCCTTAGGTTAGTTAGGTTTAAGTAGTTCTAAGTTCTAGGGGACTGATGATCTCAGATGTTAAGTCCCATAGTGCTCAGAGCCATTTGAACCATTTGTTTACTAGACAATTTGTTTTTGTTTTGATCCATATTACCTCCTACCAAAATATGGAAAGCAAAGAGCTTGCAGTAGAACAGACCCACTGCCATAGGTATCATAACGATTTTTGCTTATATCTTTGGGCTCGGTCGTTTCCGGATGAGGAAGGATCCCTTACTTCAAGCTGATACGTTTACCCTTCTTCATCATCCCTGAAAGTTGGTAACAACATCGCAGAATGATCCTGTGATATATTGATAATAGTGATACAATGTAGTATATATGGGTAAATGTGTATGTAAATCCTATTCAATAGAGAAAATAATGGTAGTGCTTAACTTCTAAAATTTAGGTGCCGGTACGCACCTCTTCAACTATACAACAAACCCTCCTCCACCCAGCCATAAAAATACAAGCTTTCAAATAAAAATAACTGCATAAAAATCGGACCGTATATCACACCGATTTTTTATTGCGAGTTAAAAATAGCCTCCCTCTGGTATCTCCCCTCTACTCTACAGGCAGTTCAAGACAAGTTGAGCTTCGATTTACGTTCTATCAAGGCAGGGAAAGAGAAGAAGATCTTGAGCGTCACGCTCAAAGGGACGTGAAGGAAAGAATGCCTATGTATCAGACTGAAAGGCAGCAAACTTTTAAACGTGCGTGGGACGCGCGCGCAGTTGATAAGCAGCTGTGGCATAAATTAACGACACGGAAATAAAGTTTTCGTGAAAGCGCATTATATACAGATGCTAATGTTCAGACGCTCCTTACGATATTTGTTTCTCTTTTTGGTCATCAGTCTACTGACTGGTTTGATGCCGCCCGCCACGAATTCCTTTCCTGTGCTAACCTCTTCATCTCAGAGTAGCACTTGCAACCTACGTCCTCAATTATTTGCTTGACGTATCCAATCTCTGTCTTCCTCTACAGTTTTTGCCTTCTACAGCTCCCTCTAGTACCATGGAAGTCATTCCCTCATGTCTTAGCAGATGTCCTATCATCCTGTCCCTTCTCCTTATCAGTGTTTTCCACATATTCATTTCCACTCCGATTCTGCGTAGAACCTCCTCATTCCTTACCTTATCAGTCCACCTAATTTTCGACATTCGTCTATAGCACCACATCTCAAATGCTTCGATTCTCTTCTGTTCCGGTTTTCCCACAGTCCATGTTTCACTACCATACAATGCTGTACTCCAGACGTACATCCTCAGAAATTTCTTCCTCATATTAAGGCCGGTATTTGATATTAGTAGACTTCTCTTGGCCAGAAATGCCTTTTTTGCCATAGCGAGTCTGCTTTTGATGTCCTCCTTGCTCCGTCCGTCATTGGTTATTTTACTTTCTAGGTAGCAGAATTCATTAACTTCATTGACTTCGTGACTATCAATCCTGCTGTTAAGTTTCTCGCTGTTCTCATTTCTACTACTTCTCATTACCTTCGTCTTTCTCCGATTTACTCTCAAACCATACTGTGTACTCATTAGACTGTTCATTCCGTTCAGCAGATCATTTAATTCTTCTTCACTTTCACTCAGGATAGCAATGTCATCAGCGAATCGTATCATTGATATCCTTTCACCTTGTATTTTAATTCCACTCCTGAACCTTTCTTTTATTTCCATCATTGCTTCCTCGAGGTACAGATTGAAGAGTAGGGGCGAAAGGCTACAGCCTTGTCTTACACCCTTCTTAATACGAGCACTTCGTTCTTGATCGTCCACTATTATTATTCCCTCTTGGTTGTTGTACATATTGTATATGACCTGTCTCTCCCTATAGCTTACGCCTACTTTTTTCAGAATCTCGAACAGCTTGCACCATTTTATACTGTCGAACGCTTTTTCCAGGTCGACAAATCCTTTGAAAGTGTCTTGATTTTTCTTTAGCCTTGCTTCCATTATTAGCCATAACGTCAGAATTGCATCTCTCGTCCCTTTACTTTTCCTAAAGCCAAACTGATCGTCACCTAGCGCATTCTCAATTTTCTTTTCCATTCTTCTGTATATTATTCTTGTAAGCAGCTTCGATGCATGAGCTTTTAAGCTGATTGTGCGATAATTCTCGCACTTGTTAGCTCTTGCCGTCTTCGGAATCGTGTGGAAGATGATTTTCCGAAAGTCAGATGGTATATCGCCAGACTCATACATTCTACACACCAACGTGAATAGTCGTTTTGTTGCCACTTCCCCAATGACTTTAGAAATTCTGATGGAATGTTATCTATCCCTTCTGCCTTATTTGACCGTAAGTCCTCCAAAGCTCTTTTAAATTCCGATTCTAACACTGGATCCCCTATCTCTTCTAAATCGACTCCTGTTTCTTCTTCTATCACATCAGACAAATCTTCACCCACATAGAGGCTTTCAATGTATTCTTTCCACCTATCTGCTCTCTCCTCTGCATTTAACAGTGGAATTCCCGTTGCACTCTTAATGTTACCACCGTTGCTTTTAATGTCACCAAAGCTTGTTTTGACTTTCCTGTATGTTGAGTCTGTCCTTCCGACAATCATATCTTTTACGATGTCTTCACATTTTTCCTGCATCCATTTCGTCTTAGCTTCCCTACACTTTCTATTTATTTCATTCCTCAGCGACTTGTATTTCTGTATTCCTGATTTTCCCGGAACATGTTTGTACTTCCTCCTTTCATCAATCAACTGAAGTATTTCTTCTGTTACCCATGGTTTCTTCGCAGCTACCTTCTTTGTACTTATGTTTTCCTTCCCAACTTCTGTGATGGCCCTTTTTAGAGATGTCCATTCCTCTTCAACTGTACTGCCTACTGCGCTATTCCTTATTGCTGTATCTATAACGTTAGAGAACTTCAAACGTATCTCGTCATTCCTTAGTACTTCCGTATCCCACTTCTTTGCGTATCGATTCTTCCTGACTAATGTCTTGAACTTCAGCCTACTCTTCATCACTACTATATTGTGATCTGAGTCTATATCTGCTCCTGGGTACGCCTTACAATCCAGTATCTGATTTCGGAATCTCTGTCTGACCATGATGTAATCTAATTGAAATCTTCCCGTATCTCCCGGCCTTTTCCAAGTATACCTCCTCCTCTTGTGATTCTTGAACAGGGTATTCGCTATTACTAGCTGAAACTTGCTACAGAACTCAATTAGTCTTTCTCCTCTTTCATTCCTTGTCCCAAGCCCATATTCTCCTGTAACCTTTTCTTCTACTCCTTCCCCTACAACTGCATTCCAGTCGCCCATGACTATTAGATTTTCGTCCCCCTTTACATACTGCATTACCCTTTCAATATCCTCATACACTTTCTCTATCTTTTCATCTTCAGCTTGCGACGTCGGCATGTATACCTGAACTATTGTTGTCGGTGTTGGTCTGCTGTCGATTCTGATTAGAACAACCCGGTCACTGAACTGTTTCTCATTGGCACACATAACACGAGACGCCACCTCGCTGCTAGGTCACTGAGATTGCCGGCAGACGTAAATAAAAAATAGTCAACACTAAGGTTACCGATATGTACCGATCACAGTTTCGAATTGAAGTTCAACTTTTCTTGTGTATAGTGTACACACACACACACACACACACACACACACACACACATACATACATACACACACATACACAGTATCTCGCCCTATGCCCTTGGCCATCGCATCAAGCATTAGTCACCCATTGTCACGTTTGTGGGTGTCGGCGCAGAGGCAAATTAAAGTTACGTTGCGATGTAATACACATGTACTATTTTAAATCACCGGTAGCGACTTGTTCCAGTAGGTTAAAACAAAAAGTCCCTGGGAGGTGCCGGAACACCGTTCCGGTGAGTACTGTCCAAAATAAAGCCTTGAATAATGGCAAATACCGACCGTAGCCAGTGGCTGAACAGTCTGTATGCCGAACCTTCGACTGCAAATCGTTGCCAACGGGCCCACAAAATCTTAACTTGACGCCTCTCAATTTACCAGCTGTCCTTCATCCCACTCACTCGGACACAGTTTGCTATACCATTCTCTTCTTAACACCCTCACAGCAGCAACTACTGTCTTTCTTTCCATATAGTTGCGTGCTGTGTATTGATGAGGTACGAGATTCTCAACGCTGCCGGTTTACCGGCAGTAGTTTTGGGCAGCATTATCGTGATGACAACATATTCAGCTTTCGTGTCAAGAGGGTTATGCTGTCCCGAGTGTGGGAGCTGGGAGCACGCAGACGAATAGTTGCGTTTGCCCAGTACAGGGGCAGCGGCAAAGACTCTAGTGTGCAAATAATCATTTACTCTTTGCTTTGTGTTTGTTTTTGTCTTAGATGTTCTATGTTAATGTCTGGCTCATTGCTTCACAATAAAGTTGAACATTAAGAATACGAGTCTATCATTAATAGAATGGAGCTACGTACTGGCTACAGGAGCTAGTGAGTCTTTTCACTCCCGTATGGAAATCTATGCGCCATCTCTTGCATATCGCGGCGAGACGACTGCGTTACACTACAAGCACTGAGACTCTCTTGAAGTGCCACATAAGCGTTAATGTGAGCCTTGTACGCTCCGTGGACCGTATAAAGTGTCCCCAAAGGCTGCATAATAAGGTGGGTACGGGCACACAGCGTAGCTCCGGCCGGCGCGGAGCGTATCGCCTGGGTCAACGCTCCACGTGGAGCAGGTGGCCGCGGATGAGGAATGCGAGAGCGGCCGGCGATCGGCGGCGCCAGGCGGATGAAGGTTAGCACGGCCCAGCTGGAGACTGGAGATCGCTGAGAGCCTCTGGACCGCCGACGTGGGAGCAGCCGGGCCGCGACACGGATGGCCTCTCCACAGCGCAGCAGTGCGTGGAGGAAAGCTGTCCCGTGTTACTGGTTTAACAGCGTCGTCTTCAGCCACGTACTGTTAGACAATAATCTTTTACAACCAGGGCCGGTTTGAGGTCGCGCTGGGTACGCAGCAGTGGAGAATTGCGGGACCCGTGTTCGGACGAAATATGCACTCGTGTGCTTTATGTACACTCTTAAAGGGAAAAAAGTGACCCACCACGAAGGAATTACCTGAATCTGAATGGGGCGGAAATTAGTAAATGTGATGTACCTGTACAGACAAACAAATGATAACAATTTTAGAACCATCATCATCATCATTTACGACTGATTATGGCTTTCAGCGTTCAGTCTGGAGCATAGTCCCCCTTATAAAATTCCTCCATGATCCCCTATTCAGTGCTAACATTGGTGCCTCTTCTGATGTTAAGCCTATTACTTCAAAATCATTCTTAACCGAATCCAGGTACCTTCTCCTTGCTCTAACACGATTCCTCCTACCCTCTATTGCTGAACCCATGTGTCTCTTGGGTAACCTTGCTTCTCCCATGCGTGTAACAAACAATTTTAGAAAAACTGGATAATTTGTTCAACAGAAAGAGCTTCACAAATTGAGCAAGCAGAGATTCATTGGAGGAATCCTAAGGAAATGCAGTCCGAAAACAAAGGGATTAGGTTACAGTACTCTTGTTCGCCCACTGCTCGAATACTGCTCACCGGTGTGGGACCCGTACCAGATAGGGTTGATAGAAGAGTTAGAGAAGATCCAACGGAGAGCAGCGCGCTTCGTTACAGGATCATTCAGTAATTGCGAAAGCGTTACGGAGATGATAAACTCCAGTGGAAGACTCTGCAAGAGAGATAATCAGTAGCTCTGTACGGGCTTTTGTTGAAGTTTCGAGAACATACCTTCACCGAGGAGTAAAGCACTATATTGCTCCCTCCTACGTAAATCTCGCGAAGAGACCATGAGGATAAAATCAGAGAGATTAGAGCCCACACAGAGGCATACCGACAATCTTTCTTTCCACGAACAATACGAGACTGGAATAGAAGAGAGAACCGATAGAGATACTCAAGGTATCCTCCGCCACACGCCGTCAGGTGGCTTGCGGAGTATGAATGTACATGTAGATGTAGATTCTGCTTGGCACTGATTGACAGAGTTGCTGGATGTCATCCTGAACGATATCGTGCCAGATTCTGTCCGACTGCCGCGTTAGATCTTCAAAATCCCCAGCTAGTTGGAAGGCCCTGGCATAATGTTCCAGACGTTTCCAACTGGGGAGAGATCCGGCGACCTTGCTGGCCAATGGATGGTCTTGCAAGCACGAAGACAAGCGTTAGAAACTCTCACCGTGTGCGCGCAGGCGTTGTCTAACTGAAATATAAGCTCAGGATCCTAGGCATGAAAGACAACAAAACGGGGATGTAGTATATCGTCGGCTTACTGCTGTGCCGTAAGAGTGCTGGGGATGACAGCCAAAGGGGACCTCCTATGAAAAGAAATCGCACCCCAGGCCATTATCCTGGTCCTTGGGCCGTTTGGCGGGCGACAGTCAGATTGGTATTCCACCGCTGTCTGGGGCGTCTCCAGACACGACTTCGGCCTGGAATCTCATTGACTGGAGTAGAATTGTCTTCAGCGATGAGTCTCGCTTCGAACTGAGCCCCGGCGACCAGCGAAAAAGTGTCTGGAGACGTCCGGACAGCTGTGGAATGCCATCCTGACTGTCTCCGCCATACAGCCCACCGACCAGGGGTGATGGTCTGCCGTGACATTTCTTTTCATAGCAGGACCTCTTTGGTTGTCATCCGCGGCACCCCTACAGCACAGCGGCGTACGTCGATGATATTCTACGCCACGTTTTGTTGCCTTTTATGGAAGCCATCCTAGACTTACATTTCAGTAAGATAATGCTCGTCCGCACACGGTGAGGATTCCTTCTTCCTGTCTTCGTGTTTGCCAAACCTTACCTTGGCCAGTAAGGTCGCTGGATCTCTCCTAATTGAGCACGCTTGGAGCACATGGGCAGAGCCGTCCAACCGTTTCGGGATTTTGACGATCCAACACAGCAGTTGGAGAGAAGTTGCCACTATATCCCTCTGGAGTACATCGAACGACACTATCAATCGATGCCAAAGCCGAATAGTTGCCTGCATAATGGCCAGAGGCGAACCAACGTATTGCTGATCTGCTCAGTTTCTGAAGTCCTTTCTCTTGAGTAAACCAATCAAATTATTTCAGGTCATAATCATTTGTTTGTTTGTACATAAACATCACATCTACCGATTTCCATCCTATGCGGATAATTTCTTCGTGGTGCATCTTTTTTTCATTATTTTGTCTTGGAGTGTATTACTGTTGGTCCATACAGGGCATCGGTGGTTAGTATGGGCCGGCGGGTAGTATGGACCATTTGATATTGCTCGGGTTTGCCGTATAGCAGCAGACACATGTAGCGCTCGGAATAAAGCGGAGACAGCACTCCGCCTTTTGCAACAACTTAAGCGATGTAGTTCTTGAGTTTGTGTCACAATTAAATTTCATTTGCTTTTGAACGGCGAAGGTGCTGAATGCCGTAATTTTTTGTGTCGGTTCATACCTTTACAGGTAAGAAGTAATATTATCACACTAGTGTTAATTTTTACAGGTAAGAAGTAATATTATCACACTAGTGTTAATTTTAAAGTAGTCTAATATAGATAGTTACGTCCTAACGAAATTCAGCTCACTTAAGCTAATTTCTACTTTTAATGTGCAATGCCAGTCGTGTAGAACGGGCACGCCAGAGTCAGGTCGATAAGGGCCACACAAGTAATTTTTTGTTTTTGTTTTAGGCCGGCCGGAGTGCCCAAGCGGTTCTAGGCGCTACAGTCTGGAACCGCGAGACCGCTACGGTCGTAGGTTCGAATCCTGCCTCGAGCATGGATGTTTGTGATGGCCTTAGGTTAGTTAGGTTAAGTAGTCCTAAGTTGTAGGGGACTGATGACCTCAGGTGCTCAGAGCCATTTGAACCATTTTTTGTTTTTGTTTTTAGGGTGCAACGTCAAGTTCCAATAATATGCCTGTCAGTGAGAGTCGAGGGCAGAATTTCGAGACTGCAGTGAATCAAGCGGGGTCAAGCGTTTTGGCAGGCGAAATGACCGAAAGGGCTGCTACTATCCGTTTTAATGTTCCTACAAATACGCGCAACGGAGATTAAAATCAGTTGTAGGAAATTAGCGAACATCAATGACACTTCAGATGAGATATTTGAAACAAACATTTGCACGAAATTACGAAGAAATGCATGTAGCATACATGAGAGATTTAGATTCCGGGTTAATGCCACTAGCTAATCTTGTGTTTCATCAGTTCGCTTAAGATTTGACATGAAACTTACGATTTCCTCACAAATTAAACGGAGAAAAGAAATCATTATGTAAAGATTTCCCCAAAAATCTTCATGAATATTCACATAGAACTGTTTTACAGAAAACATCAGTCCACAGCTTTAATACGTTATGTCAGGTTTAATCGATCAAATTTTGGAAAGTTTTTTAACCACTCTTTTTATTATTATCTTGTTTTTTCGATGTACACTACTGGCCATTAAAATTAATAAACCAAGAAGAAACGCAGATCATAAACGAGTATTCATAGGACAAATATATTATACTAGAACTGACATGTGGCTACATTTTCACGCAATTTGGGTGCATACATCCTGAGAAATCAGTAGCCAGAACAACCACCTCTGGCCCTAATAACGGCCTTGATACGCCTGGGCATTGAGTCAAACACAGCTTGGGTGGAGTATACAGGTACAGCTGCCCATGCAGCTTCGACATGGTACCACAGTTCATCAAGAGTAGTGACTGGCGTATTGTGACGAGCCAGTTGCTCGGCCACCATTGACCAGACGTTTTCAATTGGTGAGAGATCTGGAGAATGTGCTGGCCAGGGCAGTAGTCGAACATTTTCTGTATCCAGAAAGGCCCGTACTGGACCTGCAACATGCGGTCGTGCATTATCTTGCTGAAATATTGGGTTTCGCAGGGATCGAATGAAGGGTAGAGCCACGGGTCGCAACACATCTGAAATCTGTTCAAAGTGCCGTCAATGCGAACAAAGAGGTGACCGAGACGTGTAACCAATGGCACCCCATACCATCACGCCGGGTGATACGCCAGTATGGCGATGACGAATACACGCTTCCAATGTGCGTTCACCGCGACGTCGCCAAACACGGATGCGACCAGCATGATGCTGTAAACAGAACCTGGATTCATCCGAAAAAATGACGTTTTGCCATTCGTGCACCCAGGTTCGTCGTTGAGTACTCCATCGCAGGCGCTCCTGTCTGTGATGCAACGTCAAGGGTAACCGCAGCCACAGTCTCCGAGCTGATAGTCCATGCTGGTGCAAACGTCGTCTAACTGTTCGTGCAGATGGTTGTTGTCTTGCAAACGTCCCCATCTGTTGACTCAGTTATCGAGACGTGGCTGCACGATCTGTTACAGCCATGCGGATGAGATGCCTGTCATCTCGACTGCTAGTGATACGAGGCCGTTGGGATCCAGCATGGCGTTCCGTATTACCCTCCTGAACCCACCAATTCCATATTCTGCTAACAGTCATTCGATCTCGACCAACGCGAGCAGCAATGTCGCGACGCGAGCAGCAATGTCGCGATTCGATAAACCACAATCGCGATAGGCTACAATCCGACCTTTGATAAGGTCGGAAACGCGATGGTTCGCATTTCTCCTCCTTACACGAGGCATCACAACAACGTTTCACCAGCCGGTCAACTGCTGTTTATGTATGAGAACTCGGTTGGAAACTTTCCTCATGTCAACACGTTGTAAGTGTCGCCACCGGCGCCAACCTTGTGTGAATGCTCTGAAAAGCTAATCTTTTGCATATCACAGCATCTTCTTCCTGTCGGTTAAATTTCGCGTCTGTAGCACGTCATCTTCGTGGTGTAGCAATTTGAATGTCCAGTAGTGTAAATTTACGATGGCCTAAGTGCAGAGGATGTAAAATTCACACTGGCTGTAACAAGAAAAGTGGTTGTGAAGAAGAAAAATTTGTTAACGTCGAATATAAATTTAAGTCTTAGGAAGTCTTTTATGAAGGTATTTGTTTGGAGTGTAGCCATGTATGGAATTAAAATTTGGACGATAAACCGATCAGACAAGACGAGAATTGACGATTTTCAAATATGATGCTGCAGAAGAAAGGTCAGATCGAATGGCTAATGAAAGGGTACTGAGTCGCCGGCCGCTGTGGCCGAGCGGTTATAGGCGCTTGAGTCCGGAACCACGCTGCTGCTACGGTCGTAGGTTCGAATCCTCCTCGGGCATGGATGTGTGTGATGTTCTTAAGTTAGTTAGGTTTAAGTAGTTCTGAGTCTAGGCGACTGATGACCTCAGATGTTAAGTCCCATAGTACTTAGAGCCATTTGAACCATTTTTGGGTACTGAATCGAATTGAGGAAAGAAGAAATTTGTGGCACAAAATTTACTAAGAGAGTGGATCGGCTGATATGACATATCGTAAGGCGTAAGGAAATTGTCAATTTTTTAGTGAACAGAAGTGTGGGAGGTTAAGACCGTAGAGGGGAGACCAAGGATTGAGTACTGGTGGGAGGTGCCAACAGATTTTGGTTACAAAATTACGCAGAGGTGAAGAGACTGTCGCATGGTAGAGTAGCTTTGAAAGCTGCTTCCAAATATTCTTAGGTCTGAAGACCACATCATAATCTACCGTAGTCTTGACTATTCAGTTGAAGTTTTGCCATTTGTGATATAGGTTACTGTGAGGAAATATTATTCTGAGGTATATAGATTACTATGGCATATTGTTGTGTTGTTAAAATTCTGTATAACGACGAAAGAAAGGTTGTTAGTTCTACAGATACCACTGGCAAGGCCGTACGCTCGTAAGTAACGAATTTGTTCTTAGTAAAACCTATCATAAGGAGAGAAGTAATGTAGGGATATTATTTACAATACATAAACAAACAAAGCAAAATATTTTGATTCTTAAAGACAGTAATTGCTAATTTGTCCAGTCTCTGATCGTCGAGAGATTCAATAATTTTGTATTTTGCCTTAGTCCATCTATCTTTCAGGGAAAATTTGGTGTTTTCCTGCAGGTTGGAACAACCTTCGATATCACAAGATTTTTCTCCGCCTTTTTAAGAGATTGCAGCTTTTGTATGTAAACTAGATCTATAGTTTAAACTTGGAATAGAGTAAATATCATGTATATGATACAATAAGGAGATGTGCTGATTGTCTAGCAGATTTAATATAAAGCTGTTATGTAAGTCGTAAACTTAAAAAGAACGAATAAAATCATGTTATCTGAAAGAACCACAGAAGTTGACAGGCAATCCCTCGCCTACAGCGAGCTAACTAACGACAGGACATTAGCTCATTCACACAAAGATTGCGCAAGATCTCTCCCATGACGCTACATTGGTATTCTCCTAAATTGATTGATATAGGTTACAAAGAACCCAAATAAAAATGGTAAAATGGATACCTGAAACCTGTTGTTTCGAATACGACTCGAGTGTCCTAATCACTACTCGTTTAGCTTCTGCCATCTGACGTTGAACTATGCACCTCTACAGTCCACGGCATGTGCTGTTCATGTCAAAAGAGGGAAGAGAATGTTATCCTCTCTTTTTTATTCGTGTTGCTTGGCCGTCAACAGACAATGCAGCCACAGTGGGGTGGTGTGACCATCCGAAGGCGAGCGCCCGCAGCGTAAGAACTCGTCAGCTGTGACGAATTCAAGGCGAGCCCCGCACGGTGGAGTGTAGCGATGTTAACATTCCACGGGCATTCGTTCTCAGGAGACCACAAGGGAGTTAGCAAAACAAGTCTCCCTCGCAGTCAACCTTTCGCTGTGGCTGCTATAAGAAGAGGACGCCCTTCGTTCCGTCTTGGAATTTATTGGAGCGTGGACTACTACATAGCTGAGCCTTTATATAGCACAAGTACAAAATAGCCCAACCCAGAAACCTTTCAATAGTTGAAACTCCACCATGAAGGTGGCTATAATTAAAGTACAGCTCCTCACGGACTTCCTGTGTGGGCCATAATCATCGTATGGCATCTAAACAAGGTGAGCATCCTAATGCGTTAATGGCGAGCTAATTTACGCTGCAAAAAAATTAGTTCCAACATTGGCCACCAGGTGAAAATTTGGCTTTGTGAATGCAAGTACAGCTCCTCACGGACTTCCTGTGTGGGCCATAATCATCGTATGGCATCTAAACAAGGTGAGTATCCTAACGCGTTAATGGCGAGCTAATTTACGCTGCAAAAAAATTAGTTCCAATATTGGCCACCAGGTGAAAATTTGGCTTTGTGAATGCAAGTTTCTATGATGGTATGACATCCACACCGTAATTTGACAAGCCATAATGCGAATGAAGAGTATGGCTATCGAAAAGAGACCAAGCGCTCTTAGTGAAACTGTTTTATGCGAATGGCAGCACTTACAGTGCTGCACTGAGAGAGTATCACTGAATGATAGGTCTTAGAAGAGGCCCTATGTCATTAAATGGTTTAAAGGAGATGACAATGAAATTGGAAAACACGGATGCACCTTGTGCGTCATCGTACCCCGGTGGAAGTTATTGACGAGGCTGCTATTGCTGTAACTGGCCATGCAGCACGTGCGCCAGGTAGCGCTAGTGCCCATGCAGTGTCACGAGAATTGTCCATCCCATGGGCTACAGTAGCGAAAGGTTTGCTGTCTATTTTTCTCTGGTCTCTGTACAAGATCCAGATGATGCAGCAAATGAAACCTCATGATCCACCCGCAGCAATATTCTGAATTTGTTCTGTTTCTGGCACGGTCGAAGTTGATGACATGTGGCCGGGCAATATTCTGTGGAGTGACGAGCCACATTTTACACTATATGGTCCAGTGAATACATAGAACTGCCGAATTTGGGGCACTGTTAAACCGCACGTTGTGTACGGAAAGCCATTGCACTCGCCGTATGTTACTGTGTGGTGTGTATTCACAATCACCTTTATCAAAAATAGTTCTAAGCAGTATGGGAATCTGAGGCATCAGTCCCCTAGACTTAGAACTACTTAAACCTAACTAACCTAAGTGCATCACACACATGCATGCCCGAGGCAGGATTCGAACCTGCGACCGTAGAAGCAACGCGGTTCCGAACTGAAGCGCCTAAAACCGCTCGGCCACAGCGGCCGGCCTCACCTTTATCGTTGGACTATTCTTCTTTGAATAAAATGCACCCTGAGTGTCTGTCAGGTACTGTGGCATTTGCACGTTATCGAGACCTCCTTTACAGCATGTAATTCCTGCTTTCGAACAGCGCAACTGAGTGGAGACCACAATTTTCACGCGAGACGGGGCAGCACCTCATCTCGCTCACCCAGTAAAAGATCTGCTTAATGCAGTTTTCCACGAACGTGTTATCTCCAGAGGTTTTCAAGACGTATGGCCTGCAAGATCACGTGACATTTTGTTTTGGGGATAGCTAAAAGAATGCGTTTACCAGGAACACGTTCGCTCTTTGACCGTAAAGTCACTGTACAGGATAAGTTGCTCAGATTGCACTGCAGCTGCTGCGAACAATTATTGATCACGTCGTTTTACAGATTCAGTATCTCGCGGACGTCTCTGGTGCTCATATTGAACAAATTGTGCAAGCGGCGGTTAATAATAAAGTCAACATTGTGCCTTTCTCATTTTTTTTTTTTTACCTATTCTGCCCGCGTGCCGTTCCTGATCCATTGCATATGGAAACATTTCTATACGTCTTTCTTGCGTTCACAGAGCCAGATTTCCACCTGGTGGCCAAAACCGACACTCATTTTTTTTCCAGCATAAATCGGTTCCGCATTAACGCATTAGAATATCCATTAAGTTTCGCTCCCATACGATAATTAAGGCCCACACTGAACCTCTGCGAACAGCTGCACTTTAATTATAACCACCCGGTACCTCGACTGTGATCAAACAAGAGTACCGGCGCTACGCAAACCTCTACCATCTTCACTACCATTTAGAGCGGCTGGTGCTGAACCGAAACTCCCTCTCTGTTTACAAGACTTTCATCCCTGAGAAAGCCGGATTCACTTATAGTTGATGAAGTTAAGAAATACTAAATGGGATGTGAAATCTTATGGGACTTAACTGCTAAGGTCATCGGTCCCTAAGCTTACACACTACTTAACCTAAATTATCCTAAGGACAAACACATACACCCATGCCCGAGAAAGGACTCGAACCTCCGCCGAGACCAGCCGCACAGTCCATGATTGCAACGCCTTAGGCCGGCCAGAGTGGCCGAGCGGTTCTAGGCGCTACAGTCTGGAACCGCGAGACCGCTACGGTCGCAGGTTCGAATCCTGCCTCAGGCATGGATGTGTGTGATGTCCTTAGGTTAGTTAGGTTTAAGTAGTTCTAAGTTCTAGGGGACTGATGACCTCAGATGTTAAGTCCCATAGTGATCAGAGCCATTTGAACCATTTGCAGTGCCAAAGACCTCTCGGCTAATCCCTCGTGGCAACAAATACTAAAACTCTTCTTGTTTATCAAAGGCGGACACGACCGCAAGTAGGTAACTGATATACCGTTGTACGATATCATCGACTGCAAGAACTTAGCTTCAAAATATATCAGTTCACTAACGATTATCTGGTGACGAGGTTCTGTCGATATTCGCTAGAGGACAGGTGCTTCCTTCAGCGCCTCTAGGGAACCCGGTAGAAGTAGCTCAATCAATGACGTGTGTTCATCTCCTTGCTCAACGGTGATTATACTAAAGATCAATTTCTTTATTGATTACTTCAACCATTAAAAGTCATTTCTTTACCACTTGACCAGGGACAGATCCAAAAAAGCTAGCAGGTATGAGTGTCTTTTCAAAACAATTTACTTTACAGTTAACGGCCAAGCCACTTTACTTAAAACCGCCTTTGATAAAACATTTGATAACAAATCAAAATTTTCCATGTAATGAAATTAAATACTTTACCGCTAATAATCAAGCCATTTTACTTCAAACAGACTTTGATAAAGCATTTAATAACAAAATTAAAACTTTCCAAGTAATGTAACAAAACACCAATTTGCATACAATTTTGCTACCGAACATGTAGGGAGCCACTTCTTTTAAATTTTGGCACAACAAGATATTAAATTACAAGGGATCACTAACAGGGAGGCAGAACTAGCATTTTCAAAGAATGCCAAGTAGATTAAAACAATCAAAGTAAAGATACAGTCATTCATCTTTTACAATAACTAACCATTTTAAAGTCACGTAATTTTAAAAAACCCACTAATGAACGGCAAACTTAACCCTTTTAAACAGTGGCCAAAAACAATCAGAGTAAAATACAACCATTTAACATTTTGCAATAACTAACAACTTTAATTCCATGTCCTGCCACCAAAATGTCATGGGATAGAAATAATTAACCGACCGGGTGTAAGGGCGGCCACAATTGTCTCCCGAAGGATGCTCAGGCTAGAAGCAGACTAACAGACCCACAACGCCTCACATTCAGCAATCTCATCGACCTCACGCGAGGCCAGGGGAGGAGGAGGAATCAAACCAGGTACCATAATCCCTGCCCAAAAATACACTTCCTCCCAGGCAGTACTAATAAGAACTCAAAAGATCACTGTCTATAAATACACCGGCGACAGGGACAGGAAAGCCGAACGCAGGAGGCCACAAGCCAGAAAAGACGCTGGTTGCACAAACCAAAATTCTTCAATTAACACCTAAACCTTTAACCAACTTAACTTGCAGTTTATCAGAGAAACTGCAGGTGAACTCCGATGCAAAGGTTCCTCACACCCGACCGTGTCCACGTCGCCAGCGTACCCAACTGGGCACAGCCACGCAGCCACGCGCTCTGTCACCGGAGCCCTCGTCTTCTCTGCACCCACGGCGGCGAAATACCACTCCTCAGGTTAGGCGAGTTACTAGTCCAACATTCCCGCCTCCAGACGGACAATTTAAAGACGTCCGTTGCCGCTCCCACCAAGTAGTGATTCGGAACCACAGCCGTGGCCCCCGGGTGTTCACAGCAAGAGCTTACAGCCTTGTGCCATCAACTCGTCCCACACGTCTCGCACCGCCAGGATAGACCACGCGGCTTCTCGGAACAACAGCCAACTCTCCACCGCCACGCCACGCCGCGGTCTCCTCGTCCGACATTCTCTAATTCCCGATTTTAAAAACCGACCGACAGACTCGTCACCGCTAGGCAACCAACCGGCCATCCCCCCAAAGATCTTATTCCCTTACATAAGGCTAACAGGAAGCAACGACTCGAAGGTCAATAAGACTAGATACGCCGCCAGAGGGGAATCTCAACAGAATCGTACGCAGCATAACGATAAATACGAAAGAATCAATTAACGATGGAATGGAAGGACTCAGAACAATCTTAACAGCGCGATATATGTTGAGAGCCGACTCACGGCTCATCTAGCTTTCACCTTTATGACGGCTTGAATTGCACTGAGGGACTTTCAGTGAGGTATCTGAATGTCTATGGAGGAATGGCAGTCCGCTCTTCCTCAAGAGCAGATAGTGATGTTGGATGCTCGGGTCTGTAGCGAATTCGACGTTCTCGCTCATCCCAAAGGCATTCCATTGTTCGGGCCTGAACTCTGGATAGGCCGGTCCATTCCATGAATATTATTGTCAACAAATTATTGCCTTACAGATACTGCTTTACGAAAGCGTGCATTCTCATACTGACGTAAAGAGTCATCGTGTTCCGAACTGTTCCTCTGCTGTTCGCGGGACTCAGTGCTCTAAGATGTGTTCGTAGCCCGCGTTTTCTTAAGTGCAATAGGGGGACCGCAACATAACTATGAAACAGCCACTCCATAACGTAACGCCAACATCTCCATGCTTCATTGTTGGCACTCTACGTAACGGGAGGTGACGTTCTCCAGACACTCGTCAAACGCGAGCCCCTCAGTCAGACTGACACAGGGTTTAACGGGATTCACCGTTCCAAACCACTTGTTTCCAGTCATCAACTGTCCAGTAGAGTGCTCTTTATACCACCTCAACCGTCGCTTAGTTTTGACTGCAGATATGTTTGGCTTATTAGGAGCTGGACCACAGTACCCCAGTCTTCGTAACTCCCTGCGCACTGTTGTTGTGCTAGCAGAACTGCCGGGGAACTCACTAGTGATTCCTGACATTGGTTTTATACAACTTTTCAGAACCACTCCTCATAATTCTCGACTGTTGCTGTCCGTCAGCACATGATGTCTGCATGGTCTTGGTTGAGCTGCGGTCCTTCATTCGCGTTTCCACTTCACTGTCACATCATCAACAGCCAACTTGGGCTTCTTCAGAAACGTTGAAATGTCCCTTATACAGTACTGGCCATTAAAATTGCTACACCAAGAAGAAATGCAGATGATAAACAGGTATTCATTGGACAAATATATTATACTAGAACTCACACGTGATTACATTTTCACGCAATATGAGTGCATAGTTACTGAGAAATCAGTACCCAGAACAACCACCTCTGGCCGTAATAATGGCCTGGATACGCCTGGGCATTGAGTCAAACAGAGCTTGGATGGCGTGTACAGGTACAGCTGCCCATGCAGCTTCGACACGGTACCACAGTTCATCAAGAGTAGTGACTGGCGTATTGTGACGAGCCAGTTGCTCGGCCACCATTGACCAGACGTTTTCAGTTGGTGAGAGATCTGGAGAATGTGCTGGCCAGGACAGCAGTCGATCATTTTCTGTATCCAGAAAGGCCCGTACTGGACCTGCAACATGCGGTCACGCATTATCCTGCTGAAATGTAGGGTTTCGCAGGGATCGAATGAAGCGTAGAGCCACGGGTCGTAACACATCTGAAATGTGACGTCCACTGTTCAAAGTGCCGTCAATGCGAACAAGAGGTGACCGAGACGTGTAACAAATGGCACCCCATACCATCACGCCGGGTGATACGCCAGTACGGCGATGACGAATACACGCTTCCAATGTGCGTTCACCGCGATGTCGCTAAACACGGATGCGACCACCATGATGCTGTAAACAGAACCTGGATTCATCCGAAAAAATGACGTTTCGCCATTCGTGCACCCAGGTTCGTCGTTGAGTACACGATCGCAGGCGCTCCTGCCTGTGATGCAGGGTCAAGGGTAACCGCAGCCATGGTGTCCGAGCTGATAGTCCATGCTGCTGCAAATGTCATCTAACTGTTCGTGCAGATAGTTGTTGTCTTGCAAACGTCCCCATCTGTTGACTCGGGGATCGAGACGTGGCTGCACGATCCGTTACAGCCATGCGGATAAGATGCCTGTCATCTCGACTGCTAGTGATACGAAACCGTTGGGATCCAGCACGGCGTTCCGTATTCCCTCCTGAACCCACCGATTCCATATTCTGCTAACAGTTATTGGATCTCGACCAACGCGAGCAGCAATGTTGCGATATGATAAACCGCAGTCGCGATAGGCTACAATGCGACCTTTATCAAAGTCGGAACCGTGATGGTACGCATTTCTCCTCCTTACACGAGGCATCACAACAACGTTTCACCAGGCAACGCCAGTCCACTGCTGTTTGTGTATGAGAAACTTTCCTCATGTCTGCACGTTGTAGGTGTCGCCACCGGCACTAACCTTGCGTGAATGCTCTGAAAAGCTAATCATTTGCATATCACAGCATCTTCTTCCTCTCGGTTAAATTTCGCGTCTGTAGCACGTCATCTTCGTGGTGTAGCAATTTTAATGATCAGTAGTGTAGATTTACCACTCGGTCGACACCAAATGACCAGTCCACATTCGAAGTCACTGAGCTCTCCCGAACGATCCATTCCGCAACAGCTGCTTCTCTACTGGCAACACGAAACTCATTACCTCATTTATATATCGGAGGGTCCGCCTCTCGTGACATCTAGTGGTCAATTCCGTATCGCTAAGGGTGTCTGGATACTTTTGATCAGACAGTGTAGGGAGGATGTTCACAGATGCGACATTGGTTCGATGACCTGTTGATTAATGCAATCCAGTAATTTATACTGGATGGCGAAGATTCAATTGAAATGAAAGTAACATTCAGTATGCTCCAAGGAACTGTAATAAGAACGCTAATATCCTCAGCATACACGACCGATTTATTACACAATCAAATTGTTGCCTAGCGATGCTATTGTCGTCACCAAATCACCGAAAGCTAATGCAGAACGACTTGTGCGGTATTTCCGTTTGCTGTAATGAATGGCACCTCTCCTTAATTGAGAGTTCAAATGGTTCAAATGGCTCTGAGCACTATGGGACTTAACATCTGAGGTCATCAGCCCCTAGAACTTAGAACTACTTAAACGTAACTAATCTAAGGACATCACACACATCCATGCCCAAGGCAGGATTCGAACCTGCGACCGTAGCGGTTGCGCGGTTCCAGACTGAAGCGCCTAGAACCGCTCGGCCACACGGGCCGGCTTAATTGAGAGTAAATGTATGACAATGCCTCGGCAGTATCTGATTGTGGTATTAGTGACGAACATCTTGAGCACGTCACATCGTATAAATATTTGAGGTCAATATTAAGAAGCGATATGAATTGGGATGAAGAGATAAAAATCAGTATAAAGGAAGATGAATAAAAGACTTGATTTTTTGTTGGCCTAGCTGTAGAAATTTACTTTTATATAACCTTCCTCTGTATGTTTCCGAGAACTGTACCTCCGTCACCAGGTGGAATTGTTTCAATTGACGTGAATTAGATCTCGTGTATTATGATTTTTTCTGGGCAACTGGTGGCACTGTCTTTCACCCTGTAAGGCATTGTTACATGTTTTTCAGAAGATCGTAATTACAAAACATCTATGTTTCATTAATTTAAATTAATCCATCCCTGGTAGGAAAGTAAATAAAAGTGGTAACAGTTATGCTTGTACTTCGTATGATAAGAAGTACCCCTTTATTAACACTGGCCATAATATTTCTAGCACATGAAATGGAGTTGGAACTTTTTAGTGCAAATCCATCGTCTTACATCCCTTACTTTAGTTGCCGTTTCGTCTCAGTCGTGTAAAGCTGGACCTACGTCTCATCCACTGAAACAAATCACCTCCCAAAGTTGGTTGATTTCTTTTTAATTTGGGCCAACTTTTCATTTCAGTTTAGATTTTGGTTAGATAGCAACAAATGTGGCATCCACCGAGCTCATAATTTTCTCGGAATTAATTCTTGATGAAAAATAAGCTGCACTCTTCCTCTTCAACTCCTGTAACGAAACTATTTAACTCTACGTTAAAGGAACGTCGAGTAACATATTGTAATCTTCACAAATGTTTTAATCTGTGATTGCAGCATTGGAGCGTCCTTCACATGGACTATGTTCAAGAAAGATAGAAATCACATTTTAATTCAGTACAACATCGCTTGATTGATCAGAACGAAGAGGCAGACATAAACCTTCACATGGATAGCGTTTGGAACCAAAAGATTCTCTGACGTTATATTATACAAACATACACATTGTGATTAGCTTCAAAAAGCCATTAACAAACCGACTCAGCATACCAAATTGGCTCATGATACACATTATTAAGTAACACGTAAAAGAGATGGAGCTGGTCGCGGTTTTTTTAAGACTAGGGAGCCGGAAGCGAAGCACAAAATGTACATCCAGTACGCCCGTCTCCATGTACTGACCAGTTTCCGTATTTCGCATCTTTCTCAAATTATATCCAATAATAACTACGGAATGGTTTGACCTCCTTCGACCTCGCATTTCTTCCAAAGATTCCCATTTAAGTCAGCTGAGTTCTACGTCACACTTTCTCATAGGCTGTAATGACCCTTTAGTATTCTATCAAAACGTATCTCAATTCGTTCGATGACTGCGATCATGTCTAGTTAAAAAGGACACCAAACAATGAAGAAGTACTGTAGAATAGGTCACACCGGCCTTTTTTGTTCACAAAATTATTGTACTTTTCTATAATAATTCCATAAAATTCGAGTTTTCCATTCGCCTTCACTGCTACTGTCCTTCGGTGTTTGTCTCATTTCAAATAGGTTCGCAGTTCTACTCCTCGAAATTCAATCGGTGTGAAGGGCTACAGAAGGCATCTTCAAGGAGGCTGATGCTACACATCTGCTCGACTACAAGGAATTTCATTACATGAAATTGGTTATAATTTCTTTACAATGCTGCTGCTAAACCGCATGAAATCACTTTCTGAAGGAATTATAGGCCCCTATCAATAAGGCTTCGTCCCTGGACGGTCGACTCTTGACCTAATATTTATCTTGAGGCAGCTGGTAAAAAAATTTTACGAGTTCGTTCGAGAATTGCACCTCCTTTCCACTGATTTTCGAAAGGGTTTATGACAGTATTGACTGCTCCATGTTAGAGAAAAATTAGAAGAATTTGACATCCCACCAAAATACATCCGACTAATGGCAACTTGTCGCGTACGGTTCGGCAACCAATTATCGCCTCTTTTCAGTATTCGAAATGGATTGAGACGAGGAGATCCGTTGGCGCCGATAATATTCAACTTAGACATGGAAAAATCAGCCGTGACACTGTTCGAGTCAGAGAAATGGAGATGGTGGGAGCAAACACCATCTTGCCATTTGCTGACGATGTTGTGATACTTGGTGACACACTGGAATAAGTGCGCGCTGATGTTTCCCGGTTTCTACACAATGCGAAGAAAATTGGACTGGTAGTGAATGATGAAAAGATATCTTGCATCACGCCGTCAGGTTCTCGCCCTTCCATTGCTGTCGATGGGCATACCTTTGAACGACTTCCATACTGACTAGTAAAAGTGAAATGACGAAAAAAGTGAATCAACGAGTAGTAAACGCCAATCGCACGTTCTTTAGTCTTAACAATTTATTCAAGTCATGACTGATATCACAGAAGAATAAGTTCCCGTTGAAGATGGCAGGTATTTTTATTTTTGTTGTGAAACCTGGCGACATCAGCAACAACTGAAGAGGCAATTTGTGCCTTCAAGAAGAGAGTTCTTCGAAGGATATATTAACCAGTCTGCAACATTGTGGAAGATAAATGGGAACGGAGAACAAAAAAGACCAAAATGTTTAGAAAGCCATACATTGGTCGAATATTTTTTAGAGCAGAATAGTCTATGGCGGTTTGGCCACATCCTGCTGGAAAACGCTCTAGGGGACTTCCAAGAATACGATGGGAGGATCGAGTATTAACAATCCTCATATAAGTGGAGCCGACAGCTGTGGAAGACGAAGCTAGAGACCAGCAGCGACGGGCTGCTATTTGAAGTACATATCTCCTCTGTTGTACTAACATCCTTTTCTGGGATTTCGTGTCTCAGTCTTTAAAAACGAACACTAATAGGATTGCTTTGTAGTCTGTCCGTCTGTGTGGCTGTCTGTACGATTGTTAAGAACCCTTTTCCTCAGGAACGGGTAGACGTATAAGGCTTAGATTTGTGTCAGATATTGAAGTCTTTCGTCCCTTGGCGGTACAACTTTTAAGCTTCTAAGTCACTTCGATCAAAAGATGCTTCCATTTATACAGGGTGGCCCAATGATCTTGACTAGGCCAAATATCTCACGAAATAAACGTCAAACTAAAAAACTACAAGAACGAAACTTGTCTAGCTTGAAGGGGGAAACCAGATGGCGCTATGGTTGGCCCGCTAGATGGTGCTGCCATAGGTCAAACGGATATCAACTGCTTTCTTTAAAATAGGAACCCCAATTTTTATTACATATTCGTGTAGTACGTAAAGAAATATGAATGTTTTAGTTGGACCACTTTTTTCGCTTTGTGATAGATGGCGCTATCAATGGACCACCCCGTAAAACATATTTTGACACTCGGAAACTTACTCATCAAAACATATAGGGTGCTTCCCGTTCACCTAGAATCATGAAATTTGGTAATAAGCAAGGTTTCACAGTACAAGAAAAGGAAAAAAGTCGGAAAATTGTTGAATTGTAATTATATCACACAAAAAATATCTTCTGCCATTTGAAGATACATTGTCTTCATCATTTGTCAACAGCATAACAGGCGAACGGTACTACATGAAAACACAAAATGTAAGTTGTAGTTATGTTTTAGTAAGTACAGGGTGTACATAAAGTCCGGGAACACTTTCTGTATTTATTGCAAAAGAACCAAACATTGCACAGATATCATACATATATCATTTTGAAGAGAAATCCTGAAAGTTTTTTTTCATGTATACCGCCACAGCATAGTTGGATAGTTTGCCGATAGTCAGCGTTAGTGGCAAACCTGGCGAGTTCGGCTGTGCTACAGAAGGGGACTGTTGTTTCATGAAGCGGCCTCCACGATCACCAGATCTCGCTCCGTGTGACTGTTTTCTGTGGGGACACATTTAAGATCTGGTGTATGTACCGCCTCTACCACGTGATGTAGCAGAGCTCCGGGGGAGAATACGGGAAGCGACTGCCACAGTCGACGATGCTATGCTGGGACGGGTAAGGCAAGAATTCGATTACCGTATTGACGTCTGCTGGGTCGCTCATGGCCCGCATATCGAATGTTTGTAAAAAAACTTCAAGAGTTTCTCTTCTAAATTCAATATGTATGACATCTGAACAATCTTTATTTCTTGTGCAATAAATAATTGAAAGTGTTCGCGGACTTTATGGACACCTTGTACATGAAAATATTTTATTCAATCTTCTCTCTCTACATATGTATATAAAGTGAAGGTCTCTGCTCGCTTCCCTTTTTAAGTCCGGACTGGTCTGAGGAACTACTGTAGAGATTTTGATGCGGTCTTGGAATTCCCCGGATCAGTATCTTACCAGTATCGATATCGATAACGGGCAAAAATCGTTGAGATTCACGATTCCCAGGACAGATAAATTATATAAATACATAATTAAAATTGTACGGAACCCTCAGGGCACGAGATCTCGAGATCTACTCGCACTTGGCCAATTGTTTATTGTGCTTTTTGTAATGCGCTCTTTTATCATTTTTTACAGTGAGCCGACTTTTTTTCCATTGTAGTGTGATTATTTCTCGTTTTCTGCTGTACACTTTGAAGGTCTGGCAATGCTACAAGGTCCGGCAGAAAAACCTCCCCTTTAAGGAAAGCTAATAAAAACAAAACCAAATAAGGTAGAACAATTTTATTTATACTAAATAAAAGTACATATTATGCCATTTTAGAAAATACTCTTATGGTCTTACTTTTTAAATAAAACATCCCTTAAATGGCTTCCTGCACTGTCGACACACTGTTTGAGTCTTTCCCTGAAGTTATTCATTACTCTTTGACTCATTTCAGGTGGAATAGCTTCAACCTCTTGTGTAATTGCTTCTTTCAGGGCTCGTAAAGATTGTGGACGTTGTTCATAAGCTTTTGCTTTTAAATAGCCCCAAAGAAAGAAATCACAGGGCGTTAAGTCCGGCGATCGTGGGGGCCAGCCAATGTCTCCACGCAACGAGATCACATGTCCAGGAAACATTTCCTTCACCAATGCCAGTGACTGCCGCGCTGTGTGGGCAGTAGCACCATCTTGCTGGAACCACACGTTCTCTATTTCACCAAAAAGCTCCCTTAGTTGCGGTTGGAGAAAGTCGCGGAGCATGGCACAATAGCGTTCACTGTTGACGGTTAAATTCCTGTCATTTTCTTCGAAAAAGTAAGGACCGATCACTCCGAAATTGTAAACAGCACACCATACTGTTACTTTAGGGCTATGAAGTGGTCGTTGATGAAGTTCTTGGGGATTGTGTTCACACCAGTACCTGCAATTTTGGCTGTTCACTGTTCCGGCAAGGTGAAAGTGTGCTTCATCAGAAAAAAATCACAATATCGTTGGGACGAATGTTCCGAAGAAGGTCTTGGCACAAACTTACACGGACACCACAGTCTCGTTCACTCAGTTCCTGCGTGGTTACAATTTTGTAAGGATGCATTTTAAGATCTCGATGCAAGATTCTTCTCACACTTCGATCAGATATCCG
Organism: Schistocerca serialis cubense; assembly: GCF_023864345.2. Lineage (NCBI taxonomy): Eukaryota > Metazoa > Arthropoda > Insecta > Orthoptera > Acrididae > Schistocerca > Schistocerca serialis. The sequence continues at coordinate 252,117,757 of NC_064641.1, read as the reverse complement.
TAATGCTGCCGCATGCTTTTTAGCGGATCGTCGAGGAGATTGTTGAACTGAAGCTCTAACTGCATCAACATTTCCGGGGCCTGTTACAGTCCGTGGTCGTCCAGGTGGTTTCCTTTTTAATGCGGAACCTGTCTCACGAAAGTTAGCAACCCAAGAATAAATTGTTTTCTTATCGGGAACAGGGTCCCGTCGTCCGAGCGCAAAGCGAACGCGAAAAGCACGTTGAGTATTAATAGGCGATTCGCCATTTTGAATAAAATCTTCCACTACGAAGGCACGATGTTCACCAGACCACGCCATGGCGTACACTGAAAACGGCACGTAGGCAGCTACTTAACGACGCGCCCCCCACCACTCTGCTCCTTCTACTGTCCGCTGCACGTTACTTTGTAATCGGGGAGTTTTTTATGCCGGACCCTGTATAAATGATGATGACGGGCTACATAAGTATACCACTAAACTTGTAGTTGCTGTCGGTCGGTTTCTTTCTGTTATGGGTATTATACTGACTCATTGACACGCAAATAGAGCTGCCATTAACAGACCAAATGGAAATACTGTGCAAGTAATTCTGCGCTTCCTTGCAATAATCCATCGACGATTCTTGCTTTACATCATCAGCAAACAAATTAAAAGCGTAACTAATCATATCTGTCAAACTGTTTGTGTATATCAAGACCAGCAGCGGTACTTTTACGAATGACAAGAACACCCCCGTCCAGTTGAACCTACTGGGTTCCTTTATTTGTAAATTCACAAGGCCTCACATGTCTGCGAAGATGCTTCGTGTGATCATATCTAGATTATCAGTCGACAATGTAGAACAGTGTCGAGTGCCCTTCGGAAATCTGGAAAAATAGAATCTTCCTGCTCACATAGATCTGTTATTTGCAATATATCGCGTGTGAAAAGAGACGGCTATGTTTCACACAAGCGATACTGATTCTTTGAGGTAAGCGTTTCTTCCTCCATTAACTCCATCGTCTTCAAACTTAGACAACGCATTAAGAGTCATGCAACAGACAGACGTTTGGGTCATTGGTCCGCAGTTCTGTACATCCCTTCTGTTAGACCTTTTAAAAGCAGGATTTCCTTTATGCGGTATGACCGACAGCTTTAGGAATGTGTTCTGCACCTACGTTCAAGCCAAATCGTCGTCTTCCTCATTAGTGGAGGCCCACTTAGAGTGAGTCCCACTTGCTGCCGAATTTCTCCTCATGTGCACCGTCATTTCCTGGAAGGGTTTGGGCGCCATACCAGAAAAACTGTTTGATTCGGATGTAAAAGTTACATTCTACTCCGTTACGAAACGATTCTTGTACATTAGCAGATAAGGGGTACATATTAATTTCGTAGTTATGGCAACAAATAGTGTAATATTAAAATAATACGCTTCCGGGCGTATTGTCGAGTTATTGTTTACATTTTGTGCACAATATTTCAACTAGCGATCAGGGCCCGTCCTCTTCAGGTGCTGCGAGTTTTGCCATTATATATATTCACTGCTGAATCCCAAAGAGGCCGGGGGGGGGGGGGGGGGGCGGGGCAAGTGGTTGTGCAGAGGGGGGGGGGGGCAGGAGTGTCACAGAGAGATGTAAAAATTATAGAGGCAGACCATGGCTCAAATACAGTAAGCAGGTTCATATGAATGTAGGGAGGGTGGAGTAGTTACGCACGTGGTTTTAACCCTTGCCTGGAGTCTGGAGTCTTTTTCGACCCCAACGTTCTTTTAACCTCGAAGTAACAGTTTCAAAGTGGTCATAGCATTCTCATCCTCCAAATTGCTTTTTAAGGAATTTTTATTATAACTGAGCAAAATATTTATTGTTGTATCACAGTTCGTAATACAATAATTTCAAAGTTTTCCAGTGGGGTCAGAAAATACCCCAGGTATATTATATGTGATTTTCGACCCCAACGTTCTTTTAACCTCGAAGTAACAGTTTCAAAGTGGTCATAGCATTCTCATCCTCCAAATTGCTTTTTAAGGAATTTTTATTATAACTGAGCAAAATATTTATTGTTGTATCACAGTTCGTAATACAATAATTTCAAAGTTTTCCAGTGGGGTCAGAAAATACCCCAGGTATATTATATGTGATTTACAAGCCTATATTTCAACTTTTTCCGAAAATAAAAACTTGGCAACAATGCACTTTTTCAACCAACATTTATATATCCAATGTAATAAACAGTTTGTAGAAAATACGTACACGTGCATGGTTGGAACAAATTCACAGTTAGGTATTGGGTTTTATTGAAGTAAGGAGTGGCATTATATTTTATTCATAATGCACCATGATGTACGCTTTGAGGGGCTACAGGCTCGAGCAGGTTTTAGAGAGCAGGTTTTACCAGATATACATAAGAATGATACTGATAATGATTCAGTTTTTGGAAATGGGATGAGAGTGATGCTGATGTAGATGTGACAGGAAGATATACAGGTCGGAGGTGAGCTGGTTGTTAATGAATGTGAAGAAGATGATAACGGTATTCAGGAAACTAGTGCGCCTTCTCTTGTGTCTAAAAGTGGACAGCTAACATGTGACTACCACCTGACGTGTGCAAGCAGGCTGCTAGGAGTATAATACATGAAACAGCACATATTCTGCGTCACCTTAGACCACAAATACAGACAAGAGCAAACCGTCTCAGGCCTTTTATCACCAATTACATGCAGAGTGTAATAGTAATGCATACCAGTAATCATGTAGAAGACAGCAAAACACTCGCACGCTGGATTGAACTTGATTCTACAGAACTACAGGCATTCTTTGGTCTGCTAATAATACCTGGTTTACACAAGGCACGCGGGAGCCTTTGAGTGAGTTTCCATCAGATCACTATGGATTACCCATTTTTCGGGCCACAATCAGCTTTTCAAGATTTCATGATATTCTGATGCGCCTCCGTTTCGCTGATAAACTTAAACGAGAAGAAAAAAATCAGCTTCTGGATCAAAAGCTGAACCTGTATGGGCTGTGTGTGAAGTGTTAATTGATGCATATATTTCGTCTTATATCCCTGGGCCTTATATTACAGCTGGTAAGTACTTTCAGGGGTCAGCGTCCATTCAAGGTGTACATTCCTTCAAAACCTGGACTATACAGGATAAAAGTGTGCAGTGCTGTAGGTTTTGAGACCAATTATCTGCTGAATGAAGAGAAATAAATCAAGGGAAACGAGTGGTACGTGGTTAAGTTGATCACCTCGGGGGAAGTGCTAGGAACATTTCCATTCATAATTTCTTCATAAGTTTGCAACTTCATTATGGCATGAAACAATGGAGTTGTAATAACAACAACGTGCATGGGCCTCACAATAAGTCAATACTATTTTTGCTGGAATATTTTACATTTTATAGCCATATCGGAAAGTGCGAGTATTAGTTGGGGACAAATTGGATGAAAATCAGTGTGGGTTTAGTCCTCTTAGAGGTCGTCAGGACCAGATCTTTAGCTTACGGCAAATAATGGAGAAGTGTTACGACTGGAACAGGGAATTGTATCTATGCTTTATAGATCTAGAAAAGGCATATGACCGGATTCCTAGGAGGAAGTTATTGTCTGTTCTACGAGATTATGGAATAGGAGGCAAACTTTTGCAAGCAATTAAAGGTCGTTACATGGATAGTCAGGCAGCAGTTAGAGTAGACGGTAAATTGAGTTCATGGTTCAGAGTAGTTTCAGGGGTAAGACAAGGCTGCAACCTGTCTCCACTGTTGTTCATATTATTTATGGATCATATGTTGAAAACAATAGACTGGCTGTGTGAGATAAAGATTTGTGAACACAAAATAAGCAGTCTCGCATATGCGGATGACTTAGTTGTGATGGCAGATTCGATTGAAAGTTTGCAAAGTAATATTTCAGAGCTAGATCAGAAATGTAAGGACTATGGTCTGAAGATTAGCATCTCCAATACGAAAGTAATGTCAGTGGGAAAGAGATATAAACGGATTGAGTGCCAAGTAGGAGGAACAAAGTTAGAACAGGTGGACTGTTTCAAGTACTTAGGATGCATATTCTCACAGGATGGCAACATAGTGAAAGAACTGGAAGCGAGGTGTAGCAAAGCTAATGCAGTGAGCGCTCAGCTACGATCTACTCTCTTCTGCAAGAAGGAAGTCAGTAGCAAGACTAAGTTATTTGTGCACCGTGCAATCTTTCGACCAACTTTGTTGTATGGGAGCGAAAGCTGGGTGGATTCCGGTTACCTTATCAGTAAGGTTGAGGTTACGGATATGAAAGTAGCTAGGATGATTGCGGGTACTAGTAGATGGGAACAATGGCAGGAGGGTGTCCACAATGAGGAAATCAAAGAAAAACTGAGAATGAACTCTATAGATGTAGCAGTCAGGGCGAAGAGGCTTAGATGGTGGGGTCATGTTACACGCATGGGAGAAGCAAGGTTACCCAAGACACTCATGGGTTCAGCAGTAGAGGGTAGGAGGGGTCGGGGCAGACCAAGGAGAAGGTACCTGTATTCGGTTAAGAATGATTTAGAAGTAATAGGCTTAACATCAGAAGAGGCACCAATGTTAGCACTGAATAGGAGATCATGGAGGAATTTTATAATGAGGATTATGCTCCAGACTGAACGCTGAAAGGCACAATCAGTCTTAAATGATGATGATGAGCCATATAGAGGCTAGAAGCTCTTTGGGGCCTGCAGTGGCTGCCGTTGCCTGCATGGAGGCTCCCCGGCTGCCGTTGCCTGCCTGGGGGCGTGCCGCAGCGCGTCAGACAGGCCGCATTCCTGAGGCCGCCGGTCACGGCCGGAAGCTCTCCAGTCGGCGCCCGTGTCAACGTCCTGCCACGCCGCGCCGCTAATCGCCATTGATGCGATTCCGAAGCCACTCATCCGCATTGCAGATCAGGCCGCTTCTTCGAGGGTGAGGTGCAGATGAGATGGCTCACGCATCAGTGCTCCGCTGAGAACAGTCTATTCGTCCCCGGTATTGTGACATCGAACGTCTTTCTGCAATAGAACCTACAGTTTCCTGAGACAAAGATTTCTATCAGGTAAAAACCGGATACCGGATAGGGACCCGAACGCTGTTGTTCGTCTTTCCTGGAAATGCCGTACCAACCCCTAGATTGTATTCAGAGGAGTACTAGGCCGATGAGGAATGCAGGGGATCCTCCACGGGGTTTGGAGAAGAAAACAGAAAGCAGATGACAGAATGAAGTTCTTAAATGAGACATGTAGCGCACCGGAGTTGGTTAGAAACTGTAGCGTTTTAAACGTACACGAACTCCTATCAGTCATATCAATTCGAACTGTCAGGAATATTCATGCAACATTTTTATGAAGAACAGTACGTGATGCTTCATAACGAAGCTCAGTGGGGTAGCAAACGTTTTAGGATGCATTTCGGTATTAATGTCGCCAGGATTAAGCACGTAGGACAAAAATTGTTGTCGGCAGGACACATCACGCTAATACCGTGTAATGACTAGAAGCAGTTACATCCATAAAATATCTAGGGCGATTTAAAACGTGTATGATCCGTACCAAATGGGACTGTCAGGGGATATTGAACGTACACAGACAGCAATGTTGATGCAACATTTTTATGTAGAACAGTACGTGATGCTTCACACCGAACCTCAGTGGGGTAGCAGACGTTTTAGGATGCATTTCAGTATTAATGTCGCCAATATTAAGCACTTAGGATAAAAATTATCGTCCCCAGGACACATCACGCTAATACTGTGCAATCACTGGAAGCAGCTACTTCCATAAAACATCTAGGGTGATTTAAAATGTGTGTGATTTATACCAAATGGGACTGTCAGGGGATATTGAACGTACACAGACAACAGCAGCACAAATAACCACAGTTTTGTTCGGCCTGTTGGAGAGTCACACAGATGCTGAAGGAACGCAACTGGCACGCAATTGAAGTTAAACGCAAACTATTGTAGCATCGCTTTTTGAAAAAAGGAATATAAAATATAATAATCGATATTAAACGAAAATGAAAGCGATATATGCGCTCTAAGAATTATAACAAGCTTATCAAGAAGTATAAAAGAAAGAAACTTTGTTTCTTTGTTCTCTCTGCTGTTCTTTCGTCTTCTTGGTTCTGACGTCCTAGCTGAAGGTCGCACACAGATCACGGTCTATAATTAATTAATGTACTCATATGTAGTGTATTTAGAATTTCTGCTAAATATGTATGTCAGTATCTGTTGCAGTATGTGTTTTTGTTAGTAGCAAGAAAGTACTTTCCCTGCCCCCTCTATTTAATTAATTATGAAACAATTAAGTGTTGCCCTGGCCATTTGTAATTGCGTTGTTGAAGCGACGCCACTGCTGTTAAAATTGACAAAGACTTCTTAATAGTCATTTGATTCTGAAGTTATCGAAAGGATTTAATCTTAATACATGTAAAACGGGGTCTCATAATAATTTCCATTTCATTTTAGACCAGAAGTTCAGTTTCATTGAAAAGAATTATTTTAGTTGTGTACGCTGCCATTGCACGTATGCTGGAGCATCAAGCCTCGCAGCGTATTTTATTTAATTTGCTTATCGCGTAACGCTATACAAAGATTTTTTATCCATCGTGAGTAAGACGGATGTCTTCACGTTGGAATACGTATGATGTTTCTGGCGATAGCGCCCTGAGAAATAAAATTTAACCGTGGCTTTTAATGAAAGTAAAAGGGATTTTCTTTAACAAAACATTTTTATTCCAAATGAATGGAACAATTTTCTCTTTTCAAAAAGTTACGCGAACCTATCCTAAGAAAGTCTGTTTACAAAGTTTCAAGGACCACCGTTAAACGATGGCCCTAGGAATATTCTCCAACCCCTACATATCGCTCCCACAGGGACCGTAAGGACAAGAGTAGATTAATTTTAACGCGCACAGAGGCATTTAAACAATCATTATTCCCGCGCTCCATACATGAATGTAAGGAGGAAAAACTCTAATAACTTGTGCAATGGGACGTACCCTCTGACGTGTACTTCTCAGTGGTTTACAGGGTATGCAATGATGAGCCAAAATATTATGACCACCTGCGTAATGGCTATTTTGTGCATCTTTGTAGCGAAATACATCAATGACTCTGCGTATCAGGGATCCGACAGTTTGTTGGTAGGTTTTTGGAAGTCTGTGGTATTATATGTCTACACACAGGTCATGTAATTCATGTAAATGACGGGCCGCTGATTTGCGTATGCGGTGATGCCGCCCGACATCGACCCAGATGGGTTCCATGGGATTTACATCAGGCCAATTTAGTCGCCGAGACATAAACGTGAGTTCACTATAATGCTCTTCAAATCGCTGTAGCGCGATTCTGGCTTCGAAACCCGAATAATTGTACTGCTCAAAGAGGACATCGCCGTCGGGGAAGACATAAAGCAGGAAGGGATGCAGGTGGTTCGCAGCTGTCAGAATGTCTTCGATTACTAGCGCAGCTGTAGTGCCTCGAGAATTTCGACGCAAATTCTAGAGACCCTCGGATTTCCACCGTCTAGAACACACGATATTTTACGTACGAGCGTGAGAAACGGGAGAGTGTCTACCTCGCGCCGGTTTTCTGTGTGCGCAGGGTGGACGTGTGTCAAGAGAATGCCACAAGGTGAACGGTTGATCGGCGCGGGCAAGTGGTTGCCTCGCTCGTCACAGAAGTTACATGACCAGCACTAGGAGCAAGCGCGCCGTACTCCGTGACGGTGCTACGTCAGTCATTATTGTGAACAGTTGAATTGTGTAAAAGGAAAGAAAAAACACTTACTTTTACTGACTTACTTACTGACTCTCTAGAGTTGCGGATGGTGGAACTGTATTTATCGTAAAAGTAATCAATAGCTTCTGACGGACCGGGAATCATTGGATTTATGAAATATGATTCATTGATGTGAAACTGTTATGTGGTGTTCTGTTTGTGGAAGTGAAATATGGTAGGGTTGATTTAAAAGTATCCTGAGTGTACGCAATCATTTTAAAAGTAGAGAAAATTCTTCCAAACAGCATCATATCTTCGGAGAAGAAGTTGGGCAGATCGACGCAGCCGGCTATCCTGAGAAGAAGATCGGCAAAGCACCTCCAAGTAAGTCCAGTGATGAAGTGTGAGTCTTGCTCAACAGCACCACATTGCTTTCTCTAGTCGCCGGAAACCGACAGACAGCATCCATCCAAGCGCAGGAGACGACCGTCGACGTAGTGTAGCAAAAATGCCATTCACGCGAAGAGCCGACACGTTTCCATTGATCGAAGGCCGACTCCCTATGGTCCTGTACCCACTGCAATCGCAATTGACGATATGGTTGTGTCAACATGTGAACTCGTATGGGTGGTCTGCTGCAGAGCTCCATGTTCAACAATGTGGGATGAATAGTGTGCTCTGAAACCCTTGTGCGTGCACCAGCATTGTGTTCTTTGGGCAGAGATACCACACATCGCCATCTATCCTACTTTACAGACCAGATAATCCTCCGAACCCCACGTTCTGTGAAGAGTCGTAGACGTTCAACAAATTAACGCCTAGTGATAGTTTCACTATCCTTCTAAACCTTTCTGTAGATGCTCACGACAATAGCACGTGAACATTCGAGCAGCTGCGTCGTTTTTGACGTCCTCGTTCACAGGCTCTGCTTAATAATAATCTGGCCTTTGTCAAAACCGCTTGTTTCAATGGATTTCCCCATTGGAAGCCCATATCTTCTCGAGGGTGATCCCCCGTCCGTGTCTGCTCCGCTTGCATACTTTTCTTACTGCGTCACGTAGCCGCAACGCCACCAGGGGCATCCAACGTCGCGGTGGGCAGTGGTCATAATGTTCTGGCTTACCAGTGTATATGTAGATGCAGATGTCGATGAAGATAACTGATGACACAGGAATTGATAACTGACAACAAATTACACAAGCATTTCGAGGTATTTACAAATGTATCTACAGTTTAACAGATAAATCACAGATAGGTAATGATGAAAAGAGTGACTTTCTGGAAATAATGCCAGTGGGCTGTATAAAGCTATTCGAAATTTGGAAAACAGAAACGCGCTTGGAGATGATGATGTTTAAATAGACGTGATTAAAGTTGGAAGAAAAGCTATCAAAATGAAACTTACAAAATCATTTACAGAATGTTCGCGAGGAAAATGTTCCAAAACTGGGAGAATGTTGAAGCTATTACCCTTCACAAGAATGGAGAGACACAAGACGCAAGAAACTACACACGCACTTGCATCCTTTCCGTAATGTAAAACATAATCGACAAATATGGCATAGTAACTAGCAACACCAGAACATGTCGAGCAGTTATTTCAATTAAATATTGTGAGACTTGCACAATGTTTTCTGGTGACAATCCCGAGAAATGTATTTCCATTAAATAATCTCCATCCGTGCAGGAAGAAAAAAAAGAAATAGATTTTAATCAGGCAAAGGAATAATCTAGCCTTAGGGAATAGCAAAATAGACCATTTGCAGCTCATAAACGAGGAATTATAGAACAAATGGAATATGCAATGAACATGAATTAATACTTTGTCCGGAGTTAAACGATTCTGAGAAATTTTTTGACTCATTTTCAAGAAAATCTGTATTGAAGAAGCTTGAGAAACGAGGCATCCTATCATCCTCTATTAGTGCATCATAAAACATATACGTAATGCTACGCCTTCCATTAGACTTCATTTGAATGGTGAGAAATTCAGATTTGAGAGCGGAGTGAGGGAAGGAGATTCCGCTTCACCAAAATTGTTCTAAGCGCTCCAAGGAGAAGTTTTCATATCACTGAACTGGAAAAGCGAAGAAAGAATACGAGTTTATAGTCGGTTTTGGTGGTGACATTGGACTGTTTGACTGAAGTGCAGATAAATTACAAGGAAGCATCGAGAACTTAACGGAGTAAGTCTAAAAATAGGTTTGGCTAAAGTGAGACTCAAGTAACCAACATACCGAAATAAAATCATATATTTATAGTTTAAAAGCACAGTAAAATTTAACACTTAAGAAATAGAACCAGCTGATGAGTTTTGTACTTAGGACTACCGAATACAGTGACTGGACGGACAGAAAAATAAATAAACTGAAGAATTAGACTCACACGGAGTGCTATTGATAAAGTAAGAAAGGCTTTCAAAACAAAGGTTCCGATGAGTTTGAAGAGGAAAACTTACCATCAGTGTGTAGTGTCACATTCAATCCATAACAACGAGATATGGATTTTTAACGCGAAAAGCAAAAACTGCGTTTTTCTCGGCAAGCAATGCGTACTGTAAGTGACTGAAAACAAATAAATAGCTCTAGGGCAGACTGGAGTGGAAGAAGTAATTGCGATTGTAGTGAAAATGAAACTGGGTGGGCTAGTGTAGCTTATCGCACCTCCACCGCTTGCAGCATAGCTCTTTCTGTTTGGTTTCGTGGTTTCACGTAACGTTTTCATGTTTATTTTTCTCGTAGGGTATCATTTACTACGATTGAACGCTCACTTGAACAATTTTGTCTCTGCTGACATTTCATTTTCAGTTGTCTTAAAGTACACTCATGCTCATAAATTAAGGATAATTCTGATACATGGTGAAACAACGCTCTGGTGGGCGGTTTGCGGGTTTAAATCACCTCGGGGTATGACCATGAGGTGCATTTGACCTGCGGTCGACGCACGGTGGCGCTGGCAGTAGTCCACATACGCTGAGGTGTGTTGGTGCATGTCAGAGTACGGTGCAGCGAGTAAGTGTGCAGACGTTTTCAGACGTGCTAATGGTGACTGTGTGTTGCAATACTGAAGACGTTATGAAGTGTAGAATACTAGGGCGCCTGGAGGCTGGTCAAACACAGCAGATCATAGCAAGGGCCCTCCGTGTGCCACAAAGTGTGATCTCAAGATTATGGCAACGATTCCAGCAGACAGGAAACGTATCCAGGCGCTACAGTACGGGACGTCCACAGTGTACAACACCACAAGAAGATCGATATATCACCATCAGTGCCCACAGACGGCCATGGAGTACTGCAGGTAGCCTTGCTCGGGACCTTACCGCAGCCACTGGAACAGTTGTCTCCAGACACACAGTCAACAGACGACTGAACAGACATGGTTTATTCGCCCGGAGACCTGCAAGGTGCATTCCAGTGCATTCCACTGACCTCTGGTCACAGGAGAGCCCTTGACCCTGGTGTCAAGAACACAGTACATGGTCATTAGAACCGTGGTCGCAGGTTATGTTCACGGACGAGTCCAGGTATAGTTTGAATAGTGATTCTCGCTGGGTTTTCATCTGGCGTGAACCAGGAACCAGATACCAACCTCTTAATGTCCTTGAAAGGGACCTGTATGGAGGTCGTGGTTTGATGGTGTGGGGTGGGATTGTGACTGGTGCAAGTACACCCCTTCATGTCTTCGACATAGTAGCTGCAAGAGGTCAGGTGTATCGGGATGTCATTTTGCACCTTTTTGTCCACCTTTTCAGGGGTGCAGTGGGTCCCACCTCCCTCCTGATGGATGATAACGCACAGCCCCACCGAGCTGCCATCGTGGAGGAGTACCTAGAAAACAGAAGATATCAGGCGAATGGAGTTGCCTGCCTGTTCTTCAGACCTATACCACATGAGCACGTCTGGAACGCTCTCGGTCGACGTATCGCTGCATGTCTTTACACCCCTAGGACACTTCAGGAGCTCCGACAGGCACTGGTGCAAGAATGGGAGGCTATACCCCAGCAGCTGCTCGACCACCTCATCCAGAGCATGCCAACCCGTTGTGCGGCCTGTGCACGTGTGCATGGTGATCATATCCAATATTGATGTCAGGGTACATGCGCAGGAAACAGTGGCGTTTTGTAGCGCATGTGTTTAGTGACGGTTTTCTCAACTTATCACCAATACTGTGGACTTACAATCTGTGTCGTGTGTGTTCCCTATTTGTCTATGCTATTAGCACCAGTTTTGTGTAGTGCACGTTGTGTGGCACCACATTCTGCAATTACCCTTAATTTGTGAGAATGAGTGTAAATGGGAAGTACGAAGTCGAATACAATGTTTTCTGCATGGGGATGGTGAACTGAGCAGACGCTAATAGGGTGCACTCACACTTCTCTGACAGGTTTGCTTAAGTAAATGATTAGTTTTAGAATACTTTGTTTTGTACTACTTAATTAATAACGTGTTGCATGATTTTATCTTTAAGGTGCTAGAAGGACGCAGAAGGAAAGTTATCCACAATGGAACGAAAATATTTATTCCGCCATTGACTGCAGGCTATATACGATGTGATCAAAAGAATCCGGACCCCTCTGTGTAAAGCAGGATTGACCACTAGGTGTCAGGAGAGGCCGACTCACGAGTACAAAGGGACGTGCGAAGTACTGTGCTGTTCCATCTCCTTCATCAGGACAATTTCCAGCGCCTCCCCCTCCTGGATGATGAACTTCGCCGTGACATTTACCCTTCCTTCCAACTATAACCTGGCCTTGTTCCCCCCCCCACCCCTCTCCAGGGCCCCCTTTTTCCTCTCCCCTCCTCCCAGAGCAGATTTTCCTCCTCCCCCTCCCTGAGACCCTGCACTGCACCCCATTCTTGCCTCTTTCCCTTCCACGTCCCTCCCTACCTGGCCCTCTTCGGCGCGCCCCCCTTCCCATCTCCCCCCCCCTCATCCCCTCCCTCCCTTCTTCCCTTCTCGCTCATCTCCTTGCGCCTGGCAGATCCTCCGTTTTGATCATCGTCAGTGTGCCACGTCAGTGTTGTGTTTTATGCTGTTTCTCCTGTGCGTTGAGAGGTATGATTTTAATTGTGTGCTGGCCTTGTACTCAGTGTTACTGTCCGTGTTTGCTATGTGCTACACCATCCATCGATACTTTTATGCTCCGATCATACTGCGCCTTGTGTTTTTTTAATTGTCCCAGTGTGTAGTATTTTGTGTGCGCTACTTTTTACGGTTTTTATCTCCATTTTACAGTCGCCTCTTTTTGTCTATTGTCTTCCATGATGTTCCCCTTTTTTATATCTATGTTCACCATGTTTTCTCCTTTGTTATTTTTAAATGTCTTCTATTGTTTGTTCTATGCCTTTCAGTTGAAGAGCAGCGCATATGCTGCTGCCAGCCCGCTCCGATGGGGAATTGAAATTCACTAAAGAAAAAAAATCTGTGCTGTCAGTAGAGAAGCGCTGGCATCAGAATGGGTCGGTCAGGAGGGCTCAGAGTCTTCGAACTGGACCAGGCAGACCTCAAGTACTGACAAACAGGGGACAACGAGCATTGCGGCGGGCGGTTGTAAAAAAATAGCGTCAAGTCCAAAGTGGTACCAGTAGTTCAGCTAACACAATGACTGTGTGTAGGGAGTTAAACATAAGAGATAACTATGGTTGAGGAACTCCTCATAAGCCAACACGCTCGAGCTAGTGTAAAGAGTGATGTCACTAGACAGCGAATGACTGGCAAGGAGTTGTTTGGATTGATAGTCACACTATACCCTGTGGCAATCCAATAGAAGGGTTTACATTTTGCGAATATCTGCGGAACATTACCTGCCGTCAGGTGTAGTTTCACAGTGACAACAGCGAAAGTATGGAGGACGTGTATTTATAGCAAGGGGCTGTTTTAAGTGATTTGGTTGTGGTCGCCTTACCGCACTTAAGAAAACTCTGAACCTGGTAGGGTATGAATACATTTTACCGCATTGTAACTGCATACAGTAGACAGACAGTTCTGAGACGATGAATGCTTGTATCAGAAAGACAATGCAGCCTCTCATAAAGCAGCATCTGTGAGGCATGATTACTACTTATGCATTATCAGTTCAAGCCAAGATAATGATCTTATCTCAAGACCACTGATAAGGACTACTGGTGTCATTTTACACCAGAGACCATTGGCCAAGGCCGCCCCAAATCCCCTCCCCCTGGGGAAGCATTATACATTTTTATATGCAACATATAGGAAAAGGGAACTAGCCAAGATAACAATCTTATCTCAACACCACTGAAAGGACTTCTGGTGTGGGACCGATGACCTCAGCAGTTTGGTCCCATAAGACGTTACCACAGATTACCACTTCTGGTATCAGGTTACACCAGAGACAGTTGGCCCAGGTCACCCCAGCTCCCCTCCCC